>NC_050071.1:43996458-44621458 GCF_009764565.3 Dermochelys coriacea
CGAATTCTTATTCCTGGGCACTGCACTTGCACGGCTCCATTATTGCTACAAAGACATCACAAAATCCATGCTTTCTGGAGTCCAAGTAATACAAAACACACTAGAAGAACTACGTGAACTGGAGGTGGAAAATGCAAATTAAGAAATAAAAGCATGTTAGAGTGTATTATAAATAAAATCAATGTTCCTGCTGAATTATGTCTTCTTTAGTGTTTGTACCAAACAGATATAAAAGGGTAGCAACCAAGCTTAAACTAGACTTCTCCTGGAAGTGTATTGTTTCTTCTGCCCTATTTTGTTGATGAATTCTAATTTCTTTTCAATTTGGCAGAAGACAAATTCAGCAAATTTCTATGGGGAAAATCTCTCTAACAGATTAATCCAACAGCTATAGTTGATCTCATCTATTGAAAATGCTGGTTTTGGTTTCCAGAGATACACTAATGATTCCTCACTCAGTCCTATTAATGACAGGTTTCAGAGTAGTAGCCGTGTTAGTCTGTATTTGCAAAAAGAAAAGGAGCACTTGTGGCACCTTAGAGACTAAGAAATTTATTTGAGCATAAGCTTTCGTGAGCTACGGCTCTTATCCGATGAAGTGAGCTGTAGCTCATGGAAGCTTATGGTCAAATAAATTTGTTAGTCTCTAAGGTGCCACAAGTCCTATTACTGTCGCTGTGGTCAGGATTGGGCTTTTAGTGGCTACATCATTAAATGGCATAAACAACCCTTCTCAAAATTTATTTCAAATTTAAGTGGTAGAAAATAAAGCAGGGAGAGCTAGTTTTCATTCCTGGTAGCTGCTCTAATGGCACTTAGATAATTAACAACATGAATTCCATGGTATTCTGAATTTTATTTCAATTCAAACTTGCTCATAACCTAAAAACATGGTGTCTCAGATCTCTTTCCTGGTCACTCACTAGGACTGCTATGAAGGGAATCCAAGGGCTTGGATACACTGTCCCAATATCCAGATCCCTAGGCACACTCCCATGACTCAGACCTTCTTTCTAGCTTCCCACTCCAAGTGATGGAACCTGCCTAGCCCATCTGGGTGCAGCACTGACCCTTCAGACTCCCAGTACTTGAACATACCCCTCTCCCAAAACTCCATCCCAAAGATGTGAAGCTCCTGTTTTACAGTTTAACACTCTCAGGGGCATGCAGTAGTTGTGAATCAACACACACACATAAATTGCCCAATGTAACATCTTTACACTGTTAACCAATAAAGCACAGGAGAGTATAGATCATACAAAACAATAAAACATCCTAAATGCAGAGCCTCTCACTAGCTCACTCCTCCCTTGAGGGATCCTTGGAGGATCATCTGTCAGTTCTGTCAGTCAGGCTGGCAGGGTTCGCCTTGCCTACTCTGCCACTGCAGCAACTTCCCCTTTCATAAAATTACCCACAATTCAGAAATTGCACAGAAAGAATCCCCAATTCATGGGCTAATATTGCCATTGGCACCTGTAATGGGGTTTACAAACTCCACATTAAGGCTGAGGCAGGGGAAGGGCTGGGCCGGGGGAGGCCCCAGCTCTTCGGCACTGCCAAGCATGTCTCTGCAGGTAAGGCCAGTATAAAGGGAGCTTCAGCAGCACCAGATGGGGTTGAGAAAGAAAGAGGCCATTTCCTAGAGGAACAATGCTCTGCAACAACAGGAGGGGACCTTCTACTGAGGAGACCTGGCTGTGAGTCTTGTCCATGGTTCTCCCTCACTGTTGAGGAGTGTGTAGCAGCAGCGTGTGGTTGGGGTTGGTCCTGCTTTGAGCAGGGGGTTGGACTAAATGATCTCCTAGCCTCATCCAACCCTAATCTTCTATGATTCTATGACTTGAGAAGGCTGCAGGCATCAACTCTAGACTGTAGGGGTCTTGCAGTGAAGACTTCAAGTTACTATGACCATGCCCCAAACTGAGATGTAAGGTTAGTAGAAAGTGGCCTGGGGAAGATGAGCAAGTGGGCCAGCCAAACCTAGGCTGTTATATGCGACTTCATTTTCAGGCCCTGGGCCAGGACCTGGTAGAGAAGGAGGGCCCAGATCCCCCTACCCATTCTGGAGATATGACCTTCTGGCCCCAAGGAGGGCAGAGCTGGGGGTTGCTATCAATGAGACTGTCAAGGTTCCTTCTCCACTCTGAACTGTAGGGTACAGATGTGGTGACGTGCATGAAAGACCCCCTAAGCTTATTCTTACCAGCTTAGATTAAAAACTTCCCCAAGGTACAAACTTTGCCTTGTCCTTGAACCTTATACTGCCATCCCAAGCGTTTTAAACAAAGAACAGGGAAAGAGCCCACTTAGAGAAGCCTTCCCCCAAAATATCCCCCCAAGCCTTACACCCCCTTTCCTGGGGAAGGCTTGATAAGAATCCTCACCAATTTGTACAGGTGAACACAGACCCAAACCCTTGGATCTTAAGAACAAAGAAAAATCAATCAGGTTCTTAAAAGAAGAATTTTAATTAAAGAAAAGGTAAAAGAATCACCTCTGTAAAATTAGGATGGTAAATACCTTACAGGGTAATCAAATTCAAAACATAGAGAATCCCTCTAGGCAAAATCTTAAGTTACAAAAAGACACAAAAACAGGAATATACATTCCATCCAGCACAGTTTATTTTACCAGCCATTAAGCAAAAGGAGATCTAACACATTTCTAGCTAGATTACTTACTAATTTAACAGGAGTTGTAAGGCTGCATTCCTGATCTGTTCCCGGCAAAAGCATCACACAGACAGACCAACCCTTTGTTCCCTCCCCCCTCCAGATTTGAAAGTATCTTGTCCTCTCATTGATCATTTTGGGTCAGGTGCCAGCTAGGTTACCTTAGCTTCTTAACCCTTTACAGGTGAAAGGGTTTTGTCTCTAGCCAGGAGGGATTTTATAGCACTGTATACAGAAAGGTGGTTACCTTTCCCTTTATATTTATGACAGAGGCCAGTACCAAAGGGCTGAGACACCTTGAACTGATAGAAAGACTGGAGTTAGAGGCCCAGACCACTAGGCATGCTGACTGAACAAGCTACCCAACTATACAACACAGTCTCTTTTTCCCAAGATCAACCTGATTTTAACAGCCCATTGTCATGAAATTTCTGTGGCTTACTTGATATCATCTTATTGTGATGTTGTGCTGTAAATTATATATTTTTGCCACAATGCAGCGGTGAAATGACATAATGTCATGATGCTTACGTTTATCTCTAAGACAGGTAAAGGTAAACTCTAAAGCGGGCAGTTGCAGATATCAGAGATGTAATGCTGTGGAGACAGACTCTCTAAAGGCTGTAGAGGTATAGCTGAGACAGGCAAATAGGCAGATACTTGATGATAGTTGCACTAAATTCAAATCTGTAGTTTAAGAACAAATATAAGCTGGAGATACTTCTTTTCTCTTTCCCACAGAACTACTCTTCCCAGAGGACTCCTTTCACAAACAGAGTCAGGGTCCTCATCTTCTCTGTCTTTAGAAGAAAGGCCAGTGGCCTCCCTCATATACACCTCCAGCTTCCTTCAGTGGAGGAAGGTGGCGTACCCCATTGCCCTTCCTGGGCTCTTCAGGGTGCAGCTGTGTGGCCATTTCCTGCCTCCTCCCTTCTAGAGGTAGAACAACAATAACAAAGTAGATATTTTTATGCCCATAAATCCACCCAAAATATTTTCAGATGGGGTATTGAATCTTCAAACATATCTCCCCAAGTTTTCCCTGTAAAGTTTTTTTAGGCCATTAATATCATTGGAGGGGTATCTTCCTTTATTTACCCTATTGTCAGAAAATTGTTTCCATTCATATATTTGCTTGGTTGTCATATAAAAGCATATTCATGTTGCTAAGCAACATTTTGCTGTAGCTCCAGCTACCACTTGATCCTACTGCAATTTGCACAGCTGATGGCTTTCAATCATTGGAGCTGTGTGACTTAAAACTAATTCCTCAAGGGTGAGGGGGAGAGAAGCAGAAGTACCATCAAAGGCATTGGGGCTGAGAGAGAGGAGACAAATTGAAATGGTAGCAATCTAAGAAGGAAATCATTAACAAATGGGGGATGGGGAAGAAAGGAGGCCATCATATTTAAATGTTCTAAAAAATGGAGGGGAAAGAGTGGGAATAATTCACTGAGCTGATTGAGAAATACATTCCAAATCTTATGTTAAATCAAAGAGAAAAAGAACAGAGTGAATCTATATGTTGTGGGATTCAGTTCTTTATTTTCATGTCTGTTTTCTCTTTACATAATAATCATGGGGGTTTCTCATTATTGAAGAATAAGTTTACACACACACACAACCCCAGAACAAGAAAACTGTCATATAGCTTAAGTCACAAAATATCAGGAGATTCTGGGAGTATGGGTTCATAGCCTCCAATGGTCTAGCTGAGCTCCCATTTGTTCAGGTCACAAAACTACCACACACATTCATAGGAACATAGTGCAATGCACATCAGGGACTCAAGGATTGCCACACCAGAGATTCACAGACATGAGAAAGGAGGAAGAGTTAAAAAGGTGGAAAAACAGGGAGATCTTCAGTACTGCATGTGATGTACAAAAGACACCCTTAAAAAAAAAGATAGAAGTTGTCAGCATCTATGCAGCTGATTGCTGACTTAAAAAAAAATCCAGAAAAATAGCCTAACAAAGTAGCAAAGCTTTAGGAACATTTCACTGCAAAACACTATTGAAAACACTATGAAAGTTGACTAGGTTCAGGTTTGAACATGGACACAACACAACTTTTCTCATCTTTTATCACAACTGACAAAAATGTTTTATCTCTGGACTTGTACAGATTTGTCAGGACTAAGTTTTATTTTGATTTGGAAATTAAACCTGTGACATTTGGTCATATTGCTAGAGCCAGAAAACCTACAGAATCTTGGGAAACCTTGCAAACAATTTCTAGTCCACGTTCAGCAGAAGTCACTGGTGTCATTTTGGATTTCAGCTTCTCTGTACTGGGTTAGAAGAAACTCAAAACTTATAGGTAAGTCAAGGTAAAACTGGGCAAACTGAAGAGAATTTTAAAAGTTCATCAAAGTTAGGCCTTGTCTACCCTAGGGGAGTAAGTCGACGTAGCTTAGGTCAACTTACTGCAGTGTGTACATGGTGCTGGATCGTCAGGGCATGCTCTCCCTTGGACTTACCTTATGCTTCTCTTTCCGGTGAAGTACCAGAGTCCAAAGGAGAGTGATCTGCGGTTGATTTAGCGAGTCTTCACTAGACCCACTAAATCAACCCTTGGTGCGTCAATCGCCACAGTGTCGATCCCCAATAGTGTAGACATGCATTTAGATGGTGGACCTGGACTAAAATTGGACAACAAACCTCACATTTAATGGAAGATTGGATGTATATCAGGAGACAAACTATAAAACTGATCCAAGCCAGAATATCAGATGCACACCTCTAACATTCTGGGGATTGAGTATGGATCAAAACTCTACTACTTATGCAAAGGAAATATGATAAGATTAACACCATTCTACATGTGAGCGTTGAGTGTATTCAATAAATAGTTATGATCATAATTTTACTGAAGCAAGAACAATTACCATAAGACACTGTATATCTAGTAAAGCAATTAATTGTGATGCATTTCTGGTCTAGTTGTTTGAGCACATTACTGGTAATTGGAAACTCCTGTATTTACTGACTTTGATGGAAACATTCATGGTAACAGGTATTATGAAAGATTGTGTTTGGAGGATCAGGTCCTAAGTGGCTAGATAGTGGCAATATTTCAGAAACTAAGGAGCTTCCTGATGATCCATATTTTGTCCATGTATATTAAAAAGGAAATTAAAAATAGTGTCCTATTGTATAATGCTAAATATAAAATTATTCATCTGTAACCTAAGCAGAAAAATATGTTGACACTTGTATGTTAAAGTGTTCTGTGCTTGTGATTATTAGTCATATTAATATTAGTATTTGTTGGTATTAGTTTAATATTGCTAATACATTGTTACCAGTAACAATTTGCCTGATTCTGCAATCCTTATGCACATTTAGAAGTACTTAATTAAATGAGTAGTGCCTTTCACATGAAGAGTCTACATGCAACAGGGCTCATCCCATCAGCTTGAATTCTGGAAGAAGGAAATAAAAACAGCAGACAATCAATTTTTCTTTGCTGTTTCGACTCTCACAGGGCCAGAGCTATGAGACAGAAGAAGAAATTTCCCAGGGTCGACCTGGATTAGCCCTAAAAACATTCAGAGCTGACAGATTTCTATCACTCTGTCACCTAAAACCATAGAGTACAATTCATTTGTGTACATGTTTGCTTGTTTTAACTTTATAATAATTCTGATTTCTTTTCTTAGTTAATAATCGTTAGTTAGTTTACTTTATGATTGGCTACAAGTGTTGTCTTTGGTGGGAGATCTGAGGTAGAAATTGACCTGAGGTAAGTGGCTGGTCTTTTGGGACTGGGAGCAACGTGAATATTTTGCCATCTTTGGTGTATGGCAATCAACTATCACTCAGTCCAGCTTGCCTGGTTCCAGGGTAAGATTATTCAATCCCTGAGGGGGCCATTTGGGGCAAAAATTGGGGATTGGTCCTGCTTTGAGCAGGGGGTTGGACTAGATGATCTCCTGAGGTCCCTTCCAACTCTGATATTCTATGATTCTATGATTCTATTATAGTGTTTCAGAAGTTCACATTTGTTACTGAGTTGGTGAAATCTAAATTATAGAACATACCACTAGTTTGGGGTGTCTGCCCTGCTTCTTGACAGTCTGCCCTGAATTTGGTATTCACGGTCATGAACCGCTCCAGACAGCATGACAAATATATATTGCATACAATTTAATAAATCAAAAGTCAAGAAAATTGCTTTTTCTAAAAGAATGCATTAAACTGGCTGGCACCGATCTCTTTTACTATGGTACATGCAGAATAAGGAAAGGGGAAACAACTTTCAGTGTGAAATATGGAGACCCTTGCATAATTTTTAATTGGCAAAATCTATCCTTGTTTATCTTGAACAATTATACTTTATGTGGCTCAGTCAGATTATCATATAAGATTTGCATGGATAATAAATAATGCATATTGCAGCTGATGGGACCTCCAGAACAAAGATTAAATCTCTGAAGATGAGTTGCTGGAGGATGGGAGAGGAGTGAAATAAAATAATTTATTAAAAAAAATCTCTTTAAAACAACTGAGGGTGAGCTCCAGATGGGGATATCCTGGGATAGCTGTTCCCTAGAACTAGATCACCAAAGTGAAGAGGTTTGCAGATTCGAGTTTGACACAGTTAGATCAGAGTGTTCAACATCTGTCCAAATTAAAAAGCCAAAGCAGCTTAGCTCTAACTACTGATGCAAACCATCTTGCAAAATTAACTCAGTCTGTTTCCCTTAGGCCTAATTCTCAATATAAAATTAGATCACACAATGAGGTAATTGTTTCTAAAGAGGAAAAAAAAAGCCCTAAACATACATATGAGCTATATTCAAGTTGGGAGCTCCCTTTCCCCGTTCATTGTTCTACAGAGCTGAATTTCATACATGCTAAGCAACGCAAAAGGGCTGGATGGCTGTTGAAGTGTGACCACCTGTGGAAGTCTGAGAGTATTTGTGCAGAGGGGATGGGAAGCATTTAGGTTCATAAATTCATTTAATCTCCAGCTGCAAAGCCCACTCTGCTTCCAGAACATTAGGCTGTAACGTAAGTAATTTTATATCATTTTTAGCCACTGCTGTTCTTGCACCTGCATTCAGAGATTGAGACATCAAAGTCAATATATGAACGGGAGTGGGGGGTGACAGAGTAGTAAATTTAGGGATTTTCTTATTCATGTAAATCATCTCAGGTATGGCCTCTTTCTTTGATGTAGTCACCACAGCATAAGGTTGTAGGGTCGTATTTAAGCTGAAAAACTGTTTCTCATGCTGCTATCTTCTCTCCAAACAAAATTTCAGCACAGTACTGCTTTTCTCCTTTCTATTTATCCCTTCAGTATTTTGCATATATAGTATTTGTTATTCGGATATCTATATGTCTGATGAGCAAATTGTTTGGCTTTCAAAAGATCTCATATCGTTCTGTGCTGAGCATTACTAAACATTTGGTCTCTTATTGGTGCCTGAGCTCTTAAAACTATCCCCATAATCAGGAGTAAACTCCATAGTATGGAAGCAAAGTTGCTAAAGGACTATAGGTCAAACAAACTGAAAGCCTAATCCTGCAAATTCCTACTCACATGAGCAGGCTGTGGGGACTCCAGGGCTCTGATATTGAGACATAATCTAACCATACACTGGAAAAAGAGGAATGATCTTCCAGCATTGGAAAATACTCCCTGATAGGATGTTATGATTAAAAGTATCACTTTGGGGAGGGCAGTGCTTTCAAGGTAGGGTCAAGTTGTTGCTGTGAACTTAACAGGTACTTGGAGGAATACATTGTAATGTGGTTATTCAATGGGTAATTACCAACAAGTCTACCTACACCCGAGGGTTGTTGTGAGGATTAATTAGTAGAGCTAGACAAAATATTCATAATAAATACTTTGATTAATTTTCTTTCTTTTTCTGTTCATGAAATAGTCTGAGAGAAATTCATGGATTTTTAAAAGTACATTTGTTAATTGGGATCACATTCTACTTGGATCTCAGATGCTTTCCCCTTATCACGTGTACCTCACATTAGGACCAGACAGAATTTCAATGCCAAAGAAGGTGCAGATGACGGTTGTGTGATGCTGTATGGAATCTGGGAGACACTTTATGTTATTGTTAATACCAATATTATAAAATTGTAAGGAATCTGACCAGATATGCCATGTATCTGTGAAAAGTATGATAATCTTGTTTATATGTTTGCATCACTTTTGTATTGTGAGTTATAGATATGTCTGGATATAAACATAGTTATAGATAGGTATAGATATCTATCTTTCAAAACTAGTGCTGTGTTTTGGGGTGGCACTCCCAGACAGATTGGCAGCTGCACCAAGCCTGCTTGATGGCCTATTAAGGGACGTATGCTATATAATTAACCTATTCAGAGAAGGCAGGGGCTACACCTTATGAGTCAGCAAGACTTGTAGGGGCATACCTATGGACAGAGAACTCTAAAGCTTTTCCATGCCAGGTGCTGTGTCCCAAACACAAGCTCACAGGAAGTACAAGCCACATGGAAAAAGAATATAAACGCAGCTGCATCATATCTATTTTGTCTTCAGTCCTGCTTCTTACTTCTGGAGCAACTTTTCCACAAATGAAGCTCTGAACAAAGGACAGAATGACCCATCAAAGCTGTGGATGTGTTCCAGAGGGACTTCCAAGCCAGCAAACTCACCAGTACTGCTAAGAACCTGACATATGGACTTTGAAGTCTCCATATGTATCTGAGTGGTTTATCATTTACCAACTTGCTTCTTGCTCTTTTTTCTTTATAATAAACCTTTAGTTTTACATACTAAAGGATTGGCTGGCAGCATGATATTTTGGGTAAAATCCAAACTTGTATTGGCCTGGTAATGTTACTGGCCCTTTGGGGTCAGAAGAATATTTTGTATAAGTGAGCAGTTTTTCAGTAACTTCTCACTTTACTGGACCTATGCACTAATTGGGAGCCAGAGAACTGGAATGCAATAAAGGGAGCTGTGTGATTTTCTTTTTTTAAGTTTCTTGGTAACCAGTGTGTGGGATCAGGAGCACAGTTTGTGACTGGTTGGTGAGTCTAATTTCAGTGATAACCACCAATTTTGGGAGAATCTGTTTTCCTTTTTCAGCCTACCCTGATCTTGGTATTTTCAGTGTGGGCTATCCCAGGTACACTGGGTCACAATTGGGCCATGGGTCTGCTCCTCTTTATGTTCCTGCCCCAGCTTGCAGATTGAGATGAGTAGACAGGTAAAGCAGACTGCACCTATCATGGGTTGTAGCAAGAGGTTCTCTTTGTGTGATGGGAAAGCTCCAGGAGAGGGAGTCTCTCACTTCCCTCTGAAGTAATATGAAGGAAGAAAATTGTTCATGCATACTGAATGGCTTTCCATGAGATCCATTCCATCACTCCTGCAGTTAGTGTGAGGGAGATAGCAAGGTAATTTGGTCTGTTGTGCCACTATACAGACATGTAGCAAGCTGCTGACTCACCAGCATTGCACCTCCTGCTGGTCAGTCTGGGAATTAGCTCATCCAGCTCAGGAGCGCCCTCCTCTGGCTGGTTTCTCACCCTCAATTACCTGCCCTGTTGTCTTCACCACCTCTGCAGTCCCTTTATCTCCACCAGTTCAGGCCCCGTGTCCCTCCCAGACCACAGTACCCCTTACCTTGGGGTGCTGCTCCACAGCAGTGTCCCCAGACTCTGGGTCTCCCATCCCAGGAGAACCCCAACCCCTCTATACCCATCTTGCCTCAGTGGCTACTGCCAGTCATCATCTAGCCCCTTCTCTCAGGTGCAAATTGCAGTCTGAAATGTCCACTCATCGCTGGCAAGGGGGTTTGATCCCCTGCCTTTTCTTAGCCTGGCTGTCTCCCTGCAGCCGTAGTACCTCCTGAGGCTTTTGCTGCAAGGCCTCAGCCTGGAAGATCGCTAGGCCAGAGCTCCCCAGCTCAGCCTACCCTTTCCTGGTACTGCTGTGCTCAAAGTACCCCTGTCTCTACCAGGCAGCTAGGTCCTTCTTGCTCTACTGCTGGAGCAAGACTCACTTCCTTTTCCCTAGGAGCCCCTCTTACACTGGCCCATCTGGGCCCTGATTGGCTGCCTCAAGCCCGCTCACGATTGGCTGCCCTGGGGCAGCCCTTTCCCAGATCTGTTTTTAACCCCTTCCAAACCAGAGCGGGGTGACCACCCCACTACAAGACACATAGCTCTATGTCTTCACTTTATCCATTCCAGGCAGTATGATACATGGGCTTCCCTGGCATTTGACTCAATGGAAGCAGAGTGGTTGAAACACTATCCAGAAAAGGAGGGGAAATGTAATTTTTAATATAATTTCATTGAGGGAAGCAACCTTAGAGTATGTTGGACATAATGTTTGCTCCTGTCATTGAGGGGAACCAAGCATCCTCCAGCTAGCATGTTTACAATTTAGGGGTACTATAATGTTGGATCCCTCTTTCCTTCTGGAATTTTGGGTTGCCTCAGTAGATAAAAGTGCCTTTTTCTAGCTGAGTTTACCTCATAATGTTAAATATATGACTAATTCTGTTTTTAATAATTGTAAAGGCATCCAGAGGCATAGGCCATTGGTGTATGTCTTGAATAAATATAAACCACAAATTATATGAAATAAGGTAAAAAATAAAACATTTGTTGACATTTATATTTCTTATATAATACCTATTTCAGTGAAGAAACTGGAACTCTAAAACTATCCAGCTTGTAGATCCAAACTTTGATAGCCCTGGATACATGATGACTGCTACATGTATGAAAGCCTATTATGTTCTAGTGAGATACCAAAAAAAAAAAGGTTTTTTTTCTCTCTAGAAGGGCTTTAAAGCATATTAATAAAAGTGAAAACAATCACTGCTACACAATTGATCTTTATATAATGATATTTTCACTGGGGTTTCATTCTATTGCACCTTTTATATTTCACAGCAGCAGGCTGTGGCTTTTGTCTTTCATTCCATTGTCTTGTTTCATGTGGAGGAGGAATAGATTAACTAATATATGAAAGAAATATTGCACTAACATTTATGATCATGTTATAAAAATATCCCTGGATACTGAAAAAGGACCAGGGCTCTGTAACAACTAACTAGAAAAAAATATTACAGATCTCAAATGAGTCAAGTACTGAGGATTAAGTTTAAATCCCATGAAAATCACAACTAGCAGAATGTATATGGCATTTTTATTTTTTTGCTAAATCCATTTATTCTCATGTGAACATTTCATTAAAGTTAAAATCTAGACATAATTCGTAGCAGATTGAAATCAAATCAACAGCAGGTAACCTACCCTTATACACAACCTTTCCTGACCAACCTCAGAGAACAGCAAAATGATGTTGAATGCAAACATGTTGAAACCTTTCTCCCTTTCCTAGACAGAGAATTGTCTGATTAAATCCATCATAAGATTAAAGGGATATGTTAGTAAAGCCCACCATAATATAAAAGTGATGAAATCTTTCCTGAACCTCCATACATATAGGCTGGGCATCAATTTTCAAGATCAGTCCAACAAACAACAACAACAAAAAGCCACTTCTTTCAGTGATCCCGCCTGCTATATGTTTCCTCTTTAGATTTGAACTTCTGTTCTATTCAGAATCCTTTTGTACACTCAGTACATTATAAGTTTGCAGTACAAATTGCGACACAGGAGTGCCTCCGGAACCCTGCTGGTGGCGATTATTATAGTGCTCGACTGCGCAGGCATCTGTCAAGTGGAGGCTCAAGTCAAAACTAACAATCTACAACTGTTCTATTGTTCTTGGTTTCCACTGATTACTGGTAATGGGTGTACTGGTTTGGATAAAATATTACACATAATGAAAGTCCAAGTGGATCTTTATTATTAATAGTGTCAGTAAAATCCATACAAGTAGACAAACTCAGTTAAACTCGATCCTCCTTTTTAGCAGTAACAAGATTAAAAAAATCCATCATGGAAGTACAGAATCTGAGAGCTACTAATATGTAATTATTAATTGGCATGTAGATTTTGGAACCATTGCAGTTTATCATACTGTGTAAATCCAGTGGGCTGACTATACAGAATAATGTATTTAAATTTACATTAAAATTACTCCATGTAGGTGTTTTCAAATGTTAATGACTAATCTATCTAAATTACTAAAAGAAATGGCTTTCCCCACTAATATTTCAACTAATGATTTCCAATAGTTTGTTTTAATAAAAAAGTCAGTTTTGAGGAACAAAAGGGGGGGGGAAGCTGTTTTGGAATCTCTATTCACTTTAAGGCTCTTCAGCTGGAAAAAAAAGATATTAGTTTTTAAAGATTCCGCTAATTTCTATTTTTAGCATGCAAGAAAAATGACAAAAACCAACAGCAAATAATAATTGGCTTGATGTGGGTGTCTTTCATGTAGCTTGGAGGGCACAAAACCCTTTCTGAAAGCCCTAGACAGGCTGTGGAAATGCAGTATAGCCATTTTGTGGCTGCTTCTTCAGCCTTTGGGCTGGAACTGCAGCTGATGCCCTTTGCATCACCACAGAAGGCTCTAACAATTAAATGTTTTGCATAAGCATGGTTACAAATGGGTTCTTCCCCAGATTTTCCTTCCCTTCCATGCCAGCCTGTTAAGC
This sequence comes from Dermochelys coriacea, assembly GCF_009764565.3. Taxonomy (NCBI): domain Eukaryota; kingdom Metazoa; phylum Chordata; order Testudines; family Dermochelyidae; genus Dermochelys; species Dermochelys coriacea. Next base: position 44,009,719 of record NC_050071.1, read on the forward strand.
GCCCACCTCTCCATTATGCAAAATATGCAGTGGAACCTCCTTCCCTGTGCTACTGTGGAGCTTTCACAGGACTGACAGTCTTGCATAGCTCTACAGTGGCTAGATTCTGATCTCAATTACACTGGTTTTACACCAGTATAACTCCACTGACTTCGATGAAGCAACTCCTAATTTCCACAGCATCAGAACGATCATGCTCAGATCTTTACTGAATACGTAACACCTGGTTTCCTACTTCAATACAACAAAACATCTGCACTAAATATCTACATACCTACAGATAAAACCTCTACCATGTCTACTGCACCACACAGAAAGCTCCACATTAACTATTTATGGAACTATCAGTGTATAAACAGATTGTAACAGATATCTGTATAGATACCTTAATATAACAAATAAATAATGCTGCACAAAATACCTGTGTATAATACTGTCACAAGCCAAGTGTTGTACCTGTGCCCATATATTCTTATGTTTAACAACACTGCATCCAGTTCCTATATTCCTACCTGTATATAGTACCACACTTAACTAGGGGTAAGATCCTGTGCTGTGCCTCTAAGAGGTGTGGGGGAGCCAAGGTGTTCTCCTGAGTCTGGATTTCTCCAAGGACTTGAGAGGTCCCAACGTAATTTAGGCAATGCCTACACTGCAATCAAGAGGTGTGACTGAAGCATGTGTAGACAGATCTGAGCTACCTTTATCTGTATTAAAGTTAGTTTAAGTAAAGTATCAGTGAAGCCAGGGCAGCATGGGTGGCGACCACTTGAGTAGGTACCCAAGACCCAGGGTGGGCAGGTTTGGGGCTATATTTCTAGGCTACACACACACCACTTTGGAGATTCTTTGGGATGAAAAATTTGATACAAGTGTAAGATCATTGGGGGGGGGGTATGTAATGGGTCTAATCATTATAATTCATCATTTGATCCATTAAAGGGAGACTTGTTTTTTTAAAATACGTAATTCACCTGGCATTCACTTAGGAGAGCTTTATTTTATCGTAATAAAAAAAAATAATAGGAACAAAAATATGAATATGTAGCATAGAAGGAATGAAAAATCTCAAATAGAAATTTTACTAATGCCTATGCTGGAGTGTGAAATAATTTCCAACACATTGACTAGAATAGATAATGTTATGTTTTAAAAATTATTGAGCAGATGTTGCAGTGAATATTTTAAAAAAAAGAGTTATTGATTCACAGACAAAGTGAAAGTTTTAGCAAGTATCAAAACATTATGGGCCCATACTAAGTCCCCTTTGTACCACTCTGGTTGCACAAAGATCTTAAAGCTGCTTTAAATGGGCAACTTAAGGTTTTCCTCATCATGGAGGAATCACAGAGTGGAATGGCACAAGTTCTGTGCCACCCTGACCAATACTCCAGAACAGGATTCATGTCAGGGCTCTGCCAAAGGGGAGGGGTGTGTCTAAAGCTATCTTTGCTCTAGTTACCCCTGCTAACATTGCTATTCCAAAGGGGTCACGATGTGTTGGCACAACTACAATGAGTTCCATAAATGTTCTAAGTTGTGCATGGGGTCAAACTGGGCCCTAGCAGTTCTGGGCTAGTAAGGGCATGGAAAGATGGTAGGAAACCACCTTTGCACTCCATCCCTCATGTGCACCCAGTGCTGTCGCCCTAAAAGCTTAAAGCTACAATGTCATTTCTCTCCACACTTCAACTTTCTCTTAATTAAACATAAGGAAGATCTACTACCAGAAATAACAAAAAGGGGCACCAGCCTCATCTGAATGGGTATTGCGGTGGTGAGGGGTGAGGGTAATTATTCTGATTCTGCTCCTCAGAGAAGCACTGAAAAGATACCTATATGCATGCAAGTCACAAGTACATATTGCCCAATCTCAACAATCATTCATACTGAAATGGGTCACTGACTCATCAGGTTACCATATTTATGATTAAGCCTCAAAATAGTGATTTAAAAGTATCAGGTGCACATATCCAGTTAATCTGATAAAATGTTGAAATACCTTTGTGTACATGATAGTCATCTTCATGCTTCCTATGAGTGCTCTCTAAGAACAATTGTAGCTTTGTGTGGGGAAAATATACCACCCTGACATTACAGTACCTCCTGAGGCATGTAATCAGGAAGGGATTCTGCTATAACCAAGTGTATATTAGAATCAAGCTGTAGCTCTCTTACTCCACTAGAAGTCTACTTGAACTAATGGGATTTTTAAATATTTGCATACCAAGTCCAACTCACAAAAGTAAAAATTTAGGGCCAGATCCTCAGCTGGTATAAACTGATATTCAATTGGTTTCAATGCAATTATGCCAAGTTACATCATCAGAGGATATGATTTGATGTCATAAAAAGCTTTGCAAAATTACCTTGAGATGTATTAGTAAAAACAAAATACATGCAGCATAATTGCAATGTATGGTATAATAGACAGGCTGTTAGCACTGGTCATTATTAAAGTTGTCCAGCACTTCTCATTTTAATACCTATTTTCAGTTGCTGGTAACATTGAAATTTCAGCCCATAAAGTTTGGCATAGGATGGGATGTCTGCCTGAGGCTTAACTTCTTTGAAAAATTTCATCAACAAAAAAAAATGGTTCAGCTGTTTCCAAGGTCCAGGGGGAAAAATGTTTTACCTATGTTAAAAAACGTTTTACCTATGTTAAAAAACTGATGACCTTTTCTTTGAAAAGTTCTAGCAACCTAATGTTGTAAAGCAGAGACTTGAAATTTGAGAGAGGATGACCTTTGTGTAAAGAAAGTGCTTTATCATCTCCATGAAAATCCACCTAAATTAGGCCAAGTTATAAATCTGGAAAATTGCAGTTCACACATGCATGATAGACTTAACAGCAAATCTCCAAAGATTCTGTCCTCACTGTGCCTGTGTAAGCCTCTCACAGCTCTTAGTGCTGACCAGACAGAGCATGCATCATCCCAGATCTACAGGAGCTAAGCTGGACTTTCCCTAAAATTGCAGCTCTGGGCTGTTCCAGGTTGAAAAAAAAGCCAGGCAGTAGATCTAAGAGCAGGAAGCCTCTCTCTCCTGTGTTCTCAGTGATTGCCCCCCTCTTCCCCCACTGGCACCCAGGCAGCTTGGAGGAGGAAGCCATCTGATTTGAACACAGAGGAGACAAAAACCAGACCAGTGGGAGGAAAAGGAGTAGATTGAGTCTCATCAGACTGTAATTGGAGATAGGGGAGAAGAGAAAAGCTCTGACCGGGAGTGACGGGAGGGAGACTGGGTCTGGTTGGGCAAGGAGATTGAGGCTGGCTATGCAAGCAGACAGGCATTGGGAGCTTGGTGGTGGGAGGAAGAGGAGACTGGAACTGGGACTAGGGGCTGGTGATGGAAATGGGTAGGGGAACGGTGCCAGTTGGCACTGAGATCCGGTGGAAAAATAATATTTGGTCATGTAATTGAAGTCTGTATCATAAGGCAGATATACAAGGAGGCAACCTAAATTCTGGAATTTCCTAACTTTTCAGTGCTTGACTTTGCAATCTTAATTGTGTTTTTAGCGTGTGTGTGTGTGCGCACACGCATGCACGTGTGTGCATAGAAAGGTTACATGTTAGTTTGATTGTGTCTTCACACCATTTTGGGGTATGTGTGTGGGATTTATTTACTCAGGAAATTTCAGATCAGACAAACAGCTGCTCTGTGATAGTAATTCAGATTAGCAAATTTATCAGAACTTTTTTAATCTGGAAAAAAGTCTAGGGCCCAATTCTTCATTCCTTATTCAGGCAAACCTACCACTGATGTCCATGGAAATTTTGCCTACAATCAGGAATAGAGACTCAAGATCAGATGCTGTCACAGATTTTGATGTTTCACATGGAGTACCTTCTGGCCAAAAAGAGCAAGGAGACACGTGGGAGGCATGCATTTCTTTTTAAAAAGTTAGAGATGGACCCTTGCTATGAAGGTTCGGTCCATATATCTGGGTCCACCCCAAAGTTGAGGGGTGTCAAGTTCCAGGGTTTTGGTTCAGGTATGTTTCTACAAAAGATTTGCTGCATATGGTTACAATGGTAAGGATTAAAAAAAAACCCACAAGAAAAAAGAAGGTTGGAAAAGACATGTACCCTCTTGCTACAGGGCAAAAAGAAACCTTCAATTGACATGGGCTTAAAAATAAAAAAAACACTGTATAGGCATTCCATAATTGTCTACAATAGGACTTCTTGCATCTTCCTCTGAGCACCTCATAATAATTACTATCTGACACAGCATAATGGACAAGGTCGACCACTGAGCTGAACGAGTATGATAATTTCTGTATTCCCATGTACTTTAACTTTACATTGAATTGTAAAAAAAAAAAAAAAAAAAAAAAAGCTTTGTGTTTGATACCTTTTGAACTGGGAGTGAAAGTTACAGTTGATTCCCTTTTTATGGGAACTAATTCACCCAATTCCCATCTTTAGAGAGACTCAGCTTACAAAACTCAGAATCTAGTTCAAAAACTCTGTTCTGTTATACATCCCATCCTGAATCATCATTTATTTTTGTTTGCAGTTTTAAAATATCAGTATATAAGATAATAAAAAAAAAAGCGGGGGGGGGGAGTTCCCATTCCAATGCTGGAGCATATTTTTCTAATTAAAAAGAAACCTCTTCCTTAGTCCTTGAGGATTAATTCCACAATAAATGTCATAATTCATCAAGTGGAAGAATTGTATTTATCTGATATTTAAACAGTACTTGCAAACACTGGGTAATCAGCAGCCTAGAATTAACAGAATTCCATTTGATTCTAGCATCCCTTTCATTAAAAATGAAACCTCCTAGACTCGAGACAGCAAATGAAATACAAAAATTCCTTCTCTTCTGTAGCGGAGGTTCCAAAAAGCTTTGTTTAGGTGCAACTAATTTGGGTTTTTTGCTCCTTGTGAGTATGTACTTCCTCCTTCTGTTCCTCCTACTCCCAACAATCTTGTCTGCAGTCTTTCAGATTTCCCCCCTGCTTAGGTTGTTTTCTGCTTCAGCCCCATGTCTGTGTCTGCTGCTTCTGATGTCCTTGTCCTGATTTCTTTTCCAGACTGAACTCATTTCCTTTCTTGGCCATATTTCTCCTGACCCTTTCCAAGCTTCCTTTGCACCTGCCCAGAGCTATTTTCCTGCCAAACCCAGAATACTGCAATTGTGCTTTGAAAACCTTTAATAATGCCAAAAGCTTGGAGATACAAAAAAATTATGGCATTTCCCTTTATGTGCTTTGCTGCTTTCCACTATATAGCCTCTTGCGGTAAAAGTTGATTTGCCAGTGGTATCTAATATCCATGCAGCTGACTTGCACCATAAACATTTATGGGCACCCGGGGCCAGATTCTTAATTTGTGTACACTGTCATAGCTCAGTTGAAGTCAATGAATCTAGGACATTTTACCCCAGCTGATGTTCTGGCCCCTGAGGCTTCCAACGCAAGAAGGCATTAGAGGCTACGTTCATTTTTTCCCCCAATCCAATAAACTTCCTCAGGCTCTTTTCACATGAGATAATATTACTGGTCTCCAGAATCCTTTCGCCCAGTGAAATATGATCTTTTATTGTTCAGATTTAGATCCACAGGCTAACATAGCATTTGTTTCCATTTTTGCTTTGCCTCATATGCAGACCTCTGGTGTCTTTACTCCCCTTATTCAGACTTTCCCTGTAGATTGCTCAGGTATCTGTCCCCTTTCCATCAACACCGTCAAGGTTCAAGCTCCCCAGCATTTGTAAAGGTTCATTCCTTTTTTCCCCAGATTAGCCAGTGAAGTGTTTCTTGCAATGTACCCCCTAAAACATTGCAGAAAGCAGCTTACTCAGACTTTCTAATATTCAGATAGCACTATAAACTGAATCTAAAGTCAAACATTAAAGATCAAGTTATTATGAACTGTATTTAAAACAAACAGAATGTCTACTGTCATAAACAGACAGCTAAGGGTAGCATAAAATCCCTCCTTTACCTGTAAGGGGTTAAGAAGCTCAAATAACCTGGTTGGCACCTGACCAAAAGGACCAATAAGGGAAGAAGATCCTTTCAAATCTGTGCGCGGAGGTTTTGTTTGTGCTCTCTTTGTTCTCTCTCGGACAGAGAGGGACCAGGGCAGGAAAAATCATCTCCTAAAACCCTACCTGAAATTAGCATCTAAGATTACAAAGACTCTAAGTAAAGGCAAGGAAATGTGTTAGATTATCTTTTGTTTTAGCTTGTGAATTTTCCCTATGCTAAGAGGGAGGTTTATTCCTGCTTTTTGTAACTTTGAAATTGAGCCAAGTTAAAACAAAAGATAATCTAATGCATTTCCTTGCCTTTACTTACAATTTTTGTAATCTTAGATGCTTATTTCAGGTAGGGTTTTAGGAAATTGTTTTTCCTGCCCTGGTCCTCTCTATCCAGAACAAAGAGAGCACAAACAAAACCTCCCCAACAGATTTGAAAGGATCTTCTTCCCTCATTGGTCCTTTTGGTCAGGTGCCAACCAGGTTATTTGAGCTTCTTAACCCCTTATAGGTAAAGGAAGGATTTTATGCTACCCTTAGATGTATGTTTATGACACAACTACATATAAGTAATAAAATTTCATGCACTCCTCCCCCGGATAATATACTTAATAAGTAGTGTAATGTGCGGTGACGATTACAAATGTATGTTGCAGCCATACTTTCTCAGGCTGTGATCTTGGCACATCTTAATGTATTGCAGCATCAGGTCTGTACTGGGGAGACATCCAAGGAAAATCCAAGTGCTATGGGAACTGGTGTTGGTAATTTATTAGGTAGAATTTTCCCCCTCTGAATTAACATTAAAACTATACCCCAATATGGGGAATTATATTGCTAGAGAAGTTATGTTTTAGATGAGATGCAAAATCCAAATCCAAATCCTAGCCACTTGCTGTCACAGTTTCAGGAGGACTACATTCCCTCTCTGACCCCACTTTAGGCTTCTGGCTCCCAGCCATCACCTCTCTTGGACAGCAAGTCTCATTCACTCCCTCCTGACGGGGGATTTTAAGGCTGCACAGCTCCCTGTGATATTCCCAGCAAGCCAGACTGCTTAAACAAGCTAGTGCCCTATGCTTTACTTTCTCTCTGAAGGCTATGACCAGTGTATTGCCCCCAGGCCTGCTGACTGGGGGAAGGGAGGGGGGCAAATGGGGCAATTGCCCAGGGGCCTGGGCGATTTAGAAGGGCCCAGGAGCCCCGGGCCCTTTTAAATCAGCCGGGCAGGCCACAGGGTACCTAAGTGCATGAGACTGCTCTAGGCCCTGCACTTTGGGGGGCTCCGTGGGCCAGGATGGGTGATCCGGGCTCTGGGGCCCGGAATTTCTGTCGGTGGGCCTGATTGCCCTGCAGTTATATTACCACACAACTCCTTCTAAGCAAGCATATTATTTCTTATGATAAAAATGTTAGAGAAAACATATTAAATCAGTAAAAGAATGAACATATGAATAAATCCACAACTGGATTTTCTCTGTGGCTACAAGTTTCTGTCTTAGATCCAGAACCAGAACCCAGAAACTGGGCTGATCAGTCATTTTTTTATATAGCTTAGGCCTTTGAGGTTGGCCTTCTGTACCAGGTAATCAGCAGCTAATGATGCTTTCCTCTTGGCATAGCTTCAAAAGGCTAGGTTCTTTTTCATAACCAGAGTTGAGGCATTTGTCTACACTTCTCTGGCATGTTTTCAGTATAGTCTTTTGAACTCCCAGATCTCCCATCTGTCACATCTCCCACTAGAGAGATTACATACAATCCCAGCCCACAGCAATACATAAACTTAACACAATAAGGCCTTCCAAGAATGACAGGAAATTGCCAAGTCTGTCACACTTGCCTTTATGTTTTGTATATGTATATGGAACATGTCTGTTATTCTTTTCTGTTCACCCAAGTGTCTGAGATGTCGCAAACATTAATGAGTTAAGCTTCACAATACCTCTGTGACAGAGTAGCATTCTCTCATTACAAATGGGGAAACTGAGGTACAGAGCTGTAAAGGGGCTTGCATAAGATCATACAAGAAGGCTGTGGCAGAGTAGAAAATAGAATTCAGGTCTCTTCATTCCCATTTGTTTGCCTTAACCCTTAGTACATCCTTCCCCCATATTATTTTTCTCCATGAGTTGGTGTCCTGGCTAAATCCACTAGGGCAGCTACATTCTGCTTACCTAAAATAGACTTGAAGTTTTATTTGAGTAAGATATTTTTACTTTCATCTAGAATAGGTATGACAAGTTGCTTGTGTCCTGTTTAAAACCATTTAAAAGCTTTGCTCTTTTTAAAGAGCTGCATTTTGATGCATTTCTGTGATGGGTAAAGTTATTCCCTAAGTAAGGTCTATGAAAACTTTTGGGCTCTGGGTGAAAAGTGCTATTTCTGTTCCATCAATTTCTGCCTATCTTTGGTAAAAACTAGAGTCAAGTACTGAGTAATTCCAGTCAATTCCATGTCTGTATTTCCTGTTGGTGTGAAGCTGTTGGGTTGTCTTGGTAGCTCTACACATTCATATCTATTTATGGGACTAAAATTTCAAAATTCAGCTCTTAAATTGCAGTCACATAGTGGGAGTATGTGCATGCCCACAAATAATTGCATCCACAAAATGTGTCTTTAAATGCAAGTAAGTACTTGGGTTAGAGTAACAAAAAATAGTGTGTTTTACCAGAGACTAGCCCCATGCATAATTCTTAGCCAATCAGTAGTAGTAATCACAACAGTTATATATGAATGTGATTTATATCGTACAACATAGTGGTGGTAGTTAAGTTTGCAGCTATTGTCCTATTATTAACCCAATTTTCATACTATGTCCTAACTTCTTCAAATAGAAGATAATCCTCTGAAATTTCATATGCCAGACCTCATCTTCCAGGATATTCTTTTTTCTTCCTGGAAAGTTTGAAGAGCTTTAGAAAAGAGGATTTTAAAATAGTGATGTTCGAAAATAATTCCACGGATGTTGGCTTTTTCAAAGTTTTGACTTCCTTCTCCAAAATGGCTTGGGCCACAAAATCCATATTTGCTGTTGAGGAGAGGTGGAGTTTAGTGTTTTGCATAGAATTAGGGACGGTATTACAAATCTAAATGCTAGACAAACTTGGGATAGGGTTTATAGCTCATATTAACAGCTCACTCTGGGCTCCTGGCAAAGCCAGGACTAAGAGGCAGCATTTTACCAGACTGCCCTAGAAGCGAAGACTCACATTCTCCCATCTGCTCTGGATCTATAGCTGGTATAGTGTATATGGAGTAAAGGTTTTGCCCTGTCTCCTTCTGACCCCCCCCCCACTTGAGTGGGGATATAGAGGACAGTTTGCCTCCTCTCCTGTGCTGCTACCTATTACCTAGGTAGCTAATGCAAGGGCATAAGAGTGCCCTCTTATGCTCCTGTGCTATTACTTTGGCCAGGCCACAATTTGCCCCCAAAATAGATAAGGCAGGTGTTAACTAGAGGATTAGTAGAGTAGTACTCTGTAGCAGAGTACCATGTACCAGAAGTATGCTTCTCTCTACTTGTTGATGGCCAACTAAACACTGCAATGCGGTGCATCACTGGAACCCTCAAGTCGATCCCAACACCCTGGCTGCCCATGCTGTCGCACATCGCTACCCCATCCATTTGCCACAATGCCACAACCCTCCAGGAAATCCACCGAATCAAGGAAAATGAGCACCTCCCCATCCACCAGGACTGCAACAATGTCCCTTTCCACCACTTGAAGTTGTGCAAGCCCTTTTGGACTGACATGCTTAACTTTCTACCATGTAACTTCAACCCTGGCTGAATGGAGTTCACAAGAAGTCACAAACAAATACCTTGTGAAAGACCAGACTCAGAAGATCCCTGGCTTCAATCTTCCACGAAACTTATGGGCAACCTTAAACCACATCCACACAAACCATGGCAGATGCGGATATTTGATGCACAAGTGGAAAATATAAGACTCTCCAGTGTGCGACTGTGGTCACCCAGAACAGACCATGAAAAATACAATGGCTCAATGCTCAATTCACAGATCCGAAGGAGGCATCGCAGCAATATATGTCACTATTCCTGATGCAATTATCTTGCTTTAGTACCTAAATGTAAAATTATAGTTGTTTTTCTGCATCTACATCAGCCATACAAAGAAGAAGAAGTAGTGAGTGATAATTATCTTTATATCCCTACCCGATAATCCAAGCCAAACTTCTGAATTGTGTTTGTTTAGAAACATTATGCAAATATTGGCCAGCTCTGAGGGCCAGAGCTGAACAATGCTGCCCACAGATAAAAATAGTTCCTGTGATTGTAGCCTGAAATACTTTGGAAAATTTTGCACCAAAATAGACTTTAAGCCAATAGTTTGGGGTCATTTTTGCCAATGTAATTCTAAGTACATTTTTAAGAATGCTCAACCTTTTCTTCTAAATTATTTTAGGCCACAGTCCTGCATACATTTACCCAGAAGTACGCCTATTGACTTCAATGTGACTGCTTACACATATTGAGTTAACAATGTGGATGCGTGCATTGAGGCCTTAGAACGTAAGCTCTGCAAGGCAGGGACTTGTTTTTTATTTGAATACCACCAGTGCATTTGGGTCCTGATTGGAGCACCCAGACATTACTGTAGCATAGTTATTATTAAAGTATATAGATTTTATTAGCATTCATAGCTGTATTGTGGCTGTCTTGGTGCTCATCTCAAACTCATTCCAACAAAACCTTTATACCCCACCCATGCCACTAGGTACTGTATAATTATATATTCATATTTTATATTTAATATCTTATACTTGGGTAGCCCCTTTCATCTGACTGTCTCAGAAGTCTATATATATTACACATAGAAGCATTCAGACCAAATAGAAATATAGGTATTTTTAAATTTAAAAAATTTTGAGGGCAAAAGGTCTAAACACTTTATTATTTCCAAAACAACAAAACAAGGATTTATACTAGTAGCAAAAAATGTTAGTATAAACCAATGGTAAATCAAACCTTTGATCTCTGTTAAGGTTATTTCAGGTCTTCAGATGTCAACCTTCAGTATTGTACTCCTTGCACTGTAGGAAATTCCACTTACATCATTGATTTCCTGTTCCTATAGAAAGTAAACCTTGGTAATGCTTTGGAGCCATTAACCCTGATCCGACTAGCTCTCTCTTTCTTAACAATGCCAGTTTAATTACCCTGAAATTATTGCTGTGGGTGATTTTTCCTAAATCATTTCACCTCTATTAACCAAATTAAGCTTTTGAAAGCAGAATAATACCAGGCTTTTTTGATAATACTGCAAACAGCAGAAATCTTCCGAGTAGTAAAAGCAATGCAAAATGCAGGGAATACTGCAACTGCAGAGAAAAAATTTTGGCTTCCAACCTGTCAAGAAATAGAGAGGCATGCTCACCAGCAGTGTCTGAGGTCCAGCAGTAATGCCTGTACAGTCTGAACAACATGATAATTGTTGCTTTTGACACCTTAAACAAATCAGAATGCACAGTCTATGTTAGATTAGGAATCCCACTGATAGATTTTAGACTGCCTGATATGAATGGGCCTTCTTCTTGATTGGCTTTAGACAATTTCCAAAGATTATGGCATTAAGTGAATGATGCACTGGCAGTAGGTTCATTCTATTTAAGGATATGTATTTTTTTTTTAAAAAATAATAAAAATATATGTGTGTGTAGTGAGTGAGACTTTAGTGCACAATAGTCTGTATTTGCAAAAAGAAAAGGAGTACTTGTGGCACCTTAGAGACTAACAAATTTATTAGAGCATAAGCTGTAGCTCACGAAAGCTTATGCTCTAATAAATTTGCTAGTCTCTAAGGTGCCACAAGTACTCCTTTTCTTTTAGTGCACAAGTCATTTACAAGTATTTATAGACATTGCATTCCTCTCCTCCCCCCACTCCTGCGTAAAAACAAAAGAAGGTGCATATGTCAGTCATGTCTAGCAAGTTTAAGAAACATGGAAGAGGAGACGATCCCTTGAGGCACTGGTAGTAATGCACATACTCTGACATGTTTCACATATCAGTTTCATTATGTTGTCAAGAATATTACTCTAAAACAATACAGCAGCAGAGATAATGCATCTCTTACCTCTTTGTCTGCTGAGAATAGGCTTTTAGTCTGAAATAGCAAACACAAAAGCCAGCTTTTCTTTTCTTTTTTAAAAGAGAGCAATAGCTTTATTTATCTTAACTTATGCACAATACTGACGTAGTTAGGGAAGGTAATTGCCCATTTTCCTGGCTGTGTTACCCACATTTTCAACCTGCTGTCATTTGTTACTATTTCTTTTAATGAGAACTGCAGAACTCCCCCCAGATAAGGTTACTTTAATATGGGGTGGGTTAGGTTCATTCATTTCCATCCCCTTTTGTTTTGTTGTACATCTCTTGACTTGCCTGCTAGGAGCTCATTCCAAGGACAGAGCTTTCCTGTCCTGTGCATATTCTTATTACTCTCCCTCTACCCCCCTTTTGTGTCTCACTGAGAGAAAAGTAAGAGATTTGATTAATGAACTACTTATTGTGGGGGTGGGGAGGGATTAGTCACAAGAGGAAATTAAATGAAACAATCTAAATGTAGGGTCTATTGGAGCTTTGCATAGTGTTAAGTAATTTCCATTCTTTTATTTTTAGAATGGGCTTTTAATTCAAGCTCTCAGATACAGCTCATGAATTGTGAGATTGAAAGGCTCTGCCATTTGTCTGCTTTCAAGGTTAATAATTAGCTATTTTGGTGCAGCTCAGAAGGAGAGAGACTTGCCCCCAAAGAATTTACCATTTAAATATACAAGTCAGACAAAGGATATGGAAAAGTAAGTCTTATTGTCCCCATTCTATTGGTAGGGAACTGAGGCACAGAAAGACTGATTTTCCCCTTATTCACAGAGAAATTCTGCAGTAGAGCTGAGAATTGAAGCCAAATTTGAGTCTAGTGCCTGAACAGCACTAACATCCCTCAGCTCTGTAGTCCATTTCAGAAGCTTTCCATTTCTTGATGCCATTCCACACAGCATGAAAAGATTACCATCGACAAGAGGTGAACTATGATGATGCTGGTTCAATCTAGAACATTCTGTGTTTGATTTCTGGTGGAAATAATGCTCAGTTTGCAAGATGCCTTTGGACGACAGTAAGCACAATGTTTTCCAGTTTGTCATCAATTTCCGTGAGAGCAGAATTAAACCCTATAAAAGTATCTTCTCATAAAATGCTCATAAAACAGTGGGGAAAATAAAGTAGTGATGATTGGAGACAAAAAAAAACTCTTGTGCAAATTTCTTCCTTCCAATGAATAAAAACTCTTATCCATGACATTCAGCCAAGTGAAGGTGTTATAAACATATCCACACACTCATAAGATCAAAAAGAAAGATCATAAAAACATCTCCTGTTCCATCCACTCCGAAGACCCACTCCATCCCTCCCCTACATGGAAACAGAAACACACAGTATTTATACAGTATAAAAATCTGTATTTCTAGAGACAGACAGACAGACAGATATTCACATTCATTTAGGGAAAATAATCTGCTGACTAAGTAGGATAGACAGACTATTCATTAGATCTTAATATTTTTGCCCTAGGAAAATAATACTTTTTCTAGGATTACTAATGAAGAACAAGAAAAAAAATTTGCACGGAGGTCAAACCTAACTGCATGAAAAAACCCATTCTGCAAAAATGGAAGTCAGCTAAGAAATAAGAATCAGTGATATGTATCTAGGCCTAAGAGTTTCTAAACCTAGAAGTTTTTATACTTTTTAATAGTGTGGATCTTGTCTTGGGAGATTGCCTATGCACCATTTTCCCACTCATTGATGATCACTTAACATTGTTAGGCAACTACAGTAATTTCTCATCTGGAAAAGTAATATTAAAGTCTTTATGGCTAGCTTGTACATTTTGCACACAGCCCTGCATAAACGCAATCTGGAATGGCACTGCCCAGGATCAGCCCCAGTATATTTTATGTCAGGAGGCATAATCCCCCCAGGACAACTCAGCATATACGATGGTGGTTCCTTGTTAGGACAGAGCAGATAGCTATACGTGCAGCATTGACCCTATTGTGTACAGGAGCACAGGGAAAAGAAAAGGTATGTTCTGCTCTCCCTCCCCTCCCCCCACAACCCATTGAGTGATTTGCTCAGTCCAGGAAGGGTAACAAAACTACACAGATACATCAAAATATACAGTCCTTGGTCAGAGATTGCCGAGTGAGTGGCCCTGTAAGACGGATAGACTTTTTGTGTGCTACCCTCCCTAGCATGCCTGTGCTAAAGCCATTCAATCTAGTGCTTTCTGTATTTTTAGCTTTTTTCATCTAGTAGCCAAATTTTTTTTCCTCCTCATACACACAGACCGAAAGGACAGAATTTAGGGAATTTTGCCTTCGAATAAATGGAAGCAATCTTTACAAAATTTCTGTTTTCCCACAGATCTAATCCCTGACTCATAGGACATAGAACAGCTCAAGTGCTACTCAAAATATTTACAGTCACTGTCAAAGGCTTGCACATTCCATCACCAATCCCACTAAGAGTCATAAGAACATAGGCATTGCCTAGTGGATCACGTCAGTGGTCCATCTAGTCCAGTCTCCTACCTCAGACAGTGGTCAGTATGAGCTGTTTTGAAGAAAGGTGCAAGAAACTCTGAATTAGGCAAATTAATTGTGGGACATTCTGTCCCCCGGGACTGTTTGCTCCTATCCCAAAATAGTTATAGGTTAGATTATGCACTAAAGCATGATGGTTCCCTTCCAAAGCTCTTGGTTTTTTAAAATACGTTTATTATATCTAACTATTCTTGCCATCCATATAAATAGCCAGTCCATTTTTTAATCCTACTAAGCTCTTTGTCTCAGTGATATCTTGTGAATTCCACAGGCTGTTGTGTGAACAAATATTTCCTTTGATTGAAAGATGGCAAATTCAAAAGCTAATTTCATTGAATGTTGGATCCGATTGCTTTTATGTTATGAGAATGAGTGAATAGATGTTCCTGATTTACCCCTTCTATACTATTCATTATTCCATATAATTTTACTATATTTCTCCTCTCTAAATTTACCAGTCCCAATCTTTTCATTCTCCCAGGGCACTGGAGCACTAGGACTGTAATTGTAACTGGCCACACTTGGAGTGGGGAGCTCAATGCATACTCTTCCACTCTGCACACCCATGCAAAGGTCACTCCCAATCCAGCCCCAGGTCAGACATCTGACCATGAGGTATGCTTCTTATGGCCTGGAAAACACTGCAATAAATTTTTAAGAAAGAAAATTGCATTTGTCAGCATCAGTGGAGCAACTTGCTCTCAGTCTCGTTTCTAACCATTCTCACAGCCAATATGACATGTTAAAAACAAACAAGCAAGCAAATAAAAACACAGCTGGCTCTAAATGTGGCATTTTAGTTGAGAAACTCAGGGTTATTTTCTGAACCAGTGTGAAAGACTGTAAACCTCTAAAAAGGTTCACCAGTTAATCACAGAACACCTTGTTTTCCTGTTACTGCAGGACAGAGCAAACACAGCAGCTCTTTCCTTGTAATCATGTTAAAGCATCACTATATGGTTGTCTTTACAGGGGTCATTAGACCTTTTTTTTGGGGAGGAGAGCTCTCTTCCAGAGCTTTGGAGAACTAGCTCTTTTGTGTGCAACAGAAGGGTGCTTCCCTTAAGCAAGCTTTCCTAGGTTGTATATAGCAATTTAAGCTGCCAGTAATTTGTATGTTTACTCTATTCCTTTACTCACTGAAACACATTTTTCACCCCAAAGAAAAACTTCACAAACTTACACAAATGGTGTAACCTAAAGTGCCTTTCTTTAGATATTGGATTGCAATATAGAATCTAGTACACATCCATTCGAAGAAGTGATGCACAATATTCAGAGCAGTGGAAAACTTTTCAACAAAGCTGTAAGTTACTGCTTTGTGCAGAGAATAATGAGCAAGAGGAACCAGTTTAAGGTTTTCTATCAATCCCACACCCCAAATAATGCTTTTTAAATTAGAAACTTGTATTTGTTTGTTGGATGAAATATGTCGTTTCTTAACTAAAATAATACAAGATTGTTTCTGTTTAAAAGTATACAGATGCTTGTGTGTGCACTGGGAGACTTTAGATCTGAATCTACCAAAATACAACAAATTCTCTATCGGTCATGGTTGCAAGTTATGCAATTATTGGCCTATTTGCTACAAACCCTATTTCCCCCTAAGGGTGTAGTCTTTCAGTACTTATACTGATGAAATTCCAGAATTTATGTTGGGCTCAAAAGCAGAAACACACACATACACCAGGGAAAAGCATGTTCTTGGCATCTACAGATTTCAGATGCCAAGAATGCAAGGGAAAGTTGGTGTTGTCAGGCATTTCTCTAGCTTCCTTTTATTTTTTGAAGACCTCATCCACAAGAAGTATCTTTATGCTGAAAAATGTCAAACCGCCTACTGATTTGCATATTTTATGCAATTGTCAGTGTAAAAATGTTATTCCATTTTTCTTTCAAAGACCATTTATAGCTAAAAAGGGTGATATCTCTCCATGTAACTAAAGTATAACTAAAAAGCAGTTTCTTTTCTAAAAGAAGTGACAACATGATGATTAAGCCAACAAAATAATGGTTTTAAAACAGCTGCAGCGACCTTGTAAGGTCTATAGTGGTGAAGCAAAGGAATCATGCTATTAACACATGACAACACAACACATTTTACCATAACCCCAGATGTCATCTACAATGGAAATAATGTCTCATTATATAGCACCCAGAGGATATAAAATTCATTTGTACCATCAATGTATATTAACTGTAACAAACAGCAAAAGTTACAAACTGTTCAAAACCCATCTAATCTTGTCTCAGCACATGGTTGCAGAATTCACAAGTATCTAAGGCCCTACAAACAAACCTATCAGTCAGAGTCTTCCTTCTGCTTCCCTGAGTGGAAAGAAGCTAAACCCGGTAGAACCTGCTGACTGATGAGAGGCAGGAAAGATGGAGGCACTGGCTTTTCTGCCAGCTGCACAACACTACACATCCAGAGGAAGCCTTCCATTAGAGTTCCACATGATCACCTTCCCCTGCAGTTTGGATATGGGGCTGAGAGGCCTGGAACAGCAGCTGTGCTTCCTGTGGCAGGGAAAGCTAGCAATGCAAATGTACGTGACCCCTGGTAGTGTCCTTAAACAAGTAATTAAATTACTGCCACCTGTTTCTTTAGGCACCTGAATCACCAGCCTCTTATGTAGGGGAGGCAAATTCCAAAATGTATTACCATTTCTTCCAGACCCATTGGTTTGCATAGGCGCTGACTTCTCCTCTGCCCGGTGGGTGCTTGACCCTGCTGCAGCCTCTTCCCGCCCCTGCACTGCCCTGCCTCTTCTCACCCCTTTCCCCCCAAGTTCCCGCCCCTGCCCTGCCTCTTCTCCGCTGAGCACACCATGTCCCCGATCCCCCATCTCCCTCCCGGAAAGTCCTAAGCTCTGCCAAACAGCTGTTAGGCGGCAGAGGGGCAGAAAGCGCTGGGAGGGAGTGGGAGGAGCAGGGACGTGGCACGCTCAGGGTGGGGGAAGAAGGAGGCAAGGATGGGGGAACTTGGCTGCTGGTGGGTGCGGAGAACCTGCTATTTTTTCCCCGTGGGTGCTCTAGTACCAGAGCACCCATGGAGTCGGCACCTACGGGTACCACAGTCAAGAGTAGCCATGTGTACTCACATTGTTCAGTCAATGATGGGAGGGAATGCTGAAGAGGCCCCAGTCCCATTATGCTAGACACACACACACACACACACACACACACACACACACACACACACACACACACACACACAAAATAAAAAACAGACCCTGCCCGCAAAAGCTTACAATCTAAGTATAAATCAAGAAACAGGTGGATACAACAAATTGGGGGGTCAGAGATTCACAAGGAAGTGAGTAATTATGAACAGCATGATAAGCAGAACAACATAGAATGAATGAAAGTCAATGTACAAGTCTTTTTAACCTGCTCAATGAATAATAATATGGTTCAATAGTATCCATTAAACAAGAAAGAGGACACAGAGAAATTGGGAAGTTATTTATGATCAAGGCATTCTGAAGCCTCAAAAGACCCCGCCGAAAATATTTTCTTCACAAAGTGAGATGAAGATGGTGGCATCAGCATGAAGATTGCCATTACACCAAGACAAAGACCCTGGACAGCTTCAGCCATAACAATGTGTAGGAAACTCTGGGCCTAATCATGGAAGCCCACCAGAGACAGATAGAATTCTTCTTGACTTCAGTGGGACATCCTTGAGGGATCAGACCATCCATCAGCAAGCTGTGCAGATCAAGCTTTTGTAAACCTCATTTATTTTTCATGTCATCTGGAGCTTCTCTGGTTCTCCCATTTTGTTTTTATTATTATTATTCTTTTCTGTGGAACTTTTGGAGAACCACCCACTATTCCAAGTCCATATCAAAATTATGGACACTAGAAGAACATCAAAATCCTCCAGATCTTTTTATTTTTACTAGTAACATACATACACATACACTTAACTGACAGTATGAGCTATTTAGGGGAAAATGTAGACTTTATATAAAAAGGGTACTACAGAACCATTTGAATTTAATTAATACAATTTTTGTTTTGATTTAAACTTTCTTCTGAACTATTTGCACTTTCAGCAATGTGCAAGTGCATAACAATTGAAAAGCCAAACCAAAATTAAACCTGTTTCATTGTCTGCTATGAATGAAATTCAGAACAAACACACAGTCATGGTGAACCAAGTTATTTAAAGTGAAATGATTTTCAAATTCTAGTCTCTATATAGGGCCCTACCAAATTCATGGTCCATTTTGGTCAATTTCACAGCCACAGGATTTTTAAAATAATAAATTTCATTATTTCAGCTATTTAAATCTGAAATTTCATGGTGTCATAGTTGTAGGGATCCTGACCCAAAAAGGAATTGTCAGGGGGTTGCAAGGTTATTGTAGGAGGGTTGTGGTACTGATACCATTATTTCTGTGCTGCTGCTGACAGTGGTGCTGCCTTCAGAGCTGGGCAGCCGGAGAGCAGTGGCCACTGGCTGGGAGCACAGCTCTGAAGGCAGAGCCACTGTCAGCAGCAGCACAGAAGTAAGAATGGCATGGTATGGTATTGCCACCCTTACTTCAGCACTGCTGCTGGCAGGGAGCTGCCTTCAGAGCTGGACGCTTGGCCAACAGCTGCCACTCTCTAGCCGTCCAGCTCTGAAGGCAGCACGGAAGTAAGGGTGGCAATACTGCAAACCTCCTAAATTAACCTTGCAATCTCCTGCAACTCCCTCTGGGTCAGGACACCCAGTTTGAGAAACGCTGGCCTCCTCCATGAAATCTGCATAGTATAGGATAAAAGCCCACAGAAGACCAGATTTCACAATCTGTGATGCATTTTTATGGCCATAAATTTGGTAGGGCCCTATCTATATAACCATCTTAACCCATTCCTACCTTGCTTGTCACCATGAAAGGTTTTCCTCCTTTCCCCCCCTGCTGCTGGTGATGGCTTATCTTAAGTGATCACTCTCCTTACAGTGTGTATGATAAACCCATTGTTTCATGTTCTGTGTGTGTGTGTGTGTGTGTGTGTGTGTGTGTGTGTGTGTATAAATCTCTCCTCTGTTTTTTCCACCAAATGCATCCGATGAAGTGAGCTGTAGCTCACGAAAGCTTATGCTCTAATAAATTTGTTAGTCTAAGGTGCCACAAGTACTCCTTTTCTTTTTGCGAATACAGACTAACATGGCTGCTACTCTGAAATCTGTCATCTTAACCCATGTGTCCTTATATGATCACATTGAAAAACATCTTGTCAACAAGTCCTTTAATAGACAGCGTTTCCTAAATTTGAACATATCCCACCAATTAAAATTGAAAACTGCATAAGTACCAATACAGAGAAATGCTACTGAGCTAACTGTTAAGTCAAATCCTTAAAGAGAGGAAATGATCAGGTTCTAAACAAAAATCAACACCACAAGCTATTCAACTCAGAAACCAATTATTCTTTACAATGGTTGCAAATACAGTTAGAAACATCAATACACATCACTAGTGCCTGTAAAGAGCCAAATCACTGGCATTACCTTGCGCACAGTCTCCATTTACTTCAAATCAACAGAATGACATTGGCATAAAATGGATTGCCCAGACTCAGGCCCAGAATCTTCTCAGTTTTAGAATATCAGGTCTAAGAAAATGTTTCTCCTAAATAGAACTTTAGCAAAAAATAACAAAATAATCCTTGAAATTATAAACTTGAAGGTCATACAAGATTTACAGATGTAAATGTTTACAAAAAAGGCTTGAACAAATATCCGTGGAAAGATTCACCATTGATGTCAGTGGGCATTGAAATGGGGTCTTTCAGCCAACGTCCCCTCTCCCATAAAACTATATGGAGTAGGTATAGAAACCAAAAGCAGCACATCCTATTTTCTAATTTGAAAAACAATCCAGAATCAAAAGGGAATGAACGGTTTTCCATCACAGGTAAAGTTCTCGTTTTCCATGAGATAATCTTGCTGTTCTAATCTATTGGTTGAAGTTTATTTAATTATTTCCTCAGAGCCATTCATTATCCTTGTTAACAGCATAGGGTAAATCCAAGGTTAACAAAGAAAGCAATCCTAACACTTACACCAACTGTTCTGGGATTATTGCTTAAATAGTTCTTGTGGAATTTATAGACTCATCTTTTCCATGGAGGAACAATGAAAATGCAGCCAGAAGATCCAATATTTATATTGCTCCCAATATGGATTTAAGAAATAGAAATAAAATCATCATCAATCATCATCATGACAGTAGGCCAAATCTTGGTGTGAATAGACATAGCTCCACTGACTTCGGTGTCATTACAGTATTTTATGCCTGCTGAGGATCAGGCCTAATATGCTTAAATGAGTCACCCTTATACTAATATGAGAATCACTTGGGAAATCACAGTCTTGTGCTGACATAAAAAGTCACTATCTGACCCTTATGTGCCCCATCAGCAAAGGGACCAAGAAATAAGGAAGCTCATGACAAGATATCAGATCCTAGTGACATGATGTGGAAAAAGCTGAAGTACTCAATGCTTTTTTTTGCCTCGGTCTTCAGACTGCTGTACTGGACAGCACAGTATGGGGAGGAGCCCTCAGTGGTGAAAAACAGGACTAATTAGAGAAGCTGGACATGCACAATTCCATCGGTCTGGATCTAATGCATCCGAGGGTGCTGAGGGAGTTGGCTGATGTGATTGCAGAGCCATTGGACATTATCTTTGAAAACTCATGGTGATTGGGGGAAGTCCCGGATGACTGGATAAAGGCTAATGTAATGCCCATATTTAAAAAAAGGGAATGAGGAGGATCTGGGGAACTACAGGCCAGTCAGCCTCACCTCAGTCCCTGAAAGAATCATGGAGCAGGTCCTGAAGGAATCAATTCTGAAGCATTTAGAGAGGAAAGTGATCAGGAACAGCCAGCATGGATTCACCAAGGGCAAGTCATGCCTGACTAATCTAATTGCCTTTTATGATGAGATAACTAGCTCTGTGGATGAGGGGAAAGCAGTGGACATGTTATTCCTTGACTTTAGCAAAGCTTTTGTTACGGTCTCCCACAGTATTCTTGCCAGCAAGTTAAAAAATTATGGATTGGATGAATAAACAACAAGGTGGATAGAAAGCTGGCTAGATTGTTTGGCTCAACAGGTAGTTATCAACAGCTTGATGTCTACTTGGCAGCTGGCATCAAGCAGAGTGCCCCAGTGGTCGGTCCTGGGGCCAGTTTTGTTCAACATCTTTATTAATGATCTGGATGATGGGATAGATTGCACCCTCAGCAAGTTCATGGATGACACTAAGATGGGGGAGTTGGGAGAGGTAGATATGCTGGAGACTAAGAATAGGGTCCAGAGGGACCTAGACAAATTAGAGGATTGGGCCAAAAGAAATCTGATGAGGTTCAACAAGGACAAGTGCACCGTCCTGCACTTAGGACGGAAGAATCTCATGCACCGGTACAGGCTGGGGACCGACTGGCTAAGCAGCAGTTCTGCAAAAAAGGACCTGGGGATTGCAGTGGATGAGAAGCTGGAAATGAGTCCGCAGTGTGCCCTTGTTGCCAAGAAGGCTAACGGCATATTGGGCTGCATTAGTAGGAGCATTGCCAGCAGATCAAGGGAAGTGATTATTCCCCTCTATTTGGCTCTGGTGAGGCCTCATCTGGAGTATTGTATCCAGTTTTGGGCCCCCTATTACAGAAAGGATGTGGACAAATTGGAGAGAGTCCAGCAGAGGGCAACCAAAATGTTCAGGGGGCTGGGGCACATGACTTATGAGGAGAGGCGTTGGGAACTGGGCTTATTTAGTCTGCAGAAGAGAAGAGTGAGGGGGGATTTGATAGCAGCCTTCAAGTACCTGAAGGGGGTTCCAAAAAGGATCTCAAGGATGATCTCAGCAGTGGCAGAACAAGAAGCAATGGTCTCAAGTTGCAGTGGTGGAGGTCAAGGTTGGATATTAGGAAACACAATTTCACTAGGAGGGTGGCAAAGCGCTGGAATGGGTTACCTAGAGAGGTGGTGGAATCTCCATCCTTAGAGGTTTTTAAGGCCCTGCTTGACAAAGCCCAGGCTAGGGTGATTTAGTTGGAGTTGGTCCTGCTTTGAGCAGGGGATTGGACTAGATGACCTCCTGAGGTCTATTCAAACCCTAATCTTCTATGATCTCTCCTGGCCTGCTCAGAGCCTGTGACTTTAAGACTCGCCCTAATACATAAATAATCAGTGTTTATTTTATTTTCTCTTTTCATTTTAAATCAGGTTCACTCTCTCCCCCTCCATCCCACCACACACAGACGCCCAGGAAAGTATGGGTGCAGAAACCTCACTCCTACCAAGTATGCAGCCAAGTTTTCCACATTTGGAAAATCATAGAGTTCAGTGTACCTGAAGTGCAGTGGTTGAGTCACATCTTGGGGAAACACTTTCTGATAATGGTAATTCCTTCACCAAGTGAACATCAGCCTCCCAATCTAGAAAATAGGTTTGTTTATCAAAAATAAAAAGAATCACCTTGCTCTGGAAAAAATCCAGACCACTAGTTATGCCCCTAAATGTTGCATCAGCTACAGATGGGTAACAACTCCTTCCTTTGTGCTTTGCAAAAAATCAGCTACTGATTTAAAAAGTAGCATGAACATTCAGACACATTCTTTTCTCAAGTCTGCCTCTCTATGTTTATTTAGATTAGGTATTCAATATTCATAGTCATATGCTCCCTATGGCTTGCACTGTCACACAGTGAGGCAGGGTCAAATTGGAGGGGGGGGGGGAAAGACAGTGGTAGTCTCTCATATGGCATTTTCAAGATAAGCTCCATCCAGTTATATGCCAAAAAAGTCATGTGATTCTCAATAGATTATGCAGATGTTCAAAATACGATCATGTATGATCTCTGGGGTCAGCGGAGCTCTGCTGGGCTCCTAGGGCTTGGCTCCATGTCATCAATATTTGGATGATTGGCTATGTGAAGCTCCTTGGTGATGCTCAAATGCCCTACCGGGCTTCATGGGCTTTGTCCCCTCCTGATTAGAGAAAAATAATCAAGACCTTCACACACCTACTCACTCCTGGACCCAGAATAAGCTGTCACTCAGAGTAGATTATGTTAATCAGTGGTTCTTAACTTTTTCCACCCTGGATCCCCCTCAGAGTTAGTAATATGGGATGGGTGGGGTTGAGAATCCCTGGTATAATTCTTGAGATATAATTCTTTTTTTCCATGCTTTCATAAGTAGTGACAAAATGATATTTAAAACTGGCATCTGAGTTAATACCAAATTTAATGAATGGGACAGCTAACTTCAATCAGAGCTATTTTTTCAGGGTCTCTGCAAATTCAGGTAGACATCACTGCACCAGTTATATTCAGGTCACACTTTACAAGATTTTCTTTGCAGCCTGGATATGTTTGGTGAAAGCTGAAATTCTGGGGAAAAGAGGAGCTGGCATTCTATACCCCTGCCCCCCTTTAATCGAAGCTGTACTGTGGAGGGAAGAAAAGTTTAGCAATTTATTATAAAACCTAGCTCAAGGCAAAACTTCTACTTGACATACCTCCACAAAAGATTGCCCCACAAAGAGGAGTCTCAAAATATCCATACACAAAAAGCTAACCCCTGGTGTGGACTCTACAGACATGGGAGATGTTAGGAGAAATCCAAATTGGGACATCAGATAGTCCAGGAAAAACAAAACAAACTTCCCACCACAACTTCATACAGAAACAAAAACATAACAATTTGCTATCAGACTAGCAATAGCATATCTGCAGAAATATACACCTCAATATTGTATAACTTTACAATCACAGTCAACTCATACACTGGCCATCTGTAAACACTGGAGTGTTGTGGAGCTCAAAAGAGTTACTTCTGCTCTTGCTTCCGTTCAGTGTGCTTGCATGTGCCCTAAATTAGTGCTACACACATTCCACAGCTGAGGTCCGATAGTTAAGGGATTGCTTGAGGGTTTTTTTGTTTTTGCTTTTTTAAACTGTGCCCACTGTAACTAAAATTGGTTTTCTCCTGCCTGGATGTCATGCCATATATTAACTTGTGCTTTCAACTTGCTGAAAAATGAGACTATGGAAGTAGATTTCTGCAGCTCTTGGCCAGATTTTGTATGTTTTTGCTTACAAAGGAAAGTACATATATATAGTTGGAATTGTGAAAATTGATTAGTGGCACACAACAGAAATATTCAGATACGCCCTCTGAATCTTCACTAAAATGAAGCGATTAATTGCCAATGTAGGCACAGTGCCGTATAATGATATAAATACAGACAAGGCCAGATTAATCTTTTGTGGGCCCAGCACCAAACATAATTTGTAGGGCCCCTGGAGGCAATGGAGCATGGCACAGGGAGATCTGTCCCCAAAGCAAGGGGCCAGCCAGGGGCAATGGGGCATGGCATAGCAGGGGCGGCCCCACTCCACCCCACTCAGTGCAGGGCGTGGTCTATAAACCGACAGGTTACAGATGCACATTGGCCCGCCCAGCCTATGCCGCCAGCATATCCCTTGCCCTCAGGGGCGGGCCCATGTCACGCCACCCAGCCCTGCCCATCAGTACGAACTCCATGGATGCTCCGGGGCTGGAGCACCCACGGAAAAACAAAATAGTGTTTGCTAAGCACCCACTACCGATCAGCTCCTCCCTTTTCCCCCTCAGTGCCTCCTGCTCGCCACTGATGAGTTGTTCAATGGTGGGCAGGAAGCACTAGGGGGCACGGGGAGGAGCAGGGGCAGGAAGAGGTGAAGCGAGGGCAGAGGCGCTCAAGAAAGTGTGCGGAATGGGGCAGGAAGAGGCTGTGTGGAGTGGGAGAGGGGCCTGGGGCAGAATGGGGGTCAAGCACCCCTGGGGAAGTTGGCACTTCTGCAATCCCTCCCCCCCAACTCCCTATGGCCAGAGCCCCCCCAGACCGGCTATGCCCAGTGCCCCCTGCCAGACCCCTTCCAACAAATGCACAGCACCCTGCACAACACCACCCCTGCCCCCAGCCCCACCACAAACTTCCCAGCACCCCACACAGAACCTCCACTCCCTAGTGCCCTAACACACATGTTCCCCACCCCCTCACAGCCCAGCACCCCCCAGAGACCCACTCCCCGATGCCCTGCCTCCCGGCTGCACTCACCAGGCCCGCTGGGAGGCGACAGTGTCTGCAGGCCTGAGCAGCAGCACAGCCAGGGCTGGTTCCAGGATGGAGAGATCACTCCAGCCCCTCGGGAGTGGCGATCAGCCAGGCAAGGGCCTGCTCCAGCCAGGCTGCCTCAGGACCCACTTGCCTAGAGGGGCCCAGCCAAGCCCCCCACACTGCCCCCCCACCCCCAAACTGGCCAAGACTGGCCAGGCTTCTGCACCAGTCCCAGGTGGCTCCCCCAAGGAGACAGGTGGAGCCCCACAGGTAGTGGGAAGCAGAGACTGCCCTGAACGGGAAGGGCACTGGGGTCCAGACAGGGGCAGAGAGGAGCCAGTGGGTGGAGAGGAGCCCTGGGCCAGCCAAGAGGAGCAAGTGGTAGGCGGGGGAAGCCAGTGGGCTGTCAGGGTCTCAGGGTGCAGTGCAAGCTGAGCAGGGGCCTCTTCCGAGCATGGGTCCGGCTCCATGGTGCCACTGTAAACCCAGTACTGAATACAGAGGAACAGTTTAGGTGGATGGATCCAAGCAAAGAAAGCAAGCTAACATTTTTTAGATCCAAAGTCTTTCATTTCCATAGAAACAAGCTATGCACTAATCCAAAAAGAGAAAATGCAATTATGTTAGTCTGTGAGCCCTTTCTCAATAAGAGTAAACAGGAAAGGATAAATAATTCATTAGGGACACATGCGGGTAGGAGAATGAAAGCACAGAAGAGCTAGAATTGGCTTAGCATGGGTGCACAAAACCAGTGTTCATGTACCTGTGGAGGTACGCGGAGGTCTTCCATCGGTGCATCAACTCATCTAGATATTTGCCTATTTTTACAATAGGCTACATGAAAAATAATAGCAAAGTTAGTACAAACTAAAATTTCATACAGACAAAATGAGAAAGCAAGCAATTTTTCAGTAAGTGTGCTGTGACACTTGTTTTTTTACATCTGATTTTGTAAGCAAGTAGTTTTTAAGTGAAGAGAAACTTGGGTTATGCAAGACAAAGCAGACTCCTGAAGGGGTTCAGTAAGTTTGAAAAGATTGAGAACCACTGCACTAAACAGATTAAACAATCCAGATATTACAACAGGAACATGAGAAAGACCTGAGTGCACATGAGGGATCTCTATGGTCAGTAACAACGTGGCACTGTCATAGGCAAAATTACAAATATTAAGATCCTATTTAGGACAGAAAATACAGGAAGACTTTGCAACACAATTGACTGCACCTAAAAAAATTCTTTACACTGTCAGAGAATCAAAAGGATAAAGACAGTCATTATAATACCTGTGCTGTGAAATCACCAGAGAAATTAAACCTATACAAAGTTAATATTGGAATAATGAGCGTGGAAGGTAAATACAAGTATTTTTAAATATTTGATTAGAATACAGCTATGTTAATAGTGAATTTAATAAGCTTCTTTATTCTTCTATAAGGAGGGGTTGGGGTGTCAGATTACAGTGAGCCATCAGATTGCATTGGCACAGATAACGGCAAAAGTTCTTTTTACTGGAATGTATTGAAGAAATGTGTGCCAGTTGTGTCTATCATGAGTAAAGTCCACTCTGCATAAGTTTTGCTCTGATTGATTTACTTTAGGTGCAGCTGCTGCTTACAGGTGATCCCTATAAAAGCAAACAAAATATGACATGGTGCCAAAAAGTTGCACAGGGACCTTGTGTTTTTGTCTGTTGTAAAGCACCTTCCTCCTCTCTGGCTCTAAATAGAGAATTTCAGGAAGAAAGCCTATGATAATGAATATTAAAGAATGGGAGTGAACATACAATATTTTTCTTTCAAGCTTTAACATTTTATCAAGATTATGAGGAAAACCCACACAGCCCTGCTTCAGCTTTGTTGCTTTCTGGATGCTGAAAAGTTGCTTTTTGTTCTGGCATAGGGTGTTCACATAACCATGTGGTCTATTTCCTTTCCAGCCGCGTTTACAGAGCACTCATGGGATGCATTTGCTTTCACTGAAAGGAATCACTTGGCTCTGTACTGAGGTGGAGAAAGGGAGGAATTCAGAGGCATGGCCTGAGCAGCAGCTGCTCTCCTCTGCTGGCTCATTCTCAGCGTGTCGTATGTCAGGGTCCTGAACATATAATGCACTATTGTTCACAGCTGAAAACTTGGGACTGGAGCACTGTACAATATCATAGCATTAGAGCTTAGGAAATTGCACATGCTTACATGCACGCACACACAGACACACACACACACACACACACACTCATTTTAAATGTCTAAGGGACGTACTAGGAGAGGGGAAAAGGAAAAAAAACCTACTTAATTACTTTAGATTGGGATTTAGCAAGCTATCTTGCATTGCCCAGCATAATAAATGAAAACTCTTCAACATCATGGAGGTCTGGGAAATGGTGAACATTCCACCTCTCCCTCCAGTGTGTATATGCATGCACAAACACACATTACACACAGTTGTGTGTAAATTACATACTTAGGACATATACCTATTTCCAATGACTAGTGACTATAAAGGTAGTTCCAGTAGCAAAACATATCTAGTATTAACCTGTTAATTTAATTTCCCACCCTATATATTTGTACTTGGAAGAAAAACTCATGGAGTTTGAGGATTTATAAACCCTCTCAAACTATTTCTTGAGTTTGAGAAATATTTTTCCCTTTAAATTAAACTCACTTTTCCTCTAAAAAGGAGATTCCATTACAAAAATGTACTTCTAGCTAAAGAGAAGCCTGTGCTGTATATTAATGATAGGAGACCACCTCCCAAGTGCTAGGTTAATGTCCTGTATATAGTATACATACGCTTTAATTTTGCCATTAGAATTTCTTCCCTTCCCCCCCACTCCATTTTTCCCAGTTCTATATTTTATTTTCATTTATTGCTCAATTTTCCACCTTCTGACCCAAACTCTACAAGCTATTTCATGCAGACAGACTTTTAAATCTACATGGTGCCCTCAGTGTGGAGGGCATGGACTTTGTGGGGTTCATCTGTTTGGAGCAATTTGCAGAATCAGGGTCTGTATTTTCATTGGATTTATTCCCTTTCTGCCTCTGTGCTGTTGTTCCCCCCCCACACCCAATATCTTCAAAGTGAAATGTGAACCCCATGACATTTGAGTTCTAGTCAAACTTATGAACCCATGATTTTTTAGTGGGGTCAAAATTACACCAGTTGAGCTCATACATCCTTCATTTAATCTATATTCACATTTACAGTCTTGCCTCAGAGAGAAGGATGCAGAATTGTTACTGACAAGAACTGAGAGCTGATAGTTACCTTTCTATACATTCTGGAGCAGCAGCCACTGTTGGCTTAGTTTTGGGTAATGAATTTTGTGAGCAAAAACTACTGTAGAATGCAATTAAGGAAACCCCACAGAACTACTAAAGTAGATATTGTTCTCTCTCAATATGCTGTGAAAAACCTGACATTAGCATTGGAGAGACAGCTACAGCACATTACACAAAAGTGAGTGTTCCCATATTATGGCCAGGTCATACATTCCTGTGCTGGAGAGAATTCAAGAGTAAGTGCTACAAAAGTACCTAAGATCCAGGTGGGGATATAAAATTTCAGTTAGTTATGCTATACTCCTGTCTACTCACACAGCCTGATAGCATCTGGGAACTCTAGGCTCTACAGGGACTTTTGTAAGTGAAGTAGCCTCAAAGATATTTGTATTAGACTGAATATGCTGAAGCAGACAACTGATAAAGGACCTACAAGCTTGACATCAATACAGAGCTACACTGCCATCACAATACAACTGTTAACTTAACCTCCAGATTACAACTTCTGTGAAATAAAGAATGTTCATTAATGTGAAAGATGATTGGAAGCAGTTCCTATAAAGGTAAACCACCCTAAGAAACTTCCATGTGTAGAGCATATGTATACAACAGTGACATTGTTTATAAGCCATTTGCATGATAATGTTCTTAAATAATGTTCTCAGACATTATTCTTGATGCAAGAAAAAAAAAATCTATGTTTTTACTAATTTTAAAAAACACATACTTTAAGAGAAATACCATGAGAATCTGTTATCCCTCCCCTCCAATACAATTAACAGACAAAGTCAGTGAAGGCTAACTACTTCTACAGGTTAAATAGGGCTCTCGCTCTCAAAAAGGCATTTAACATTGATGCTACAGTTCTTTATATAACTTCTTCCCTGGTGATTTTGTGAGAAGAAAGTCTTTGCAAATATCAGAGGGAATATGGCACTAAAGCAATACACATTTTTAAATAAGCATAGTTCAAAATATCATAGTATCTTTTCATTTTAATATTTATACCATAGGTTTAAATGAAAACATTTGTTTGAAATGCTCCTACTCATGTCTTGTCCCTTATGTGTTTAAATTTATAGATTTCAAATGAAACCACTTGTTTTGTGAAGACCACCTAACATGTTACTGAATAAAATATTTTTTAAATTTATATCTATATAAATTCTTAATTATATAATTTATACATACACACATCTGTGTATATTACTCAAGATCTCTCTTCATTAGATTCAGAAACCAAATGTCTTAAAAAAAGTCCAACTGCAAGCCAAGAAAAATATCTTACTGGTCTCTATATTTAATAAGATAACTCATTCCAAAACAACAAATGAAGAATTCTCCACAACAATCCACAGGCCAGATCCTGCAAACACTTATATACTCACATTACTAACTACTGCTGATTTAAACACAACTCCCAGTGCCTGCTGGATTAGACTTTTTAATCAAGATTAAATGGGATATGGATAATTAAATTTTTATAAGAAACTTTGTTAGCAGGAACGTATGATAGACTATTTATTTAATCTGTTATGGCACAACCTATGTTACTATGGATTTCATGTATCAGGGAATTTGTGATAGGATATGCAGTTTGACCTTAGAATTCAGTCCAGGTCAACTGTGACCACTAATTAGCACCTTCGTTGGCCATCTCTCCCAAAGAAGCAACTACAGGATGGATATGGAGGCTGACCTCTCTTCTTCCCTCTAGGGTGGCTAGTCCAATACCAGGTGAGAGCATGGTTGTGTGCAAAAATTTGCACTGCCACGGTTCATACTGTACGTTTGCTATGAATAAATGAAGCAATTAGGTCTCCAGAGCTGTCAATCCAGGTCCTTTAAGAAACACAATTCATTTTTGAAAACAAACAAACAAACTGTGGTCCTAATAGATCAATCTTCTTGTTCTCCAAGATGGTGGGCTTAATTCTGATTGCATGTGTGTGTAAACTCCATGGAAATAATTCCATTATAATTTGTATACTTAACCTAAAAAAGCCCAACAACCTACTGTGCTGAAATACTCCTAACTAAACAAAAGACCCTCACATGCACAGGGGAGCTAGATTCTGATTGGATGCCTATGATCAACTTATAATGACATTTGTAAATGCAAGCATAGCTAAGTCCGTAGAACAGACATTTGTACCCTCCTGGACTTTATTCGTTTTTATTAAAGGAGGGACAGCTTTTGGCAAACAGCTTTATTTTCTTAGGAAGAGATTAGTTGAAGAGAATGTGCTCTATTATGTGCCCATTCATGCACATGCATACAAACACCCTTCTATTTAGCCAAAAAGATGGGGATAGAAAGAATAGTGTTAGGTTTCCATTTCAAAAGCAAAGCTATTTTTGTGCTTTTGTGGAAACTAGAGTTTGGATATTTATAAAAATAAAATTACTGGATATGCATTTGTTTCCTTGTCAACAAGTGGTGATGCAAATAGAATAAACCATTGGTTGCCATTGTTTAAGACGTCAATATGATTTATAGTTCCAACACAAGTTTCATAAACAGAAAAGTACATGTGGAGTGTATGTTATTCCATTTCTGTAACAGAGCAATAAAAGTGAAACAAGTTATTACAGTATTAAGACAGCTCTCCTCTTTTCTGTCCTGGCATTGTTACAGTAGATACAATTAAACAACAAAATTACAAAAAAGAGGATTTACCCCAAGTACAACTTGCGTCTCACACATAAATTAATAGCTCTACTGAAGTTTAAGCCTAATAATGTTATTTTCACTGCTGGAGAGATGGATTTTTTTGTGCATGCTCTCAGGTCCAAATTCTCAAAGTATTGGATTCTGAGTTTCCTAATTACCTCAGTCAGTCTGGAGAACCATAATTTTACTCCCCTGAGCCTTCTTTTCTGAAAGTTATGAAAGGGATTATTATGGCTCAAATCATCCCCTCCCATATTAAAAGCCAGAGGAGGAGATTTTGGGGGAGAAAATATCTGCAGGGATCCCTAGTGGAGGCTCTTCAAATTCATCCAATGTGTGTGTGTGGGTGAGAGGGGTAGCATCGGCAGTTTGGATAAAACAAGGGCATACTCCCCAACTTGATAGCTGTTTGGGTGAACTGTAGAAGGTCAAGGATATCAACATAGAGGCCCTGTGACTTTACTCCTGTTTGGGATCCCAACAGGCCCCCTTCCCAGGTTCCTGCCATCTCAGCCCCATTTATGAGGCCATCCCTTTAAAAGGAAGGAAGGAAGGAATTGAGGACTAGTGCTAAGAAAATTTAAATTAGCCAAGGACTTATGAACACCCCTTAATTATTCTGTTTC
This sequence comes from Dermochelys coriacea, assembly GCF_009764565.3. Lineage (NCBI taxonomy): Eukaryota > Metazoa > Chordata > Testudines > Dermochelyidae > Dermochelys > Dermochelys coriacea. The sequence continues at coordinate 44,042,045 of NC_050071.1, forward strand.
AGAAGCAAGCATTGTGATATCCATGGCCCCCCAAGAACCCAAAGTGCCAAACACAAATAGTAGTATATGATGCTGAAACTCTGATGAGAAGCTCTTCTCTTGACTTTCAGCTTCCCAAGGAATACTCTAGGTTGAATCCTACCATCTTTCATTTTCCATGATTTATTTATTTGTACAATGTGGATAAAGGATTATCATCATAATACTGGAATATATGCACTTCAGAACTTTTTGTGCAAGCTTTTATTCCATAAAACTACACATTAGGCTCTATAATTTGGGTACTAGGGCAGATAATACTATACTTTGCTATACTTCCTCTCTTGTAACCTCTAAGGTGGAAATAATCTCCTTGAAAGCACTCCCTCTGGATCTATAAAATACACTCTTGTGGGCCATACATTACTGAAGAGCTCTCCTAACTGGTAAAGGCTAGTGTAACACTAAACAATCATAGCAAAGTGTTACAGGTTTGAGAACCAGCTATCTCCTTCTTTCAAATTCTGTCATCTGGCCAAATCCAAGGGAACCTGTGACTACACAAGTATACGAAAAATCCAAGGGAACCTGTGACTACACAAGTATACGAAAAATATTGCCCCCCCCATGAGCTTTGATTGACTCATCTCTTGGACTCAAGGAATGTGATCTATACAAAACTGCTTGCCCTTAACAGTGGACTATTTTTCAAGCTGCTACTGAGCGCCAACAGGCACTGTCTGCACATGTACAGAAGCATAGGTGTTTAAGAAATCCCTCCCTCTTCTCCACTTCCGATTCCCCTTTCTCTAGGCTTAAAATAAAATGTCGCACAAAAAAAGATGGTTCACATATTTTATATAATTGTTGCATCGGAGACCAATATCTTCAGCATTTGGTCTTTCAAAGGAGGAAGCCAACATCCCTGAATGCAACTTCAAACAAAAAATAGTATACAACATCATCATTATAGGCTAAGAAAAACAAACACAAATAGACACCGTTTCCTAATGAATGGCAAACATGGTTAATCTTCTTGCTATTTCAGAGGAAGGGAAATGAGGCACCATATGTTTGAACAACAAGACCAATTCAAGAGGAAGTAGATTCAAATCAGGTTTACTTTATACAGCTGGTGAAATGTACTTAAGTTTACAAGTCTAAAATTGACTAAAACCCAGTGGTCATGTAGGAGGGACACTCTATTGGGAATGAGATTTAAGATGGAAGAAAAAGAGGAGAAGCTCCAAGAATCAGAGCAATTTTAATCACTATGTCCAACATATCTAGAGTTACCTGAGAAGTTTTCTGATTGTAGATCCCTTGGTCAGGAATTACATATATTTTGTACATTTTAGGTTAGATATGTTAATTATAAGGTAAATGAGCTAATGTGTTTCCTGTTTTGCAGTGTTTGCTTCAACCACAGGGTCTTTTACAAATGGGTTCCTTTCTTCTGGAATAATAAAACTGTAACACTGAATTCATGACTTACCACTAAGGAGTGCGTTCTGCAACACTGGAAACTGTAATGAATACACACCTGGGGTGAAATCCTAGCTGAAATAAAATAAATGGAAATTTTACCATTAACTTCAAGGGTGAAATCCCAACCTAGTTGAACTTCGGTTCAAAGTAGAAGTCTAGTTCTCTAAAGCATTTTTTTCTTGTTGAGCTTTGATTTCAGTTTCTCTCTCTCTCTCTCTCTCTCTCTCTCTCTCTCACACACACACACACACACACACACACTAATGTGTACAATTCAATTTAAAGTTGTTTTAAAAGACAAACTTGGTCATTTCTACTCAGTTTTTGATATGAACAGGGTTTAGCACATGATATTAAGACTGAGGAAATAAGCCTGGGATGAGGAAATAGTTATGATATCCTGCATCTTGTCTATATAAATTACTGTGTATGTATGAATAGCACAGACAAATCTGATACAAAGCAGGAGGAAGTTTGTTTGAAACACTGTTTGCTTAATTACACAAACAGCTTTTGAAAAGGGTAATGACTTCTCAAAGTAGATGCTGGTGACATAGTAAAGACCTGTGTTCTATATTATCTTGACTACTTCTTTGTTTTGGAAACAAAGGAACTAAGATCTTGGTTCATAGCTACTTTTCAGGACAGCTGCTGTGTTAGGGTTACCTCTAGTGGACAAAAGATGGAATCAAGCAGGATTCATTAGCACATAAGCATGTAGATTCAGCAGTCATCCAGTGAAAAAGACAAGTTGAAAGAACTGATACAAATCATTCTGCTGATTATGATTACTCTACTGAGCTCAGCTTTAGTTTGTATTACGTTGGCTTTATGCTATGCATTTGCTTTACAGTGAAACATAGTGCAGGTTTAGATATCAGTATTAAAGACTCCAGATCTTGGCAGCTTGGTCCACTTGGTCTATGATAAAGCATTATAATCCAATGGCAGGTGGAGGCCTTCCAGATTTCTGAGCACTTTAAAATGCTGTTCAAGTCATCAGCTCTAAACTGTTTTTCTACAGTCATGGAATAACAGCTACCTCCCCCAGGGTCTACTCCAGAATATTGTGTTACACAATTGTGAGAAAACTGGTATTGAGGGCTTTGTTTGCTCCAATGTGTAATTGTGCCTAATGGGGATTCCCTTCTGCTAGTGATCAGATGGACATTGATCCAGGCATGTTTTTTGTTTTTAACAGTTGATATATAAATAGCTGTTTGAGAGGAATTGCAATAAGCAAGGACCATTGTCACTTATCACAATTTTCTAGATAAGTTTTCTAAAGGTCAGACATCTTAGGTCACATTCTCTTCTGTTTGACAAGGTCAAATATTCCTTCATGAGTGAATTGGGAAAATTGATACCCTTAATTTGAATCTGTTGTCAGATTACCAATGTGTGGGTGCAGCAATTGATCGGTTCCAATTGCTGGGTACAGCAATTGATCTGTACCAATTATTGGTAACAGTAGATGGCTTTCATTTATGTGCCCAATTACAATATCATTGGTTATCCAAATGTCATGGAGATTCTGAATACATTTGCATAATCAAGCTTTTGGATTATAGAGGTAATTTCATTATAATTAATAACCTTCTGGGGACATGACTGTTTTGGAAAACAGGGAGTTGAGAATGGAGATTCTGATAACTGTTGTAGTACTAAATCTGGTTAGCATGAAATATTATGTATTGCATCAATTAGAGAAGAAAAATGAGGTTATAACTCATTTTAAATATGGTTCCTAATTTTCCACAATGATATTTCCCCAGTCTGTCAGCTAACCACAGAAAAGATTTACCAGTCACATTATAGATCAAGTTTAGTACATGTTCAAAAGCAAAATTCAATTTAAAAACTGCTATACAATCTTTAAAGCAAATATATATACACTACAATTGTATAGAGTTGATTGTAATACCTATTTTATCATAATACTATTCCACAGTTGTGCCTCACTATGTGGAAGTCATGTTTGTTTGGATAAAGATTCCTTATATTTGTAACTGAAGTATGATGGCTGCTAATTAATAACATTATTTAAATTTTAAAAGTTATATGCATGCCAGAAGTTATGCTTCTAAAAAAAACCCCACACACACCAAAAGTTATGTCAAATAGGCTTAATGATGAATATGCAAAGATAGTTTTACGTTGAGGGGAAAGCTAGATTTGGATCAATGAACCTCACAGGCAACATTCTCAGTGTCCCTTTATAAATTTTAGAAGAAAACTAAAAGACAATAGCGACCTCCAGTGTTATACAATCGGCATAACAACCTCCAGAAATTTGTGATACAGAGCCTTGGGGAAAAACAGCAATTAAACATTGTGCTCTACTTTGCAAAAACATTTAGATAAATAAAGTATTGTATTCAACCCTACTTGGAAATACAAATTAACTTTTCATATTGCTCTAGGCTAACACAGTTAAGACAAATTAACATATACAAAGAAAATACTAACAGTATTAGTTTTAAAAATTATTAACACAGTTCCTTTAAAAAACAATAAGAAACATCCCCAATCCCCGCCCTGCAAAAGCACAGAGAACTACAATATCCGGATGAGACCTATATCTGTGAAGACAGTTAAACTCAGAGTTGGGGAAACTCTGAGGAACTGGGTCCTTTTCCATTACATCCTCTGAGGAATTATAGATAAATACAAGATTCTACAGGCAGCTAGACATACGTAATTACAGGAGTTCATGCCCATCTATTTTTAAATAGATGGTTAACAATGAAGTTTGATTTTTTGAAAAACACCAACTGGAAATGCATCAACACTTGGATCTGAAATGCTACATTAAATATCTTTGTGGTTTAACCTCCATTTAAAATAAAGTGCCATCTGAGGGGACTGGGCAGTCATTTATTTAGGTTTTTAATATGTCACAGGAAGTATTTTAGCAAAACTAGTGCCCTAGCTGAATGACATTGTAACTTCATTCTATTGAATTAAGGCTCTCCACTTGGAATTTATTTGTTCTAATCTGGTTTAATTAGAAGCTAGAGCTGGGTGAATGCTGCAAAATATTTCCACAATTATTGATTCAAATTTAAATAAAAAATTAGGAGAATTACAGTAGCCATCAGCGGCTCCAAGTATGATGAGGTCTTCATTATGCTAGGCACTATATGCAAATGACATTCCTGGCTCTGAAGAGCTTATTGTCTGTCTCTCCCATTTAGACAAGGTGGCAGGAAGAAGAAACATAAATGAAGTGATTTGCCCAAGGTCATATAATAGATCAATGGCTAAGCCAGGAGCAGAAGTGAGGTCTTCTACCTTCCAGTCCAATATCCTATTCATTAAACCATACTGCCACCTGAGAAGTTTTCTTAAGTGTGTTCTGTGAATATCTGAGCAGTGGAAATTTGCCGTAGATTGAAGTTTCACTTTAAGAATGCCCACAGAACTCTAGTTTGTGTTTGCTTGCTCAAATTTTAAATCCACTTTCTGTGAATGTTCATTATTCTTAATCACAACTTAATTATGATAGCAATGTTTATCCATTACAGAAGAGAAACCATAATATGCCATTTCGGTTACCAATTGCAACTAGGTACCCCAATTCAAACTCTTGAATATCAGATAGTGAATAGAAAGACATGAATAAAATGAAATTCTCAAAGAAAGTAATTCAATAACTTTGAGTAATGAATCCATTCAACAAAAATGAAAGTCTTGCAAACATTCAGAAATGTATCAAATAAAGCCCTGATCCAGCAAAGCACTTAAGCTCTTGTGTAACTCTAAGCAATGGAGTACTTCTACTACAGCCAATGGGACTACCCTAGAGCTTAAAGTTACAGATATGCTTAAGTACTTCTTTGGAACAAGGTCTGAATTATTCATTATGAATTATTCACTCAGCTCTAAGTGTAGTGATGATTTTGCAAATGTCTAAAATTACCTCCTGTTATTAATTTGGAAAATATAAATAGGTATGACAATACAGTTTATTCATGTTATTTGGATCAAAATATGGATTTTCAAACTTTAATAAATAACGTTTTCCCCCACTGCTGTGGTGTATAAACCCTAAGCTATCACAGTCCCTCGAATGCTAAATGAAAAACTGCCTTTAAATTACGTTTTGGGGGGAAAAGCTCAAAGATTTTAAAGAAAAAAATTGCTTAATTAAGTGGCTTTCAGGATAATGGCAAGTTGGTGAGGGATGTTTCATCTCTAAAGATCACAGATATTTATCAACTTTTTTAAAATTCTGAACAATTTATTAGGATCAGCCTTTGGCCTAGTGTAATAAAGAGATTTTTCTCTCCTTTTATGTCATATGGCAGCAGCTCAAAGCTATTATTCTAACTTGTTTTTGGTATAATAAATTGACGATTAGCCTTCCACTTATTTCCAAGGTGTCCTCTCACCCAGTCTTTTGCATTCTCCTCTCCCCGCGCTGCAGTCAAAAAGGACCAGCAAACACGAAAATGCAGGCTCTGTAATAGATGTGTGCATTCTCACTTGCAAGCACTTAATTCAGATGTTTTGTGAACTGTAGTGTAGGTGGTCAGATGTTGTGGGCAAGAGATTTTTTTTTCCCCCATCCAAAATTTAGTGAAAGAGTAGCTGTAGAGAAAAGCATCCAATTACTTATCACTCTGGCAAGAAACCTGTAGGACTGGTTTACATGGCCCTGCTGTGTAGACTATGGGGGTATGAGTTGTAGCACGCACTAAAATGTTGTGCTGCAACTGCCTTCTGTTGACCCTACTAGTGCAAACTAAAGAAAGTTCCTAGTTTAAATTAGTGTAGTTTCATTTCAAACAGCAGTTAACAGTACAACACTCTGGTGTGCACTGCAATGGTTGTCTACACTGCAGGGCCTTATAGACAAGCTTTTAGAACTCTGCTGAAGGAAAAGAGAAATGAGAGCAGGGCAATTTCCCCTTTGGAAAAAATATTCTGATAGAAACTAGTCAAAGGGCCTGACCCAATGGCAGCTGAAATCAATAGAAAAATCTCCCATCGACTTCAATAATGTTTCGATCAAGCACAAAAAGATTATCCACAGCAGCTATTTTCAATATTAAATACAGTGCACATTACATAGTGCATCAACCCTTCTGGGAAAGCAAGAGTTAACACATTTTACACTGAAAAATCAGTCAGGAAGCATACACTACATGTTTTTATAAACAAAGCAGATTCCTGCAAGGAGAAATAGTGACTTTATCTAGGTTTCAGAATGGAAACAGTCCTGCAGGTGCTTCCACTTTCCACAAAGTTACATGCACTGGCCATACACCATAGCCTTGTCAGACCTAAAGTTTCTAGGAAAAAAAAAAAGCAGGATTTAGCCAAATTGGAGTTTATTACACACCCATTGCAAATTTTAAAATCCCAAATGTGTCACAAGAGATATTCCATTTCTGAGTATAGACAAAAGGTATGCAAAAGATAACAAAGGTGAAGCTATTTGAAACCTGAAAAGGAATAGATGCTGCCACTACCTCTAGCTGGCAAACAGGAAAATGTTATTCCAACATTTTCACATCTATTCCCCTTCTAACCTGAACCCCTCACTCCACATTTTTCCCCACCACCAAGAGTTCTGATGGCTATTTTCCAGTCAGCTCTGATACATGTGTGGGTATTTGCTAATGGACAGGTCACAAAGCAAACATTTTCAATCAAGAACACAAAGTGGTCACACCTTGGAGAAAATGTCTCACCACAAATTTGAAGTGACAGTTCGTGACTGGTACAATCCAGATTTTTTTTTTTTTTTTTTTGGTAAAACAAAACTACAGTCAATGTACATTGTACATTGGCCAAACTGGACAGTCTCTACATAAAAGAATGAATGGACACAAATCAGACGTCAAGAATTATAACATTCAAAAACCAGTTGGAGAACACTTCAATCTCTCTGGTCACTCGATCACAGACCTAAGAGTGGCTATCCTTCAACAAAAAAGCTTCAAAAACAGACTCCAACGAGAGACTGCTGAATTGGAATTAATTTGCAAACTGGATACAATTAACTTAGGCTTGAATAGAGACTGGGAATGGATGAGTCATTACACAAAGTAAAACTATTTCCCCATGGTATTTCTCCCTCCCACCCCCGCCCCCCACTGTTCCTCTGATATTCTTGTTAACTGCTGGAATTAGCCTACCTTGCTTGTCACCATGAAAGGTTTTCCTCCTTTCCACCCCCTGCTGCTGGTGATGGCTTATCTTAAGTGATCACTCTCCTTACAGTGTGTATGATAAACCCATTGTTTCATGTTCTCTGTGTGTGTGTGTGTGTGTGTGTGTGTGTGTGTATAAATCTCTCCTCTGCTTTTTCCACCAAATGCATCTGATGAAGTGAGCTGTAGCTCACGAAAGCTTATGCTCTAATAATTTTGGTAGTCTCTAAGGTGCCACAAGTACTCCTTTTCTTTTTGTGAATACAGACTAACACGGCTGCTACTCTGAAACCAAAACTACAGTCTGTACATCAGGACGCCGATCAGTCAAAATGTTGACCATCTGGGATGAAGGCATTCAAAGACACAGATGTAACCCCATTTGACATAATCTCTTAAAAATGCATCCTTCCCTGAAGAGCTAAATTGGGAGCAGTTTGTTGTCTGACACCATGCATCAGGAAGTAAAATATAATGGCATTTCCCCACTGCCCAAACAGATTCTCTTTGCAATGTGTGATTTCAAGTTTCTCATAACCAGAGAGATTGTGATTGGACCTAAGTGACTGCAATATGGTCTGCCCTCAGAATAATTAGCTTCATTTCAATACTATAGCACTCTGTTTGCGGACTTCAGTCTGTCATGTCTCTTTATGTGTTGTATGTATTATGGTTGTCAGGACAGGAGTTTTTTTACTTGCACCCAGACTGGGGCATGACCTCACTTTACGAATCCTTTTTCTCCATATTTCCATCATAGTTTTGGAGATATCTGGAAGAAAACTGATGAACAATTCAGTCCGCATAGTACCTAACAGAGCATTTGGGCACGTGCAGTGAGTTGAGTGACTTTTTTTGAGATACCACTTTGGTACAAAAACAAATTTTCCCATTGGTAGCCTCTACTTTGGACTGCTCATCAATGATCTCATATTTTAATGCAGGCTTTGACATGTATAGAATGGAAGCTTGGGTGAAGTACTTAGCAATCTGGAATTGGCAGAAAGAAAAGAGATGCACATTTCTCAGTGAGGCCTGTCAAAATGGCATTTTTTGTGCCTTGAAGATGAGAACAACTAAGAAGTCTGGTGAATGTGAACCAGAGTGGGAAACTTTACCCTTAGGGCACACAAGCAAGCATACTGCACAGATGGATCTAGCTATTTGTTGAACCCCAGTTATGTACAGAGGCAGTGCACACTTCAAATCCTCCCACAAACATATCTGCATCATGCAGATTTGGAAAGCAGACAAAGGAGAGTTCTAAATGAGACCTGCTGGTCCTGCACAGAAATCTCTGGGCATTAGAGAAGAATTTTACTGTAGGAAATACTGTTTAACTTTGTTAGAAAAAAATAAAAACCAACATGGAGATTTACATGTAAAACAACCTCCATCAGCTGTGTCTGCAACATTCATGCAACTTAGAGAAAAAAAACACACTGCAAATACAAATATAACAATTCACTGTAACATCAACAAAACAAAACCATTCCCATATGGTTCCAGTGGAAGACTGATACATTAGTAAGGCCAAGTTGGGTTCCTTTGGCAAATTCCAAAGCAAATGATCAACATCTGGAACAATTCTAGGACAAGAACTCTAGAAGTAAAGAAAGATTTGCAAAAAGTAAAATTTGTATATAGCTATTTTTTACTTTTCCAAATCCTTGCTTCCAGACTAGATGCCAGATTTCTTCAGTCATGCTTTGACTAGCATGGTGCTATCAAACTATGTCTTAAGATACAAACTTTCACACTTATGATATGTTATACAGTACCTGCAATTTCACACAGTAAAAGACTGCAGCATCTGTGCCCTAACTAAAAAGTCTCCACTGCTTAATAGGTATTCTGAGTCTCTCAGTGCCCTGATTATTCTGCCCTGTGTATCTACTCCATTCACAGAAAAAGAAATAAAGTTTAAAGTAATTGATATTTTGGTCTTCCCAACATTTTAAATAGGCTGACATCTTCTAATATTGTTGATCACAAAGCCCATTGTTTAAATGAAAGGGGGAAAAATGCTTTTAAAAGCTCATATGGAAAATACAGGCCCAAATAGAAAGATGTGTATGTTTGTGAACAAGGAGACACAAAACTTTGAATTTTCTGTAATATGTACTATTTCACTTCTAATTATGCTTCTAACTCAGTCTGATGTGTAGTTAAATTCATGAAATATCTTAGTCTCAGTTGCAGGAGGTATTAACTTGCATTTATGAAAATATTTATTTGAGCGTGCAAATATGGGCTTTGTTACTCATTTTAAAACAATTTATACTACAATTTAGCTAGTGCTATAGAGATAAGAGACCTAGAAAATATCAGATGCATTAAAGGTTTCTTGTCTAAATTTGTACATGAAGTTAGCCATGATAATAAGATTATAAATTGTGTAACTCTGGGCGTTGTTTTGCACTAATGCCCCCATATGTTCATCTCATAAATCATGAAATGAAAGAAATCAGGCCCAAACTGAAACAGTAAAATTTAAATTACTGTGGTAACTCAGTCATGGGGTATATAGAACTTTCTCAGAGTGATAAATAAAATGCTGACTCACCAGATTTGTTTTTTATAACTCTTCAAATTAAAAGGACCCTACTGAAACACCTTGGCACATGTATTTCATGCACAGGTTAGTCAATTGGATTAAAGCCAAGCTGTTAAGAAAATAAGCCACAAATCCAAGGGCTGGGCCCTGCATATGTTGGATGTTATCTGTACAAAAGGAAAGAAAGCTGATAATGATAGGTTAATTGCTTGATTGCTTTCCTGTAGCCAAATAGACCTCACATGATTGTCATCAACTTCTTGAGCCAAAGTAATAGTATTATTAACATCTGTTGATAGTTATAAAGAGCAGTGCTGTTACAAACAGGGCTAGGTCACACCTACCGGCTGAGTGGTTGTGCTGAGGGAAAGATGGTGTAATAACCCTTTCCCCAATTTGCTTCTGCACCATGCACAGGGCAATCTGTCTCTTCATTCCCTTTGTGGAGGAAGACAGAACAGTAGAGAGGGAAGTAGGGTCTGGCTCTCCATAGCCTTCTGCACCAGCCAGCTGAGGTAATGGGATGTAGTAGGGGATGTTGTGTCCCTTTTAACATGGGAGTAGAGTTGCCCCAGCATTTTCAGGTAGACTGATCTTACTGAAACTACTCCTGTGGGAATGGTGAACCTTTGCAACAATCCAAAACAAGGCTGTGCTTTAAGAGCACAAAGGAGAGTCTACTGATAAACTGCCTTAAAGGATTAGAGTGTTATTCTATTTATATTAATTCATTTTCTCCACTGATGACTGTTGACAGAAGTTACAACTGTCTTCTAGCATTCATTTGCTCAGTGTGACCAGGGCACTGTGCATTCTGTGATTCTACTGATTTTGCCATGACATTCACTCCTCAACCACTCAGATCACTTAGAGCTGTGTTCTTGAATTTCAGCTCCCCTAAAGAAATATTTCTTGTTCATATGATTGTGGAAAAGGTGAGTATGCATATTGCCTGCCTGAGGCTGCAGACACTGTGCAAAATAGCTCTGAGTAGTAAAGTGCCTGATTCACTTCAGTGGAATATTAACTCTGAAGCCTAGAGATGGAAATATAAAAGTCAGCAGTGTTAACTCTTCCACTGATGATCATTTTACTAGAAACATCCAACTAATGTGCTTATCCCACCTTATCGAAGTGCTTCCTCAGGAACCAAAAAGCCCTTCTGTACCCCAGCAACTTCAGTGAAGTTAGGTATTATTGAAAATGTGGGACAGGGTAAGATATATTGACAAAGAAAATGACAAGGGCACCTGTCATAATTATTTTTAAATGTGATTAATTAAACCTCAAAATTAAAAAAAAAAATTCTGCCACAGAATTTCTTCTGCATTAGAACAGAATCCAGGGGCCTTGCAAGAAGCTAGATCCAGTACACGGTCATGTCTTAAAATAGTAAGCTGTCACTTTAAATGCTCAGCTTCCTGATTGTAGGCAGGTTATCTGAAGGAAAGCATAAAACAGTCTGTTTGCATCTACCCATCCGAGAATAAGATGTGCTGAGTTTGTGCCTCAGTTTTAGGGAACAGCCTGCTTTGTCTCTGTTTTGGGTTGTTGTGTGTTATTCTGAACTCTAAGAAACAAAGTAGTTATACTGCAACATTTCAGAAAGAGTATTTTGTTTAACTTCATGTGTATGCCAGGAATATAACACACAAACAGTACATGGAGCCCTGACTGTGACAATGGTCAAGATTCCAGTCTTTCCAAGTTCAGTATTGATTTGCAGCTACTGTAACCTAAAGGCTAATTTGGGTAATTTACTCTGCCTGAGGCATATTGATTGCAGATATATGATTTCACAGAAATTATGCAATTAGAAATTGACTTGAGCTGCAGTTTTTGGATCTGGATCTTACCCTGTCACTCCACACATCTCAGAGGGTTTAAGATCCAGATTTTGATTTGGTCCATTGTAGAGAGTGACCAGCTGTTAAATTTGTATCCAGCTTTGGATTTTGACCTCTGCTCCCTAAACATTTGGAGGTGTTCAGCATGAATGTTGGTTGAGAAAAAAAATTGCTCAGTGGACTTCTGAATTTTCTGATCTCTGAAGGAAAGAGTTCTTATTTACCTTCCCCCCCCCCCCCCACCATTACTATGATTTCACATGTGAACTACCTGTCAGAAACAAAACTCCTGGGGCTACATCCTCCTCTCTCATGGAAAGCTCCATGAGAAAGGGGAAGAGTACTTAAACACTTCCCCTAGTAAAATTCTTCCACATTTTCTCCTGAGAGGAGGATTTTGCAGAAAGACTGAGGATCAGGAAATCCAGTTCCATCCTTGTGGATCTAAACACAACCGCACAGAGGGTCAGTTCATCCTGTTGCTTCCTGACCCTCTCCTAGCAGCACAGCTCTCTTAAGACCCACACTGCCCTAGTTCCTCCACCACAATTTCACCCTACCCTCCTTTCCAATGGGAGTAGGAATCACAGAAGGGGAAGTTAAGGGATACAGCCACTTCCCAAGTGACATATAATCCTTCTCACTGTCACCCCATGCAAGTTACATCACTACCCCCCATCCAACCCTAGCTTTACTCTAGAAAAATATAGGTAAAGTTGGAAGGACATATTACAAGGACATTGTGAAATCCCTATTTCTTATCAAGAACTCTTTTCTCCATGTGCTATGACTCTAATATTAAATACATGATTACTTAGTTCAAAAATATTCTACAGTTTTTACTTAAATCAATATACTTAATGTAAACCACCATCTGTTCAGTACTTTATGTAAACCTGAAGACTTTCTTCATGTACTGTTAAAACATATCACACAGAAATAAAAGTTATGTAGCTCTGATGTATACTCACGCATTTTGAGCCTGTGTTAATTTGGATGTCTATTTTTTATTAAGAGTGAAATGCCGCTCTTGGCCTGCAAAAGGCAAAGTTCAACCTATGTACAACTTAATGTTTCACTTAAACTATTCACGGGCCTTGTGCTGGATTGTATTTTGTTCTTAAACAGTACATTGCTTTTTTATGTCGTTAATGAACACAGAGTTTAAACTGAGGGAAGTAACTTACATGCAGGAACAGTAAGTGAGAAGAACGTATCTCAGGAAAGAATCATAGAATCATAGAATATCAGGGTTGGAAGGGACCCCAGAAGGTCATCTAGTCCAACCCCCTGCTCAAAGCAGGACCAAGTCCCAGTTAAATCATCCCAGCCAGGGCTTTGTCAAGCCTGACCTTAAAAACCTCTAAGGAAGGAGATTCTACCACCTCCCTAGGTAACGCATTCCAGTGTTTCACCACCCTCTTAGTGAAAAAGTTTTTCCTAATATCCAATCTAAACCTCCCCCATTGCAACTTGAGACCATTACTCCTCGTTCTGTCATCTGCTACCATTGAGAACAGTCTAGAGCCATCCTCTTTGAAACCCCCTTTCAGGTAGTTGAAAGCAGCTATCAAATCCCCCCTCATTCTTCTCTTCTGCAGACTAAACAATCCCAGCTCCCTCAGCCTCTCCTCATAAGTCATGTGCTCTAGACCCCTAATCATTTTCGTTGCCCTTCGTTGTACTCTTTCCAATTTATCCACATCCTTCCTGTAGTGTGGGGCCCAAAACTGGACACAGTACTCCAGATGAGGCCTCACCAGTGTCGAATAGAGGGGAACGATCACGTCCCTCGATCTGCTCGCTATGCCCCTACTTATACATCCCAAAATGCCATTGGCCTTCTTGGCAACAAGGGCACACTGCTGACTCATATCCAGCTTCTCGTCCACTGTCACCCCTAGGTCCTTTTCCGCAGAACTGCTGCCGAGCCATTCGGTCCCTAGTCTGTAGCGGTGCATTGGATTCTTCCATCCTAAGTGCAGGACCCTGCACTTATCCTTATTGAACCTCATTAGATTTCTTTTGGCCCAATCCTCCAATTTGTCTAGGTCCTTCTGTATCCTATCCCTCCCCTCCAGCGTATCTACCACTCCTCCCAGTTTAGTATCATCCGCAAATTTGCTGAGAGTGCAATCCACACCATCCTCCAGATCATTTATGAAGATATTGAACAAAACGGGCCCCAGGACCGACCCCTGGGGCACTCCACTTGACACCGGCTGCCAACTAGACATGGAGCCATTGATCACTACCCGTTGAGCCCGACAATCTAGCCAGCTTTCTACCCACCTTATAGTGCATTCATCCAGCCCATACTTCCTTAACTTGCTGACAAGAATGCTGTGGGAGACCGTGTCAAAAGCTTTGCTAAAGTCAAGAAACAATACATCCACTGCTTTCCCTTCATCCACAGAACCAGTAATCTCATCATAAAAGGCGATTAGATTAGTCAGGCATGACCTTCCCTTGGTGAATCCATGCTGACTGTTCCTGATCACTTTCCTCTCCTCTAAGTGCTTCAGGATTGATTCTTTGAGGACCTGCTCCATGATTTTTCCAGGGACTGAGGTGAGGCTGACCGGCCTGTAGTTCCCAGGATCCTCCTTCTTCCCTTTTTTAAAGATGGGCACTACATTAGCCTTTTTCCAGTCATCCGGGACTTCCCCCGTTCGCCACGAGTTTTCAAAGATAATGGCCAAGGGCTCTGCAATCACAGCCACCAATTCCTTCAGCACTCTCGGATGCAATTCGTCCGGCCCCATGGACTTGTGCACGTCCAGCTTTTCTAAATAGTCCCTAACCACCTCTATCTCTACAGAGGGCTGGCCATCTCTTCCCCATTTTGTGTTGCCCAGCACAGCAGTCTGGGAGCTGACCTTGTTAGTGAAAACAGAGGCAAAAAAAGCATTGAGTACATTAGCTTTTTCCACATCCTCTGTCACTAGCTTGCCTCCCTCATTCAGTAAGGGGCCCACACTTTCCTTGGCTTTCTTCTTGTTGCCAACATACCTGAAGAAACCCTTCTTGTTACTCTTGACATCTCTTGCTAGCTGCAGCTCCAGGTGCGATTTGGCCCTCCTGATATCTTTCCTACATGCCCGAGCAATATTTTTATACTCTTCCCTGGTCATATGTCCAACCTTCCACTTCTTGTAAGCTTCTTTTTTATGTTTAAGATCCGCTAGGATTTCACCATTAAGCCAAGCTGGTCGCCTGCCATATTTACTATTCTTTCGACTCATCGGGATGGTTTGTCCCTGTAACCTCAACAGGGATTCCTTGAAATACAGCCAGCTCTCCTGGACTCCCTTCCCTTTCATGTTAGTCCCCCAGGGGATCCTGGCCATCTGTTCCCTGAGGGAAGTGGCTGCAAACCTTAACTCCTCTTTTTCAAAATGCTTATTTTGAGATTAATTTTTTTTTAAACACAGAAAGGATGATTCTTTTTTGAGTGTTACCCAGACTCCATTGATACATACAGCCTAAGCTCTTTCCCAGCAAGCTATTATAGACTAATAAGCCTTGCAACTGTACTTGGCAAATTGCTTGAACTGATCATTAAAAACAAAACATCTGGAATATGATGATCTGATAGGGTTTAACCAACACCAGTAAATGAAAATCATGTCTCACTAATCTTAGAGTTTTCTGAACACATCAAAAATTAGTGGATCAAGAAGAAACAGAGAACATAATTTATTTCAACTTCTAAAAGGCCTTTAGCAAGGTCCGTCACAAAAGAATTAAGCAGGCATGGTGAGAGACAAAGTATTGTTTTGGATTAGGAGACAGAAAGCAAAGAGTAGGATTAAGTGGTCAGTATTCATCCTGGTATAAGGGTCAGAGTGGGGTGCCTCAAGGTTCTCTATGATGAGTGAGGAAGCAACATTTGCATGAGACAAAGTTACTTAGTCCAGAGAGGAATGTGAGGAACTTCAGGAAGACCAAAACAAATTAAGTGAAGGGGCAACACAATGGCAATTGAAGTTCAATGTCTAGGAATGCAAAGTAATACACATTGAGGGGGTAAAATATAAACTACTTACACCTTACAGGGCTCTAAATTCATTATAGCAACTGAGGAACAGCTTATTTTAGAAAAGCTGGACATGCACAAGTCCCTGGGTCCAGATCTAATGCCTCCAAGGGTGCTGAGGGAGTTGGCCGATGTGATTGCAGAGCCATTGGCTATTATCTTTGAAAACTTGGAGATCAGTGGAGGTCCCAGATGATTGGAAAAAGGCAAATATAGTGCCAATCTTTAAAAAAGGGAAGAAGGAGAACACAGGGAACTACAGACTGGTCAGCCTCACCTCAGTCCCTGGAAAAATCATGGAACAGGTCCTCAAGGAAACCATTTTGAAGCACTTGGAGGAGAGGAAGGTGATCAGGAACATGGATTCATCAAGGGCAAGTCATGCCTGACCAACTTGATTGCCTTCTATGGAGAAGATAACTGGCTCTGTGGATATGGGGAAAGCAGTGGACGTGTTATTCCTTGACTTTAGCAAAGCTTTTGATATGGTCTCCCACAGTATTCTTGCCAGCAAGTTAAAAAATTATGGATTGGATGAATGGACTATAAGGTGGATAGAAAGCTGGCTAGATTGTTGGGCTCAGCAGGTAGTGATCAACGGCTTGATGTCTACTTGGCAGCTGGCATCAAGCAGAGTGCCCCAGTGGTTGGTCCTGGGGCCAGTTTTGTTCAACATCTTTATTAATGATCTGGATGATGGGATAGATTGCACCCTCAGCAAGTTTGTGGATGACACTAAGATGGGCGGGGGGAGGTGGGAGAGGTAGATATGCTGGAGACTAATGATAGCGTCCAGAGTGACTTAGACAAATTGGAGGATTGGGCCAAAAGAAATCTGATGAGGTTCAACAAGGACAAGTGCACCGTCCTGCACTTATGACGGAAGAATCTCATGCACCGGTACAGGCTGGGGACCGACTGGCTAAGCAGCAGTTCTGCAGAAAAGGACCTGGGGATTACAGTGGATGAGAAGCTGGAAAAGAGTCAGCAGTGTGCCCTTGTTGCCAAGAAAGCTAACGGCATATTGGGCTGCATTAGTAGGAGCATTGCCAGGAGATTGAGGGAAGTGATTATTCCCCTCTATTTGGATCTGGTGAGGCCACATCTGGAGTATTGTATCCCCTATTACAGAAAGGATATGTACAAATTGGAGAGAGTCCAGCAGAGGGCAATCAAGATGTTCAGGGGGCTGGGGCACATGACTTATGAGGAGAGGCTTTGGGAACTGGGTTTATTTAGTCTGCAGAAGAGAAGAGTGAGGGGGGATTTGATAGCAGCTTTCAAGTACCTGAAGTTCCAAAGGGGATGGAACTTGGCTGTTCTCGATGGTGGCAGATGACAGAACAAGGAGCAATGGTCTCAAGTTGCATTGGTGGAGGTCTAGGTTGGATATTAGGAAACGCTATTTTACTAGGAGGGTGGTGAAGCACTGGAATGGGTTACCTAGGGAGGTGGTTGAATCTACATCCTTAGAAGTTTTTAAGGCCCAGATTGACAAAGCCTTGATTGGGATGATTTAGTTGGGGTTGGTCCTGCTTTGAGCAGGGGATTGGACTAGATGACCTCTTGAGGTCTCTTCCAGCCCCAATCTTCTATGAATGGGACTTGTGCTTCACTATAGATAGCTCAGTCAGAACCTCTGCTTAGTGGATAGTCAAGGTTAAAAAAAAACCCTAAAACAAATCCTAACGATATTGGGATACATAGGGAATGGGATGGAGAATTAATACCAAAAATATAATAATGACTTCATATAAATCAATGATGTGGACTCATATGGAATGTGCTGTACAAGTCTTATCTCAAGAAGGATATTGCAGAACTAAAGGCATTTCAGAGAAGTGCAACAAAAATGATTAAAGGCCTGTGTCCTGGAGTATGCATGTCCCATTCCTCTTTTTTGGGGCAGGGTTGTGATACCACTTCTGTTACAGTCTCCCCAACTGCCTTTGGGCTGAAAGTGGCCAGAGTAATTTCCAGCAGCCCTTGCATTTGGGGCAGCATGGCCTAGTGGCCAGAGTCAGTTACAGTGGCCCTCATATTCAGGGCAGCATGGTCCAGCAGCCAGAGTCAATTCGTGGAGCCCTTGCATACAGGGTAGTGCAACCTAGTAGCCAGAGTCAATTTTGGCAGCCCTTGTGTTCAGAGCAGCACAGCAATATGTCCTAGTGGCCAAGGTCCATATAACAGCCCTCTGGAATGGGGTAATGAGGCCCAATGGCCAGTCATGTTGCAGTCTTTAGGCGTAGGGCAGTGAGGCCCAATGTCCAGAGTCTATATTGCAGCCTCTGGGCACAGAGCAATGAGGCCCAACGGCCACTATCCAGGGAGGAGGAAGGGGCTACCACCAGAGGGGTGGCAGTCCAGGTAGGGAGGCCCAAGCCCACCCAATTCCACCGGACCCTAACAGTAACAAAGTGATCTGCCACTGGACCAGCAGGGACTCCCACTGAAACACTGATCTCACTCAGGTGGGAGGTACCAGTCATGTACCCTCCTAGGGTCACTTCTTACCATGTTTTCAGGCATCATAGTTCATTGAAAATCAGGGTTCCCTGGGTTCTTCAGCGCAGGTGATTCTCTGAGGCTCCTTCAGCCACAGCCCTCGGATCTGGCTCTCAGGGTCTCTAGTTCCGGCAAGCAAAGGCAGTGATGACTCTTCAGCTGGAGCCTCTAGCCAAGGTCCTTCTCCTCTGCCAGTCCACCTAGAATGAGCTGGGCTGCTCCCTTTTATACTGAGGCAATAGTTGGAGCATGCCCAATGTGGTCTGAGGGGCAGGACTTCCGCCACCCATAGTGTGGGGTATGCACACCCCTCTTGTCCAGTGTGGGGTATGCACACCCCGTCACAGCTTGGAAAAACTCTGATCTGAAGAGAGACTGAAAAGACTGGGACTGTTTACCTTAGAAAGGAGATGAATAAGAGGGGACATGATAGAATAATATAAACTAATGAATGGCATAGTGAAGGTCGATTGTTCATAATACAAGAACAAGAGGATGTTCAAATAAATTAAAAAGTTGAAAATTCAAAACCAATAACAGGAATACTATTTTACAGAATCTGTATTAAGCTGTACAACTCATTGCCACAAGATGTTGTGGCCAAGAACTTAACAAAATTAAAAAAAATGGATATATCATATAATTTATCACATAATTCATATGCATCATTTAATTAATGACAATATTGTTTTTGGAAGAAATTAAACCTTGTGCTTCAGGGCTTAAGCCAATCTCCAACTGGTAGAGCTCAGGATAAGACTATGTTGGGTCAGGGGGCAGATCATTTCACATCTGGCTACTCCAGGGTTACATCATCCTCTGAAGCACAGTGGTACTTACTGGCCACTGTTGGAGTCAGGATATCCTACTTGGTGCACCACTGGTCTGACCCAATATGGCAATTCCTATGTTTTGTTTGCTTGTAAATTACTCGTTTTAAGTCTGAAAATAGCAGTGTGGACACTATAGTCTCAGTGTAGTCACAGACCCACTGCTCATTGTCTTATCCTGCCAAGGCCAGTTTTTCCTTCACTCTACATTTCTACCCATATTCCCCCAGAGACAGTCACAGTGGGTCACTGCTGCATGGCTCACAAAGGATGTATAGTCACCAGATAGAATTCTTTCCATAATCTGGTCCTTGCACTGCAGAACCACGCTAGTTTCACTGTGTGACATGCCTCTGCACAAGCCAGGAACGTGGAAGGATTTTGCCCTTTCGGTTCTCTATGAAACAACTGCTATGGCAAAATCTGAGTTTTAGAATGGAAGACATTAATTGGCTGATGGTGTAGCATTTGCAATTCAGCAACTCAGTGACTGATGTATGAATTTCTTGAAAATGAATAAATTAATGTAAATTATTTTCTAAGCAGACTTCTCCCTAACTATTTGGATTCATCCTTTAGTCATATCCGTGGTGGAATTTCTGGCATTATAGGTACAGTTATCTCCTCCAGGAGTCTCTTCTCCTGAATTTACAATCACTTTTATCCATGGGTATTTAGACATTATGGGTACAACATTAGGGATAATTTATTTTTCTTTCTTTCTCTGAACAAATGCTATCACAATAAGAGGCAGAAAAGCCTTATTTAGCACCTGGAAGAAGCGCTGAACAGATCAGTAAAGCTCTAGGACTCAAAAGCACAGATTTAATTGTTAGCTGTTGATTTGCAGAACTACAGTGCTAGATAACAGGCAGTATTCTGATTTAAAATCAATATTTAATTGAGAGAATAAAAGCCCAGCAGCCCCATAGCGATTGATGTACTAAGTTGTACTACAAATTCTAGATTTACAAAGTTCAAGGCAAAAGGACTTCTTAAAATATTCAGCTTGTCAATAGTTTCATTCCATTGCTAAACAGGATCAGCTGAGGTAACTCCTCCTTCCAAGTTGTTCATAAAGACCAAAGTGGGCCATATTCCCAAATTCCCAGTTACCTACACAACGCACTAAATATGGTCTAATAAGTGCTTGTCACTGGAGCCATCACTTCTCCCCAGATCCAAAACACATGCTACCACATGCTCAGTTTCAGTCAAGGAGATTCATTCTTTAAACTGACATTAACAACTGAACAGCAGTCTCTGGTGCTCCCGCTCCAGCTCCTGGCAATCTTCCAGCCTCAGTCAGCTCTGCTCCCTCCCTGAGGTTCTTGCTCTAGGGACAGACTACAGCAGTTAACCCCGCTCCACTCCAGCTTTCCTTCCCGCAGGGTTCAGCCTGTCTCAGTCCTTTCTTCCCTCCAGCTGCCTACTAACAGACCTTTATAAATCCAGGTGTAGCCCAGCCCTCTTTAATTAGATGGATTGGGCTGACCTGCTTCAGTCCAGGGATGCTGGTCTTACTCTACCCAGAGAGACCAGCTACCATGTGACAGTACCAGTATTTAAAGGGGAACCATTATCTTCTTTACTTCTGCATAAGTAATTTGCTTCTACTTACAGGGCTGCACTTGCTTATTTATTTATGTATTTATTTATATTTTTCCCCAAACACAAACCTGCTGCTTTTATGTTGTTACTCCTTGTTAAATCTAGGTTCTTTCCCTCTTGAGTTATGTTTATTAAAGTACTGTGATAGACCCAGGCCAGTTGGGTACAGCAGAGTAGCCTCATTGAGATCCAGGAAGTTCTAAAGGATCCCGTCCCCAGCCTAAGAGGGAGGTCCACGAAGGGAACCAGACAGGGACACCAAGCAGAGAACCCCGGACAGCGCCCACTGCTCCTCAAAGGCGTCAAGGGAGTCAGTGGACGCAGCCCAGAGGAACTCTGCCCAGAGACGTGAACGGACGGAAGAGCGGAAATAGACCCCCACAGTCACAGGAAACTCCATCGGCGAACCTCCTCACCCTGGTTTTATAGATGGCCACGTTAGCCAGGGCCAGGAGGAGATTGACCAGGAGGTCCTGTGACTTAGTGGGGCCACGGATAGGGAGTGCATAGATAAGGAGGTGAGGGGAAAAGTGAAACCAAAATCTTAACAAAATATTTGTGAGGAGCTGGAATAGGGGCTGCAGCCTGATGCACTCCAGGTATATGTGCGCCAGGGTTTCCCTCACGCCGCAAAAGGGACAGGTGTCTGGGATAGGGGTGAACCGTGCCAAGTACACGCCAGTGAAGGAGACGCCAAATAGATGGCCTGGCAAGCCTCCATCCATGCCAAATCGCCCGGGTCCTGGACCATGAGGACCACATCGTCGGCGTATGACAACAGGACCAGCCGCAGCTCTGGCTCCCACAGCACCAATCCTGTCAACCTTCTACGGAGGAGACAGAGGAAGGGCTCGATCGCTAGAGCATAAGCTGGCCCGAGAGCGGACCCCTGACGTACTCCTCGCCCAAAGCTGACCGTTTCGGTCAGGGTCCAGTTGAGCCTGACCAGACACTCTGCAGAGGTGTACAGCACCTGGAGAAAACCCACAAACCCACAGGGTCCAAGGCCAAACGCTCGCAGAGTGCTCAGGAGATACCCATGGTCCACCCTGTCGAACACCTTCTCCTGATCCAGGGACAGGAGGGCGAATGACAGACCATCCCTACACCCGAGTTCCAAGAGGTCCTTGACCAGGTACAGGTTGTCGAAGATGGTGTGGCCCAGGATGGTGTAGGTTGGGTCTGGGTGGATCACGTCCACCAGCATGGACCCCAGCTGCAGCGAGATGTACAACAGAGTAGCAGAAGGCAGATATACTGGCCACTGGATTAACAGTTTTCTATTCCCTGACTGACCAGAGCAGGGGCTGCTCCAGGCTAATGAGAACACCTGACTCCAATTAACCTGCAAAGAGTCAGGTGAGGCCATTAAGCTAATGTGACCACCTGAATCTAATTAAGGCTCCTCTGATAATATAATAGGGCTCACTCCAGTCAGGCAGAGAGGAGACAGAGAGCCAGAGGAGAGGAAGTGCAGTTGAAGGGCTGGTTAATGAAAACACCCTCAAGCCATTGGTAAGGGAACCCTAAGGTAAGGGTGAAGAAGGGAGAAGCAGGAGAGCTGTGGGGAAGTGTCCCAGGGAAATGTAGCAACTTTGGCAATAAAAGGTTGGCTGCCAACAGCTGCTACCATTAGGGTCCTTGGGCCGGAACCCGGAGTAGAGGGCGGGCCCGGGTTCTCCCCAACCCACCATTACAGAAACACCTCCTGGGAGGGGAAAACAGGCCCCTGTCAGGACAGGAGGCTAAACTGTTTTGGCATGAGGCCGTAGGAGCAACAGAGACTATGAGAATTCTCTCACCAACCTCCATTGCTGGCTTATGATGAAAAGGGCTCAGTAGACTGTATCCCTGGCCCTAGAGAGAGAACGGCTACATGGAGGGTTGCAGTGAGCCTCTGAAGTTAGCATAAACTGCCTGGAAGTGCGAGACCCACGGGGATAAGGTCGGAGCTCTGCCACAGTACCCTTATATGGGCTGCATTGTTTGGTCTGGCCAAGCTGCACTCAGTGCAGGACCCAAAATTATGGGATGAAAGTAGCATTAAGCCACCTTTATACTTTCCTAATAACAGGGCCAGATGGACTGGTCCAGTCTCTGGTGTTCACTTATGCCTGGTTTAACTCTTATGCTCTGCTTAACTTATGCCTGGTTGCCCACAGTCCCAAGGAGTCATCCTGGCAGCAGGAATTGCTGGGATGCAGGGACATGCTAGATATGCCCCCTTTCTCCTATAGAAACTCACTGCCATGGGAAGGAAGGAAATGGCATAGAACCATTATGCTGGCAATACATCACCCAGGGATTGCCTTTACAAAGGGAAAACTCAGAGACCTGGTTGAGTAAGCTTTCCAACTGCTTTGCACTGATGGGACAGAGCCAAGAATTAGGCCCAGTATTTTGTCCTCTGATTTATTAGATACATTCCATTCCATATTTCTGTTTGTGACTTATTTACCTGTTCTGTTTAAATTCTCTTGAAGATGGAGCAAAGTATGGGGCATAATTAAGTTTTTGCTTGCTTCTGTGAGGGAGATTAATTTATTCATGTGTGGGGCATAGTTTTCTTATCAGTGTGGAGACAGAAGGAAGTTCCTTTTGATGTTGCAGAGACTGTCTGTGAAAATGTTTTGTTTGGGTGTTAATATGTGGAGAAGAGTTGTGCCACAATTTCAGACTTCCTTGTTTAAGAATTGGCATTAGATGAATACTCTATTAAATCACACTTAATTTCTTAAATAGCAATTTTTATGGAATACTGTTCTCTCTTTCATACAGTGCAGGTTTGCTGCATTTACCTACAGAATTACTTAAGAAGTCTGGTACCAAGTTAAAGGGAGCCATTTCTTTAAAGCTCTCTAAACTACAGCTTGTGGTTGAAGGTGGCAGGTGGTACTGGTAATTATCTCCAGAAAATGGTGTGAGTTTAGGTACTTTTGACACTGGCTATATGAGTATATAATTGAACTTGAACTTATAAAATATTAAATACTGTTGGCCACAGTGTGTAATTTTGCCCACGCTATAGAATGACCATGTTGGGGGACCAGATGAGAATACAGCAATGCCCCAACATGATTATAATAAAGTTCAAACTTACCAATGTAAACAGGGCAAAATCATATTTTCAATCATGGTCCCGAGTAGTTCCTTTCTTCTAATTTTTTTTAATGCTTTCTGTTTTAACTAGGGCTGTCAAGCGATTAAAAAAATTAATCACGAATAATCACACTGTAATCACATGGTTAAACAATAGAATACCATTTATTTAAATATTTTTCGATGTTTGCCACATTATCAAATATATTGATTTCAATTATAAAACTGAATATAAAGTGTACAGTGCTCACTTTATATTTTTGTTTACAAGTATTTGCATTGTAAAAAAACAAAAAAAATAGTATTTTTCAATTCACCTAATAAAAGTACTGTAGTGCAATATCTTTATCATAAAATTTTAACTCACAAATGTAGAATTATGTGCAAAAAGTAACTTCATTGAAAAATAAAACAATGTAAAACTTTAGAGCCTACAAGTCCACTCAGTCCTATTTCTTGTTCAGCCAATCGCTCAGACAAACAAGTTTGTTTACATTTGCAGGAGATAATGCTGCCCACTTCTCGTTCACAATGTGACCTGAAAGTAAGAACAGGTGTTTGTATGGCACTGTTGTAGCTGGCATCGCAAGATATTTACATGCCAGATGCGCTAAAGATTCATATGTCTCTTTATGTTTCAACCCAATTCCAGAGGACATGCATCCATGCTGATGATGGGTTCTGCTCAATAACAATCCAAAGCAGTGCGGATTGACACATATTCATTTTCATCATCTGAGTCAAATGCCACCAAGAGGAGGTTGATTTTCTTTTTTGGTTGTTCGGGTTCTGTAGTTTCCGCAATGTAGTGTTACTCTTTTAAGACTTCTGAAAGCATACTCCACACCTCGTCCCTCTCAGATATTGGGCAGCACTTCAGATTCTTAAATCTTGGGTCGAGTGCTGTAGCTATGTTTAGAAATCTCACACTGGTACCTTCTTTGTGTTTTGTCAAATCTGCAGTGAAAGTGTTCTTAAAATGAACATGTGCTGGTTTATTATCCAAGACTACAATAAAATGAAATATATTGCAGAAATGAGGGTAAAATAGAGCCAGAGACATACAATTCTCCCCCAAGGAGTTGAGTCACAAACTTAATTAACACATTATTTTTTTAATGAGTGTCATCAGCATGGAAGCATGTCCTCTGGAATGGTGGCCAAAGCATGAAGGGGCATGTGAATGTTTAGCATACCTGGCACATAGATACCTTGCAATGCTGGCTACAAAAGTCCCATGTAAACGCCTGCTCTTATTTTCAGGTGACACTGTAAATAAGAAGTGAGCAGCATTATCTCCCGTAAACGTAAACAAACTTGTCTTAGCGATTGGCTGAACAAGAAATAGGACTAAGTGGACTTGTAGGCTCTAAAGTTTTGCATTGTTTTGTTTTTGAGTGCAGTTATGTAACAAAAGAAAACTACATTTGTAAGTTTAACTTTCATGATAAAGAAATTGCACTACTGTACTTGTATGAGGTGAAATGAAAAATACTATTTCTTTTATCATTTTTATAGTGCAAATATTTGTAATAAAAATAATATTATAAAGTGAGCAGTATACACTTTGCATTCTTTGTTGTAATTGAAATCGAGATATTTGAAAATGTAGAAAAATATTCAAAATATTTAATAAATTTCAGTTGGTATTCTATAGTTTAACAGTGGGATTAAAATTGCAATTAATCATGATTAATTTTTTTAACCTGAGAGGAAGGGATCTGTTCTCTAACAAGCAGGCACTTGATTGGAAGATCTATTATATGAAGACCTCTATCTCTATATTAACTGACAGGACCCATTCACCTCTATTCTATTTGCTTCCCTTCAGGACCTTGCCTACACTCAGGTTTCTCTACAGTTGCTACAGTGGCTGATTTTCAGGGAGCGGGGGGAAACTGAAGGAGGCAGAATGAATTTCCTGACTCTGTCAGGAAAGCTCATTTAACCACATGCTGAAATTTTACAACTGTGATGCCGATGGTACAAATCAGATTCCACAAGTGTGCATTGTAAGCAGAAGTAGTAATGTTTACTATTAAAATATAATTCTATTTTTATACCATCACTGTTGTACCTGAGCACCTTCCATTAGTGCAATGAACAACATGACTAAAATCTGCCTTGCATTTTTTCTCTCATCCTCTTCTCAGGAGGAGAAGTACAGGCACTAGAATGTCATGTTTTGGTATGGGGTTGTTTGTTTTATTTTGGAGGGGTTGTTTTTATATATAAATATACATATTGCTATGTACTGAAATTAAAGAAGGGAAGGTCAAAGAAATGTGCCTTGCATTTGGAGAGGAAGGTAGTGAGGTTTGGGATGGTCCTTAGTCCCTCAGGGAATTCGTTCCACAGTCTTGGACCAGCCCTCAAAAAAGCTTTTTCCTGCACAGATGGTCTTCACTTTGATTGTGGAGTTTAGTTGTACCAGAGGAATATAGTTGGAAGCTATTAATAAGACCTAAATGCAGGAGTTGAAGTCCAATTGCCCTAGATTTCTCTCTGAATAATGTTTTCTGAAAAGTCCTAAAATGACAGTACTCTGGTCTGTGCTTCTGCCAAGAGTTAAGCTGAGGTGCAGGAATGAGCATATAATAGAAGTTGTACATAGTTTATACTGATATCTTGGTTACGTCATAAATATAAAGGAAAGGGTAAACACCTTTAAATCCTTCCTGGCCAGAGGAAAAACCCCTTTCACCTGTAAAGGATTAAGAAGCTAAGACAACCTCGCTGACACCTTACCAAAAGGACTAACGAGGAGACAAGATACTTTCAAATCTGGAGGAGGGAGGGGGGGAACAAAGGGTTCTCTCTGCCTGTGTGTTGGTTTTTGCCAGGACCAGAGCAGGAATGCAGGTCAGAACTCCTGTAAAAAGTCAGTAAGCAATCTAGTTAGATATGCGTTAGATTCTGTTTAGTTTAAATGGCTGATAAAATAAGTTGTGCTGAATGGAATGTATATTCCTGTTTTTATGTCTTTTTGTAACTTAAGGTTTTGCCTAGAGGGATTCTCTATGTTTTGAATCTGATTACCCTGTAAGGTATTTACCATCCTGATTTTACAGAGGTGATTCTTTTATTTTTTCTTCAATTAAAATTCTTCTTTTAAAAACGTGATTCCTTTTTCATTGTTCTTAAGATCCAAGGGTTTGGGTCTGTGTTCACCTATGCAAATTGGTGAGGATTTTTATCAAGCCTTCCCTAGGAAAGGGGGTGTAGGGCTTGGGGGGATTTTGGGGGTAAAGACGTTTCCAAGTGGGCTCTTTCCCAGTTATATTTGTTAGACGCTTGGTGGTGGCAGCAATAAAGCCCAGGGACAAAAGGAAAAATAGTTTGTACCTTGGGGAAGTTTTAACCTAAGCTGGTAAAAATAAGCTTAGGGTTTTTTTCATGCAGATCCCCATATCTGTACCCTAGGTGCACTTTGGTTTTGAACAATCTTGGGAAGTCCTAGTTCTAGCAGGACCTCCTGCATAGTCCTTTCCCCATTCAATATCACTTGACATTCATACAGCATTTGTCATCTTCAAAGTGCTTTACAATCATTGATTAATAAGGCCATCCACAGCACTCCCAGGTTCCAGCCCTGCAGGTTCTAAGACCCCCTTCTCTATTACAACAATCATTTTGTGGTGAAATAAGCTAAAATATTAATAAAAGTGCAGTACTTCATTATGATTAACATTATGCAAAACAATTAACCACCATTATATAAAATTATTATAACTAATATATATATATATATATATATATATATATATATAAACAAAATGTTATATTGCAGATTTTTCCATTCTACTAAATGTTTAAATATTTCAACACATATAGACCACTTGAAGATCATACAGATAATAAATATTAAACATGTATTGGTTTATTTGATTTAGGGGAAAAAGGTCTGATGAAAAAAATGAAAAAGGTCTGTGGTAAAAATGAAACAATAGGCTAGATTGTGAATTGAGTGAAGGAATGCATTATCTGCACTATCTTCCACTGGCAAGTAGTAATGTAATCTGGAATTCAGTTTGATTAGGTCCAGTGTCCACTATCTGCAGACCTGTGTGCGTAAAAGGAGGTGTGCTGTCCTGCTCCTAGTCATAGGGAGAGCCTTTGCACACACAAAAAGGCAGGGAAAAGTATGCAAATATTTGGAGTTAACCATCCAAGGGGTATGTTCATCCAAATAAGCAGCATACACAGCCGACAAGGCAGCTATGAGGAGTAGGGTTTGCACCAGTGTAAGCATTCTCTATGCAGCCAGCTGAAGAAGCCTGACGGAGGGGCGTCATAGCAGCCTTTACAATGCCTCTAGAATGGAAAACACTGGTCAGTTGGTTATCACTGTCAACTGTACTCACTTGCACCTTAAATCAAAGTTTAATGATGGACATTCGATGGGAACTCTACTATTCTTGTACCCATTTACCAAGAGCTGGCTGAAGAGCATAGCAATGCACCTTTCACAAAAATCATCATGGGACTCATGAAACTCACTATTCGTGTGGCAAAGCATGGGTGCACTTCTAGCTGATTCATCCTGGGAATCCCTTCTATTTTCTAACTATGTTCTAGTCTGTGCTTACCTGACCACACAAGTTTTGACATTGCTAATGATAGTGATATTGTCAACTAGTATCAGAGCGACCCCTGCTGCTGACAAGTGTGGCATATGCAGATGACACAGGTTGAGTTATGGCATAAATTAATTCAAACGGCTACAGTGAACACTTGTTCAATAATGCACAGTGCAGGGATACCATTCTGAAATTGCCCTTACCTTGCAACAGTATGACTGGCCACTGTCACATCTTCAGTAAGAAACACATACAAAAAGGTCATCATACAAAGACTACTGTCATCTCTGGATGGAGCAGCATGCATTTGACCTGTGTAATATGAACATGTGTCCTAATTTCACAATGAAGCCTGCGTATGAAAAACAGACTTGGATAATATATTTCACCTCTCTCTTGTGATACTAAGATACTAAGTAAGTGATACTAAGCATCTTTTGTTGTTAATTACTTTTTCTCTTTATTTTGCTAATGTTTTTATATTTAACTTCTTCTTGTTAAATTGCTGGATTTTCAGCTTGAGAACTTTCCTCCTTCTACCAGCACATAAAATCATTTTTTATGAGTCACAGGGACTCAATTAAATTCATCACTCTGGAAGAAGGAGCAGTTGAATACTTCCAATTACACTTATTTCATAGAAAATGAAATTTGAAAGTAATCTGACTTCAGGTGAGATGCCATTGAACATAGTATCTGGATTGCAGAGGAAGTTTTTGAAAGCATTTTAAAACATGCTGGTTGCTGACTTCAACAGGTTTTCACGAGCAGCCAGGCTATGAGCTATTAAAAAAAGCCTTAAACTAAAAAACTAGTGGAGTGCTCTTGAGAGTGTTGCTCAGTACTGTAGTTGTGACGGGGGTACAAAGAAAAACATACTGGAGCAAATAACAGATGTTGAAAAAATAAAACTACAGGTTTCAAACTGATATATTCCTAAATAATGTTAAGATAGCTGGACAAATATTTTTTCCAAACACCACTTGTATATTAAATGCAAAACACTAAGGGGACTGATTCAGCATCCAGTAAATTCATTGGAAAGACACCTGGGCATTGAATCAGGTGACTAAGGCCTGATTCTGATATCCTTGCTTAGCCTGAACTGGTCCTGGTACATGCAAAATTAATAGTACTAATTTAAAAGTACAAAAGTCAGAGCAATGAAAATGTTAGTTAACATAGCTGAATATAGCATATATATATATATATATATATATATATATATATATATATATATATAAACATTCTATCTGGCTAGATGGTAAAATTTGAATATATATAGATATATATAATTTTCTAGGGGAACATTGTGTTTATACCTCTCCTTCCCAGTAGTCACAGTAGGACCTAAATGCATAGACTCCCGCTGGCTCTATTGCATGACATGGAGAAGAGACTTAAGGAGAGGACCTACACAGGAGGGCTGTACTGCCTATGTTCTGTGGATTATCTCTGGTTGGTATAGTGGGCAGGGTGAGGGACAGAGGGCATAACCAGCATGCTTATTACTATGCAGCCCAATAACCCAAAATTCTTTCTGTGTATGCATGCGCATGCATCGTGGCGGCAGAGTAACTGTTCTTATGCTCCATGCCCAGTAGAGATCATTACCCTCATCTTCAGCTTGCTCAGAGATCCTCTGTATGCAGGTCACTATAAAGTTTCACCCCCACAAGAGTATTTGTGAGAAGTTTCTGAGATCAGTGGGCTATACTGGAAGTCTCAATGTAACCTTAACCGTAAATTTATTTAGCAGGAAAAAACAATAACAGCAGATGTCTCCATACCTATGATTGTGTATTGTTTCTGAGAGTCTATATTGCTAAATATACAGTATAATAGCAAATGCCCCAATCAGCTAATCTGAATATAGCACTGAACAACCAGAATTCACTGCTGTATTATAATCCTTGCTATTGTCCTGGGTTAAGCTGTAAAGAAAATACTTCCTAACATCAGACAAGGTACATGCCACATCTTAGAATATAAAGGCCTGATTCAAAGCCCACTGAAATCAATTGGGTGGAGGGTACGGGGGGGAGGGGGGTCCACTGTTTTCAAGAGCCTTTGGATTAGGCTTTGAGGGGAATGTTCTATTGATATTTCAATAATATGCCATCAAAACAGAAGTCAGGAAAATGTAGGCAATCTAGTAACTGCCCCCACTAAAATTCAAAACAATGATTCAAACTAAAAATGCAATACCTAAAATGAATTAGCACAGAAGTATCTGAAGAAAAGAACAGAAGAGGGTTAATTAGAATTTCTCATTGATCAAAATTGGAGATGTTGCAGTGCCATTGAGAAAGAACTCTCTGAAATGAGGGTAGGGGGCAAAACAAAACAAAACAAAAATTCAACCCCATCCCACACCAAAACCAAACCAAACCAACCTATC
Organism: Dermochelys coriacea; assembly: GCF_009764565.3. NCBI lineage: Eukaryota > Metazoa > Chordata > Testudines > Dermochelyidae > Dermochelys > Dermochelys coriacea. Next base: position 44,073,142 of record NC_050071.1, read on the forward strand.
ATTCTTTTCCAGATAGACAGGTGGTAAAAAAGCAACCTAGGAAATTAAGGGATTGAATATAGGTTGGTGAGAGAAGGTGAGGAATTCTCATACGTTGCAACCATATTTTTAATAAAAACCCAGACTTTCCATCAAGCTCTACAGTGGGACATTCACAATTTCATTACAGGACCCAGAGTTTCTGATTACCATGCTAGTCTAAGGCCTGAAGTAACACTTCTGAGGAAACAGATTCCAAAATTAATTTATAACAAACACAGCCTGAAATCTGATCTCTGAGACCACTTTGAAGACATCCACAATTCTGAAGAATTCAGCTGTCTCAGCACCTTCAATAAAATACCAGACCATACAAATATCACCTCTGCTGGGTTTTATTAGCCAATAAAACAAGCCGACTAGGGCTGGCATTGAAACATGTAAGGTAGGCTTTAACAAAAACTAATTATCAAATGATGTTTTTTGAGGGCAATGGCAAGGCTAGTTTCTGTGGTAAAGGTTCCTAGAAACACAGGCTAGAAGACTGATGAGGAAAACATTTGTTTCTTCAATAAGAAGAAAGCAGTATAATGACAAAAATGTTTACAATGCACATCAAGGGTTGATCCTTGGCTGGTATAAATTGGCATAGCTCCACAGAAGCTCCATGGATTAAGAACTGGTTAACTGATAGATTTCCAAAAAAAAAAAAATTAATGGAGAATCCTTTGTTGGTGTTTTTAGTAGGGTCTCTCAAGGATCTGTTTTTGAACCAATGATATTAAACATCCAGAAGATCCATCCTAGCCAGTATAGCGTGGACAATACATAGCTGTGAGCTTCTCTACCCCAAGATGTCTCTCCATCTGGTCATATGTATTAATTTCAACATCTGGAGCACTATCACAAGGGCAAAGATGGGCTTCCCTGGTCTATTGTTTGAACCCTGGCTATTTGGCCAGACAGCTAAAAAGGCTCCCTTTGATCTGCTGTAAGACAGGATCCTCTGTCTTGCTCCTATTTCATCACCAGCTCCTGACACACTACTTCGCCCCTCTCAGGAATGATATATGCAAACAGGCAACATGCAGTGGCATCTACTGCTGCATCCATCTTCATTCTATCTGGAATGCAAGATGTGGCACCCACATTTCCATAAAACTTGTCAAAATCTAATTGGGAATGTATGGGCTCTTGTCTTGGGCCCATTTTGATAGAGCGGTCAGAACCTGGTTTCTCACTGTTTTCATTTACTATCCCCTCCTCTCCAGAAAAAAGGAGGCACCTCCCTTAATTTATTGCACTGCTTTAGAATTAGAGGTTCTGTCACTAAATTAGCTATCAGGAGCAGTGTAGCTCTCTTTTTTGAGACAAGAAGCAAGGTTTCAAGACAAGAAGCAAGTCCCAAGCAAGCAAGACAGCAAGTCCCAATATCTCATCAGAGTGTTTTGTAATGTTCTCTAGTCTGTCATTATTTGCTGTACCTGTTACTTAGGCTGGAATTACCCCTTCCACCCTTGAGAGGATTATTGCATCCTCTGCCACAGGTACCTTACATACTCCAGTAGCATCATTCCAGTTGCATATTTTATCCCCCATATTAAGGTTAACTCCATACTTCATCAGAAAATCAGTCCTAAACAATGACCCTTGATCAGATTCTCATGCCACAATAAAATCCCATCTCAATTTAAGGTTGTCAATGTCTGCATTGGCTTGCCAATCACCCATTCCATTTGTTTTTTGGTCATTTGCTCACCCCACAGAAGGGAGTTAATTTCTGTGGTCTTTCCCTGGAAGCTTCTTTCTGTAGCCTTTCAGATACACAAAGTTGTACTCCAGAATCAATTAGGCTATTAAATGAGACTCTCTCAATTTTCCCAGGCAGATAGATACTACTCCCTCCAATGTCAGGCAGATATCATGGTGGCCTAGAATTTGCTGGCAGACAGCTTTTGTCACTGTTCTCTGCACCAATCTGTCCAACATCAGTTTTAATCAGTAGATAATCCCATTTAAATCCAGACTTTCCAGATTTCCAGCAGGCCTGATCATCCATGGCCTTTAATAATTCACTCCTGTGCCTCATCATGTCCTGGTGAAGGCGTTGCCTTGTTCCTCTTGACTGAAAACCTGCATGTCCCCATCTCAGTATCTTTTGTTGCTGTGATGTTACCTGCGGCTTTTCCATCTGAAACTCTCTCACTTCCTTTGTCATCATTTCATGTAAAATTGTTGATTTTTTCAAAACATTTTATTTTTAATTAATGTTGAGACACCTATTTTAACTGAAATAGTTACTAAGCATGTTGTCAGAACCATTATCAAAATGGTTATCAATATTTTTTGTTTACTGAAAACACGTTTTGGTAAATGAAAATTTGGTACCTTATTTCTATGATTTTCAATAAACATTTTGATAAAAAACCTTTAAAAATAATAAAATGAGTCAGTGCTGAATCCTGAGAAATGAACAACTTTGAAATTCTGAAATGTTTCATTATTATTATTTAATTTTGAGTTGTTAGAATATCTAGGGATATAAAAAGGTTATACAAACAATCTATTGTTCTTTCAATCCCTTAATGTAAGATAATTAATGTGCTTCTAAATACTGTCAGTCAAATGAGAGGCATTTTTCAGATGTGATAATTTATCAAACTAAGCTACAACAATGCATATTTGAGGAATGATCGCCCAGGTGTAATAGGTTGCACTTTGCTGAAATACTGTCTCACATTTTGTATAAGCAATTTCCATTCCATTTTGCTCAGACCTGGCAGTGTAAAGCAATTAAAAGTAAATTGTATCCATTGTGCTCATCCACAGGTATCACATTTAAAAAGTTAATGACAAATTAATTGTTAGATATATAGTTTTGAACTTAATGCATGCATAGTAGTAGTATTTTTATTTTTTAACATTTCAGAGCACTAGTCAGAGGAAAGTGAGAACTGTAATCATACACAAAATATGAACAACATTAGAACAAGACTGTGTCTGTCACACAAATAAAATATTATATTGATGACTCATTAGTTTATGGACCCAACATCCTCCAGGGGGTGTCAGAAATCCACATAATATTGCTGAGTGCTATATTTTGTATTTGGAATTCAAATTTAGCTGACAGATGTGTAAAATCCCATATAATGTACAGTGAGAAAATTCTCAAGTGACTAAACTGTGGTGGATGCTGAAGAATGCAAGCTATTCTAGCTTAGGCTGACATTAATTTATGTTCATAATTTTCTCCCTATATCCATTTTTTTTCTCTGTGGTACAATAGTACAGTGTTGTTTTCTGCCGATTCCACATACTTTGTGCAAACCATATCCCTTTTTGGGACTCTTCTAATACACAAAAAAATCATGTAGATCTGCAAAGCCATATTTTTTAAAAGACCTAGTGGATCCTTTATTAGGTATGGTGGCTGATACTGGCATCCGAGAAGCGTAAGTAAAACTACATTTCAAAGATCTCCAGTGCAGAGCTGATAGCATTAAATATGGCCTTATATTTATCATGACTTGTGACCCATTTTTAATTAGCTCATCCTACTCGTGGCTGGATCACAGCAACAATGAAGAGTGTCACAATTTGTAAAGCTACCTACACTAAGACGAGAAGAAATACTGAGTGGCCAAACAAGGACTTCAGCTAGATGCAATAATCAAATCCAGTTATCCACAATCCCCTTTACTTGGTGTTAACTTGTGTCTCTAACTCAAAAGAGTTCCAATCTATAAAGACCGTGACCAAGTATGTGTTGCTCTTCCAGACTATGCCAGATGCCAACTCAGCCATAAAACAGAAAAGGAGATACACAGGAATTAATGACTGGCAGTATCTCTTTACTTTTGGTCGCAATACCACCCAGGAATAGGGCCAACTATTTCTTCTTCAATAATGAATGCCAGCCAAGAATCTTGCTAACATTTATATTTGATCCCCCTCTTTCATTACAGCCATGGGAAAACAACATAACAAACCACCTCTGGCACTGTATCATCATGCTAAGTGGGGCTAACAGTATTCCTTGGATTGCACATTATTAGTATTCTATCCCCATTTCTTTTCACCTAACTTCTATCCTTTCTAATCCTTTTCCCAACTTTTGCTACTTTTCTTAAGAGGGAAAGGCCAAAAAACAATGTGGCTGCTGTTTTCTTTTATTTCAACAATATGTTTATTATTACTGGTTTAGTTGTCATTTTACAGGTTTAGTTGCTATCAACAAGGTGAAAACACATCTGGTAATCATTCAAGTTGTTTATTAATTAAAGAGACTTTAAGTACTGAAGCTTGACTGGTATTTATTTAGACAGGTAGTCAGTTAGACAGCACATAACAGAAGGGTTATATGTTACTATAGTTTGTTTGAACTGACCTTTGCAGCTGATAGCAGTTGACAGATAGTGCTGCCTGAATCATAGATCAAGAGATTACACTAAAGTGTTTAATAAATTATAAATGTTTTTGCTACTTTATTAATTCCTGGCTATGCTGTTATGCCCTGATTCTTATACCATTATTACAGACAGTTTAGAGACTAAGGCTGCCAATAAATTTCTTTTGGCACCTGTGTTTTGAGCAAGAGTGATTGTTGAGCCAAGATTCTTTATATCGTTGGATAGAAATTACACCTTAACCAAAAAGATGCAATTCATAGGTTCCTGCAAATCATCTTTCCCCCCTTTTCCCCCTTGTGGCTATCCCAAGACAATAAAGAGGAAATAGCATTGTAATAGGAACCTTCCACTCTTCCAATAAAATTTGAGGTAATAGACAATGTACTAAAATCTGTTTTAATGAAAGAACGCTAGAGGGCACTCTTTATCTGTACAGTAGTTGAGTTTCCAGTCATTGCGTGGTGACTAATCTGCATATGAAGGTACAAACATGCTGAGGGTCAAGGGGGTGGAAATGCAGACACTTAAATCTTCATTGCTGTGTGTAATTCACAATATCCTAAACATCCACTTGATTTATTTAGAAGTTTGTTGCTGCATAGCTGATTATTTTCTTGAGGATAAAAATGACTTGATCGCAGATTGTTTCTTGCTTTTCTAAAGATTTCATTTAAACAAAGAAATGCAGGCTTTTGGCCACATCATTTTTGTTTTTAAGAATAGACACACCTTTTAAATCACCTTGTTTTAGTATAACTTCCATTTACGTTGCTCAGATTTTTTTTAAATTAAAATTGAATTTCTTTCACTGGGGACCAAAATTTTATTAATATGACTATTAAAATACATTGCTTACAAAAAAGGCAAGCTCCTTGCAAAATGTACTTTCATGGGAGGTTTCCCTCTCTCCGATGACTTGAAAAAATAATTGTTCAAGGATCATGCTCTAGGCTCCACTCCCCCAAATTTCATAGCTTAATGGAGAACAAACCTATCTGCTCTATTGCATCAAAAGAAACCCAGGCCCTGACACATCCCTCACAGCATCAGCATATAAAACCTTTAGCTCTGGTACTCGGATCCTACTGGTTTCAATCAATTTTTGATACCTGCCCCCAACAGAAAATAAGCCACTCTCACTGCACCACTAAAATTCAGAGCCTGCATTCCAGCACGGCAGCGCTGAAACCCCCAAGATCTGGCATGTGGATCCTGGCTAATTGTGGCCCAACCCCCCTAACTGCATAGCATCACATCACAGGAGTATTGCAGATATACTTGGACCTAGGATCTAGAGCCTGCATCAGGCCAATGTTTGGCCCCGAATCCACAAATTACACTGGTTAAATAGGGAACACGTTTATCTTCTCCTCCTACCAACAAATAAAATTGGAATGTCCATGCTTCCTAGGATGGGTTTTATCTTATATTGGCAACTATACCCTCCCTCCGGGAAAAAAAAAAGTGTCACCATTTTTCCACACTTGCTGTCTGGTCACCCTAGTGCATCTGCTGCAATGCCACAGCAAACAGCCAAGTGTAAACATGTTCCTTGCATCACTAGTGGGCTAAATCTGCGGGAAGGAAGGCAAATACTGGGTGGATCTGCCAGGATCCAGACCCAGGGGTTGTAACACTCTCGCATCAGGATGGGGTGGGGTGCAGGACTCTGGAAGGAGTGACCTGCGGTGCAGGGAACACATGACGGGGGGGGGGGGGAGTGACGGAGTATATCCGATTAGCAGCTTTCTCTTCGGGGGGATGGGTCGGTGTGGGGAGTTTGACAGAAAGCCTGCTGCAAAATTTGCACGAATGGAAACACTGGGCAGCCTGCCGGCTGCCAAAGGGGATGAACGAGTTAATGCAAATCTGCGCACCGCATTCCCAGACGCGCTTTACCTAATCCCTTTCTCATTTATTATTATAGCAACCTAACGCTCCTCCCTGCAAACCTAATCAACCGCCCCCGCCCCCTTGTTGCCGTGCTGCCGGCCAGCCGCCTGCAGAGGGAGGCCCGCCGCCTCCAGCCGTGGCGGTGTGATTGGCACCCAAGGGGGGCCAGCGGCCAGGCTCTGGAAGCTGAGCTCTCCATCTAGGGAGGGGAGGCGGGGCCTCTTCTCGCCGAGGCTCAATGGCAGGGCGAGAAGGAGGGGGCTGTCGGTGACAGGCCAATTGGAGCTCGGGGGGGAGTCGGGGCTGGAAGTAAAGAGTGCAGAGCGCAATGAGTAGGGAGCAAACTTTGTGGCTGTGGGCTGCGCGCGGCGTGGGCGCGGGCGCGGGCGCGGGCGCGGGGCAGGCAGCCGCTCCAGCCGTGCCCTGCGCGCAGGGCTGCAAGCCGGCGGGGAGCTGTGCCCCAGCCGCTCCGGGGGGCCAGCCCCGCGCTGTGGATTACAAGTGAGCCGGAGCCTGGGGGGAACGGGGCAAAGCGGGAGAGGGGCGCGCGGACAGCTTCGCTCTTGCTGTGAGACTGGAGGTGCCCCCCCCGCCCCCCGCCCCGCCCCTGGCATGCTGAGGGGAGCGGGGCTTCTGCGGCTGCCGGCTGCCCAGCCCCGAGCGGCGCGGCGGAGGCGGGCTGCAGCGCTGGGGATGGACAACTGAGCGCAGCCGCCCGGCGGGGCTGACCATGCTGAGAGGCGCCGCTCGCTGCCTGCGCCCCCCCGACAGCCCCGGAGCAGCCGCGGCGGCGGCAGGAGAGGCAGAGCCGAGTCGCTGAATGAGCGTGGCCGGGGTGCCAATTGGCGGGGCAGCTCACTCGGCGGGGCTCTTCCCGGCGGCGGGCGGCGAGGAGCCCGGCTGCGCTGTGCGGCGCGACTGGCAGGGAAGTTGCCTGGGGCTGGACTCCATCCCCGCCGGGGTCCGTCACTCCGTCCCGCGAGGAGAGGAGCTGCGTCCTGCACAGCCGCTGGGCGGGCAGGCGGCCCCCCGGCCAACTCACCGCAGACCCCACCCTCTGCAGCCGAGGGGAGCAGCGGCTACTCAACGCCCCGCCGCCCCTTGCCCTGGCCGAGCCGTGCGCGGGAGGCGGGGAGAGGCGGGCGGCGCTGTGCATATAACCCTTCCCCACCTGGATGCCTTTGCTGATGGGGATTTGGTTGCCTTCCTGAGACTCCCCGCCGCCTTGGCGTTGCCGGACCTGCGTTGATTGTGTGCTTGGTTTTTCCGGGAGGGGTGGCTGGGTTTCCACGCCCCGCGCCTGAGCACCATGGGCCTCCTGTCAGCAGGCAGCCCTTCTCCGCCTTGGCTGCCCCCCTTCGCCTTGCTTCTGCTGCTGCCTCTCCACGTCTCCACTGAGCCCCGACAGCTCTTCCAGGTGCTGGAGGAGCAGCCACCGGGCACCTGGGTGGGCACCATCGTCACCCGCCCAGGCTTCACCTACCGCCTAAGTGAGCACCATGCCCTTTTCTCCATCAATGCCACCTCAGGGGCGCTGCACACCCGTGCCACCATCGACCGAGAGAGTCTGGCCAGTGACGTGATGGACCTAGTGGTGCTCTCCAGCCAGCCCACCTATCCTAGTGAGGTGCGTGTCCTGGTGCTGGACCTGAATGACAATGCACCTGTCTTCCCAGACCCCTCCATTGTGGTGACTTTCAAGGAGGACACAGGCAGTGGCCGCCAGCTTATTCTGGACACCGCCACCGATGCTGACAGTGGCACCAATGGTGTGGACCACAGCTCCTACTGCATTGTGGCTGGCAATGAGGAGGGGCGCTTCCAGCTCAACATCACCCTCAATCCCAGTGGGGAAGGTGCCTTTCTGCACCTGGTCTCTCGGGGTGGGCTAGACAGAGAGGCCACCCCCACCTACCAGCTGCTGGTGCAAGTGGAGGACAAGGGAGAGCCACGACGGCATGGATACCTGCAGGTTAATGTCACTGTGCAGGACATCAACGACAACCCACCCATCTTCAGCCAAGCTCTCTACCAGGCCCGGGTGCCTGAGGATGCACCAGTTGGGGCCAGTGTCCTTCAGGTGGCAGCAGCTGATGCTGATGAAGGTACCAATGCTGACATCCACTACCGCTTGGAAGGGACGGAGGGTGGTGGTGGGGAAGGGACTGGGGGAATCCCGTTTGAGGTGGATCCGGAGAGTGGGGTGATCCGTATCCGGGAGCCTCTGGACTATGAGACAAGGCGGCAATACTCACTAACAGTGCAGGCCACAGATCGGGGGGTGCCGGCGCTGAGTGGCCGAGCTGAGGCACTGATCCGACTCCTTGATGTGAATGACAATGAGCCACGAGTGAAATTCCGCTACTTCCCAGCCACCTCCCGTTTTGCATCAGTGGATGAGAATGCGGCACCTGGCACAGTGGTGGCACTGCTAACTGTGAGTGATGCTGACTCTCCTGCTGCCAACGGAAACATCTCCGTGTCAATCCTTGGAGGTAACGAGCAGCGTCATTTTGAGGTGCAGAGCAGTAAGGTGCCAAATCTCAGTCTCATCAAGGTAGCGGCGGCACTGGACCGGGAACGCATTCCTACATACAACCTCACTGTGGCTGTGGCTGACAACTATGGGGCCCCTCCGCCACCAGCTGGCTCCCCCACTTCCTCTGTACCTCCAGAAGGGGCAGTTGCTGCCCCAGTGAGCCGCTCTTCGGTGGCCAGCCTGGTGATTTTTGTGAATGATATCAATGATCATCCACCTGTCTTTGGACAGTCTGTGTATCGGGTCAATATTAGTGAGGAGGTACCACCGGGCAGCTACGTGAAGGGTCTGAGTGCCACCGATCGTGACTCTGGTCTCAATGCCAACCTCAAATACAGCATTGTATCTGGCAACGAGCTGGGCTGGTTCTGCATCAGTGAACACAGTGGCCTGGTCACGACCACTGGCATTGCTGGCTCTGGAAGCAGTGTCCCGGGTATTGGCATGGCATCCTCTGGTGGGCTGGACCGAGAGTCAGCCTCACAGGTGGTGCTGAACATCAGTGCCCGTGACCAAGGGGTGCAGCCCAAGTTTTCCTATGCCCAGCTGGTGGTGGCCATACTGGATGTCAATGACCAGAGACCTCTCTTCAACCAGCCGGATGGCTACCAGGTGTCCCTGGCTGAGAATTCCCCTTCAGGAACTGAGTTGCTGGTCTTGAGTGCCACTGATGGGGATTTGGGGGACAATGGGACAGTGCGCTTCTCCCTGCAGGAGACTGAGCCATCAGTGACAGCAGTTGGCCCTTTGGTGGCTCCTCGCCGGGTCTTCCGCTTGGATCCTGTGTCAGGCAAGCTCAGTACCATCTCACAGTTGGACAGGGAAGAACAGGACCATTACTCCCTGCAGGTCCTGGCCACTGATCTGGGCTCTCCTCCTCTCTCTTCGGTAGCCCGAGTCAATGTGAGCCTGCTGGATGTGAATGATAACAGCCCTGTGTTTTACCCTGTCCAGTATTTTGCACACATCCAGGAGAATGAACCAACAGGCAGTTATGTTACTACCGTCTCTGCCAGTGATCCAGACTTGGGGCCCAATGGGACAATCAAGTACAGTATCTCAGCTGGAGATCATTCCAGGTTTCAGATCCATGGTCAGACGGGGGTCATCACCACAAAAATAGCCCTGGATAGGGAGGAAAAGACTGCCTACCAGCTGCAAATAGTGGCCACTGATGGTGGCAGCCTCCAGTCCCAAAACCAGGCCATAGTTACTATCACTGTTTTGGACACTCAGGACAACCCCCCAGTTTTCAACCAAGATGTATACAGCTTTGTTGTCTTCGAAAATGTTGCCTTTGGCTATCATGTTGGCACCGTTTTTGCTTCTACAATGGACCTCAACACAAACATTACTTACCTTATTACAACAGGTGACCAAAGGGGCATGTTTGCCATCAACAAAGTGACAGGCCAGATCACCACAGCCAGTATCATTGATCGGGAAGAGCAAGCATTTTACCAGCTAACAGTGGTGGCTAGTGGTGGGGCAATAACTGGAGATACCATTGTCAATATAACTGTGAAAGATTTAAATGATAATTCCCCTCATTTTCTTCATGCAGTGGAAAGTGTTAATGTGGTTGAGAACTGGAAAGCTGGGCACACCATATTCCAAGCCAAAGCTGTTGACCCTGATGAAGATGTCAATGGCATGGTCATTTACAGCATTAAACAGAATCCTAAGGGTCTGTTTACTATCAATGAACAAAATGGTGCCATAAGTTTAATAGGGCCACTTGACATAAATGCTGGATCTTACCAGGTGGAAATTTTGGCCTCGGATATGGGAGTTCCACAGCGTTCTTCTAGTTACATTCTGACTGTATCCGTCCATGATGTAAATGATAACCCACCAGTATTTGATCAACTTTCCTATGAAGTCACCATTTCAGAATCTGAGCCTGTGAATTCCAGGTTCTTTAAAGTGCAAGCTTCTGACAGGGACTCAGGAGCAAACGGCGAAATAGCTTATAGTATAATTGAAGGAAATTCCGGGGATGCCTTTGGCATATTCCCAGATGGCCAGCTGTATATAAAGAGTGAACTGGACCGTGAACTTCAAGAAAGATACATTCTTCTGGTTGTTGCTTCTGATCGAGCAGTGGAACCACTTAGTGCTACTGTGAATGTTACAATAATTTTAGAGGATGTAAATGATAATAGACCATTGTTTAACAGTACCAATTATGTATTTTATTTTGAAGAGGAACAGAATGGTGGATCATCTGTAGGCAAAATAAGTGCTGTAGATAAAGACTTTGGACAAAATGGTGAAGTCAGGTATTCATTTGAAAATATGCAGCCAAATTTTGAATTGAACGCAGTAAGTGGGGAAATAACAAGTACTCATCGGTTTGACAGGGAAACTCTTATGAGGCAAAGGGGAGCAGCAGTATTTAGTCTTACAGTAATAGCAACAGATCAAGGGTTGCCAAAACCTTTAAAGGATCAGGCAACTGTGCAAATTTACATGAAGGATATCAATGATAATGCACCCAAATTTTTAAAAGATCTCTATCAAGCTACAATATCAGAATTAGCAACAAACTTAACACAAGTTTTAAGAGTTTCTGCCTCGGATGTTGATGAAGGTAGTAATGGATTGATTCACTATTCTATAATTAAAGGAAATGAAGAATACCAGTTTACAATTGACAGTGGCACTGGTCAAGTAACATTAATAGGTAAACTGGACCATGAAGCTACTGCATCTTATTCACTTATTATCCAAGCAGTAGATTCTGGGACAGTTTCCCTAAGCTCAACTTGCACATTAAGCATTGATGTACTGGATGAAAATGACAACAGTCCTTCCTTCCCTAAATCTACTTTGCTTGTAGATGTCCTAGAAAATATGAGAATAGGCGAACTTGTATCTTCTGTCACTGCCACTGATTCTGATTCAGGTGACAATGCTGACCTTCATTACAGTATTACAGGGACAAATAACCATGGAACCTTTAGTATCAGTCCCAACACTGGCAGTATTTTTCTTGCAAAAAAATTGGACTTTGAAACACAATCTTTGTATAAACTAAACATAACAGCAAAAGACCAAGGAAGGCCACCTCGGTCATCTACAATGTCAGTGGTAATACATGTTAGGGATTTTAATGACAACCCTCCTAATTTTCCTCCTGGGGATGTTTTTAAATCTATTGTTGAGAACATTCCTGTTGGTAGTTCTGTGATTTCTGTGACTGCTCATGATCCGGATGCAGATATTAATGGGCAGCTAACATATGCAATCGTTCAACAGATGCCAAGAGGCAACCATTTTAGTATAGATGAAGTCAGAGGGACAATATTTACTAATGGTGAAATAGATCGTGAATTTGCTAATCTCTTTGAATTAACAGTGAAAGCCACTGATCAAGCTGTCCCTGTAGAATCCAGACGATTTGCACTGAAGAATGTAACCATTTTAGTAACAGATCAAAATGATAATGTTCCTACATTTATATCACAAAATGCTCTTGCTGCAGACCCATCAGTTGTGATTGGTTCAGTCCTAACTACAATTGTTGCTGCTGATCCTGATGAAGGAGCAAATGGGGAAGTTGAGTATGAAATAATCAATGGAGACACTGAAACCTTTATTGTGGATCGTTACAGTGGAGATCTAAGAGTGGCTGCAGCTTTGGTGCCGTCTCAGCTCATATACAACCTCATAGTTTCAGCCACAGACCTTGGCCCTGAAAGGAGGAAATCAACCACTGAAATGACTGTCATTCTGCAAGGGCTTGATGGACCAGTGTTTACTCAGCCAAAATATATAACTATTTTAAAAGAAGGAGAGCCAATTGGGACTAATGTAATATCCATAGAAGCAGCTAGTCCAAGGGGTTCTGAAGCCCTGGTGGAGTATTACATAGTTTCAGTCCGTTGTGAAGACAAAAGTTTTGGACGTCTCTTTACCATTGGGCGCCATACTGGTGTAATCCAGACTGCTGCCATTTTGGACAGAGAGCAAGGAGCACGTTTGTACCTGGTGGACGTTTATGCCATTGAAAAATCAGCTGTTTTGCCTCGAACACAACGAGCAGAGGTAAAATACTTTATTCAATGAATATTTGCACTTTTTTATATTCTAAATAAATTGCTTTTTGTTATATTAGCTGACCATTTTGATTTTACAGATGTTGGTGATCAAAGTAAGTGAAAACTTCAAAATCATTCTTGAGATCTGTTGGTTCATTAGAGAAACATAAGATTTAAACATGCAACAGACTAGTTTCTTTGAAGCTGAGGATGTCCATGCATTGAACAGCGTTATTAATATTTCTTCAGTGGCAATAGTTGTGGTGTTGTTTTTTCCTGGTAATTTTGATATTTATGGGTACAGTGCTGCTCTTCTGCCATCTTAGCCACGGGTACTGCCCAAATAACTTTTGGATGCTAAATATCTCGGTCTTAAGCAAAAGGCTTTTCTGGGTCTTTTATACATCATCATTTTAGCTGTAATCTGCTACCTCTCCCCCACCTGTGGGTGTGGTAAGCCTTTCCACTTCTGGCTGAGTTGCTTTCTCTAGAATCATCATATCAGTATGGTCTGAGAATTGGACAGTAGTTGATTGCTGTCTGAATAGCTCAGACATAGTCCTGGAGTGGACTGGAAAAAATTGATCTCCACTGCCTCATGCCCAGTTCATTCCCTTAAATGGATCTCCTATTGTATCTCAAAGTTACTGCTGTTCCTCTGGTGCTGACTGTAGTAAAGGTTGTGAAAAAAATCCTGCTGATGTCCTCAGATTGCTATGAAGTGACAAAAAAAACAAAAAAAAACATTTTATCAGAATGCCACTTTAAATGATTCAGTGGAGAGTGTTAAAGTTCTCTTCATGATTAGCTTGAATATTAAACCATGGGGAAATAGGCCCTAGGACATATTAGTTATGAAGCAATAGTTAATTGCCATTTTCCTAAGGGCTGTATTTGATTGTAGACTCTGTTACACAGCTGGAAGCATATACCACGGTATTGTCTTTTAGATAGAGACTTAAATGTGGGGCTTGCTTTATATTTTTACTTATGCCCTAGGTCTTCCTCCCTCTTTTTTTTCCCTAGGAGTCATTTAATTTTCACTCATTGGAAGTTTGGAACCAGCACTATTTTGTAGGTCGACCAGCAGGTGATACCGAAAGTGCACAGTGGTTCAACCATTTCCCTCACAACTAAGCACATTACCTTAGTGTTCAGCATTTTACATCCATGAGTTGCCCCAGTCCATATTTCCCCTATAGAAGTACATTTCACTGTTTCTAAATCAGCAAGAATGCTATGCCTTTTTCAAGAGCTATGCTGAATGAATCTGGTATTTTGTTATTTGACACATGCAGTTTTTTTGTTTCACTTATTATTGCTTTTTGTTTTACTTTGATGTTTGGTGTGATACTTCAAAGAGTGCAGGATTGGGTTCCTATATAGGTAATTGTTTGTTTGTTTTTTTTGGGCCAGAAATTAAGAGTTTTAAAGTCAAAATAAATTTGTCAATATGTATAAGGCATCTTATTTTGTTGTTTGCATACACTGTACAATGTTTTATAACATGTTAGGAAGAGCAATAATGAATTTGAGCATTATAACTATTTTAGAAATGGAGGTTATTGATTTAAATTATGCATGTTACTGATATTACAAGATTCCTATTATTGCTCTTTGCAGACTATGCAAGTAAATTATGAACATTAATATAAAGAAGGCAAAAACAGCACAAGAGGAATAGTATGTGTGTAAAACTTTCCATGGTGGTTCGTTGTATTAAGAGTTAACAGTTTTCCTCAATGGGGAATTTGGGCCCACTCCTGCAAACACTTATTTCAAATAAAACTTCGCAATTTTGAGACTACTTGCATAAGCAGGGAATGCTCGGGTGAGTAAGGGCTTGCAGGACCCTGTGGTTGCAATAGGTTCACACTTTGTAAAAGTGCCTAATAAGAGCATATGGTGAGCATGAAGAAAGCAAGCACTGAAATCTTAAACCAACTTTAAATTGTTGAACACAAGCCACTCCTAAAATGAAAAGCAAATGTGTTTCTGTGCAAGGATATTGAAAGCAGTGGTTAGGAGCTAGGATTTCATATTATTATTGGTTGCATCTTTAACTTCTAAAATGCTTTCTCCTCCCCAAACAAACATAATTAGTTTACTGTGTTTCCTTAGAAATACATTATAAATTATCAGTTATCAATTTAAAAAAAAAATCTTAATCAGTTGCAATCTCTGTCTTTACCCTGGGTATGGTATTTACTGATTATCTTTCACTGGAAGACTTTGCTTACCCCAGGTTTGAACAAGAACCACTGAAATTGACATTTTAAGGGCAAGCCAGTTGTCCAGAGGGTGCTGAATAAGTGCAATGCAATCAGTGTCCTTATTCTTTGACTGATATTTTGTTCTGCTAAAGCAGTGGTTTGAAAGACTGACTCCTAAATTTACAGACTTAAATTTCATAATTTGCTGCCCACTCTTTCTTTTTTAAGAAAATGCCACTGCACAACTACAAGTAGATGCTACCAGTAATCCTTAAAATTCCAACCTGAAAAGTGCTGATTTTAAAATATGCCTTCTTGCATCAAATCCACAGGTTATAACCTTTAACTTTTTGGTTTGAATTCTATTTTTTTTAATTTGATGATTTTAATAGTAATTTCACCAAAACCTAGATTAGGGAACAGGAATGCAAAATCACAGAAATGTAGGTCTGGAAGGGACCTCAAGATATGATCAGGTTCAGTCTCTTGCACTTAGAAGGATCAAATAAACCTAGACCGTCCATGTGAGGTGTTTTGTTCCATCTGTTCTTAAAAACCTCCAGTGAGGGGAATTCCACAGACTCCCTTGGAAGCTACCCTTATAGTTAGAAAGTTTTTCCTAATATGTAACCTGAATCTTCTTTGTTGCAGATTAAGCCCATTACTTCCTGGTCTATCTTCAATGACATGGAGGACAAGTGTTCCCTGTCCTCTTTATAACAGCCCTTAACCTGTTTGGATGCCCATTATCCAGTCCCTCAGTCTTTTCTCAAGATTAAACATGTCTAGTGTTGTGGGGTGTTTTTTTTTTTTTTTTTTTTACCTTTCTACATGGGTCAGGCTTTCTAAACCTGTAATCATTGCCCTTCTCTGGACTTTCCTCAATTGTCCACATTTTCCAGAAGTGTGGCACCCCGAATGGGCACAGTACTGTAGCCGAGCACTCTCTAGTGCTGAGCAGAGTGGGACAGTTACGTCCTGTATCTTGCATACAACACCTCTGTTAATGCAGCTCAGAATATTAGCCTTTTTTTGAAACTGTATCACATAGATGAATCCTATTCAGTTTGTGATCCACTATAGTGCCTAGATCTTTATCCGAAGTACTTACCACCTAGACAGTTGTGCATTTGATTTTTTCCTTCCTAAATGTAGTACTTTGCACTTATCTTTATTGAATTATATTGTGTACATGTACATACAACCCTGCCACATGTAATATTGTGATATTTAAACATTCTTATTTGTAATGTTTTCACCTACTTCATCTTATTGGTATATATTTGGTAAAATGCGGATTTAAAGAGCCTCTTTGGCAGACAGTGCTGTAGATACAATTTTACATTTTCTTAGTGTTCAACCAGAGACATCTATAAAGTTATTATAATTAGAGGCTAGTAGGTCAAGTACTCTGTTTTCTAAAGCTATGATTAGTTAATGAGAGAGCAATAGTATTTTGCATCTTTTTAAGATGTGTTACAAGGGCTATGCAGATCTTACTTCTGAACCAGTTAAGAAAAAGATGTTAGTAGAATAAATAGACCAGAAGAATGTCTGTTTGGTTCTCCTGTACAGCCTGGAATGCTTACAGCAGCACTGTGGCCAAACATCATCTTAAATGCCATGTAGCACATAAGTGATTCAGAGAGCACTCAGTGTTACATTTGTTAGCTCAGAATGGTGAAGAGGACAGTAATAGAACATGAGAAATAAGAAGGGGTTATTTAATGCTTTTCCAACGGAGGCTTGAAAAGGCCATGGAGGTATGTATAGAGGATGGCTAGTATGGTGTCAGGGTATAGTTTCAGGTTGGAAAGTTTACCGACACTTTATAGCTAGTTAGTGTGAGTGAGAGATTGGGGGGGAGGGGAGGGAAACAAGAGAGACCAGTGAAGACAGGGGCAAGTCTTCCTCAGAAACCAACACCCTGCACCTCCATCTGTTGGGAAGTGGCATGATGCTGGAATTTGTACCAGGATTCTGTCCCTGGACTCTATTTATGCCTTTTATATATGTCTGATAAATTTGAATTACCAACGTTGGATTGGGTGAGTCAGAGGGAAAATCATTTTCTATCCTTCACATCCATCCCCATAGGAATTTTCATACTGGATTAGACCTTTGGTCCATGAACTACATATCTGCCAGTGGTGCATACCTGATATTTCCAAGGAGTTTTTCAAATATAGTAGTTTACAATGATGTAATATGTTTATGCAGGGTTCCTTCTAAACATCAGTCAGTTAATGACTTGAAGAAATGGGATTAGCATTACTTAATGTGTATATGCAATATAAATCCTAAGTAATCCAAAATCATTAGTGAAGTCCCAAAATCATGAGATTAGTTTAAAAATAATGCAATTTAAAAAAATAATATATGTGATGATCCTTTTATTTGCTGTCTGGTTTTGGAGCCTTTGGGGTTCTCATTGTCTTTCTTTTCTCCCCTACTATGAAGATTCGAAATTTACTAATTTTAAAAAATGAAACATGAGATACTCATGTAACCACAGAACTCTAGGAACTGAGGCTTTATGGGAAGCACTAATTATTGCGAGATTTGTGGTCAAATACCAAGAGTTAGCAATACTAAATGTTTAACTCAGATAGTGTAATTTTGGATACTCTTGTAATCCAGTTGAATGTCTGATCCTTCTTTAAATCATGCTAAACTCTTTCATGTAATAATGTCCAGTGGCAATGAGTTCCACAGACTACTTACAAGTTGTTTACATTTGTATCAGTTACAAATTTGTTCTCTCATAATTTAATTAGGTCCCACTGTTCTTGTTTTCATAACACAAGCCCCTTAATTTATAAGAGGTATAATGGTCTTTTCTATACCATTTGTTATTTTGTATACATCTCTCATGTTCCTCTTAAGCTTAAATTTTGCAGAAATTGATTTTTTTAGCTCATTCCCTCCCAATCGCCTCTATACATTTCTTATTAATTTCTGTCAACAGATGTTTGGACTTTTTAACCCTATGACTACATTTTTTTAATAAGTATAACATGCGTAATTAATACTTTATGAAATGGCTCCAAAAACACACTAGATTTTGCATTTTTTTTTAAACTCCTTGTTTTCCCATTCTATAAGTGAGTTAGAAATGTATGTTGTGTTGTAACTGAGGTAGTAGCATGCCTGGGACCACTGGTCACCCACAGGGAATCTGGGCTAAGGAATGTCGTGGCTTAGAGAGTGCTCTCTTGTTGCCCTGAAAATGTAGCGGGGTGGGTGCCGAGTTAGGAAGTGGTAAGTGGAATCTTCTTTCTGTTAATTAAAATAGATAATAATATCTAAAATTGTTCCAGGGAGAAAAAAATATTTCATTATTTTTTAAATTATGAGATTTAGCATGGGTATAGGTGAAAGTCATAATAATAATTAATAAAATGTCCACATTTACAAGCGAGGTCTTTGTCACTTTCCCCATTTCATAGATTGGGAAACTGAGGGACAGAGCAATGAAGGGAATTGCCCAAGGTTAGCCAGCAGGCTGTTGGCAGAGCTGATAATAGTAAAAGGTCTCCCGAGTCTTGGTCCAGTTCTCAACCCACTAGGTAACACTGTCTCCCCTAAATCCAGGTTCAGACATTTCTTTGTTCCTGCCATATTCAAAGAAAAATCCTCTTAGGAGAAGAAAACACTCTGTCCAGCCCCAGTCAAAGTTTAGAGGACACAGTGGTGTTCAAATAGTGAAGATCTGGAGAAAAGTGAAAATCTGGACACCGTAATCTGGAACCTACTCCTACTGAAGAAAATAACAAAACTCCTCTTGACTTCAGTGGGAGCTGGCTAAAATCATAACTGCATAACATAACTATTATAATGCATACAGTGATTTGAATATGTGAAGTACCATGTAAGTGCTAATTATTATTATAAATGTCATACTCTAACTTCAGATTGAATTCCTGACTTCAGGGCTGTTGCCTAGATTGTTACACATTTAATATCCTCTTGCCTGAGAAATGGAAAGTTGTGGATTGGTATGGTAATATATTTAAGAAGCTATTTTAGCAATAACGTGTTTAATATTCAGCACTGGAGAGTTTTACATTACGGTAAATTAGAAAATCTAAAACAGGAATGTTTTAGATGCATATTATCTGGCATAAATCATATTTATTTATGTAAGAACAATGGAGTATTCCTTGTATTCATACTATTTATAGATTGTTTTATTCTTGAGTGATCCATAACGTACTAATTGCAGCCTGACAAAGGAAATCACTTACGACATACTGAGTAAACAGAGTAAATGTGACCCCTTGACAAGGTTCTAAAGCCAAATTGCCTTTGGTTTTGGTATTATGGATTCTAATGGGACAGTTGTTGATTGTTTCACATATTACTGTAGTTTGCACTGATCTGGAAATTAAATTAAGTGCTTTTCTTGATGTAAAGTGAGAGATGATCATGCCTTATACTATGCCACACATTATTCCAAACCAATTTGTGTCCAGTAATAAATTCAGAAATGTTCTTTTTAACTCGTATTTCTTTTACTTAAATCCTTTTCGTAGTAAAATTTGACATCTTTCTGTTACTTGTGTTGTGTAGTGTATGCTGTTCAACTTCTCACAATGTTCTAGTTATGTGGCATTATTATTAGCTTAAAAATCCTAGGTTAAAATGCATTATCTTGGTAATGTATAATATATTTCTCTCTGTTATTTCTTCATAGTGTTAATGTTACATTATGAATTTAGGAATGTCACATCATTTTAATTGGCCTAATCCTGCCACATTCAAAGTGTCTCACAAAATTCTGAAAAACTCTCAAATCCCATTGACTTCAATAGTCCCTGCCTTTGCCATGTAAAATGTTACACCTAACTTACTGGAATGTGGGTTTCTTTAAAAAAGGTTCTTTGAATCTTAGATTCAGCATTTCATGAAATAGTGAGTGGTTATCCATTGATTACAGTTATTTATCAGTTTTTATATAGGTGTCTTTGGGTTAGGGTTAGGGTTCTCCATTGTCATTGGGCATTTCCTGTGCATTTGTTGGACTACACCCCAATGGGAGAGAACTCCTTTGTCTATACCCTTTTGATTGAGAATCCAGAGGCAGTAGGATCCAGAAAGTCTCACTATTGTTTCTAAGAGGTTGAAGGTTGTTTTGCCTCCCGGGGACTGTTTGCATTACATTTTTCAGCAACAGTTTAAGCACTGGTCTACAGTTTTTTGCACTGATATCATCATAGAATCATAGAATATCAGGGTTGGAAGGGACCTCAGGAGGTCATCTAGTCCAACCCCCTGCTCAAAGCAGGAACAATCCCCATTTTTTTTGCCCCAGATCCCTAAATGGCCCTCTCCAGGATTGAACTCACAACCCTGGGTTTACCAGGCTAATGCTCAAACCACTGAGCTATCCCTCCCCACTATATAAGTAAATCTGTAGGAAAAAAAAACATTTTAGTTATATCCGTGCAACCCTCTAGTGTGGACACAGTTTTATACTGATACAGCTTGTTTCAAATGTGTCTGAAGGTTGCATTGTGGGTTGCATTGCTTGTAGTTAAATTTGGGTTTTCTTACCAGTTTTTAATTATATCCATGCAAAACTGTCTGAAGACAAGCCCTAAGTCTCAGGTGGTCTAATTAGAAATGAAATCTATAAGAATAGAGAGAAAATAAAAGGAAAACAAAACAGAGTTTGCCTAATATATTTAGGCTTATAGTTGGCAAAAGTGATGCCAGATCGCTGTGCTATATCTTATGATTGAGTTCAGTAAAATTACAGCCTTACTTTTGCCAAGAATAAAACTAGATCTGTTAGAGGTGGTATTTCTTTATTTTAGTCTGACTTTTCTCACAATTCCTAATAAATGTGCCTAAATTAGATCAATTGAGTCTGAGACTGTCAGCTATGTATTGTTTTTTATAGTGATCAATTTTTGTTCATTTCCCACTGTAGCAAATACCAAAAGGACAAATAAATAGTAACAATTGAAAAACTAAAAGCCATAGTTATGCTCTAAAAATACATACATTAACAATAGTAATGCAAAAGAATTCCAAAGGAGGGTTTTAAGGAAGCACTAATGTCTGTACTGCCAACTATGAAAAAAGAAAAAAAAATAGAGCATTTGCCTTGGTGTTTAATATTTATATAAAAATTGTTATGCAGACTACATGTCCATGAATGCAATTTTGATCAGTTAAATCTCAATTCATGGTTGCCCTATCATATATCCATGAACTATCATGCAAATATTTTATATATGGGTTGCAATATGTTTAACACAGCAATCTGGACATTATCCAGATATGTAGACATAAAGGCATTCTGATGACATCTGGTAAAAGCATTCAGCAAAATCAAAAGTTTTAACTTTTAGGAAGTAGTCTTGAAGGTTTCTTCTTTTGGAAGAGGAAATCCATTTTCACTGTATTAACTTTCCACTGACTCCCCATTGTGCCTCTGTGATGGAATCCCCTTATAAGAGGCTTTCCTGGGGCAGCCTCTGGCTAGGGAAACCTCTACTGCAGGCCTCCCAAGGAGCTGCAGGGCCAAGGGGACAGTGCAGGGGGCAGAAAGAGATATAAAGATGGCTCAGTGACAGTGGTCCTCCATGCATAGACCCTTTGCTTCTTACTGATTCTCTGGAATATCCCTGAGTTCTGTTTGCTGGCCCTGTGGTCAGCTTCATTGTGGGAGATGTGATTGAAATCCTTCACCCTGATGAAACAGTTGGGAATAAATTGGTGAGGTTTTTCTTCTTTACCCCTTTCTCTAGGCTCTTTGTTGTGTTTGCTATAGTATAGCTGGTATATGAAAAAAGAAACAAAAGAACATGGAAATTTGGTCACAAATTTGATGTCAGTGGATTTGCACCAATTTACATGAACAAAGAACTTAATCTAGACTTTGTTAGTAAACTTTTAGATTTGTGGCATGTTAGTTTAAATGTTAACCGTTACTTTTACAATTATGGTGAACAGCAATAAAAGCTTTCATTGTTCATGCAGTGTAAGTTAATTGGCCTTATTGACAAAAGTTCATTACAAACTAATTGCATGTTGAGCCATAAACAGTTTGGGACAGACTGTAAAGAGTGTGCTTAAGTTATAACATGCCCCTAATAACCTCAGCTCAATAAATTCTTATAATAAAAAATAATACATGGGAGAGACAACCATAAAACCATATTTCAAGGCTGGAGTATGTAAGGGTATTGGTTGATCCCACTGTACCTATTGAACTTCTATTTTTATAAGGGATGGTGGTTTAAGGCCAGATCTCTTCTCCCTTTTCTAGGCTAAAATTTGTGTTTCTAAGGTATGGTGAAGTCCAAGGCTGGTGCTGACCTGCTTCTGTTATATTTTTATCTTTGGTGCTGCTGTTGCATGCCTGGTACTTGGTTTGAGTAAAAGCCCCAGATCCAGTTTAATATTTAAAAAGCATGATTTGTTAATTCTTAATGTCTCCCATCATTAAACTTCTGTGTGGTGTTTTACATGTTCCTTTTCATTCATTTTAATCTTAGAGTTGTAATGGGTAAATATATTTTCATTTACAAGCATGGACGGATGGTATTGATGGAACAGAGACAGTCACTCCTGATTCACTGAGTGTTTGAATACTTTACAGTTTTCTTTAGCTTGAAAACATGTTCAGAGGTTGTTGGACAGTTTATTAGATAGTAATGTGCATAATGGCCAGTGTCAAGTACCATCTTCCACTCGTTTTAATTAGGAATTTACTTATTTTATGAACTTCAGAAATTGTAGATGGAATTTTCAGAATAATTTAGACTAGATCAACATAGGGGACTTATGCTCAGGTTTGCATTGCCTAACTCTAGGTGCCTTGCCACCCAGGGCAATCTTCTGCACTGAGCTAGTAAAATGCAAAGGGAGAACTAGGTGCCCAAGGGCATGTCTTCATACAGACTTAAGATGACCTATGTTAAGTCAACTTACAGCCAGTGCAGTAATTACTGTGGTTTTTCATGTCCACAATATGCATGTCCACTTTGGTTTTTTATGTCCTCCATTTGTTGGTGGTGCGCGTCCCTCACCAGGAGCGCTTCCACCGATTTAAGAAGGGCAGTGTTGGGGGCTGAGCACCTAGGCACTCAGCTCTGCTCCCCATGGAGCCCTGCTGCTGCCTGGGTTTTCAGCTCTGCTCCTTGATGGGAGCCCAGGTCAGGCTTTCAGCTCCCTGCTCCCTACTGGGAGCCCGACTACTGCCAGGGCTTTGAGCTTCAGGGCTCTCAGCTGGAACAATTTGTATAGTGGGGATGCGGAGAGCCATTGAACCAAACTGCAAACCCTGTATATAATGGAAACCCCTGCAAGCCAGGGGGTGCGGCAGCATCCTCCGCACCCCTACTTCCAACACCTAGGTCTGCACTCCCAGCGGGGAGCTGGGAACCTGGGTGCAGTTGGGCTCCCAGCTGGGAGCCCAGGGCCAGCCAGGCTCTAGCTGGAGCCCACTACTTTCTCTGGGGTGACTGTCTGAGCTGCAAGCCCAGGGGTAGGTTCGCAGCAGGGAACCTACCAGCCTTTCCTGTCAACGTCATGGCTCCAGCACCAAGCTGTGAAATTGACAAGAATCAGAACCAATGTAATCAGACAGTGCTACATGGACACTGCATCACCCTAACTACACTGACATAAGCCCTACGCCTCTCATGGAGATGGAGTTATGATGCCAGTGTAGTAGGGCACTTACATCGGCAGGACAAGGCTGTAGTGTGTACACTGATATAATTAGGTCAATGTAAGCTGCCTTATGTTGACCTAACTCTCTAGTGTAGACTAGGCCTAAGAAAAGGATTCATAGAAGCCAGAATGCTGAGCGGGGATTTGCCTAAACAAGCCATTAGGAAATGCCGAGGGCAGGGATGGGACCTAAACCACACCCCTCAAAGGAATTTAGGGCTTATCTACACGAGCATTTTACAGTGCTGTAACTTTCTCGCTCAGAGGTGTGAAAAACACACCCCTGAGTACTGCAAGTTTCAGCTCTGTAAAGTGCTAGTGTAGACAGTACACCAGCACTGGTAGCTATTCCCCTCATGGAGGTGTGTGTTGTGGTTTGTTTTGTTGTTTAATAGCGTTGGGAGAGCTCTCTCCTAGCACTATGCCGTGACTATACAAGCCACGTTAAAGTGCTGCCACACAGCACTTTAACATTGCCATTGAAGATGTTCCCTTAGACACCTAACTCCAGGCTGGATGCAGGTGCCTGTTTCCACAGCTGTGAGTCCCCATGGAGGTAGGCACCTAAGCCAGATCAGTCAGCCCTTTCTTACAAAAAAGTACAGTTGTGGTGCCCCCTTTATATTCAATAGCTTAGGAGCAGGGACTAGAACCTAGGTCTCCCAGGAGAATGCATTAATCACTGGATTATAGAATCATTCTCACTCTTTCTGGCTCAATGAATATTTAAGTATTTCATAAATAGTGGAACTGCTTCAATGAGACAGACCCACCTCAGAATACCTGATAATCTAATGGTTAGGGCACTCACCTGGGAGGTGGGAGACCTGGGTTCAAGTCCTTGCTCCAAATCAGGAAGAGTGCAAACTTGAACCCAAGTCTCCCATATTCTTCTAATTACTGGGTTATTGGGTGTAAGGGGCCACCAGCAACACCATCAGGACTTAGGTAGATTTGCACATGCCTATTGGCAGAAACCTAGGCATCTAAGTGACTTTACCAGTGGAAACTTAGACCAGTTGAGTAGGGGTTTTGAGAATGTGGATTTAGGCATCTAACTCCTTTTGTGTTGGGCTGATTTTGCTTCCATTTAATGATTTTGCTCCCAGCGACTTCAGTGGCAGCAGACTTAGGGCAATGCTGGGCATTCTTTAAAATGCCACAATGTATGTATATACTGTGTTTTGGGAGGAGTAAAATCCCATCTTCACATGTGATTTCTAGTATGAAATTTCATATGTAGTATTTAGATATTGTTATTGAACTGAATATTTATTTGACATTCAAACATACCTTGTGTGCAGAACTGAATGATGCAAAGAAAGTACTTGCACCTCATAAGCAGTGCTTTTTTATTTATAACGTCCCTTAAAGCTTTTCCTCATTTTGTAATTTGGAAGTACATTCAAATATTCGTTTTCATTTTTAAACCTTTTCAGACTAATTTTGTATTAATTTATAAATGGGTAAAATAATAATTTTAAAATTTTAGCCAAATGTATATTAAACATCTATTCTCCTTGTGTTTGGTTACTGCTAACCTATTAATTTTCAGCTATATTGGCCACTCCATTATTGGAAACTGGGAATTCTAACTTCCAGCAACAAAGTATTAATTCTAACCACTTGAATATGCTATCTCACCTGTACAAATCTAGTTTTTCTTCCTGAATTATATGTGGAATCCATACCCAGCTTGTGCAATAATAAATTATTTAAATAGCATGATCAAACCTTTTAGCTGATGTTTTTTCTAATGATTATATCTGAGATATTTTTCATCTATCTAGTTGGTGAACTTTATATTTTTCAGTCCTTGGTAGTTCCAGATATATTTATCCTGATTTTTCCTCTTCGTGACACTAGCATACATAGAGAGTCAGTTAGCTTATGCTCTAATAAATTTGTTAGTGTCTAAGGTACCACAAGTACTGTTTTTTTTTGTTTTTTGTTTTTAGTTGACTTATAGTGCTCTAAAAATGTCAGATCAGAATAGGGGAAAAAATGAATAAGGAAGTGGTAAATAACACTCATTACATGGAACAAGAACTAGTGGTCACCCAATGAACTTAATACACAGCAGGTTTAAAACAAATAAAGGGAATTACTTTTTCATAAAACACAATCAACCTGTGGAACTCATTGCCAGGGGATGTTGTGAAGGCCAAAAAATATTGGATATGTTCAGGGAGGATAGGTCCATCAATGGCTATTGGCCAGGATGCTCAGAGATGCAACGCCACACTTTTGGTGTCCCTAAGCCTCTGACTGCCAGCTGCTGGGGATGGATGACAAGGGATGGATGACCTGATAATTTCCCTGCTCTCTCTGTTCATTCCCTTTGAAGCACCTGGCATTGGTCACTGTCGGAAGACATGATTCTGGGCTAGATGGCCATACTGGGTCAGACCAATGGTCCATTCTTATTTTCTTTCATTAGGGGCCATTGCATTTAATGTTTTTGTAAAGTGAATTTTTAATTAGGACAATTTTCTGTTGTATTCCAATAGTAATTTGTGTTATAAAAGCAGCTTTGGTACATGATAACTCATGCTGGAGACAGAAAATACTGAATTCATATCACAAGGCAGAAAGAGAGAGAACTTAGACTGTAGAGCTAACTTTTGGTTTTGCTACAAGCTCTGCAGATGGGGCAGTGTGCAGTTATGCTGCCTCAGGAACAGACTGTGATTTAGGAAAAGCAAAAAGAAAGCAATATGGATTAGACTTTTAAATGTCAACTTCTTTGAAGCTATTTTTCATAAATGACTGGGATTTTTTTTTTTTTGAATATTTTCAGAAAGATTAATACAGATAGCGTCTTCCTAAAAAAAAGTGATATTTTTCCATGGGTTTTTGTTACCAAATTATATTTTCTGTACCCTGGTGGGTTTTTCCCCTCTCTCAATTTCTGACAGGACGAAGTTTTGATGGATTAAAGAGATTTGTAGTATAGAAACACAAGGAAACATTTGCCATTTGAAGTATGTATGCAAGCAGAAGGCTAATGCTATGGTTTATTACTCTTTTATTGTTTAAATATCTGTACTTTTATTTGTTTGTGAATAGACTTAATTTACTGACTTTTGAGCCTGACTTTGCTCATCTTGGTGAAGTCAGTGGGAGTTGTGTCACTGACTTCACTGGGAGAAGTACGGGAGCTTTTGGAGTTCAATACACAAATTAAAGACAACATGGATTTTTCACCCTATAAGGTAGCATCAAAGAGCTTTAAATTACACAAGGATTAATTTATAACTGTGCTGACCTGTAAAAGAATTTATTACATTGGTTTGCACATCACCCTTCTTTTTTTCTATCTAGTAGCTGAGGTGCACTGAGGGGCTTTTCATGCTCAGGAAGAAGAAACAAGGCTTCAGTATTATATGCAGATAGGAATATTTTCAGTAAAGGTTTGAATACTAACTGCTTTGTATGCATTAAACTGAAAATCCCATTTTTTATCTTTTTATTTCCTAGCATAATGTTACCAAATGGTTGTAATTATTCAAAAAAAGTTAAATGATCCTGTTGAGATTATAGCTAATTAAACATAGGCAGTGATGTCTTATTATTTTTTTTTTTTAAGTCCAGTCACTGACAGATTTAGAACATTGCTTGACCCTTGTACTGATGGAGAAAGGAGGAAGTGGGAGTGAACATTTTTCTTTGCTGGGCAAGATCATATTGGGTAGGAGAAAACTACACATTCCTGCCAAAGTGCTTGGATCAAACTAAAGAAACACAGATGGCTGTAACTGATAAAGGTGTTTTGTTATTGCTTTTCTGCTCAGCACTGTGTGCGCGCTTGTGTGTGAGAGGGACACTCACTGTGTGTGTGTGTGTGTGTGTGTGTGTGTGTGTGTGTGTGTGTGTGTGAAGTATTTTTGTATAATAATATGGAGAATAGGCATTCGGTTCATCCAGTTATCTTGTATGTAAGTAGAAGAGTATCTAAGGGCCTAACCCTAAGCTGTGGAGCAAAGCCCACTTATTACATCTATGCTACATGAGAAAAATATCGAATCCTCACCACCAGCTGATCATGCTGCCTGCTCAATCACTTCATAGCTGCTAATATAAATACTAGGTGAAGCAATGCAAGTGATCTGCTTCTTCCTCCCATATCAGATTTTGTCTCAGATGGTCTGTGAAATATACATGTTTTATCCCACTCGGGATTCTGTAATCACAAACCTTTTCTCCATGTAAGGTGTGGTGATCTTTGGATCTTTTCTGTGGTGCCTGGGTTGGGCTATGTGTAAGAATCCCCTTGTACTATAATGGTTTGGGGTGTCAATGGAAAGCAGGAGAGCCCAATATTGTGCTCTTTATTACATTGGTTGAATGAGTTGAAATTCTTTATACAGATGTGAAGAAAAGAATGGAGAATATATGATTTAGTTCTTAACTTTACATTGGAAAGTTGTCACTTTTAATAAGTATAAAATTAAACAATCCATTGGAATACAATATATATACAGAATAAGTCCATGGTAATAGACATGGAATATGTATATGGTATAACTATAAATCTTGCCAAAATTAAATTCTTTTCCACCTACAATAAAGTATACTGATATATATCTTTATGGATTAAAAAATATTTGTCACTCAGCTGAGATACTATGTATATTCTGTTGGCAGCATGCAGCAAGAAAAGTAATTTTTCCAGAATTTACTTTTTGAAAAAGTTTTTAATGACTATTATACTTCAGCAATAAATCCAGAAAAGGTAATTCTCTGTCTTTCAATGCAGCTAAAAGAGGCTGGTCCTGCTAAGCGTCAGTTATGGTTCCAGGTGGGCTATCCAGAGTTACATGTGTTTTTTTCCCAGGGGGAGTTATTTCCACCATAAATCCAATTTTAAAAGTATTCGTTGTAGAGAAAGTGCTTGTAATAATGTTCTCCTCTCTTTTGATTTTTCATAATTATTTAATGCGAAAAGACCATCAGAGTTTCATCAACTGATAGTGCAAAATTCTCTCTGGGACAATCCAGAAAGTGAAGAACTATCTAGTAGTAGTTCACAAGTTGACTGCTTATGAAAGACATCCTCTGAATGTAACATGAAAACAAAGGATTTTGAATTGCATTTTTGGCTAAGCCAAGTTGTTAAAACTGAATTATAGAAATAAAAATAGACTTTTTCTTCCTTTTATTGCCATGCTGTAGGTGTACATGCAATGCCCCTATTATTTTAAAATTTATTAATTATTACAGAGATGAGATAAGCTGTGTTCAAATATACAGGAAGTCATGGACTCCAAACCTACAGTGTGATCTGCACAGTTGGGCACTTGTGATTGTGCACAGCCCTATTGACTCACAGGGGCAAGGATCTGTCTACCTGGATCCAGTTTCAGGGTTGGGGCCTTTATCTGAAAGACCTTAGAGTCAATAGACCTGCAAACATTATATATGTGTGTGTATATGTATGTGTGTGTGTGTGTGTGTGTGTGTGTGTGTGTGGTTGTGTGTATATAATATATATATATATATATATATATATATATGAATAATTTTACGTACGTGCCATAGTGTTTGCAGACTTAGATCCAAAGTGTTTTGAGAGGGTGATAAAAACGCATGTTGTTAGTTCCATTTATTTTTACTATATGAATGCTATCTTCAGACTATCCTTCTATGTAGCCATTTAGTTTACTTTCTACTTTTTTTTTAACTCTTGTCTTTTTTTTCTATTTTTCATATTATTATTTAAAACCTGTGTTAGGGGCTATTTCTTCGCCCGTTCACTTCCCTAGTCCTTCTTGCATGAACAGAGAGCAACAATACCCAAAGTCCAAAGGTGCAAACAATTCAATGTTCATTGGGGTGAACTTCCACCAAGCAACGATTCCAATTTCCTTCCTTAGTGTCCCCCTTCCCTGCTCTGACACCACAGAACCTTGCCTGTGTCCCTGTTCCCGTTCCCTGTTCCCATTCCCCCCCTTAGCAAAACATGATTCCAATTTCCTCCCCCTTAGCAAAAAATGATTCCAGTTTCCCCAGCCCCTTTTTTCCTGATTGACTACAGACTATATAGTAAAACTTGAGTTTTGCTTTGCTTTCCCTTAACCAATCATTTTACTAAAATTTAACTAACCAATCCCATCATATTGTAACATGATTATCTAACCAATTATATCCCACCACCTTAATTAGTTTACACCCAACAAAATTAATTATACAACAGACAGAAATAATCTCAGAACCGGACAGAGATTATACAGACATACAATAGGGAAATGGGGACTACAGTGACAGAACAACAAAGAAATGAAGATTTCACAACCCAGCTATTGATAGCATCCTGTCTGGCAAGGACTGACTTACCAAACTGAGTTTCTTTTTACATCTTCTAGGCTCTTTCCTTTCTCTAGAGGTAATAGGAATACAATCCTGTCCTGATAATGCCGAACAGCCCAATAGCACCTTATTTCAATGTGACTAGTTTGGAATGTAAGGATGTGACCATAGGCTTCCCAGTTTGTGGCTGCCTCTGCTTCTTAGCCAAAGGCCTTAGCCTAAGAACAGAGCCTCAGACTGTCACAGTAAGAGAAGGCCCTTACACCGGCAGACCGTGATTTTTGACTCTCTCTTGTATACTTCTATAACTAGGTAAGTGATAAGAATACACCTAAATTCTTAAAGTATAGACCTTTGCAGGAACATAAAGATATATATCCTAACACCTTGGTTATTTTTTATGTTACCTGTTTTCAATGTAAAAACAATAATCAATCTCTGTAAAATCATTACACAGCCACCTCTTGATTTACACTGCTCTATATTTTAAATGATTATTCATTTGCTAAGATTAAAATACTAAACTTCCTTCTTGTGTCAAAGTGATGTTTTACTTCTGTCTAGTCCACGAAACGTCCATTCAGATAGAAGACCCTAGACTCCCTTTAAGTGTGCAGTACTCCAAAGTTCTGAGCTCTCTGGCTTTGATCTGGAATAGCTTGTATTTTACTGTGTAAGATTGAGCCATGAGAAGTCTCCATAAGACTCCCCTCCAGAAGCCATTTGATTTCATCTACAAATGAGCAGGGTACACTTGATATCACAGGGTGTGGCTCCCAGGTAGGTCAGTGAAGGTGTTGCACTAGAGTCAGTCCCTGGCCCACCTAATCCCTAAAGGAGGTGGTGAGGCTTCTTCCCGCTGCACTTGGGCGGGGGGTGGAAGGGGAGAGTCACTGGGGCCTAGGTCCAGACTATGGGGGGGCAAGAGCCATCATGGCACCACTACTGCTGTTGATATGCTGACCGCTGTCTAAGTGAGCCTGTGGCCTCTTGAGAGAGGTCTTCCCCATCCCATAAGAAGTTATGAGCTCCTACCTGATACATTTGCCCTCAAAATGGGGTTGTCTGCTGGGGCATAAGCCAGGGTAATAGGGGTGTGATCAAGGGATGAGCATGACATAGGTCAGCAATGAATTAAGGAAACCTAATGTAAAAAAAAAGATAGGATATCTCTGTACCCCTAGCATCTCTGTACTCCACCTACTCTCTCCAAAAAAAAGATGCAGTGGTGAAGTTCACACCCTTGCAGAGGACCCCCCTGAGGATTGAAATACTGCTTAAGACCCACTCAGACCTTTAACACGACACCCAAATGGTACATAAGGGATGAGTAGGGCCTTGTGAAGGCCTCCTTGCAACATGCATGGGAAGTCAAGAAACTCAGGCTCTGTTGGACCAAGGGGGAAAGAGTTCCAAAGTGGAGGGGCTTCCACTGAGAAGATATTTACCAATTCCCTTTACATCTAAATTTAGAGACTGTTAATTTCCGTGTCCCAGTTGATCTCATCTGTCTACAAAAAGCACAAAGAGCCAGTTGGCACATTTTATTCCCCTCCCCACATGGACTTCACAGAAAATATTCAGGAAAATACAACCAGAGACTGTTAACTTTCTTGCAGAGCCTCCTTCATGTTGAAGATCCTCCCTTAAAGGAAAATAATTGGGGCAGTCATCAGCTGAGTCCATCAACTGTCTTTTGGAACTGCACTGTCAGGAAGTGATGATAAAGCTGTAGGGAGCCAAGAACCAGTGCAGAGACATAGGACCTCCATGCAGATATAGTCCTAGATTTTGTGTGGCTATGCTGAAAACCCCACAGATCTTGGGGATTCATGGGTTTTGGGTGCTGAGCCACCCGAAGTAGCACTTCGAAGGAAATCCTGCTAGGAGAGCCTCAGGAAATCCTCTTCCTCTCTCTTTCCTTCTTATCGGTTTGCCTCTCAGAGGATACAGTCAGACCTTGGGTTTTTGATCTTTACATAGCTTGTAAGTTGATAGTTGCTCTCCCTTTCCTGTTTTTATGGCCCTGCACAAGGTTTATTTCAGCCCTAGGTTGCTATTACCATCTTGTTCCTTTTGTGGGCAGTGTGGTTGTACTGAGATGAAGGGAAAAGAAGAACAAGTCCAAGATTGGTATTGTAGAACATAGTAGGCAGGGCTCTCATTTGTATGAAAGCTTCTCCCCCACAATGCTCAGATTTATTTTTATTTATGTGTTTACTTTATGCAGCAAATAAAAATGTGAACTTGTTGGCCTGCTGAGGAGCCAGTATCCATGCCTGGCTCAGCTTGTGATGCCTAGAAGGCCACAGAACCATTGGAGAACAGGGACAAAAGGAAGTTTCTAAAGAAGGGAAGGGCATGTTATATTAATTCTTTATCTGGACACGTTCCAGGTATTTTTAGCATTAAGTAATTATTTCAAAATAAAAGGATCCATCACTATCTAAAAGTGATATGTATGACCATTAAAATACTTGCAGAAATGAATAATTACGAACAGGCTATATTGGTTGTTCCATAAAATTCATGAGCAACAATATCCATCAATCCAGATTTTGGAAGGAATGACTGGAAATTGTGTCTTTCTTTCTCCATTTATAAAAGCAAAAATCTTTGAACAGGCAGCTTAATTAAAAACATTAAGAAAGATTCCTATTTTATAAATGCTGGCAGTAGTTTTCCCACTGATCACAGCTCAAAAGCCACAGGATACTCTTACTAATGAACATGAGAGAGAAACAGTCCTTCAGGATTCTTGCTAGGGCAGAGAGATTTTATGTTGGTCTTTTCTGTTTCCTGTCATCAACTACGTTGAGCTCTTGCAGAAGTTTTCTTTAACAAGCAGAAATTAAGACAATTGAAAAATAGTTGTCAAGCCTTACTAATGGAACTCTGTCAAAATAGATACCCGGAATTTTACTGATAAGAGCATCTTTCTAGTTTAGTATTTTTTGGACACTCTCTCTTTTAAAAAAAGAAAAGGAGTACTTGTGGCACCTTAGTGACTAACAAATTTATTAGAGCATAAGCTTTCGTGAGCTACAGCTCACTTCATTGGATGCATCACGATGTAGCTCACGAAAGCTTATGCTCTAATAATAAATTTGTTAGTTTCTAAGGTGCCACAAGTACTCCTTTTCTTTTTGCGAATACAGACTAACGCGGCTGCTACTCTGAAATCTCTCTTTTAAAACACACTACACCTATTATGAAATATATGTATATATTTTAAAGATAGCCCTTAGTTATGTAGGACTTGAAAGATTTGGTCTTTTAGTGCTGGAGAACCAGTCACAGAGGAGGGAGAACAAACCCTACTATAAGAACCGGTGACATCATATGATAATGTTTTGTTTAGTACCTTGAGATGGTCCATATGAAAACACTCTGTTGTATATAAATGTAACATTATAATTATTTATTGTCAGGGCTACTACAAATAGGGAAATAAAGTAAAGCTGTGTTGCCTCAGACAAAAAGTCAATACAGAGGACATATTTTTATGGAAAGAAATGGTATTATTAAGGCCTTGATCTTGAAAAGATTTATACACTAGTAACTTTAAACATAGGAATAGTCCT
The DNA here is from genome assembly GCF_009764565.3 of Dermochelys coriacea. Lineage (NCBI taxonomy): Eukaryota > Metazoa > Chordata > Testudines > Dermochelyidae > Dermochelys > Dermochelys coriacea. The sequence goes on from NC_050071.1 coordinate 44,106,802, forward strand.
GTTGAGTTCAGTACATGTAAAGTTGCTTGGGTGATTTTGTCTTTGCAGTATTGGGCCCTAAATTTGTAAAAGGAATTATTACAAACAATGAACTTGGTTCTCTTTTCACTCATGCCAGTTTTAGCGGAGTGTAATTGTACTGACTTTGCTGTAGTTACTCTTGATTTACACTGGTGTAAGGCCTAATGTAGTTAAAATATAAAGGCCTTGTATTTAATTAAATTAAAATATATACGATGGGACTGAAAGTGACACGGTAAATATTAAACATCCTTTTAACAAAATCTCTCCTTTCCCAATGGGATCAAAAACTCTAGGCATTCTGTAGCCTACAATTAGACACTTTACATGGATGGAATTCAGTACTAAGGAGTTTAAGACAATAGTGTTAACCTAGTACCAGTATGAAAACGACTAGCAATAAATTAAATTCAGGTACTATTGAGAGTAATACAACTTCATGTGGAACATTTCTATAGAAACCGTGGTCACAAATTCAATTAAACTCTAAAAAAAAATCTTAGTCGACAATATCTTAGTGGTGGTCATTGTACACATAATTTGAAAATAGATGTGGATCCTCGTGTATTATTAACATTCAGCAATTCTAAAAGACAAAAACGAGCTAGTTATTTTTTATCTGATGTAAGTCAACAGTTTTGCTACAAAGATGTTTTCCTAGGCTGGTACAAAGACAGACAGTCTATCTTAACTAGTCAAGTAGGAGTGTGTTAGCAGTTAGCAATAAAAACGTATTCTCAGATGTGGATGTCATATCCATTCCAGTTGTTGGTTGTGCTTGTGGGAGGAGGAGAGGAAGAGATAGGAGTAAAGAAATGCAGAGCTAAGAGAGACAAGATTTACTGAGATGTCTTGTTACTCTATTGATTATTTTTGTTTTATAAACCTTTTTATTAGCTATTTTAATTTGAGGAATAGTTTATTTAAAACAATTATTTTTGGGAAAAACATAAACAGTGAGTACATTTCTTAATATAAAAAATCTAACCAATAAACTACTTTTTTGAAAAGGCTTAAAGGCCAAATTCTGCTCCCGTTACTCTCATGAGTAATCCTATTGATACCAGTGCAATTACTCATCTGAGTAAAGAAAACAGGATTTCATGTGATTCTGTGGTATTATTTGTAGGCCATATCTCACTTTCCAAAAGAAAATGTTTCTTTGAGATAAGAAAGTGTGCTGTTTTCCAAAAGTAGAAATGTCTTGATTAAAACCATTCCCATTAGATAATCAGTACAGAAAACTACAGACTCGAGTAAGTTGAATGTAACTGTTCTTCACCTTTTACTGCCCAAATTCTCTCCCTTTTCAATAGTGACCAATATTCCTCTCCTTTCAGCAGATAATTTACTGATAACTCTTCAGATTCAGACTTAGATACATATTTTGCCTTCCTGGGAAGAAGAGTAGCATGTTAACAATTAACCCTTTTAGTATTTACATGGCATAGGAATCATAGTAGCATAATCTATGAATTTCCCTATTCTCCAGCTATTAAGATCCCACTAGATGTAGGTTTTTTTTTTTTACTCCAGTTGGTACAGAGCTAAAGCAACGTTGAGCGCTTTTGAAAATCACACCTTAGCTATTTCAGATGTTAACAGTAAAAAATTCTTTAATTTCTTTTTTAGTTGGTTTGGTATCCATATTCAATATTTATATTCAAATCATAGAATGCATGAAATAGGCTGCATAATAAATTCTTCAGAATTAGAACTTTTTAACAGAGTTTACAAGACAATGTTCTCTTTAAAAGAAATTCTGATTGTTAATAACTTTTTTAGTACCCAACAGCATATTATCAGTTCCATTACTTTCCATGAATTGAAAGATTTGATAATATTTCAGGACCCCTAAAAATATTTTAACATAATTGTAATAAGTACCTAGACATCTGCGTGACTTTTCATAATGCTAAAAGTCTTTCATTTGGAATAAAGTATTCTGAGTTAAAAAGAAAACACTGTATTCTGTTTCCTTTGTGACTCCCAAAGACATTGATTAATTGAGACAGTCAGCATGGTTTTCCTTTTACAAGAAAAAGGTTAATGATTAACTAAGTTCTTTTTTCTGTTTCTCCCACTGAGCATATAAAATACCTATAAAAGAATGTAGAAATGAGACATTTCGAGGAGTTGTTGTGCACAGTGGAAACATAGCTGAATATTTTATAATTTACTATATATAGCTGAAATAATTAATTTCCATGTCATAGGTGTCAGGATCTGAATATAATGATGTATTCACCTAGTCATATGGTTAAACAGAGAGAAAAAAGCTGCTGCTCTCCCTGGGGTGCAGCTAAAGTAACACTTTTGTACAACAATTTGCAAACAGTTGCTATTACATTTGTGGCTAGTGTTAGAATTGAAGATCAGCATTCCAGTAAAGTATTATCAGTTCTGTGCAAAAATGCCTTTTCATTGGCTTGACATTTCTAAATATCGAATGGAAAGTAGTGAGGCTGAAGGTATGCACAAAATGAACATGGAAAAAATTAATTCAGGTTAATCTTTGTATATAGGAAATTTATACTACAAATGCAGGAATCCTAAATCAACCTACTAAATGCAATAACAAATGACTTGCAGGTTTAAAGTGTAAATATGAATTGTTGTTGAATGCGAGGTCTTATTTTTACAAGATAGAACATATAATTCAATCTCTGAAAGTGCTGAATAAAAATAAAAAAACCCACAATAACAATTCATTTATCTGCATCAAAACTCAATTCAAAATGGACTGTAATTAAAAATGTTAAGACTAGAGTAATCTACAGGAAGTTTTCGATCTTCTGTTGCAAGCCTTTTTCTTAAAGACATTTCTAATTTGTCAAAACATTACTTATTATTTATTTATCATTGTAAATTGGGGATTACATCTTTTGCCTGAAGGGATTGTTGGAGAGGAGCTGAGTTTCTGTTGTGGACGAAGGAATTATTTATACAGAACAAATCTGCCTCCAACCTCCAAAGTCTGTAGAAGTGTGCAGAAGTAACATAATCAATGGAAGTCTGCTATACGTATGTGTGCAGTTTAGGAGAAATGTCTAGGTGGTGCATTGTATCATTGCGGTGGTGTGGGGGAAGGAGTGGGAACTGAGGGTGAGCCATAGAAAGAATGGTCTGGGGCTGGCAGATCTTCTACTATCCGGATCCATCAACTACGCTCCCAGTGGAGGAGTGGTGCAGAAACGAGTGTAGTTTTAGGGTTATAGTAACACATGGAAGGTCTCTGCAGCTTTCTACAACTTGTAGGGATATATTCACTCTCCAATCCCCATTTTCAGCTCCCCCCATCCCACACCCTAGTTATTTAGGCTGTTTACTGAGGGACAATTTGCCTTTGTACAAATAACTGATGGTGCTTAGACGTCCTCATAAATTTCAGTAAATTTTCCCAGCAGTGTGTAAGATTACACTGGGATACACACCTTGATGAGCAATCACAATCTTTGCAACTGGATATTTGAGAAGCACTCAGGCAATCCTGAATGTCTTTTTACATCTATTGGTGTGAAAATTGCAGTATGGAGATTTGGTTTTAATGTATAAGTTCCCAAATGCTGAAGTGTTGTTAAACACTCTGAGAAGTTACTCTGCATCCAACGAAGTGGGCTGTAGCCCACGAAAGCTTATGCTCTAATAAATTTGGTAGTCTCTGAGGTGCCACAAGTAATCCAGTTCTTTTTGCGGATACAGACTAACACGGCTGCTACTCAGAAATCTGTAAAAATTGAATGTTAGTGGTCTGTCAGTGGCTTCTAGATCAAATGTGCTCAGTTTAAGAGCACTTTTAAAAGGTTTTTTCCCCCTAACTAATCACACTGAAGGAACAACAGTGTGTTTTCTAACACCGATTGAAAGGAAAACTCAAAACATTAATACTGATTCAGAGTGGTAGCTGTGTTAGTCTGTATCAGCAAAAAAACGAGGAGAATTTGTGACACCTTAGAGATTAAAATTTATTTGGGCATAAGCTTTCGTGGGCTAAAACCCCCTTCAGTTTCAGCACCCAAAACCACCTGGAATCATGTAGTGCCTTTAAGGTACAGCCTTGCATTGAAGTACTGTAGGGATTCACTGTGCCCAGAGGAACTCCAGGAGGCACTGGCAAAAACAGACACTGTCATAAATATAAAGGGAAGGGTAAACACCTTTAAATCCCTCCTGGCCAGAGGAAAAACCCTTTCATCTGTAAAGGGTTAAGAAGCTAAGATAACCTTGCTGGCACCTGACCAAAATGATCAATGAGGAGACAAGATACTTTCAAAGCTGGAGTGGGGGGAAACAAAGGGTTCTCTCTGTCTATGTGAGGCTTTTGCCGGGACCAGAGCAGGAATGCAGGTTGGAACTCCTGTAAAAAGTCAGTAAGCAATCTAGCTAGATATGCGTTAGATTCTGTTTTGTTTAAATGGCTGATCAGATAAGTTGTACTGAGTGGAATGTATATTCCTGTTTTTGTATCTTTTTGTAACTTAAGGTTTTGCCTAGAGGGATTCTCTGTGTTTTGAATCTAATTACCCTGTAAGGTATTTACCATCCTGATTTTACAGAGGTGATTCTTTTACTTTTTCTTTAATTAAAATTCTTCTTTTAAGAACCTGATTGCTTTTCATTGTTCTTAAGATCCAAGGGTTTGGGTCTGTGTTCATCTATGTCAATATGTGAGGATTTTTATCAAGCCTTCCCCAGGAAAGCGGGTGTAGTGCTTGGGGGGATATTTTGGGGGAGAGATGTTTCCAAATGGGCACTTCCCCTGTTCTTTGTGTAACACTTTGGTGGTGGCAGCGTTTAACCTAAGCTGGTAAGAATAAGCTTAGGGGGTCTTTCATGCAGGTCCCCACATCTGTACCCTAGAGTTCAGAATGGGAAAGGAACCTTGACAGGCACAATGACTTATAAAGGGGAAGGAAAGGTTGCTGTTGGAGTGTGGCTATTAAAGTTCCACTATTTCTAAGGTTGCTTATGTGCTCCTTCCTGCGCCTGGCCTGCTCTCACTGAGGAAGAGCGATGAGGCTAGGGACCTGACCATTCCCTGTCTCAGCATATCCCCTTTGGAGAGGCTGGTCCTTACAATGGTGCTAATCTTGCTCTGCCTTATGCTCTCTGAGTGCACTGTGACTGCCATTGTGCCTGGCCTCCATGTGGGCATTTAAGGAGTGGGAGAGTTGGACTTGCTCCAGGGGCTTGTTCCAATCTTGCAACAGGTTTTTTTTTTTAAATTATAGTTAATTTCTTATGGGTCTGATTTACAGAAATGTAGATGCACTAACACACACGAAAATCACTATATGTTCATCTAACTGGTGATCTGTGCAAAAGTGACTGCTGTTGAACCAGCAATTTAATTATTTGCACACCTCTAAGCTCCTGAAAATCAGGTCATTGTCCTGGCCATGTCAGACAGAAAGACCAGATGTGGTGGATGGGGTTTAATTAGGCTGCTGCTTTATTCACTTAACATATCTGGGAATACACCAGCAATTAATTGTACAGTACATTTATTTCCTTATTTCCACCTACTTGGGGGGCTACAGTCAGCCCTCCCCTTTCCCAGCCTGGTCCCAACCCATTGCTGAGACCTCACCACCCTCCTCTCGTAGAAGGGTTAAGGGGGATCTGGAAAAAAAAGGGGCTATGGAGTTGTCTCCTCACATACCAGACATTAGGGCGCTCAGCCTCTCTTCTCCAGGTTTCTTAGGGAATGCTTTCCCTGATGTCTGCTTCCACTTCTGTGAGCAGCAAACTGTATCTCCTCTATAACAAGTGTTGTGCATTGGACACTTGCCATGCCTGCTACGTATTAAGTTGTGACAACTTCACCTAACCTCCTTATGTACCCCACCAGGTCTCTGTCCACTGGGGAATGCAAAAAAGCCACTTGCCTCAGTCACACCAAACTGGCAGCAGGAAAATTCTTTCCCAGCCCCAGAAGATAAATGGTAACTAGCACAAGGCCACAGCCTGGTCCTACTCTGATCCCATCGAGGGAGAGTGGGTGTTGCTATCCTGTGCTAGAGGCCTTCTCTGCAACTGTATATATACTCGCCTCTTCCCACGAGCAACTGGAGGAGGCAGTGTCCCACTCCAGCCACTTCAGTTCATGTAAATGTCCATCTCCCATAATCCATATGCAGGGGGGGTCTCTTAAAAGACCCCTTTTTCTTTCGCTGGTTGACAAAGACCCGCTGCATTCAGCTGTGATAGCACATTTCATGTAAGCCCCCCAGAAAATATTGCAGCTAAGTCTCTGCTGTGTGTGAAAACTGTTAGAAGAATTTACGTCAGATCCCTTCTGCTAATATCCACCTTGTTCCGTGATGTTAGGTGTTACAGGCTGATAGGTTTTTTGTCTGTCTCCACTGGATTCTTAAAAAGCCTCCAACACAGCAGCGTGATGACCAGGTTATCTCTTTTAGATTATTTAATTTTCGTGGAGGGGCAATAAATTCTGATCTATAGTGTAAATTCCCTCCCTCACAATGGCAATTTATTCTCTGGAAGTGAATCATACTATGTTTGTTTACGTCATCAGTAGGTTTTTATAAGGGTAAAATTTTCAAAAGTGCCCAAGTTCTCTCCCCCCTCCCCAAGTTAAAAAAAAAGACTACCTTAGGCACTTAAGGCCAGATTTTTAAAGGTATTTAGGAGTCTGTCTCCCATGGACACTTCAGTGCTTATTGAAAATCAAGGTGACTTAAGTGCCTATCACTCTTGAAAATAGGATTTAAACTCCAAACCATGTTAGTACTTTTAAAAATACTACATCAGAGCTCTTTGAATTTAAATACAAGTATAAGGTGCAGACTACCTTGCAGGATTGGGTCCTTACTCTGTTTTTGTTGTTGTTGCAGAAAGGTGGGATGTACCTGTGACATGCCACACTGACATTGTTCTAAAAATGATTGCTGAGCCATCTGAGAGTTGTCTAGTTTAGAAGGCTGTGTGTATTTTTTTGTAAGATTTTGCCCTTCGTCTGATAAGTTTTCATCTGTTTTACTCACATTTTTCAAATAATCCCTGTGCTGTTCTTATCTTACGTTTTCAGAAGTAGAGCCTTGTGGTAGTGAGAGGCTCAGTGTTTTCTTTTTCTAGTATTAATTTTACTTAAGCAAATAAATATTCTTAATAAGATCTTGGGAAAAAAAAGAAACAGGAAACAGTTAACTTTTTTTTGTTGTGGATTGTATTTCTATTGTAATGAACCTGAAAATGCTATCTAAGGCAGTTTTTACTATGCTTTGCCATGGTTCTGCTAAAATGTAACAAAAATGTTATCTAAGGAATTCTTTAATAGTAAAATAGTCCTCATTTTAAATGCAGACTAACATTGACTGCCTTAGCAAATAATGTTTTATTTTTCCAAAAAAGAAGATACTTTAACGGTTATCCCATTATATGGTACATTTATAACTGTTCTGTTCAGGTTTTGAAGTAATCTTGCAAGCTGAGTGTTTCTGTGAGATGCTGACACCCTATGCTTCCATTGGTTTCAATGGCCATTAAAGGTGTTTGGCACCTTACAGAAGGCATTCAGCAATTTAGAAGATCAGCCCTTGGCAGGGGGAAGTGTATAGGGTGTGTGCCCCTTCTGCAGAGTACATGGCCTTCACTATGTGCTCCAGTCATTTTAGCTCACAGAGCGCAGGAGTGATGAACATGGATAAACCAGGGAAGGGGTCAGGAGCTACTATGTGGATCTTCCCCGAAAAGGGAGCACGTTAAAGCCATACAGGCCATTGAGTTGAAGTAGTCCCAGGGAGTGGCTATGGAACTATTCTCCATCCTGTTGTGGAGTCCTCCTCCTCTTTCCCCAGTGGATTTACTTTTGCTTGGCCCAGCAGCTTCTCATATTGAATGCTAGGTAGAGTATTTGCCCCAAGTGAACTAATTCTAAGATAATTCTTGGTGTGTGAACTCAAAATGAACCCCCCCCTAATATTAAGACAACAGACCACTATTTCTGAAAAAGGATTTTATTATTTTATTTTAATTAAATTCTGGTTTTATCTCCATAATTGTAGGCTACATTGCATTTATACACTTTTTCTAAATTTAATTGTGATATTTTCGAGCATGTAATAGTTTGCATGTATTGTTGTTCATTTAGCACTTTTTTGCTGTTTTACTGCAGAGAGGAGTGTTTGATTCATTCCTGTGATTAATTTCGATCCCTTTTAGTGCTATCTCATCAAGACTTTTTAAAAAAGAAATCTTAACAATAATAGTAGTATTGCATCTCCTTTATCTTCATTTTGTTCCAGCTCAGTGGTGGATATTCCAAATTCTCCAGAATAGAGAAGTAATTCAGAAGCAAATATCTTTGCTTTTTCATTACAATTATTGCCAAATAAAAGGAGTACTTTATCAGACATAAAGCTTTGTAGTACTAGAAAATAAGATGTTTAAAGCTGATGCAAATTAGTGTTTTCTTTTCATTGTGAGTTTACTGCTGAAGTGGTACAATCTTTTAAGAACCAAAGATCTTTTCTAAGAAAGATTTCACTGGCATCTCTTTGTTGAAACCATAGAGACACTTTTGGTAAGTAAGCAGTGTGATGCATCCCTGGGGTTTCTTACAGGCAGAACAGAGAGATCTCCTTTACTCTGCCTATTTTGTTACTTGTGGATTATGTGCATTAGCGGTTATCCCATTATATGGTACATTTATAATGTTCTGTTCAGGTTTTGAAGTAACCAGGTTGGAACTGCATGTAGCCCTGCTAACATAAAAAACACAGACAAAAGAAATGAGTGTATTGGCTACTTTGAGGACAAGGAATTAACCAAAGATTTCTATTTTACCTTCTTTTACTTCTTTTATGCCTACTTGCTTGGGTTGCTGCTCCTGGTCATAGTGTTTTTTTCTCATTTTGCACCTTACATCTAAACCATAAATAAATGGGGAACTCAAAATTATTTTTGTAGAAGGTTATGACTGATTTTATTGCAGTTGAAATAACTGTTTTCCAAAAAGCTGTATGTCATTATGAGAATGAGTGCTGTAAAAGTCAATTATGTTCAGAGTTAACAGGAGATCCCCGTTCAGTGCTGCAATCTTATATGATTAACACATTTCTTAAAATGTACCCAAATGAACAAGTGACATTCTTTAGTGGATCAAATGTCTATCGCTTTTAGAAATCCACCCAGGTGTTCTCAGTGATTGTACAACTGTTAAGGGAGGAGACTCGAGGGGTCAAGTTGAAATAACCAGTACAGTTAAGTACCCTTCTTAGAATAATGTTGTTGTATTTTGTACTTTATATTCATTCTATTATCTGACATGAATTCATAACTGAGGACACATAGACTGCAATTAAATTTAGCAGTGTCCCAATATAAAAACGCTTAGGCTTAGAAATGTTTCACTTAGACAATTTACAAGACGGCTGCCTACATCCTTCTGCAGGCTTTTAGTCTTTGAGTGGCCTCTTTTATCCATATATTTTTAGATCAAATCAGCTCTTGTTGAATAACTCATAAAAGATAATAGTGAAGGCAAACTGTGCTATAATTGGAAGTAATCGGCTAAAATATTAAGGTTCTTCAGTGGGTATTTAATTTAACTTAATGAAAAAATAATCTAATAAAAATATAATTATTCATTGTTATTTAAAACAAGTTAATTATTAAATGCTATAATCTATAAAGCAAACATACTGTGTTTTTACAATAACTGATTTTTTAATTACCATAGTAAAATGATATCATGTGTATATATATCATACATTATACCATTTTATAAGCAATTAGCATATGGATAATATTGGACCATATCCTAGTCCTGAACCAGTCAAAGCCATTGTGACTCTGCAGAAGCATGGGGTGGAGGGAGATGGAGTCTATTTGTGTGGGGGTCTCTGCAGGATCTGGGCCTCTGTCAGAACATAAGTTTAAATTATGCAAAACAGGCACTTAGGCTTGTCTGGATCAGTTTAATTTATGCACAGACTGCCAAATTTTACCAAAGTCTTGTAAGAGGACTACAGCTAGGGCATGTATTACGGTATGTATATTGTGAGGGGGGAGGAAAAAGGGAGAAATATTTGTATGCTGCTATGAATTCTGCAGGGATCAGAACAAGGCACTCATATATAGTAATAAACGTTTGTGTGTGAAAGAAAATTATGAAAAAACATAAGAGTAAAGAGAAGAACAAAAATTTACTCTCTTCCCTGGGCTTCATGCATTTTTTTAAGGGGCAAAGTCTTTATCAAACAGGTGGACTTTCACATTTCGGTCCAAATACAGTCAACTTGAGAAAACCTTCACTGGCGTGCATAAATTATTGCTACCTGGAATGAATTAGGGAGACAAAAAGCATATTTGAAGGCAATTTTTTTTATGCTACTGTTACTGGAAGTTCATCTGTGTAATTCAGATTGCTGTCTTCACTGGGATATATGTATGTTCCTTGCGACATATGTAACAAACAAAACCCACTTATAAACTGAGGTACTTTACTGCTGGTAATATGCGGTAACATATTGGAAATGTTACTGCAGATCATATGTCTTTCACACCACTATCCCAATAGCTTTTTGTCATTGTCCAGTAAAGCTAACACTGACATTGGTGGATGCAGAAAAATGTCCTTAAAGGCAAAGAGAAACTTGCGGTTAAAGCACATCACTAGGATACAGGAAATTTGAGTTCTCTTCCAACCTCTGTTTTTCACACTGGGCAGGCCATTTAATCTTCTCTGTCACCATCTTACATTCTAATTTGGAGACAAAAATATTTTCCTGCTTCACAGAGGTATGATGAAGCTAAATTCATTAATGTCTATAAGGGCTTTGGTAGATTTGGATGGGTGGTGCAATAGAAGTGTGTGGGTTTTTTCTTTGTTTGGGCATCATACTGTAGTTACGTGTTGAAACATTCTGTAGCACATAAACTATGCCAGTGCTTGAAAAATTTGCTACTATCCAGGGGACTAAACTGACCAGTATTAGCCAGCATCTGGAATTAAAGACAGGCTGCACTACCTTTGAGGTCAAAGGCCAAAGAGTTGGTGAGAAGCCAAGCTCTGTTTGGAAGGAGGCTTATTAGAGCTCCAGCCATTGTGGTGACCTTAGACCCTACTCAACTTCTCTTTCTTTGATATCAGCCTCTTGGTAATGGGCGACTGATTAATTTGAAGCTGCTTCACTCCTTTTGGTTTATGGAATGGAGAAAGAGCTTTTTCTGTCTCTGAGCCTTCTAATTCTTGGGTGGGGGAAGGGGAAGAGAATTTCACTACTTCTCAGAGGAAAAGCACAGTGAAACTGACCAGAACATTGTCAGTTTCAACTGCTGCTGCTTGGTAAAGTTAAGGAGCAGCATCGCTTGCCATATAATTGACTGAATGAAGATTCAAGACAACAGCAGTGCAGTGTTCCATAGTTGATATCATGCAATTTTGGAAAAACAACCAATAGAAAATTATTTTTTACATAAATGAAAGCTAAAATTCTGCCAAAATTGATGCATTAGAGCTCTTCACTCACTAGGAAAATATTCCTAGTCTGCACTGACAAATAAAAGAGTGGGTTTTTCAGACAGGATGCATGTTTTTGTTTTTTTTTTTGTTATTTATTTGTATTGTGGTAGGGCCTAGAGGCCAGGGCTCCATTGTACTAGGCATTTGTACATATAACAAAGAAATGGTCCCTGCCCCAAAAAGCTTACAATCTAAATTTAAGCTGGTAGAGAACAGGTGGATATGGCAAACATACAAGGTAAAGATAAAGTAACAATGAGATGATTATAATAACACGATAAGCATCAGTTCCAGCACACCAGCTACCTAACCAGTATTGGAGTTTTTTGTATGCATCTTGATATAGAGGGTTTTAGGAAAAAATTAAAGGAGGATAATGTAGTGGCTCTACAGGTTTTTACTGGTTACTCTTCCCATGCATAAGGGATGGTGAGGGAGAAAGCATGATGGTGTTTTTCAGAAAATTTCACAAATAGGAAATCAAGGAGGGCATTGTTGGCTGAGCAGAGGCTGGAATCTGCAACTCAGTAATGTATAAGAGACTGAATGGGGATAGAACATGAAAAGCCTTAGGGCTTGTACACACTGACACGTTGCTCAGGGCTGTGAATAAGTCACTCCCCGAGTGACGTAAATTTTATTGACCTAAGCACCGGTGTGGACAGCTCTATGTCGGTGGAAGAGCTTTGCCTGCCGACATAGCTACCTCTTCTCACTGAAGTAGTTTTATTATGCTGACAGAAGAGCTCTCTCCTGTCGGTATAGAGCATCTTCACCAGCGCTTCTAGTGTACACTAGTCCTTAGAATGAGGAGAAGTACCTTGTGCCTGATGTGGTGAAAAGGGGGAGCTAGTGGAGGGATGCAAAGAGGGAGGTGATGTGGTGAAGTGATGGACCAGCAAGATGACTTCTACAGAAGAGTTTGGAATGGATTTAAAGGTGCAGGACAGGATTCCTCAAGATCAGACAGTAGTAGGTTGTAACAGTTGAGATGTGAGATACTGAGTGATTGGATAAAAGTTTTAGATGTGCAGATGTAGGGGAAAGGCCAGATCTTAGAGATGTTATACTGGAAGAAGAAGCAAGGTTTAGACACAACTTGGATGTGTGGCTCAAGAGAGAGGGCTGAATCAAAATGACAACCGGGCCCATAATCTGGTAACAGAGAGGAGGAATGTAATGTTGTCTCTGGTGAATAATGGACACATGCAGTGAAATATGATTTAAACATCAGCTGATTAATGATAGAAGATGTAATGTGTATATAATTAACATTCACAGATCACTGCACATATACATGTGCACCCTGAATTATTGTGAGGACTAGTGGCAGGATTTTCAATTAATATAGATATTTCTCTTCCATCCACTTTCATGATTTAGTATGGAATTCAGGAGTTAAAGTACAGTAACTGCGTAAAATAAATGTAAATTAAATGTATATTTAAGATACTTAATTTAAATTGTTTAACAGTAATTGTGTACATGTTTTACACATAAATCATCACAAACCAAAAGGGGTGGTAGCTTGTCCTTGTTACTTTAAAGTTTAAAAGGGGTTTTCCCTTCTGTGAGCCACATCTATTGTATTCAGAGTCATAGTTCAGTAGGGTGCTTGTGATCTGCATGGGATTAATCTTTCTTAGGGAGCAATGAAAGTTTTCTTATTTTACTCGCTGTCAACAAGACTTTTTTAAAGTAATGCTCTTAGGAGGTCATTAGACATTTGAGGGTTATTCACTTTGTTAGCCCAGACACTAAAACCTTGTGTCTTTGGTTCTGATTAGTGACACTTTAATAAAGTCATTTGAAGTTCAGTGGACTGAATTTTCCACTTTTTCTAATGTTTCTATGGTCACAGGGAAGCGACCTGTATTCAAGCCTGTATACAATCTTTTACATGCAAATCTTTTCAAAAGGAACTGTGTAATTTTGTGTATCGGACTTCTTCATTGGCTCAAAAAAGTGGCTTAAAAAAAAAAACCTACAGCAGTGTTTTTATCCCTTTTGCTTTCTGTCCCCCCCCCCTTCTTTTTTTTCTTTTTCTTCTCTTTTCTTTTCTTTTCTTTTTGTTTTTTCTGGATGTGACAACAGTTGACTAAGCTGTAGTCTTTTAGGATAACAAAAGATTGAGAAAATCTTTAAACTTTTTATTGCAGCACTTTTTTTGGATGGGCCAGTCCAGACAAAGGCCTTTTCCACTTGATTAGATAATAAGGCTAACATAGACTTTGAGTGAAAAATACCTTAACATTCCCTGATTTTTCTTTTTTTAAGGAGAAAAGGAAAACTATGCCTAATCGGCTACAATTAAATCATTCATGGTGAACTCACTTTGGAGGAATTAATGCATTTTGTATTGGCTAATGACTTGAGTGAACATTTACAACATGTGAGAACAGAGGGTAAGAAAAATTATGGCTGTCTTTTGGTTCACAAGGAACAGGGGAGGCAGGTCATTGACTTGATTTTCATGGGAAGACTGACTCTAGGCTGCTCGCATATTCAGAGGCTGAACAACCTGGTATTGACAGCTGCAGTTTGGGAAGGGGAGCATGCAAGAGCATTGTGCTGTGGTTTGTTGAGGAAAAACAAGGGAAGATTTAAAACAAAGCTATGAAAGGGAACAGTAGTTCTAGTGTCTTGGAACTGAGTGGCTGTTTCTTGTTAGTGGCTGATAAAAGTGTTGCTCTTTCTCTGAATCAGTCATGGTAGGACTGTGACAGGAGAAATATTTCTTTATATTTAAAGTGCCTTTAAGTGAGAAACAGTTTGCACTTAATTAAACTGAAGAAAAAGTACAAAAACCCCTCATTGGATGCTATAAAAATGCAAAGTAAGAGGTGCTCTCTATCCTTTTGTCTTCTGCACTGGTGAGATAGGTACATACAGAACAAACTTGGAAATCCAGATGTGTTTTCCCAAAACTAAGCTGTGGTACGTATCAGAAAATGGTCACTAACAATTTTTTATTTACTTTTTACATATCATGCCTTCTACCTTGTCCACATACTTCATGATTAGAATAAAAAAAAACCCACAATAGTAATTGAGGAAACACACACACACACGCACATTCAATCTCAGCCTCACACGACTCTACTTGAACTGTCTCTCTCTCTCACACACACTCTCTCTCTCTCTCCTGGACAGACATTGACACATACACACAGTCTCTTTCTTTCTTTCTTTCTTTCTTTCTTTCTTTCTTTCTTTCTTTCTTTCTTTCTTTCTTTCTTTCTTTCTTTCTTTCTTTCTTTCTCAGTCACACTTACTTTTCACATCTTTTTCTCAGACAGAGCCAACCACACCACTCTTATCATTCATTCATTATGCAACCTCACCATCTAAGCCACATGCATTCCAGACCACCCGATTCTTTCCCCCACCCACTCAGGCGTGAACAGTTTTGTTCACTCATCCTCAGAGACCCCAACTCATCAATTCAATTCTCTCCTCCCTCCCTCCCCACTTTATCTGCTATATTCCTATCTCAGCACCTCTCTCCCCACCAGGCTTCCTCCTAACTTCTTGTGGCTTCCTCAAGCTTCTTTCCCACTCATGTTTCAGTTCTTACCTTGAAGGCATTAGCATCACATTCACATCTCCTCAGGGCTATTACACTTTAGACAACCATGTTCCCAGACTCTGGGGAGGGCCATGCTTCTCTCATGCTTAGGGAGGGAGCCACTGAAGCTGCTGGGATCTTTGACCAAACAGTGGAGAGAAATAAGGAAACAGGTATTTTCAGGTTTCAGAGTAGCAGCCATGTTAGTCTGTATTCGCAAAAAAGAAAAGGAGTACTACTGGAGCAGCATGGAATAAAGAGTCTGAGCCAGCCATGGAATAAGGTTGCAGGGTGGAAGAACAGGAGTGCTCTGTACCTGACTTTAGTTTGCAGGTGTGTGGAGGGACCAGGCCTGGCCCAAGGAAGAAGGACCCTTGAAGAGCCAATGATCTTCATTGTCTCTTTCAATAGGATTAGTGTAGGGGGAAACTGAAGAGCGAGGAGCCCTGAGGATTCAGCATCAGTCACAGCAGCTGTCCCTTGACTAGCTTAGTACAGAGGCAGAGTGAGCAGAGCTCCTTCAATTGGTCCAATAGTGTAACAACATCAGATGTTCTCATATAACCCAGTAGTAGCATCAGTTTACAATCATTAAGTTATATGGCAGCGTTATAGATGTATTGATCCCAGGATATTAGAGCAACCAGGTGGGAGAGGTAATATCGTGTATTGGGTCGACTCCTGTTGGTGAAAGAGAGAAGCTTTTGAGCTTTTACACAATGAGCTCTGTGTAAGCTCAAAAACTTCTCTCTCTCTCTCTCTCACTAACAGAAGTTGGTCCAAAACATGATATTACCTCTCCCAGCTTGTCTCACTAATGATTAAGTTAAAATGTTAAATGCTTTTATTGCAACAGAAATGGCTAGAAATATATGGTTTTCCAATTTATTTATTTATGTTAATGAAAGCTTAGGTTCTGTTATTGGCTATATTCTCCTGGGAAAGTTTCCTGGTTAAAAATGTCCTGAGAAAGTGAGATTATGTAAGGCTGACTTAAATCCTGTTTTATTTAGTTTATCAGTGTAGAATTTAGACTATGTATTTTTCAATTTAGGCCAACATTTGGCCTGGAATAGTTGGGTCCAGCTTATTTCTATCAAACCTTCCATTCACACATTCTGTACAGAAATGGGATCATCTGAAAGCATAGACCCTAACTGTTTCACCTTTTCAGTGAAACTCAACTATTCCCAACATTTTATAATGATTTCTATTGCAATTTACTCTTGGATTTTTCAGGGTCAGTACTAAATCATCTGTGCATGTGGCATGTACGGTGTGTGCACGTGATTTATTATCCCACATTAAATCCCCTTTATATCCTAAAGGTCCCATAATAATTGAACCAAAGGTTCCAGTGCTAGAGTGTAAGAGTAATGTAGTTGCAGGTACCTTGTCTTGTAGGCTAAAGGAGACTAACGTTTCTCAGACCGGGTGTCACTTGTGTATACTGCTCTGACACAACTGCAGAGAGTTGCTCTGTCTCCTCTGTGCCGTCTAGTACTATTTTTTGAATATAACCTTGGAGACAAGCATTCTGGGTGCCCCGAGTATGAGGGTCTATAGGTTTTAGCCCTCAGGGGTTCCCCATAAATGCTGACACCTATTCTGCAACTGATTTCTTTACCAGGGCTGGCAAAAGTAAAAAGGTGCTGCACCCTAGGCACAATTACTAATAAAGAGCCGTAAGAAAAAGTCAACCCAGTAGTTCCTAATCTAGCGTCTAGGGTCAGTTCTGTAAAGGTAAGTGTCTTGTTGCAACCCTTCTGCATTCTCCTGCTGTCTACAGGCCACTCCTTTGTATAATCTTGGTGCAAACTTCTGGCCCCTTACCAGCACCAAGGTGTGTCTGCCTGACTCCCAGGCTGCTTGCTGCCCAGGTTTCCCTTCACAGCCCTCTGTCAGTCGACTGCTTCACACCTACTGCTCCTGCTCTCAGCCTCTGGCTATCTCCTCAGCCAGGTCCTCTCTGACCTCAGGTTACTACTTCCTTTTACCGTATTCTGGGAATTATGGAGCTATCCGCTGGCTGAATTTTCTCCCTCGATTTGAGTTGAGGATAATGGAGGGAAAGTATCCAGTAGTGAGACAAGTTTTTCACAATACTGCCATCACAATGTGGCTGATTATACAACTAATAAAAGAGGGCTCTATTTCTTAAGGCTTAATAATATTACACAAAAATATCTATTTGATCTGTCATTTGTCAGAGACTTTCTTCGTGACTATTATAGTGATCACCACAGGTTATGTTACTGATTTCACTTGTAACACATTCAGTATTTCTTCATAGGGTACTGCAGTAGTCAAGTCTTCACAAATCCTGTTTGATCTGTGTGTAATAGCTGATCCAGTTTGCTGTGCACCCAGGTGGCCAACATTTTGTAGTCTGCAGACTACAGACTTTGCAGGCAAAGATTATAAGGAGTATAGATCTGAAGCTTCTGTGTTCCTCTGCATCTTTATTGGATTTGAAATAGTATTATGAAAGCATTATTTGTTGTTACATATGGTGTCCCCACTTCATACAAATGACCGAGTATATTATAAAATGGCGCACTGGATTTGTCATAAAATGTGTAGTTGCATATCCATTATCTCCTAGGGATTTCCCTTTCCTGGTTGTCTTTGGGTTTTCCTTAAATTCTCTTTTACTTGGTACCCTTAAAGCTTTTTTCTTTATCTTCAACACTAATTCAGTCAATTTGTTCCTTCCTACAAGATCCTCTAATCCCACTTTATTTTTATCCATTGTGATATATAAATAGTTTTTTTGAAAATATTTGACTTTTTCAAATTTATTTTGTCTGGACTACTGATAAAAATATCTCCCTTTCACCTAATACTTATTACTGTTTTATTTCTCTTTGATTTTTTTGCATCAGCCGTTTGCCAGCCTTTACAATAACACTTTTTAGTGAGCCAATATATTTTTAAACTTTCTCTGAAACTCATCTACTAGTTTATAATTTAAATATAATTTATAACTCAGGTTAGCTGATTACATGCTCAACTTTCTAAAGCAATTTGAACAATTCTGTAAACTCTGTTTGTCTTTGAACTCATTTGTACTGTTAAATGGAAGGACTGTCCAATTTAGGAGTTAAACACTGGCTAAAAGCAAAACAAAAATAAGACTGGGGTTAGCACAGAACAGAGATAGCTCTTGCAAGTAGGTGAGTTTTTGCATTAATGGCTTTTATTTGAATATCTGCTTTGCTCAAACTTCAGAAATCAAATGCGCACAAGAAATGCAGTAGATAATTTGAGATGTGTGTGGGAAGGCTGTCCATCTGATGATGAGGAATACCACTTCCTCCAAAACAAAGGAAGCTGAAAAACCAGCTTTTAAAAAGCCCTCATTCAGCTCCTGGCTTCCTAGGAAGCAGGCAGGGATTATAAATTATTCCTCCTGTCTGTTTTCAGAAAGATTATGTGGAAATGTATTTATTTAATATTTGTTTACCTTTAAAACAAAACAAAAAATCCCATGTAGTGAATTGTTTTGCATATATACAAGAACATTGTATCATACATCACATAATAATATGTGTTTCATACATCACAACAAAATATTCTACTTAAAATACATTAGGAAGGTAAAGAATTGAACCAAGAAATAAACAAGGTTTCCTATAGTCTTGCTGATGTTAGCTTAACGAAACAAATTGTATTTTACACGTACGCATAGGAGAAATTTCTAGGCCCAACACACAACTTAGCAGTGCACTTCAAGTGCTCAGGAACCAGAGGGAAAGGAATCTTCTCCCTCCTCATGTTGCGAAGTGACAGCAGTGTAGTATGATGATTGGAAGTGGAGAAGAAGCGTAAGGTTTTAGGAGGGATGTACTTTGAGGAGGCTCCAAGGGCTCAAGAATGCAAGCTGAGACCGGCCTGGTACCAGACACACTGCATGTAATGGTGGTTTTTCAGGATGCTAATAGAGATCTTTTCCCTACAACTCGGCTTGCCTGCTGCACTTTTTATTGCTAATGAACAAGTGGAGCTGATCCATAGTCAATATTACAGCTTGTCTGCTCTCTGGATGTTACTACAGCAGTCCCATTGCTCCTTGTGCCATTACCCTATATGCAGGGATAATGGCCAGTGAATGTTTATAGTCACAAATCCCCTGGCCTAGCATACTCTTCTCCCTTGAGACACCCATCAGCACCCTTTCACACTGGGGTGCAGGGAATCCTGGAGAGCACAGTTCTGTCCTATACGGAGCATGCAAAATGAAGCTTGCAAGCTACAGAACACAGCTGTCCTTAGGATTTATGGGGCCCTACGCAGTATTATTAAACTAGTGCCCCTAGGTCCAACTTGGGGCATAGCCACCACCCCCACCCATGGACCCCCAGAGGAACAGCACCCCCATTGCTGACACTCACCGAGCTTCATACGCAGCGTCCCCAAATGTAAGGCAATGGGTTGCAGCGGCTCTGGTCAGCATTGCCAACTGAGCCATTAAAAGTCCCAGTGGCAGTGCTGCCCAGCTAAGGCAGGCTAGTTCCCTACCTGTTCTGACACCGTGCTGAGCCCTGGAAGTGGCCAGCTGCAGGTCCGGCTCCTAGGCGGGGGGGAGTGGCCATGGGGCTCCATTCACTGCCCCCTCCCCGAGCACCAGCTCCCCACTCCCATTGCCTGGGAACCGGCCAATGGGAACTGGGGGTAGGGGGCAGTGCCTGCGGGCAAGAGACATGCGGAGCCACTTGCCCACCTCCACCTAGGAGCCGGACCTGCTGCTAGCCACTTCCAGGGCACAGCGTTGTCCGCAGTGCCAGGACAGGCAGACAGCCTGCCTTAGCACCCTTGCTGCACCACTGACCGGGAGCCGCCCAAGGTAAGCCTGCATCCCAACTCCTCGCACCAATCCCCTGCCTAAGCCCCCCAAACCCAGACCCCCTTCCTGCACCCCAAGCCCCTAATTCCCAGCCCCACCCCATAGCCCTCTGCCCCAGCCCTGAGCTCCTCCCACACTCCAAACTGCTTCATCCCCAGCTCCTTTGGGTCACGGGCATCAACAATATTCTTCAGCTAGGTCACCAGAAAAAAAGTTTGAAAACAACAGCTTTAGAGTTTTTCATAACCACAAATAGGCCCTGAATGCTGAAGTAGACTGAACACGCTCCCCACTATGTCACAAGAGGATCATTCCTGAATAGTACAGAAAACCATTTATTATATTGCTGCCAATTAAAAGTGAAGCAGAAACCACAGCCTAAGAATTCTGAATTGGTGTATTAAGATGTAGAAATCACAGTATTGTATAAGGTAAATATCTAGTTTTTGCTTAAGTTATTCAAAAAGTGATGGTTGTACCTAAGGATGGAAAACACAGAGGCAGAAAAAGCCCTTAAATATTATCTTCAGTGATAAGAGAGACAAGGTGTAGCTCAAAAGCTTGTCTCTTTCACTAACCAAACCTGCTCCAATCAAAGATATTCCCTCACCCACCTTGTCTCTCTAATATCCCGGGACTAACACAGCTACAACAACTCTGTAGTCTTCACTGGTTGTTGACAATTGCCTAAAAAAGTTTCAGTTTGATTCCAAAGATTATATGATTGACAGTATAAACAGTTTATAGCTGTTTGGTGATATCACAGGCTACCTTATGACCTTCCTGTTTTGTGGTATGTGAGAACTTTGAGTCTAATCCTTATGTATTTTTTAGAATGATGAATCAAACATTAGGACAGGGTAGAAAGTCACTCCTAGACATTTGTCCTGATTAACTTGTCAGATATTGAAATAAAATACCAGACACCTGACATCCAGGGGGTTAAACCTTCTAGTCAGAGGCTGATACGAAAGATGGGGTAAGAAGACACCAATAATGCAGTCTGCTGTTCCTGTACCTTGCTTGAAGGAAGCCCTTCTGCTCCCTCTGACAAGAAGGGGCTTATTTTCTCTCTGCTGCCCCAGCTCAGATCATCCTGACTATCAGGATTTTGGGGAGGCAGGGGGCTCTATTTCTCTATCCCAATCCAACCTCGTAACTGCGGAGAGGATACAGTCTCCAGTATTTTATTACATCATATATTGTTTTAGTTTTAATCCTTGAATAGAGCCAATGTCTGCTTCTGTTGCTCATAGCTTTCCTAAGGGCCTGCCAAGTGAAATTGACTTTGTTTCATAGAAAGAATCATAGAAGGTTAGGGTTGGAAGGGACCTCAGGAGGTCATCTAGTCCAACTCCCTGCTCAAAGCAGGACCAATCCCCAATTTTTG
Source organism: Dermochelys coriacea (assembly GCF_009764565.3). Taxonomy (NCBI): domain Eukaryota; kingdom Metazoa; phylum Chordata; order Testudines; family Dermochelyidae; genus Dermochelys; species Dermochelys coriacea. The sequence goes on from NC_050071.1 coordinate 44,128,115, forward strand.
CCCCAGATCCCTAAATGGCCCCTTCAAGGATTGAACTCACAACCCTGGGTTTAGCAAGGCCAATACTCAAACCACTGAGCTATCCCTCCCCCTGTTTGTCAGTTTCTTTACTGCTTCCGGATTGCAGAAACTTATTTTTCTTTTCTTTTCACTGAAATCTTAAATTATTCAGTAATTGACAGGTTAGATCTCCCTCCCATAGCACAAATGCACACTTGTCAGAGAAAACTTCCTTCTTGCTACTTGTTGCTGAACTTCACAGGAACCTATAGAGAAATGTGTTGGGTTTTGTTTTTTTTTTTTGACCATACGGTGAGATCCTGGCTCCATTATTGTTAATGGCAAAACTCCTATTGATGTCAGCAGGGCCAGGATTTCGCTCATACCCTTTATGAGCTGTCTCTGATTCTCCAAGTAGTTCAACTATAGTCTGTTTACATTACCAATAAAATAAAATCACAGCTTTTATGCTTGAAGATAAATATAGCCATTTTAGATTATAGTGGAGCAGTTTTTAGCTGAGTTGGGTAGCTTTTTTTAAAAAGCATGTAACCCATCAAAAGGCTTAGCAGACAATCAGAATGATTACTTAATTCCACCAATTTTACAATAATTTTAAAATGGAAAATGAGCCAGCAATTTAGTGACATCATTCATATGACATGATAACATTCTTTCAAAATAAACAAAGAATTTGTTCACTGATTGATATATATCATCTCTGCATCCTATCCTGTGTTATTTTATACATCCTTATATATTGTTTTGTTCAGAGTTAATCAAAAATACCATTGTGGTGAGCATTTTCTTTTAAAATAATCTCGTGCCAATTTAGTTTGGGCAAATAAAGCGTTGAAGTGCAGCCAACCTAAAAATGCTAACTCTCATTTTGTATTGTGTTGATTGGATTAAGTTGTTAGGGTTATATATTTGCTATGTACCATACAGGCTCTCTGTAGTCTTAGTACTGAAATGGTTTAATTATTTGGAGTGACATGAATATGTTTTGCTTTCATCATCATTAAGCTAAATAGAAACCTCTGAGGTATTTGCAATTCAAAAAGCCTGTTTCTAATCTAATTTACACCAGTGTAACTCTGCTAGATTCTGTTGAGTGACTCCAGTGTAATTGAGAGTTCAACAGGTTCCTGTACTCCTAAAGACTAACAGTTCATTGTAAGATTAAATATCTTCCTGTCTAGCTTTGCAGTTCACAATATGTGAGTGCATGTATGCCTGCATGTGTGGACACACACACACCCCCCCCCCATACAAATATGGCAAAGAGTCCTGTGGCCACATATAGACCAGTGGTTCTCAAAGCTGGTCCGCCGCTTGTTCAGGGAAAGCCCCTGGCGTGCTGGACCGGTTTGTTTACCTGCCGCCTCCACAGGTTCGGCCGATCGCGGCTCCCACTGGCCGCGGTTCGCCGCTCCAGGTCAATGGGGGCTGCGGGAAGGGCAGCCAGCACGTCCCTTGGCCCGTGCTGCTTCCCACCGCCCCCATTGGCCTGGAGTGGCGAACCACAGCCAGTGGGAGCAGCGATCGGACAATCCTGCGGACACGGCAGCTAAACAAACTGGTCCGGCCCACCCAGGGCTTTCCCTGAACAAGCGGTGGACTGACTTTGAGAACCACTGTTATAAACTAACAGACGTATTAGAGCAAAAGCTTTCGTGGGTGAATACCCACTTCGTCGGATGCATGAAGTGTGTATTCACCCACGAAAGCTTATGCTCCAATATGTCTGTTAGTCTATAAGGTGCTACAGGACTCTTTGCCGCTTTTACAGATCCAGACTAACATGGCTACCCCTCTGATACTTGACATACAAATATGGTATTTAAAAAAAGCTAACAGACTCAAAATGCTTCACTTTACTCTTTATGGTTAAAGGTTTTATATCCAGGTCTGTTTCTTTTCTTTTGACAGTAATGGTTCAGGATGAGATAATTAAAAACTACCATAATCCAAAATAAAGTCAGAACAGGGTAGGGTAAAGAATGATAGTGCAGAACTAGAGTTTCCCATTTTGATTAGACATATTCCTGGAGGTTTCATAACATGACAATCTTTAATGAAAGATTAATTTTTAACTCCTGGAGAGTCCAAGGCTATCCTTGAGGGTTGGCAACCCTATTTGGCATATGTAAAAACATCCTTATTCAGTAAAATTCTATTGATCTCTGACTGCTTTTAGCAAACAATAGGACATTTAAAAGTTATACTCATATTAAGACTGAGAGAAATAGAAAACAGATTACAATAGAACTACAAAGAATTAATGATAAAAAAAGGAACTGAAGCCCACAGAGGCAGAGCAGTGAGATGAGACGGACGTTAGTTACAAATTAAGTTGTTTTATCTACAATATTCACATTCTAAAGCTTTTGGTGTTAGTACACAGTTCATCTGATGGTATCCAGTCCACGCAGAGAAGGATTTTAAACCATTTTTGTATATGTCACGTGAATATGTGAAACAGAGACCTCAGTTGTGTGGTAATATCTGCTTTTAATTTTTAAATTAACGCATATGTGTTTCCAGTTTAGGAAATAATAGGAATGATCAAGGCTCATCTCTTGTGTAATTTTCTCCTTGTTCCCTATCTACTCCACCCGTATTGCCTTGTTTAACATCCTTTAGAATTTCCAGCTCTTTGTGCTCATACCTTCCTCAGTGCTCTCCCTCCCTTCCCTTACATGCCAAATGACCACTTTCTCTTTTCAGTCAAACCCACTTTAAAACTCATATTGTCCATGAAGTTTATCAATGTTAATCCACTAAAAAAGAAGAGTGGGGGAAAAAGTGTGTGTGGGGGGGGAATTATATTTGCACCACTTCGTATTTAGACTGTCTTCTGGTGGTCTGATACATGAAGTGTCTGATACGCTTTGTCTTGGTACTTTATAATTTATAATATAGGTTAGACTTGTCTTCCTTCATGTTCTATACAGCATCAAGCAGACTGAATAATAATAATAGGGACTTGGTTAACATTTACATTTGTTACATGCTATAGAGAAAACTGGGACACTCTACAGTTTATGATGGCATTTTTTATTTTTTTTTTTTTGTAAATGTAAGCATTTGAAAATTGCAGCTAAGGTTTTTTTTTTTTTTAAATGGATGCCTGAAGGTAGGCTCTTAAGACCATGTTTAGAGATTTACATAAGTGCCAGGCTAGGAGCCTCATTGTGTCTGGTGAGCCTAATTTTAGGTATCCATTTTTGAAAATCCTTGCCTGCACATTTATGTTATAACTTTTGGAAGCCTGTAGTAGCAAAGGACAAGGTACCGTAAAGCTAGCGATTTGCTGCATGCTATTGTGAAGATCTATACATAGGTTGACCAGATAGCAACTGTGAAAAAACAGGACAGAGGTGAGGCGGAAAAAAGCACCTATTTAAGAAAAATTCTCTAAAACAGGACTGTCCCTATAAAAACAGGTCACCTGGTCACCCTATCTATACACATTTTAGCCTGTGCGGTTTTATCAGAGATTGATGAAACATCACTTTGTTCCAAGTAGCAAAATGTATACGAACTTTATGGAGCGTTATAGAGCATCTTCATTTGAGGCAAGCATACTTTTAAATGGCAAAGTGTAACACAGATATAGTGTTTAAAACAAGCTTAAAATCCACTTCTTATGGTTGTGCCTTTTGTATGGGGATTAGTTCATTTATACGAGACATTTACTAATAGAAATGCAGTATTTCTCAACAGAAAAGTAAAGGGAACTGATTTGCTAAGAAAAGTCAACACTAGAAAAGACTAGTGATGTAAGCAGAATCACTTTTCTTTGTTGGGTGTTGAGAAAGGGAGCATACAATTTGCTTAGATGAATTGAAGTAGGATCTTTATACGTGTTCAGTTTCTTTAAGGTAATAAAATAACTTAGTGAGTGCAGCTATACAGTAATGATTCTGGTGAGACGGTATCTATTTCAAGGCTGTGTGGTAAATTGCTGGCACGGTTATGATGGGTCCTACGCTGCTTCTTCTTGCTGGGGGACAGATTTCTGCCCCTGAACAAGGGTATCTACTGTCCCACTAGTAACCCAGAGAAGGGTAGTGTAGAGGGAGGGACCAAGACCCACCCTGTACCCTGGGTCCCAGCCCAGGGGCCCTAGGAATAATGGCAACCACTTGAACTAGTGCTTCCTTCCCCTCGGCTACTTCCCTCTTCAGCTTATGGGCTTCCTACCCTCTCTCTGCACAAGCCAGGTGTCTCTTTACCTAAGGTTTTGGTCTTCTAGCCACAGCACTTCTCCAAACTCTCTTCTACTTCAACTCCTTCACTTGGCTGATTGAAGCAGGGGGTATTTATCAGGAGACTGGCTTTGGGGCTCTAAGTGGCTTCAGGTGCTTTTAATTAATCTATAGAAACCTTTCTTTGCTCTACAGGGAATAAGGCTTCTCCTCATCCTGGGATTTACATATCTCTCCTAGATCACTCTCCTGCTGCCGTCTGGCCATGCTGTATCACAGCTGTTATTTATTTAGTTTTTTTTTTTTAACTTGGGCTTAATTACTACTAACCTGACTTTAGGACTCTTGAGAGGAAACACTGTACTCTGACTGAAATAACACCCACCATGATGCAGAGTATAGTAAATGAAGAAAAATTGCAATGGGAAGGGGAGAGAGCTGAGCCAAGGTGGCATTATAACCATGTGTAGGACAACTGCATGATTGTGGTTCTATGGATTTAAAGGAAGGGGTAAAGAGCATGTCATGCAGACAGGAAGCAGAGCTGGAGCTCTTTGCAGAATTGTCCCTGAAAATCCCATAGAAATGCCAGAAGGAGTTATTGCTGTTCATATTAACATTAATTCTTGCTCCAAATCTTTGGGATGTTTTATCTGCATCCACTGTTTTATTGTTTATTGACAGGCATCTGATAGAGATGTCGTACTGCATGAAACTATAAAGGTTTTTGTTGTTGTTGTTGCCAGGCTGAGATATCACATGCTGGCTTTGCAGAACCCCTCTGATGCTTTTCTACCATTCAAAATCAAAATTAACAAGCAACACTGTCATGTTTGGAGCATATTGTGTTATGGTGTTAATCTTTAAGGAAAAGTTTTAAGCTTATCAGAGAAAATATGCACTCTTTGAAATGAACAAGAGGAAGTTATGAGCTACTGAGATTTTCCTCATATAGAGACTTTATTATTTTATATAAAACACTGTAAGGGGCTACAATCCACAGGTATACCTCAAATCATACAATAGTTCCAGAGTTAAGTACATTTTAAAGAGGATTACTACATGATGTGAAAATGAGTGGTGTGTACTCTTTAACGCTGTTGGTCTAAGTTTTTACTTTAGAAATGACAGCATACAATAGCTTTCCTTCAGAATTAAAGTGACTTCTGGACTTTGCCTTCCCAGCATTTTGATACTTACTATTGCAGCTAAGGTAAACCTGTCTAAGATTGGTATGTACATATAGATAACAGTTGGGAAGCTTTTTTAAAAAATCTCCCTGTATCACAGCTGCATCCTGTGATTGACATAGTAATATCCTGAGAATAGTAGTCCTGCTGTTTTGATCATGATTTGTTTTCTGTGAGCTATGTATCATAAGTATTCTCCTCAATGGGCTCAGCAGACCTGAAGTGTGGAAATGATAAAAGCTGCCTTGTCAATGAGGCGCTCTCTGAATTATTTCAAAGGCTAAGATAGCAGCTATGATGGTATTCACACAAGCAGTCATGGTGGTCTCATTTCAGGGCAACCTGATAATTTTTCTTTTCTTTTTTTTTTTTTTTGAGTGAAGTGGGTCATGTCATTATTTAGTTCAATCTCCATCTATTTATCCAGTAATGACTGGAAATATGAATTGCTGGATATTTTAATGGCTCCACATTGTTTGGGGAACAAAAGACAAATCCTTTTAAGATTTGAACATCATGTTTAGAAACATTATGGCTGGAGAAAATGGAATATTTAAATAAATGATCTAATTCAGGTTAATTACTTATTAATAGTAGTAACAGCTTCCCCTCTCTCTCTGTGTTGCAGCCTTCAGAGACTGAGCACAGTTACCTACCCTGCACATACACTAAAGCAAGGAGGGTATAGAGCTAGCTGCATGAGACACCTCAAAGAAAGAGGGGAAGAGGTAGGGTAATGGCATCATCTCCCCCTCATATCAGCCATCAGAACTGACCAGTCAGAGAGGGGTGCATCCTTTAATAAAGACCATTGAGGAGGTATTGGATCTTGTGGCACTTGAGGGTGGGATTTTCAAAAGCATTCAATGTTGAACTAACTCAATGTCTGCTCCCACTGAAGTCAATGTGGCACCTTTGAGACTAACACATTTATTTAAGCATAAGCTTTCATGGGCTACAGCCCACTTCATCGGATGCATAGCATGGAACTTATAGTAAGAAGATATATATACACACATACAGAGAACATGACAAGGTGGAAGTAGCCATACCAACTGTAAGAGGCTAACTAATTAAGATGAGCTATTATCAGCAGGAGAAAAAAACTTCTGTAGTGATAATCAAAATGGCCCATTTAGACAGTTGACAAGAAGGTGTGAGGATACTTAACATGGGGAAATAGATTCAATATGTGTAATGACCCAGTCACTCCGAGTCTCTGTTCAAACCCAAGTTAATGGTATCTAGTTTGCATATTAATTCGAGCTCAGTAGCAAACTAGTGAGGCCATAATTAACCTTTCTAATGGAGTTTTTTGTTAATGACATAATAACACTTTCATAGTAACCAGTAGTGATGTCATATACTTGCAACTTTAGGTGATGAATAATTAGCAGGAGCAGGTAGCTGTTAAGAAAGATCCTGGGTTTATAAAGATATCCCTACTAATAAAATCATAGAAAGATGTATACAAAATACATTGGATGAGAAGCTGGATATGAGTCAGCAGTGTGCCATTGTTGCCAAGAAGGCCAACAGCATATTGGGCTGTATTAGTAGGAGCATTGCCAGCAGATGGAGGAAAGTGATTATTCCCCTCTATTCGGCACTGGTGAAGCCACACCTGGAGTATTGTGTCCAGTTTTGGGTCCTTCCCCCTACAGAAAGGATGTGGACAAATTGGAGAGAGTCCAGTGGAGGGCAACAAAAATGATTAGGGGGCTGGGGCACATGACTTATGAGGAGAGGCTGAGGGAACTGGGGTTATTTAGTCTGCAGAAGAGAAGTGAGGGGGGATTTGATAGCAGCCTGCAACTACCTGAAGGGGGGGTTCAAAAGAGGATGAAGCTAGGCTGTTCTCAGTGGTGGTAGATGACTGAACAAGAAGCAGTGGTCTAGGTTGCAGTGGGGAAGGCCTAGATTGGACATTAGGAAACACTATTTCACTAGGACGGTGGTGAAGTACTGGAATGGGCTACCTAGGGGGGTGGTGAATCTCCATCCTTAGAGGTTTTTAAGGTCAGGCTTGACAAAGCCCTGTCTGGGATGATTTAGCTGGTATGGGTCCTACTTTGAGCAGGGGGTGGAACTAGATGACCTCCTGAGGTCTCTTCCACACTAATATTCTATGATTCTATGAAAAAAAAAAAAGTAGAACGAGTAGTTCCCAAATGAAGCATGAACCTCAGAGTTGGGACCATGCTCCCAGCCAAGGAGTTGTCACTAGGCAGAGATACCTGGCAAGACTCCCCCATTGAGCAAGATACTGAGACACGTGCTTGGCTGAAAGATTTTTCCCATAACTCTGCAAAACAATATTCCTAGGCTACGTTGGCAAGCCAATATCAGGATATTTAACTCTATATTAATCATTGTATTTGAGTTTTGAAGCTGGTTGTGAGATATATTATTTTGTTGAATAAACTGCTGATCATATGAGGAGCAAAAGCTAGCTTACTGAACAACTGTCCATCCTTTATTTCACAATCCAAAAGTACCAGAATGATTGACCAAATATGAAAATGATGGTTGTTCATAGTCATTCATATAGTTATATTAACAATCACCATTGGATTAAAAAAAATCCCTTTCTCAGATTTTCTTAAAAAAAGATATGCTTGCAACACCGACTAGCACTGCAACGTCTTGATAGCCTTAATTGTTCTTTCCCTAGGTCAAATTAAATTTTAAAGTGTTTCACCATCTAATTTATTGCTGACATGCTGACTCACAAATTCACTGACAAGCTGCAAATGATCTGTGAAGCAAACTCTAGGAGTAAGTTTAGAACCTAACCCATGGGAAAAATTATTTAAAGTCAGGAATGAAATAATATTAGGAAAACAAAAGGGCAGGACAGAGATGGAGCAAGAAACTGGTAAAACACACATTAACATTGAGATTTACCAACCAGACTTACTCTATAAGATATCCTAGGGGTTTCACACAAAAAGGTCGGTGGGATGTTATTTTACAACTCCTTCTCACAGGTTTTACTGCTCTCACTAATGAGAAACTAAATATTTTTCTTCAGCTTTGCAGCTAGGGTTGAAAGTGTGATAAATAAAGTATAAACGGTTGAATACTAAGGGCTTGTATCCTGTGGGTATGTTTGCATCTTAGTTTTAGAAAGGCATAATCCTTTCTCCTTGGGAGTTGTCATTTACTGCTGAGTCTCTTGTCAGATTGGTGTGAGTAGTCTTGGTGAACCCTTAGACATCATTGAATTGTATATGTTAATAAAGTGACAGAAGTAGGGAACCTCCTTCCCTGTAGTAATTAAAGAAACAGCTAGCTCTTTAACACATCTATAAGATTCTTTCTTTTCATCCACTAGTATTAGTTTCTTTTGAAGTCATTTAATCTTTTCTTTATAAAAAATTGAAGGAGAGTTATTTTAACCAGGTCAGTGGACAAAAGGAAATCTTGTGATTGAATATTCACAAAAAAGGGTGTGACTGCAGAGTTAACCCATTTCATGCTGGCATGTGGTGCTTACTGAGGGCAGCACCTGTTCAATATAGAACTGTTTTAATTGAATATCAGGAGAAACCGTGCACAACTAGAAACATAATGGTACTGCTTTACTAGAAATACATAGAGAGTCCTCCCTCACAGAAAAACTAAAACAGTTAAAGGTTTTTCAGTGTTGCTGTTTTTTAAAATAATATTTGGATTATAAATATCATAACAAATAGAAATAATGTTTGGAGTAATTCTGAGGAAAAATTAGACACAACAAATATATTTCTAATGGTCTGCTAGGCCCCAATTCATCAAAGCAATTAAGTACACACTAACTTTAAGCACACACTTAAATCCATCTCTGTTCAGGTGCTTAACTTTAAGCATGCACTTAAGTCCCATTGAAGTAATTATTTAAGTTCACCAAGTTCACTATGTTTTTACATATGTAAATTCCAAAAAAACTGACATTTTATATTACATCCCAGTTTAGATAAAAAATGAAAAATCACAATGCAGCAGCTTCACTGCATTGATACTGGTTGCCAGGAAATATAGAGAACTCCTAGCTATAAAGCTTATAGCTATCAGTAAGGCAACTGAAGAAAACAAATTTGTATTGCCAAATTAAGATACATATTTGGAATGAAAAGTCATTGACCTATAATCATTACTCTTTGTCTGTCTCTGATTATCTCAGAGACAATAAATTATTATCCTTTTTATAGTTGGCTGTGGAGTGTCACTGCTATCTCTTCTAGATTTCAAAGTTATAGGTTACATTTTTGTGTGTAGTTACAAATCAGTTTTAAGTTTCATTCCATATTTTATTTTTTTCTTTTGATTGATACATGTTTTTGGAATTTTCACTCTCCTCCATGTTTTTTTTTTTTAATTTTTTTATTTTTTTTTTTTTTGCATAGGGGCCCATAGTTTGGCAAGGGCAGAATTGTATCATCTCAGGACTTCAAGACAGGAAATATTTGGCAAGGTTTTTCATGAAGTGTCTCTTGGGAATTTGCCAGTTTTTTGCTGGATATGAAGACACCAATTTAGGATGCTGAGACAGGGTTAGTAATTGCAAAACAATCCTCACTTTGTAACAAGAATGAATTTAATTAATGTAATTTCTTTTCTAATTACACTTGAATTCTGAAGCACAAATTCTGAAAAACTGTATTCGGCTGCCGTACTTTCATGCTTGACATATTTTTGTAGTTTGATTGGCTGCTGGATATTCCACATTTCTGTCTCTTTGCCAATAATAATAAAAAGAGGTAACAGCTAACCTAAGGAGACCGACCAACCAACCAAATTATCAAAAATATGCTAATACAATACTCATGCCTACATTCCTTCACAAACTCTACTGGTCATTATAATTATAATATCCCACTCTCTGTTCTCATATCAAGTGCCCAATGCAGAAATACTTACTCAGAGATGGTAATAAGGTTGCCTATTGATTTAATTCCTGAATTAGGTCCTCCGCATTGGACTTGAAGACTCACAGTGGTACAATGTGAGTCCATTCTCGTAGCAAAGACTGTATGTTTGCAGTTCTTCTTAGATGTTTTGTGTAGCAGGTAGCCTTTGGAACAATACGGGCACTGGCCAACTGTCATTCTCAACTAAGCAACTCTAGTCTCAATCTCAGCTGCTTTGTTGAGGAGTATCCATACCCGAAAGCATTTGATGGAATCCCACAATACATACCATACCTTGTAGGGGTGTAGTTGCACCATGTCCCTGAATCATTAGTTACTATTATTTATTATTAATAATTGTGTAATAGTGTCAGCAATGTGCATTGAAATGAAACATGAGAAGGAACTAGAAGAAGGGTGATACCACCTCTGAGTTAGATTCAGGCAGCAAAGCCACAGCCCCAAAGTTGAAGGCGTGCTGACACTACTCTGCTGGAATTTCCAGATGCTCTAAGGCTTGGTTTTCAAAAGTCTGAGTACTTGCAGTTCCTAATTGCAGCTTCGTGGAAACTGCAAGTGCTCAGAACTTCTGAAAATCAGGCCCTTTGTGCCTTAGATAGGTCCAGTGCATCCAGGAGCACAGAGGAAGCCTGTGCCTTAGTAGCTCTACTACAGACTTTGAAAGGTGCAGCTTGTACTTCCCATGTGGTGGCCCAAATCTGCTGGCTGTTACAGAGGGTGGTGGAGGCATGCCCTCATTTCTTCTTGTACCTTCTGAGGAATCTAGCAATGAATATTACTGTGACTGGCTGCTGTGCAGGGGCCCAGAGGGTTGGGCATGACTTCTTATAATCTCTTCTTTGACTACTTGTACTGGGCTAGTCACAATCTCTCTCTAGACACATCATTCGTGGGGATTATTATTTAAATTACTTTACTATGATGGCTTACTACATTTCACAGATAAGAGCACATTGTCATTTGGCTCTCTACCCTGCTGAGTGTTTAAATCCAAAAACTAAATCCAAAAAGCTCAAGTCATTACAGAAAGTCATTTTTTAGAAGTAGTAATTTTTTCAAAAGGAAAACAAACACTACCCTCCAACCCACTCCCCCCAGAATAACTGTGTACTTGAAATCTTGTCAGGGCTTTTTTATTGAGTGAAAAGGGGTGCTTCTATCTATTTCAGTTATTTATAAGCTGCCTGTCACTGTGGCATCTAAGCACTGTGTTTATCATGGCAGAGTTTTTACCAAATGCTATAACACCTCTAGAGATTATAGGGCAGTTCATTCTCTCTCCTCACTCAGTCTTTGGCCTCCCTGCTGACATAGCCAACATGGGTGCCAAATCTAATTGTTTATGTGATGTGGACCACCTGTCCACTGCTGTCAAAGTGCACTGGCCTTCTGTGACTAATGATCAGGACTGGATCTGAAATGGAGACCTAAAGATGAAAGTCTCTGTCACATTCCTATTCCTAGTCTTCTGAATTATCCTGTTCTCCTACAAAGGTGGTGTTTGGAGTAAAAACTGAGACCAGATGACCTTTAACAATACCCGAAAAATGATGTCAGTACTAACAGGATTGAAGGGAAAAATCTGTTCTGATTTAGGATTATTTAGCAAATACCATTTAAGAGCTAGTCCTACATTCCTAATACACCCAAATCGCTAATAAAAACCTATGCAGAATGAAGGCTGTAAATATGACGGCATTCTTAACAGTTCAGTCACATTTACTAAAGGTCCCAGGCCCTTTTGAATAGTACCTTATGATGTGAGTAGCCCATTTATTTAAAGGCTAAAGGAATCTGGCTCTAAATAATGTACATTCAAATAAAAGCATCACATTGGAACTGATTGTGAACAATTTACTGATGTTGGTGAGTAATTGCTTACACGACTACTCAATGAAGCCAATAGATTCACTCATAAGTAAGAGCTTATGAGGGTGAGTAAGGGCTTCCCAATTTGGCCCATCATATTTGAGTAGGAGTTAAAGTGGCATGTAATAATTAAATCTATTTGCCCATTTATTTTTACTCATATTTAATTTAAAGGTCCTTATTATTTATAAAAATAGAAGTACCCTTTGCACTTTTCTTTACTGTTGTGTTGTAGAATGTTTTTGTGGGGGCAGTGATTACTAATATCTGTTAAATGTTTACTTGTTATGACGTAAACCTGTGTAGTAGCGAACATCTAGATTTCTCAAACTGTTTCATTCAGATTTCAGTTTTGCTGATTCTGCTATTGTAGTGCAAGCCAGAGTGACAAAGCTACAGAGCAAGAGATAGGAAAAAGCAGATGTTAAGTTAAATTGTCAGGAAATGTCTCAAAGAAATTCCTTTGGACTAGGCTGAAAAATCATGTAGGGTGTTGGACATCCTTTGTTTTTAACATGTTTTGTTTTTTGTTTTGATTCCCCATCTTTGTGGCTCACCTTTTAATATGGGTAGCCAGTAAAAACAATGGGCCAGATTATTATCCCCCTGCTGTGGAAAATCTATGGTAGAGAGGCTAGGAGGAGGAGAACGCCATAGGATTTCTCTCATGGAGGTTCCAGTAGATTGTGCCATTGTAGTGAAGGGGGAGAGGGATCAGGCCTCAGAATCCACAGAGCTCAGGGATTTGCCAGCAGGTGGGGTCATCTGTATAGAGACCCTGTGCCTTTATGTTACCTCCCAGCTTCTGTTGGTCTCCCCAACCTCTCCTTCACAATTGTTTCCGTCTCTGGAAACAACCCCATAAAGTAGGTTTCCACACTGGGGAAAGACTCTACAGGAAAGGTCCTATGGTTGTATTACCTTTGGAACAGATTACCTGCTGGTTTCTGTGGAATGGCCTGCCTCCAATCTTTCCCCTCATTCCCTACTCTGCTCTTTTACTTTAATCCTTGACCCAGCAGAGAGCTCTGTGTAGGGTCTAAGGACAAAGAGAACGGTTCTGAGGAGAGAGCACTCCTGTCCCCTTCTAGCGCAGTGTGGTTATATTTATACCAACAATTTAAGAAGTGTCAAAGCTAAGAAAATACCCTAGTCACGCGAGACTGTGTTTTCCAGCCATTATTGATACTGTGAAGTAATCAGAGACAGAACACTGATAACCTGCATTTTATTCAACTGCCTCTATTCTGCATAGGTTCAGAGAAGAGCTTGTACTGCTCCCTGAGAATAGGTGGTACAGTACATTAGCTGGGTTTTCCTGGAGGTCCTTAAGCATTATGCCTGTTGAAAGCTTAATACCTTCTGCAGTTCCCTTGGGGCTGTGTGCTCTGTCTACACCACCCCCGAAGTAGTTCAGGGCTTATTTGTGCTTTATAGTATATTAAATACATGTAACACATGCAGTTTCAAAACAGATTGTTTTGTTCATACATGACACTGACTAGAATTACTTGATCTTGAATTTTTGCAGGCTAGTATTTTGTAAATTATTCGTGTAAACTGTTCACTAGGATTCACTGGAGTGCTAATACAGATTTGGCATATCTCTGACCTTATCTCCTTAAGACTGTGAACTAATCACTCCATCTTTCCTCCTTTACCCTTCTCGCCGTTCTCTGACACATTTCCATTTTGCTGTTATGATGAAGTCTTTAGCCTTTGCAAAAACATGTGCAGTAGTGAACATCTAGATTTCTCAAACTGTTTCATTCAGATTGCATCTTGCTGATTCTGCTATTGTTGTGCAATATTTTTTGAACTGGGAGAAGTTGAACTGAACAGAGCAGGGAAATGGACAGCAGTTTCATCTGTAATATATAGAGATCAGCTTGAACCAAATTCCCAGTTTCAAATACTCACATACTTTGGGGAAATTTGAATTTAGGTCCAGGTCTGAACATGATGGCTTACGTCAAGGCTGATCATGGTTCATCAATATGATCGTGAGATTGGTAAATCTGCTACTTTAAAATTACCAGGGCTGCCAATTAATCTCATGCGTTAACTGTGATTAACTCAAAACAAATTAATGTGTAATTTTTTTTAAATAAGTGTTAATTGCACACCTCTGGAGATGGGACTTGGCAGTGGCTGGGCTAGGAGGGAGACACAGCTGGCCTTAGGAGTGGGTAAGGGGGCCGGGCCACTGCTCAGGATACCATGCTCAGGATGACTCTGGGGCAGAGGTGCCCTCCTCCCTCTGCCCTGCCTCACTGCTGCTCCCACCTCCCCATGAGCTGCCCCGGCCAAAGTGCTCCAGACTGGGAGCCTGCCTCCTGTTTGCTGTGCAGAGCAGGGAGGTCTGGGAGTGGGGAGGGGGGCTGATGACAGCATGTCCCCCTCCTGTGTATCCAGTCGCTGATGAGTTGGGGTCCAGGGATGGAGAGCTTCTGGCTCAGGAGTGAGTGCTGCCAACAGCTGCTGCTGCTGCTGGCTGAAAATGTGTTCAGACTTCTGAGTGCTCTGCTTAAAGAGACAGCCCTCCCCCCAACCCACACAATCTCTCTCTCTCTCTCCCTCCCCCAAAACACACACACTCTCCCTCTCTCTCTAACCAAAATATGAAATGGTGCCCCTGGTGAGCCAGGAGTGGCCAGAGGGCTGTGGGATGGCCATGGCTTGGCAAAATGCTGCCCCCATGAGACAGCATGGAGCCCGCCTTGAGCCTGAGGCCGAGGGCCAGGCAACACTAGTCGCAACAGCAGCACAGAAGTAAGTAACACCCAAAATATTTAAATAAATGGTATTCAATTATTGTTTAACATTGTGATTAAAACTGTGATTAAGCATGACTATTTTATTAATCTCATAATTAATTGTCATTAATTTTTTAAAATCTTTTGATAGCCCTATTTATTACCCAGTGAAAAAATTATGTAGAAACTGGGTCTCCAGAATGGATACTTTTCTCTAGCAAAGATGCCACTATTACTGGGTTTTTACAGGAAAATCTAGAGATCTAATGAAAATAATGACTGCCAGTACTATCAAATCATTTGGCTGTAGTGCCCAATACTATATTGTTTGCACACTCAAACCTCCCACTGGCTTTAATGACAGTTTTACATGTGGAAACAGTACAAGAACAGACACATAGTTAGCTGTGCTTTGACTACCTGTGTTGACTGACTTTGCCCTTAATCGTAAACAGCTGACTCTAGTAATTGAAGAACAGAAAATTCAAGAGGCATTTTAACATTCTTGTTTAATTTAAGCTATTTAATGATAAGCAGTAAAACTCACATGCTTAAATTTTAATTGTAAATTATATAAATTAATTTGAAATTAAATGCTGTAATTGTCATGATATTCTTTGAGGGACTGATACAAACTCCAGTGAAATCCAGTGGGAGTTTTGCCATTGACATCAATGAGCTTTGATAAGATCCTGACTTCTGAGGTCAGTAGTAGTTGCTTACTAGTTAACTTTCAAACCAAGTTATAAGTGAACTCAGAATAAAATAAATGAACTAGGATGAAATATTTCTCCATTATGGAATTTGTCATTGATAGCATGACAGTAAAAATTATGTCTATAATTATTTAAATCAAGATCTATCCAAATATTTATTTATTGGTGGAAAATGTGTGCATCTTTAGTCTTTTATGTTTGATACATTTGTTCTCAGATGATCATAAAAGGACAATATGCCAAACAGCTAAATACTTGTCACTGTGCCATGTTAAAGACTAACGTTTTCCAGAATACTTGCAACATGTATAATGCCCACATCTTGGATACAGAACACTGGAAATGTTCAAACACTGACCTTGTGATGCTTTGATGAGAAAAAAAAATCTTTTTCAATTACAGGGATTGGTTAGGTTTTTTTTTTTTAATCCAAGTGTTCTTTGTTAACCACTAAATTATAGATTATTGTGGCATGAAATAAAAGTTCACTTACACTGCACATTTTTGTTCTGAAATCGGCAAAAGAAGGAAATGCTGATATGGGTGTATACATCAGAGGAAGACTTATCAAAGAAACATGCATTCACACACCCACTTTTTCAAAAGTTATGGTCACTAAATGATAGGTTTCCTTCCCTTGTTTGAAAGTCAAGAGATTCTAAAGAATGTATTTCTATATATACACAAGTCTGTATTAAAAATAAAAAACAGCAGTAGGTCACAGCAGGATCATAGAGGCCTGGCTGCAGTGGGAGATGAGAAAACCTCAGACCCAGTCTAACCTTGCCCCTTCACCCTCTCCCTTCAGTAGAGTTTCTTTTTGCTATTTAGGTGGTGAGGAGGAAAACATAAAATATTTACATAGTTCATACACACATTTTATCTTCTGTAATTATGTAGCTGTTTCTTGCTGTTTTATTTAATGTGTATTGATTGCACTTTAACACCCTTCAGAGTTGATAAATTTAAATATTGCAATGATTAGCTCCCATCAACTTTATGATTTTCTATTGCTTCTCTATCAAGTAAGGTTTTATGTTAGCAAATGGAATATATTTATGTTTATACAAGTATGACAGGCTGAGATTGGTGTCTCAATACATAAGTGCTGGAGTTAGAAAGCAGACACACCACCCACTGCAGTATATGCTGAACAGCATATATTCCTTAACAGATTGATGGGTTTTTTCAGCAGCTCATCACTGTCTTGTGTCTGGCCTTGTGTTTCAGAGCCAGGAAGGAAAAGGCATATATGTTAGTTAACTGTATTTTAAGCCTTTTTTATACTTGTACTGTAGCTCTGAAATATTTTTATTTCAATGGGTTATTATACGGATGCTACTCTGAAATCTGTCAGTAGAAAACAGAATATAATATTAGGAGCAGATTACAACATTTGAGCTCTGACCATTTAAATTCAGATTCAAAGCAGGTAGCAAGTTAGACTCAGGTAAACACTTGTACTCAGGACAAACAACACGAGAAACTGGGTTTGCTAGGCCAAAACAAAGAGCAGATGGCTGTGGGAATGATAGATAGTTATTCGGAAATTAGATGAAAAGGAAGACTGAGAGAAAGCTTTCAGCGTTCAATGCATCCAATGAAGTGAGCTGTAGCTTACGAAAGCTTATGCTCAAATAAATTTGTTAGTCTCTAAGGTGCCACAAGTACTCCTTTTCTTTTTGAGAGAAAGCTTGTGTGCGTATATATGGCTTCCAAAGGATAAAATGGTTCAGAAAAAAAGAAAAAGCTTTTTTTCCCCAAACCAATGAAGGTAAACTGATGGGATTCAGGACATGACTAATGGTAATTTCTTAAGACACAGCCCATATTCTCCATGAAAGCTACAACAATTAGCTTTGTGGATGATGTCTGTGGAGAACAGACCAAAGTAATCTGAAAGGTAGAAATGAAGGATCCCAGGAAGATAAAGCGAAGTGGCAGCAATGACACAAAGCATTTGAAATCAGAACGTTCATTGCTGACATACTGCTTGCCAAGAGAGGGTTGGGAGTGTGGGGGACGACCCATCATTCTCACAGATCTTGGGAGACAGGCCAGTCCTTGCTTACAGACAGCCCCCCAACCTGAAGCTAATACTCAGCAGCAACCACACACCACACAACAGAACCACTAACCCCGGAACATATCCTTGCAACAAAGCCCGTTGCCAACTGTGTCCACATATCTATTCCGGGGACACCATCATAGGGTCTAATCACATCAGCCACAATATCAGAGGCTCGTTCACCTGCACATCTACCAATATGATGTATGCCATCATGTGCCAGCAGTGTCCCTCTGCTATGTACATTGGTCAAACTGGACAGTCTCCACATAAAAGAATAAATGGACATAAATCAGACGTCAAAAATTTTAACATTCAAAAACCAGTTGGAGAACACTTCAATCTCTCTGGTCACTCGATTACAGACCTAAGAGTGGCAATATTTCAACAAAAAAACTTCAAAAACAGACTCCAATGAGAGACTGCTGAATTGGAATTAATTTGCAAACTGGATACAATTAACTTAGGCTTGAATAGAGACTGGGAGTGGATGGGTCATTACACAAAGTAAAACAATTTCCCCATGTTTATCCCCCACCCCCACCATTCCTCAGATGTTCTTGTCAACTGCTGGAAATGGCCCACCTTGATTATCAGTACAAAAGGTTCCCCCCTGCCCCCCCACCCGCTCTCCTGCTGGTAATAGCTCACCTTATGTGATCACTCTGGTTACAGTGTGTATGGTAACATCCATTGTTTCATGTTCTCTATGTATATAAATTTCCCCACTGTATTTTCCACCGAATGCATCTGATGAAGTGAGCTGTAGCTCACGAAAGCTTATGCTCAAATAAATTCGTTAGTCTCTAAGGTGCCACAAGTACTCCTTTTCTTTTTATGTTTTCTACTGTGTATCAAATATGAATTATTTACAGCTCACACTGTGGAAGAGTAAATAAAGAAACACTTTCGTAGAGTAGGTTCATAATTAAAGTAAACACATTAATATATTTGCACTAGGGATCTTCATTACAGGAGTTGTTTCACTCAAACCATTTAAGGCCAAATTCTGTAATGATGTATACCCTTTCCATTCACCCAAATTTGTCTCAATCCATTTCCACAGTAAAGAGACATTTTCATAATTATATGCACAGAATTTATTAGAACAATTATGGAGATTATGTGTGAGAATGTCAGTTGTGCTCTTTGAGTTATGAAAATCTAGCTCTTAAATGTTAAGTAATTGTTTTCTTAATCACCTGTTTCTCTCAGAGTATAGAAGCTATTCAAACAAACCAAAGAGATTGACTGGCAAACTTCATGTCTAGATCCATTTTGTTCAAATGAGATCTGTGTATGCATTTCACTTGTTCCTACAGGCAAGCCAATAAGAGAAGGTAATCTATCCACAGTTGTCCTATGTCTGGTTTTAAAATGAAACTGTGAGCTTCTCAAAAGCCTTTGGTTAATTGCTCAAGAGGAAGCCAGGTATTTTTTAAACTATGTAAATAAAACACATAATAGCTTTTGTTAGCCTGGCAAAATATTTTATTCACTAAGTACCAATTTGTGATTGTAGAATTTTGTCTTCATTTTTGTTTATCACTAGACCATTGACAATGTATTTTTTTTAAAAACTCCTCCCGATTAGTGAGACAATGGGTAGGGAATTACCGTAATATATCTACAGCTATCTATAGGGGTGAGTGTGTGTGTGTGTGTGTGTGTTAGAGAGCGATCGAGCTATATAATCTTCATTTTTGTTGAGACTCCTCCTGTTTCCTTTTCAGTATTTCTCCTGGTTAAAATTAGTCTCTAGCTTTACAGTAAACAAAGTGTTTTGCATGATTTAATAGTCTTCCGAGTATATAGGAAAAGTGATTTATTACTTTTTGTGATAATCTCGCTTTTGGAATTTGAAAGACTGTGAATCATTAATTAGCATCACTCTTGCCTTAAATTATCATTGTTTGTTTAACCTGTGGAAGGCCAAGCTTGACTATAAACCTTCAAACTAACATTTTAATGGTGTCTTTTGTAATTCTATAGAACGAGAAATCTTTCTGGAGAAAACAGATTTTTTTCAGGGTTTGTTACCAGTATTAGTTTGATGGATTTATTTTATTGTTCCCATAGGTTCAAATACTGAACCACAGCATTCAACCCAAAAATTGGGTTATGGCCAGGGGATCGCAGTATGGTTTTGACGGGAAGAACTCCTTCCCAAAGGAGCCAAAGTGTGAAAACAGGGCTGCTTCATGATTGCTACTGTAGCTGCTGCAGGCCCTCTGAATAGTATGCTCCCCTCCCTCCATGAAGGAGGATGGTCCATGGTCCATGTAGTTGCAGATTCATTGGCATGCTCCTGGGACCCACTCTAGGACCCTCTGTATTGCACCTTGCAGTTAATGCAGATACCTTAGGGGACTCTGCAAATCCTGACTCTCCACTACACTCATTTGAATGATGGAACAATGCCTTTACTTCAGGATCAGGGCACAATCATGATGGAACAAGCAGGATCTGATGTAATACAGATATTTGTTTCCAAGGTATTGCATTTTCTCAAATTGTTTAGACCAGTTTTCAGGGTGTGGTCCCCTGGCTCCTGGGGATCTGCAGACTATGTCTAAGATTTCCACCGGGGTCCGCACCTCCATTCAACATTTTTAGGGGTCTGTAAAGGAAGAAAAGATCAAAAACCCACTGATTTAGATCCCAGCTTTGATCTATTGTAAAATGTTACTATTATGTAGAAACATTGTTTAAGTTGTAAATATCTATTTTGTTTTAAAAATCTAACATTTAATTGTCAAGAAATTAATAAAACAAACAACAAAATAACTTTTAAGCAAAAGTAATTATATTAATACAAACCACTGCTATATTTTGTTGTACTACTGCAGAAGCAGCAGAGGGAGCAAAAGTTAACACAAACTCCTTTACCAGGAGCTGTGCTGACATCACTGATGGCATTCTCTAGGATGTTTATTAAAAAAACAAAAGAAAAAACAAAACAAAAGTAAATCGCCCATTAATTTGGTAAAATCAGGGCCTGTTTTCCATAAGAAAGGGAATGGATGTATTTTTCTATATTAAATAATAAATAAATAATAATAAATAATTCTAACAAGATAAAAAGTTAAAACACATGCTATCACTGGTACTGAGCCAAATGTTGTTCTCAATTGCAGCCATGAAATCCCACTTAAATGTTGACAATAGTGTTTTATACAGCAATGAACTCGAGAAAATAATTCATTCGCTTCTATTTTGGAGAGCTACGTGGTAACCCTGCATAATAATGTGCTCTTCATACTGTGACTCTTTTTAATAAGCTCTCTCTTATCTGTGGCAAAAGGTTATTTGCTTCATATCTGTTTCAATGTAAACTAGTCTAGTAGAGCAAATGAACAAAAAGATACTGGAAGGGAAAGTGACTGTGGGAAAGTATATTTGAGGTAACATCCTGCCTCACTGAAGTCAATTGGAGATTTGCCTTTGATTTCTACAGTTACGGGATTGCACGTGTGGGACTACAGAGTTTTAAAATCCTTTAGCCTAGTCTCCTGCTGACTGAAAAGTAGGAACTAGCTCTTTTCTCTATCTGTACCCCCAATCCTCTTTGTGCGTGTGCGAGAGTGAGATTGCACGTGGAATGGCAGTTAGAAATACTGTGAATAATGACAATGAAACAGCTGTGATTCTGGTTATTTGTTGGTTAAGCCCCATGCCTGCTATTTTGTCAGCTTGTCTTTCATGTGATCTGAAGTTCTTTGGACAGGGCCATCTTTATGGCTTTTGGTCCCCGAAGCAAAAACACAAATAAAGTCAGAGAGGAGTTTTTCTGCAGGGATTTTCATAAACAAAATGGAAGCTTTAAGATTTTGCTTCAGAGAGGAGATGCCAATAGCAGGTCTTTGCTTTGCTGAATTATTAAGCAGAACTAAAGGTTATTGAAACATGCACAGATATAGAGGTAGAGGCCAGAACTCTGTCTCTCTGTGTTTAAAAGCATAGGCAGTGCCATTGGCCAATAACCGTTTTAGGTTTAAGGGAACACAGTGAGTAGATAGACTTTTTGTATGAAACAATAAACTTCCAGCATACTTGCAAAGAAATGCCCTTTCCCCCTTGCTGCTCCACATAGCTGCAGACTTGAAATGCTCCTAAGGCTAACTCTGAGTACAATACAGATATGTGTGAGCTGCTAAGAAATGAGAGGTTGTCAGAGCAGGTCAGGCGATGAATTCATTGTTTCCCCATATTTCCTCTTAAAATTCATGTTTCGCTGAAAGCCAAAGTGTAAAAGTTTAGGTGCCAGATTTGGGTTTCCATATGAAATTAGACCAAAATTATGAACAGCCAAGATGCACAAGAATTTCATCTTTCCCCAGAATGTTAAAATTACAAAATACTTTTACTTCACCTTTCTAAAAAAGCATTGAGAAATTATTATTTTTTGTGTGGCTGTTATGAAATCTGGAGGGTTTCTTGAATGATTATTTCTTAGAATGTATGGAATTTGTTATCAATTTACCTTGTTTTTGTCACAGATACTTTTGAGTGATTTTTATAAAGAACATTAGGTTTTTTGTGTGTGGTTTTTTACTTTTTACTGCAATATTTAAAATGCTGATTAAGAGATTTGCTTCTACAGCTCCCAACTGTGTAACCATTACTCAGATTGATGAGTGCTTACTTGCACAGCTAGTGACTTTGACTTCCACACACATCATTGGGACTACCTGTGAGTAAAGTGCTCACCAATGTGAATAAAGGTTGCAGAATCTAGTCCAATAGAATGGTTATTGTGTTTGTCATAACATTAGACTTCTCAGGACTTTTGGAAATCTGGATGCAAACCTCCTTTAAGCCCTTTTCTCATATTTTGCTCTTAAAATTTCTATGGGCTAGGCTAAAATAATCAAAGAAAGTGTTGCAATAAAACAGATGCATGGTAGCATGTTTTGTGAAGCTGCACTCCATTTATCAAGGCTCACATTTTAAAATCACAAGTGTCTTTAATCAGGGAAGAAAAAAATAAGTTTTTGATTTTTCTAATGCTAGCAAATATTATCTTGTTCGCATTGGGAAACTGCTGAGCTAGTCTTGCCTGGGGAAGGGTTAATGCTA
This sequence comes from Dermochelys coriacea, assembly GCF_009764565.3. NCBI lineage: Eukaryota > Metazoa > Chordata > Testudines > Dermochelyidae > Dermochelys > Dermochelys coriacea. Next base: position 44,150,920 of record NC_050071.1, read on the forward strand.
TATGCTAAAATTCTGGATAGTGATTCCTCATACAATGAAATAATGGAGAATAGAAAGAAATATGTGACAAACTTCTTTGTATGAGATCAAGATAAAGGTAAGGAGAATCCCAGATTACTGATATTTGAAAAAACAAAACAAAAAACAAACCAACTTTTTTTTGTTTAAAAAAAAAGGCACTCTGGTACCTTTATTTCTTCATCCCATTATATTGCTATACAGCTATAACAGTATCTTGATGTAATGGACAGTGTCCAACTAGGCATTTGGTTAAAATATCAAATTGACTATTAGAATATGTGATTAGCGGGTGATCTGTCTAGATAATGAGCTTTATCAAGCAAATGAATTTGTGTTTTGTGCTACTCTTTTATTTATTTTTTCATATAAAATTAGAATATTCTCCCTTTTGCTTTGCCATGCATGAAGAAGCAGACAAGTGCTAATTGTACCATAGAGTACCAGAAAGGGCATTCAGAGTGGCATGGTGGCCATGTGGGATATTTTCCCTGAGTTCTATGTCCATGAAATCTTTGTCCATTACTCCGACTCGTGTTATTGACAGTTGCACTTTTCCCATAGAATACAACTACCATGAAAGGTCATGACTATGTGGAGAGAGGCAGTCCCTGTTATAGTTTATTGGGCAATTTGAAGATTAAGACTAAGACCTTGAAATCAAATTTTCAGTTGAGGAGCCTCTGTGATAATGTGTGTGAGCTAATCAGTGTGGCTTAGCAGATGAGCAACTGCATGATGTTTCAGAGGGCTTTTTAAATGACTGTTTTCATTGAATTTAAACAGTGAATTGTAGAAGCTGGAGGTCACAAACACAGGGACAACTCCACATTTGTTACAATGGATGGATAAAATCATTTTTAACATGTTGGTATCAGTGTGTCCAGTATTGCCAGGAATATATAGTGTCCAGGAGAAACCCAAGGCAGCATCTGTGACAATGAGGACATAGATGCTTCCATCTTGGGTTGTGAAATGGTGTAGGCCACTTCAAAATGTTTCCTTCTTACACCAGTATCGCTTCTCTGCTGTCACGGTTAGATTCTGCCATTTTTCTGTCACAAATCCAGTGTCTTTATTAAGACCATGATTTTTAGTGTCTAGCAAAGTTATGTTTCAGAGTAGCAGCCGTGTTAGTCTGTATTCGCAAAAAGAAAAGGAGTACTTGTGGCACCTTAGAGACTAACAAATTTATTAGAGCATAAGCTTTCGTGAGCTACAGCTCACTACATCGGATGCATGCAGTGATGCATGCATGCATCCAATGAAGTGAACCTTAGCTCACGAAAGCTTCTGCTCAAATAAATTTGTTAGTCTCTAAGGTAGCAAAGTTATGAATTTTAACTCCCAGGCTCGTCTTTTGAAAGTGTTGTGCAGATTTTCTTTGTTAGGTCACATGTAGAGTGGCTATATGACTTATTATAACAATCTGTAACTCAGTAATCCCCCTTTTTGGCCTATGACTACAGGGGTGTTAATGGGCTACTTCATCTTGAGTTGTCCCTTAGAATTTGTGCTAAGTACTTACGCTAAACTATCTGTTTAATCTTGTATTTAGCTGTGACACTGTCAATACCTTTCCCAGACCTGAAGAAGAGCTCTGTGTAGCTCAAACACTTGTCTCTCTTCCCAACAGAAGTTGGTCCAATAAAATATATTGCCTCACTAACTTTGTCTATCTGCGTATTGTTGGCATTTATGACAATCTTTTATGACCTTTCCTAGTAGTTTAATATTAATGTTGAATACTTATCTGGGGGTTTCTATATAAATGAATTCTGCTATTTGACTGTTAACTCCCCTCCTCTGGGGGACATAGAGTGCACCCACAATTAGAAACCATTGTTATGCTCAAATAAATTTGTTAGTCTCTAAGGTGCCACAAGTCCTACAGGCTAACACGGCTGCTACTCTGAAACCTTTGTTGGTATGGTTTCAAAATCAGTTGGGCTTGTGAGAGTGGGCAAGGGCAGGAATAATATGCAAACATGTAGGGGTTTGGGACCAGAGTTACCCACCAATCCTATATCTCAGCACACTTGAAAAACCTCACAACCTGCCTCTTCCAAAACATCCTAATGTTAGGAGATAAATTAAATGCAGTCTGTGCCATCAGTACTTTCTTCATGCCCTCAGTGATTACATTTGTGTGATGACTTTTTCTGTGGAAGAAGAGGAAGTGGCCCCAAGAAATCTTCCTACATTCATAACATTTCCAACATTTAAATAAGATGTCAGTGTTGTCTGTCTTGTCTCATTTGTGGTTTGTCTGTACTGTTTGCAAAATTCCAAGTATAAAGCAAAGTAGATAGATATTATAGAGAAATAAACAAATGAAGTCTCCTGCCTGATAGGTCTGTTTCCCAATCTCCCTAGCTCTGTCCAATTCCCTCTTTCCTGTTTCAGTGTTTATTAGAGTTTCTGAATTGGCTATTAAATATTTGCCACTTCTTGTTCTTTTGGGAGCTGGACAGACAAACACAGAAATGCCTTAAAGTAGAGAGTAGAATCTTACTTATCTATAAAACAACAACAAAACAAAAAAAAAACCACCATAAGTTTAAAGGGAAAACTATAAAATATGGAATACTCAGCTTGAATATTTTTGCTACACAAAAAACGAGGGAAAGAAAGATGTGCGCTGGGAATGGGATTCAAGCCAATCAGCTTGGTTGGAGAGCATGTAAAGAGTAGCCCCCCCCACCCTCTCCAGATTACATCTTCAATATTTTTCCTCAAAGTAAGAAAAACTTGCAGTTTAGTGGTATGAAATCAGATAACCTCCCACCTAATAGCTATTACTGCTGTTGACTATTACTAAAGAGACAGAATAAGAGATTTTCAAGATTGTATGACAAATTCTCTCTCCAGTTATGTCTGTGTACCCAGTGACTAAAATGGACTTGCACTGATATAACTGAACAAAGAGTTCAGCTTTATCTTTATACCGCTGCTAGAGATTTTACCTGTGAAAATCCTGGAGAGGGGAAAGTTACACAAGTATCAAAGCTGTAGGCCAAGCTTAAAAAAAAAACAACGCAATTCAAGACACAGAAAAGTAACAATACATTGAGAAAGGGACAAATATATTTTCTGGTTAGGAATTAATTGAACACAAGGAATTTATGAACAGATTTCTTTTTTGGGGAGGGGGGCAGAAGATAATCTCTTCAGCTTCCCCATTATCCCCATTTACAAATAATTATTATTCACAATCTGCTTATTCAAGAAAGTTAAAAAAGAAGTCTATGATTTTTTTGGGGTGGAGAAGGTACAGGAGGAAAACAGGCTAGAGAATTGCAGTTAGGGTCTCTTCTCTCCCTGCCAGCCTGATTGGACCAAAACAAATCCTCCCCTTCTCCCCCAACATTTTGTCTTCCCTAGACAGACATCTGCCTGAAGCGTACTGATAAAATTTTATGGAATTTTGGTTTACAGTGGAAACAGTGCTTTACATTTTTCCCCTTAGAGCTCCAAGAGCCAAAAATAACAGTATAATGAGCATTCAGATTTATAAATGTCATCCACTGGTGCCTTGTTGATGTGCATCCTTTATTCACTTCCATGGGTATATTTCATTCTGGTAGACGGGCAAAGTAAAATATTATGGTTGGCCACCACATTTATCGCTGAATAATTTTCTCTCATATTTTTTGTTACTAAATTAAAGAGTTTCGCACAAAAAAATTAAAGTGATAATTCAAGATTCTTAAATTATGGTATGTATGGAAGAATCCCCCCGCCACCCTTTTAACAATATAGAGCTTGTTTGAAAACTGATCAGAGGTCACGTGTACATCTCTTTGCCTTTCTCAAGGCATGTTTTCAGAGTAAAAGATACATCAAGGGTCACTAAAATATTAATGTAACACAGCAGTATCCGTAGGGGAGAAGGGTGTATCATTTGAAGAGGTCAAAGTTAGGATAAATAAATAAATAATGGCAGCTTCTGAATCCATATTAAGTGAAGGTTTAAATAGCTACTAGTGCAATACTCATCAAGAGATAATTAAGGTTTATATATAGTCTGTGAAGTCTATACTTCATTTTGAAGTAGGATTAATAATATACATATTGGTGCTTTAGATGGTAACATTACAAAATACAAAGTAGTCTTACCTGAAGTTAATATTTGATTGTGAAGGATGTAGTTTCAGAATAAAATGTAAGAGTATCCCAAATATTCCTACAAAGTCACACATCCTTTTTTATTGTGTTTTCAGAAATTATGGACATTCAGGCTATAATGTGCAAATACATTTATAAAGGATCTCTAAGCTCCTCTTTCTGAATTCTTATATTTTTTTCCAAAAATGCAGAGTTAGCATTGTAAAATTGAGGCATTTAATGTTTCATTTTCAAAACTTTTTTGTGTTATAGACCCAGTTTTTTAGATTATTAGTAAAAGAAGCAATTCTATTCTGTATACTTGTAATCAATAATTTAAAATATTCTTTATTTGTATACTTATGTTTAAAAGTAATAATAAATATGCATTGCATCTATTTTTCTAAGATGTTTATTCTGGATATAATTGATCATTAAAATATTGATCAGGAAGTTTAGAATTTTAATGTCCTTTACAGGTGTTTATGTAAAAATAGATGAATACTAATGCTATTCTCTAAACCCCATAGCTGATAATCTGTCTAGCAGAGAGAGAGAGAGAGAGAAAGAGAGACAGTTTACATATAAAAATGATGAGGGGAACAGGGATTAGGGACAGACCTGCAGAAATGGGAGACATTTGATACTTAGGGGTCCTATAAAAATACTTACTCTTGTAAACACAGCTGCCTTACAAAATGTTGTTTTAAAGTATATTGTAGACGTCACATAAATATCCCTAATTCACAGCTAAGATACTGTGCGATATGGGTCTCTTATTTATACATTTGTGCACGTGCACGTGTGTTTGTTTGTTTTGTTTGTAAAAGATGATAGGAAGAGAAAGAAAATTCAGTGACAGGATAATTTTTAAATTTGTGATAAAGCAGTCTCAAAATTAGATATTAGAGATACAATTTCCTTTGTGGAGAGGAACGAAAATATATTTCTAGCACCTCTTTCCTCCTAACCAGTTACAGCCCTGTAAAAAGTCTATTTTAAACATTCTGCTAATTGTTTATGGAGGGGAGAACAGATATGTCCCTACATTTTAATTATTCTGGTTATTCTGTATTTCAGCCTTTAATTGGTCATGTGTAGATGGTAGCATTTACCTACTCATTTCTCATTAAATGGCTTCAGGTGAGTAGGAATGATAGTTTGCAGTGTAGAGATAAAATCATATTCCACATCTAACAATACAGGTAAACACTCATTTGGGCCAAACCCTGCTCAAGTCAGAGGGGCTACTTCTGTGAGTAGGGTGAGCAAGATTTGGGCCTTAGACAGGAAGTAAAGATCATTTCAGTTTCACATTAAGGCCTCTTTACATTGCCATTAATCAGACCCTCTATGTGTGGGATTTTTTTCCTACTGTGAATAATCTTATAATGTTAAACCACCTTCATGTGTTTCAGTTGTTTGGGCTGAAAAAGGGCAGTGCTGAGTGTTCCTGTCTCCTGATAAGAAGCTTTGCATGAGAACCTACCTTTTAACCATTGCACCCTTAGTTCAAATCTTTCACTGTGGTGATTGACGCTCCCCAGAGACAGGATTACAGTGGCTTTGTATTCCGAGCACTATTGCAGATTTGTATAGAAAACTACAACTCACTTGTTGGGACTCACCTAACTATTCTTATTGTTGAGTTTTGTTGTTTTAAGTAACTTAGTTCCCCAGAGCTTTTATAAATTTAAATTGAATACTATAAATTTGAAGTACAGTAATTCCAAGAATTCTTAGAGGCATTGATTTTCAACAAACGAAATCACTTAACATTTTGAAGTTTTAAGTGCTGACAGATTGGGGAGGGTACGGGGGGGAAACACCATGCAATCATGATCTAACTGAGGTATTTATTAGCTGGCTTTTGGACAAATAAAGATGAATTCTTTGGAAATATAAACAGTGTGTGACAAAGTAAATGAATATCTGCAAAACTGCATATTATACCAAAGAATGTAACCCTTCTTCATTTTTCAACAAACTTATTTTTAAAGAAAAAAGTCAAATTGTTATGCCCAAAATTTAGCCCACTTTTTTCTTTATAACTCTGCAGAGTATATACAACTAGTGAGACATTTTAAAAAATGTGTTTTAGCCTCACAGCTCAGAACTCACAAGCAACAAAAGCAGTGTGTATACACATGGAAGTGAAAAACTGAAACAGATTGACAGTGCCTCAGAAAACTTGGTAGGACTGGGTGACTCCATGTTACCCCCTGTGTTAGAATGTGGATTAAAGGCCCAGTTGATATCAGCATTAATACAAATAGCAAAATGTTTGTGGTGTGTATGTGTTGCCTGAAATCACCATTTAAGATTTTCCATAAAGATCTTTTAATAGTCTGACAGTCTTCTTTTATAATTTTGTTTGTTTAAAAAAAACTGCACACCTCTTTGTTAAACTTGCCAATTTCAGCAAAAGAAAATACATACAGTCTTTGTCCCGAAGAGTCTATAGTATGAACAAGGCACACAGAGCCAGACAGAATCTTCTGGGGAGAACAATGGAGGAAATTACTAAGATTTTTTTAAAATTATTTGTAAAATTATTATTGTTTACTCATATTTCCAGTTATTATATTAAATCTAAAATGAAAACAAAAACAATACCTGGAAACCCTAGAAATAAAACAATAGCATAAAGAACTTAAAACTGTAAGAATCCATGGCTTTGCAAGTTCTGTTGCCATAAAGATTGGCTGTGAAGCATAACAAAGTAATAAAAGCCAAATACTTCTGTTTGTAATTGTGGTGGTGATATGCTCAGCAGCAATAAGAACAAATCAAATACAGATGTTTCTTGCATGAAGACTTGACTTTTATTAGTGATATGATGCTCAAGGTGATGTTGTCAATGAAATTGTGATAAATAAATCTTGTATTGTATACAAACTGTGATGTTCTCCAACTGGACTGTTGAAAGAGCTGTGTCCCCTCAATTCTGAAACTGGGGTGGCTTTTATACTGCTTTGCTGTGAAAGCAGCCATTCCTGGCCTGTTCACACACAGACTCTAGCATGCAAAATCACTCCCAGTTGAATGATATGTTCTAGCCAATCACTCCTGAATTACATAGCAGAGTGACATCAACAAATTCCCAGTCCCAGACTTGTCCCCAGAAATGTGCATCTTGTACTGCCCAGCTCTTGTTTTTCTGTGCAGTACAAACTTATAGAAAGTTCATCATTTCATCAATAGATATTCACAAACCCTGTTATCTCAAATGGAGGTTCCAGACACTTCAATCCAAAACCACACTGGTTTAGCTAAACCAATAAAACATGTTTATTAACTATAGAAAGAAATATGTTAAGTGATTACAAGTAGTGAGGCATAAAAGGCAGAATTGGTTACAAAGAAATAAAAGATAAAACACAAACTAATACCTAATTTAACAAGTTAAATGAACTAAAAGCAGAGGTTTTTCTTCACCACATGCTTTTACTGACTGAACTCCTTCAGTCAGCACCATGCCTCCAGTTCACTGACACTTCCTTTGTCTTTCAAATGTTGTTGATGCCATTAGTAGAGATGAGGGAAGAGAGGTGATTTGTGTCCTCTGTTCTTCCTTCTTATAGTGTTTCTTTTCTTTGAGAATCATCTCCAGCTGGGGTTCAGGTGAGGGCACGTCTGTCTTCCAAGATGTTGATTTTTCACTCAGATCCTTCTTCCTGCCAAAGAATGGCCCAGTAATAGTCCGTTTGATTATGGTGACACCTAGCTGAGGTAGTGGCTCACCTTTTGTCTCTGAGGAACTGGTTTGGGCTGCTTTTCTAAACTTGGGGCATGTCTCAGCAATGTCATACAGTAAAATCTTGTAACTTTACAAACAATATTGCTACACACATTTTACCAAGACAATAAAGTTCAGTAGATTATAGTTTTAAAATGATGCCTCACGAGGCATATGTCATACAAATTTTATCATAGTCTTGTAAAAGTGGTGGACATAACAGTACAGTCTGTCACACAAACTATTGAAAAGGAATGCAGATGAGTATACCTGGCATCTTCAGAAAAGTGTCATACAGCAGAAAAGTTTGTAATGGCCTGAGGTCTGATTCAACTGCTGTTAAGCTCCAGACTCAGATAGTGTTCTTACTCAACTCTCCACTGCTGGTAAATTCTCAGTGGAACTATTTTTCCAAGTCTCCAAGGGTTCTTGTTTAAAATCTCACATAGCTATCCACAATAAACTGGGTGTGGATAGCTAGGCTTTTACTTTTTCTAGGGGTAATAAATGAAGACACGATAGAGAGGTAGGTGCAGGACATGTTACACAGCTAAGCTCTCTAACACTTTAGATGCATATGTTGGAGGGTCACTTTTAAAATTAAGGAAGTTATAATGCATTGACCACAAGCACCCTGGTGCTATTGCATCCAGAATATTGTCAGCAGCATTGTTTCTGCTGGTTCAGGAAGGATATGGAAAAATACAGAGGACAATAAAAATTATACAAAGACTGGAGGTAGATAGTAAGACATATGAACAGAGCTTGGAGGAACTGAATTTTTATGGTCTAGAGCAGTGGTTTTCAACCTGTGGTCCACAGACCCCCGAGGATCTGCAGACTATGCCTAAGATTTCCAAAGGGGTCTGCACCTCCATTTGAATTTTTTAGGGGTCTGCAAATGAAAAAAGGTTGAAAACCACTGATCTAGAAGAAAGAAAACTCCTAAAGCACCTTTACTGTCAACAGCAGCTCAGACAAGAGAATTCAAATGATACATTAGCAGAATGGATGATTCAGGTGATGTTTTCTTGTTCTTCTCTAATGACACAATAGAACCCTCAACAGAGTCTATATTAGAGAAGAATAGTACAGGTGGGTGGAGGCTCTGTCAAAAAAAGAAGTATAAATCTTTCATAGCAAGCCAAATGTAAAAAATATCAAACATTCATAATATGGTTATGATAGCTCAATGCAGTTGTAATTATCATAAATATAAAGGGAAGGCTAACCACCTTTAAATCCCTCCTGGCCAGAGGAAAAAACTCTTTCACCTGTAAAGGGTTAAGGAGCTAAAGATAACCTCGCTGGCACCTGACCAAAATGACCAATGAGGAGACAAGATACTTTCAAAGTTGGAGGGGGGTGGGGAAACAAAGGGTTCTCTCTGTCTGTGTGTTGCTTTTGCTGGGACCAGAGCAGGAATGCAGGTCAGGGTGGGGAAGGAACCTTGACAGTAATTATGCAACTTCATTTTGAAAAAGTTGCAAGTAATGGAACAGCTCTAATGGAGCTGGCAATGAATGCATAAAATTAACAAACGAGACTAGTAGTTACAAGGGTATATATTTCTGCTGCAAAGTCTTCACAGGATAAAGACATAAATATGCAAATTGTACAGCTGAAAAAAACATTTGTACAATGTCAGACCTAGCTTCCTATGTGCAGGGTATAACCAAAAGTGTTTTCAGGATATTTAAACTCATTTACTTGTTGAAATAATCTCAACAAGTGGGGACATGGAAGAGGAACAGCTTTGCTTGCATAGATGATTTCTATTTAATTGCAAGGGTTTCTTGGTTATATGGACAAGATAAACCTGTGCATTCAGCTAGCAACACTTTTAATCACATATTTTTCCAAAGAACAAATGTTCAGGGTCTGTAAAGCATACTGATTATATTCTACCCTCTGTTTGGAAATGATATTATTAAGGGCCTTCATATATAACTGATCATGGGGAATTTTGTAGGATTCAGCCTTGAAGGATGTCACATTTCAAAACTCCCACTGAAGACTGCAATTACTCATCACTCATTGACAGGTTTAGAGATGTCCGTGGAGGACAGCTCCAAACACATAACCAATGTCCCTTTAATCACCAAAACAACAACCCATTGGCAACTGGAATAAAAGCTGCTGAAAGGTTCAGCATGTCCAGAATATTTAGCTGACCCTCATTGAACACCAGCATATCATTCATGATTTAAACAATTGTAATCTCAAAATCCAGATTAGAACCTAGACAGGATGTCAGTACTGTTCAAGAGCACTTGGAATTAAAGATTTCTCAATCCCCTTCCCTGAAAGTGAGCACTTTTCAGACTAGATGGGGTTTGTCAAGCATTCAAGCATTATGAAATTGTAAATGGTGCAAAGCCCTGTATATTTAAGGAATATTGGTGTCCTTTGTTTGCTAAGTGAGATATTGATAAGGCCTGTCATTGATGTAATCACAGCTATCCCTATTGCCTGAAGCAGCAAATACAGGCTACAGAGAAAGTTCACAAGTGCCTCAAGAAACCAAGAAAACCATAAGACATCCTTGTCAAAAATCAAATTGAATGCAGGCAATGGATGCGGGTCCACTGGCACCCCATAGTTGTCTAACCCTAAAGTCGAGAGAGATTAGCCATGTTACCCAAAAAACCCCTCATGTCAGAAATCATGTGAAAGAATTGAAAATAACTGCATATTGCAAGTGTTCAGCTGGGTGTTTCCCTGTAGCGTATACGGCTGTGAACAAGTAACATTTCTTACCTTCCGACATAGCTCTTAGTTGTTTTTTTGTTTATTTCTTGTGGATGGAGGAGCCATTGACAGGATAACTTCTAAGAGAGCCATGGCTCAAGATGAAGGGAGGGCAGTATAATGAAAAGGCCAGCACACCAAGGGATAGGAACATTTTCCCCTGCCCAGGTCCTTGGGGTCTGCAGCACTTGAAGGCATTTTTTTTGCTTCTCCACAGCCTTGCCAAGTAATTTTCCGTGGAGGAAGGTTCTGTGAGGTTCTTCTCAGTTTCCTCTGCCCTGCTCCTGTGGTAGGACATTCTGCCAGCTGCAGTTTGGTGCAGATGGTGTTGGATGACATTTGAGGTCCTTGCTGAGGGCTTCTTCACCTCTTGCCTTCCTTTATTACCAATAATACACTGTACAGAAATGATCCAAAACACTTCAGTTATACTATTGCAGTATTATAAGTTTTTGAACATGAGAATGATCATACTGGGTCAGACCAAAGGTTCATCTATCCCAGTATCCTGTCTTCCAACAGTGGCCAATGCCAAGTGCTCAAGAGGGAATTAACAGAACAGGTAATCGTCAAGTGATCCATCCCGTCACCCATTCCTAGCTTCTGGCAAACAGTTTGGAACCACTAGTCTAGAGTTGAAGTATTTGTGTTTGTTTTTTTGTTTTTTGTTTTTTGTCAGTGAAAATTCTAGCTGTGATTGGTTTTTAGCAAATTTCTTACATTGTCTTACTATGACTTTCTTTGGGTTTTCCTGCCTTTGTGCTTCCTAGATCCATATTTAACTATCTTGGCACAATCCTAGTCCTCCTGACCAGAAAATTCTTTAGCCATGTCAAGAATATTTCTGGACCTCTTTGCTAATCCCAAACCTCATTTATAAAAAAACTAGACTTTTTTCTAAATCCCCTAGCCCTTTTGCTTCAAAATCTAGGATATTATTTTTAAGCACAAATATTCTGAAATTGTTTTCTACTAAAACGTATTAAAATTTATTTAATTTTTATTCATGATTTAAACCTCAGCACTCACTAGTGTGTATTTATTTTGAATCATCTACTGGGACTTTTCTTTTGCTAACAAATGCTTGAAAATAGGGCCCAGCTGTTACCCACCTGAGTATGAATGGAGATATCACTTCCAGTAGTCTTAGGTAACTACAACCCAATCAGGTATTCACATACATTAGGCAAATAGCAGGTTTAACACATTTTTCAGATATGCTTGCAGACAGGCTGTGAGATGGGCAAACTTGCAAGACTTTTGCATCGTTATCTCTCATTTAACTTTGAAAACATTATCTCTGTAACCATCCAATGAATGGTAATGCATCCGATGAAGTGAGCTGTAGCTCACGAAAGCTTATGCTCTAATAAATTTGTTAGTCTCTAAGGTGCCACAAGTACTGCTTTTCTGTAACCATAAGGGTTAAAAACACTCATTGTTTTTAAAATAATAAATGCTTTGGGAGCAGAATTCTGTAGCAAAGGAGGAATAATACATCTGCAGAAATCCAAGATCCTGGTCATATTTTGTAATGGGTAAAGTAACGAGTTTTCATTTTTTTACTGTGCTTTTCAAATGTAACTGCTGCCCAGTGGGAACTGTATCTAGAATTTCTAATTCTAAAGCAGAGACTTTCTTTGCCACTTGAGTCTAAAGGACTGTATCTCTTAGCAAGATGCAGTAGCAAACAGCTATCCTCTTGGGGATTAGCCAAAGAGGAGGATATATAACATACTCCTACAATTTGTTACACAAAACTTTAAATTATTATGGTGCTTAAGTAAAATAAAATACGATTTTATGCATACCAGAAAAAATATAACAGTTAAAATTGTCACCATTTACTGTAGTCGTTATATATTACAGAAGCAAGATTGTATCATCGCCATTGTGTAGACTTACACAATTCAGAAAGTCATACAATAAAAGTAAAACAAATCTTTCATGATGGCACTTTGTCACAAGACTGCTGTTTTCTGTGCTGTACCCAATGACTAAGTTAGTGGGCCAAATTCTCTTTTGGCATAACTATATTGAAGTAAATGGATTGACTTAGACCAGAAGAAAATTTGGCCCAGTGTAATTAACATTTCAATACCAGGAAGTGAACTTAAGTTGAGGGGAGGGAAATGATTATCCAAAAGGTTGTTTTGTTTCCTGGTGTAACTCTGTTACTTGTTGTGGAAGTTATTATGACTTGTTATCCATAGTGTAACCTCATTTATAATTTACAGCATGTTGAAATGTACCAAAAGAGTAAAGGATGTATCCTCTCACTGTACATCAAATAGCCAATTTGATAATCTATTATGAATGATAACACTGTGCAAGAATACAACATGGAATTGTAGTACATAGTGCCTAATTCTCTGGTAACATAAACTCTCTACAGCTCCAGTGAGATAAGTGAAGTGGGATATTATATAAAATAGCACTGAATGTGACCTGTGTTCTATACTTTTATTCTTTTGGCAATGCATTAGCAATGTCATGGCTATATATTTTCCTAAATTAAAGAAATGTAAGTAATGGCAATCATGGTTTGTAGAAGACTTCCCAAATATATAAACGTTGAAGTTATTGAAACCACAGTATATCTTTAAGGTAAGCATAGGAACTAAGTTTAGAAATGTTTTTGACTAAACTACTGAAATACATAGGGTAAATACTCTTTCAAAGCAGTAATATTTTCTCAATACTTCCCAGTGTAATGCAATTATATGGAACTCACCGTTAAGGAATTTAGTGGAGAACAGAAGGTTCCCTGCTAAGAATGCACAACTTGGAGGGTGTGTGCCTTTGCGGATTAGCTTGGCTGTAGAGGATACCATTAGATTTGAGCTGCAGGAACAAACTAGAAAAGGTCAAGCCAGTTTAACCACAGTGGATAATATGCTGCATATGTTTTCCAGTTTTCAAATAGTTTTTTTCCTTAGTCCTCGTACTGTGTATTCTGCCAGGGATTTCTAAAAGTGCAGAAGAGAATCTGTCCAATGTTAAGGGAAGAAGGATGCTTTCATGCAATGTAGTAGATTAGATTGTGGTTTTGATTGTGGATAACCGAGAGTGAGGATGCTATTCTTTTATTTCCATGTACATTTCTATCATTTATTAACCGTCTGCCAAATGCTGTGCAAAGTAGGAAATAAGGATGAGCTGATGCAGATGCTTCATGTAACTACCTTCAGAGGTTACCTTTTTATTCATGCCTTTCTCCCCCTCCTTATCACTGAAATTGATCATGGTATTTTTGTGATAAGTTCATCTTCACTAACCCTGAAACTTCAGTCTTTCCCAAAACTTGTTTGAGGTACTGAAATGGCATCACAGTAAATCTCCCAATTGAAATCTCTATGTGAATTTATTAATCATCCTTTCATTGAGAATAAAAACAAAGAACAGAAGATTATTAGACATAACTTGGGCTGTTATTAACATAAGGCTCAGTTTTGGCTTTGCCGCACCTTGTGTTATGGACCATCCGATTGTTGTGCTGCCACAGGAGCTACTGGGGATGGAGATTGGGATTGGTTGTTTTTTTTGGTTTCCTCATGGTCCACAATGGACATATTCTGCATCAGTCCTGTACCTGGCATAATGTATGTCTCCTGGCTTGCTGGCCTGGCATATTGGGCATGGGCATAGCCAAGGTTCCTCTGCTCATCGACGTGCATAGGAGGAAGAGTAATGGCTCTGTGGAGGTTGCTGTCTCTACTGCGCTGCTACCTGTGACATGAACAGCTAACCCAGGGAAATAAGGGGGAAACTTATGCTTACTTAGTCCCTTGTGCAGGCACGCAGGCCAGGATTTGACCCATAATGTTGTCTACTCCTTCTGTTGCCCAGAGTCATTAACGAACAACATTATTTCAAAGCTGTTTTGACATAATTCAGTAATTACGGTACACAAAGAAAAATCTTGTTGGTGCTGTCTAATGCTATTCAAGTTAAAATTTAAATGATTGTTAAACATAATCAACAAGATGAATATCAGCTTTATTTACAAAATAAGAGGAAAAGATTGCTAAAGGTCAACTGACAAAATTGATGTAGGAAAATCTGTTTTTAACCTTGTAATAAGTTACAATGAAGTATATAAACATAGTTTAGAGTTGTATGTTCAGTACCCAGAAAATGTGTATACTACTTCCTCGCACTCCTCCCCTGTATATACTAATGTTGAAAGAAGCAGTGTGAAACAAAATGAAAAAAATGAAGGGGCTTTGATAATTCTAAAGTAGCTGCTTGAATTCCTTTCTCGCCTGGAGGAAACCTTGAAATGTGTCTGTACTTTATTTGTGTTCAATTCCCATGCTCTGTTGGACTTGCAAGTCTACCATACTTTTAAAATGGTAGCACAGTGTTTGTTTCCAATGAATGTTAACAAAATGCTAATGGACTGTACTAATTAAAAGAACCGTAAAACAGCAGAGAAGAAATATTTTTTGTTTAAACGAAATAGTGGGTGGAAGTTAATTGAAAATCAAATTCCATACAAAGCCCTGATCTAGCTATAATATTAAATGATTACCTAAATCTATTTCAGATCAAGAACAATATCCCACAGAGAACTTCTTGGTTTTTGTTGTTGTTTTGTTTCTTTAAAAGGGGCCCAAGAAAGACCCTTCACCCAGTTCTTCACTTTGCTTCATGGATTAAACATTTCTTTGAAGCTGTGCGTGTCAGTGGTGTAAGTAAAATAACAAATGGAATGGTTTTTCTTCCAAACTGAAGCCTTGACCCCTCAAATTAGAACATAAAGAATGCCAAGGCAATTTGGATAAGTGGTGATCTGAGCCTTAAAGTTCTGCATAGGTGGCTGAATAATCAAAGGATTTCTACATTGTTTTATTTTGCTAACTGACAATTTAGTTTTTTTTAAAGGTTCTTGATTTTAAAGATTCCTTAATTTGTATTGAGCAACTGAAGCATTGCCACTCTTTGTCTTTGCCAGTTAAAGACATGTCCAGTCAATATACAGGAGTTGTAGGAAGCTGATTATATTTAATTACGCTGTTCCACTCAAGTATATGTGCCGATTAGAATATGGTAGCCATTTGACAGAATTATCATAATACTTTCCGAATACTCTTTGTAAGGGACTCACCAGTGACATATAACGTTGAAAAGAAAATGGAGTTTCTCCAATTCTATTTAAAAATAAATCAATCAGTCCCACCACCATCATACAAAATACTGTTACACAAATAATATGCAAATAATACCCCTTCATGTAAACTCTGTGCCCCCCTGTTCTATTTGTTTCAGTTTATATGCAAAAGTAAAAAAGTGCACATGTTCATTTAACCTATTAAAAATGTAGATCATTATGGTTTCTGATGGCCTTAAAATCTGTGAATGTATAACATTATAAACCCAGAAATATATGACACCAAAAAAACACAAAACTACACTCTCCATCTATGATCAACTCCATCAAACCCCACCTCCTGTGACAGCCTGCACAAACAGATGCACCTTGCAACATGCCCTGGATGTTGCAAAAGGCTTTGTTAGAATTTAACACTTCAGTAAAGATAATTCATTGTGTTCTAATTGTACTGTCTATAGGGCAGATCTGAGCTAGTGAGCATAAGGGGGATAAATCCAATTTGGGTATATATCAGGAGATTAATGACAGAGGTTCATTGTTGTAATGTAATATCTTTAATGTTGGACTTTTTGGGTGGTGAGAGAGAAAAGAATGCCCAGTATGTGGCAGCACAAAAGAGGATTAGGAAATATGAAGCAGGGGTGTGAAGGAGATCCTACATATTAACAAGTGTGTCTGCTTCTGGGAGGTAAGCCTCTTTTTAGCATATATCATTATTAAAGATGAGCACTATTCAATCCCCAGAGATAGTTAATCCCCTCCTGCAAAATAAATAAAAGAGAGTCTTCTCTCAGCCTTATATTTCCTCTGTTTAATTTTGTAGTCAGATTCTCAGTATTTGACTTCATCAAATTAAGATAACTCACTATTATCCTATCTTTATATTCTCCCTTTGACTTCAACAACAGAAGAAATACCTGAGAAGCAACTATAGGGTTTGTTCTATGTTTCTATTTCAATCTTTTTTTTAAAATAATCCACCCAAGTGATTGGGTTTCTAGAAAATTAGAATAGAAAATTGGTTTCTATATTCCTGCTTTCAAAATATCACTTGAAATACAATGACACTAATGTTAACAGCCTTGAGCCCCCAAGATATTAACATGCTGTATCATTTGTTATTTGACTGATTCTAGTTCCAGTTGAAATGACTCCAAAGTACATGAACTTTTGTTGAAATTACCAGTGGCAATAGTGCATTCACTCACGTTTTTGTTGGAATGTTTGCACTCAACACCTTTCTTGTCACTCTAAATGTCACTGTTGAATCACAAAAGACGCCACTTTACTTTGGTCAGCCTAGAATTTAAACAAATGTTTACAAATATGACATTGATGTGGATTTTTTTTCTGGTTCTGAAATATATTGTGGACAATGCATAAAAGTCAGTGAGAAAGCAGAATAAAACCGGACTGCAGTCAACTCATAGCTTTTGACAAGAGTGCTGTGAAATATGTTGTCAAGGTTCCTTCCCCACTCTGAACTCTAGGGTACAGATGTGAGGACCTGCATGAAAACCCCCTAAGCTTATTTTTACCAGCTTAGGTTAAAACTTCCCCAAGGTACAAACTATTTTGCCTTTTGCCCTTGGACTTTATTGCTGCCACCACCAAGCATCTAACAAATATATAACAGGGAAATAGCCTGCTTGGAAACATCTTTCCCCCCAAAATCCTCCCAATTCCCTTTCCTGGGGAAGGCTTGATAAAAATCCTCACCAATTTGCATAAGTGAACACAGATCCAAAACCCTTGGACCTTAAGAACAATGAAAAAGCAATCAGGTTCTTAAAAGAAGAATTTTAATAGAAAAAAAATAAAAGAATCACCTCTGTAAAATCAGGATGGTAAATACCTTACAGGGTAATCAGATTCAAAACATAGAGAATCCCTCTAGGCAAAACCTTAAGTTACAAAAAGACACAAAAACAGGAATATAC
This sequence comes from Dermochelys coriacea, assembly GCF_009764565.3. Taxonomy (NCBI): domain Eukaryota; kingdom Metazoa; phylum Chordata; order Testudines; family Dermochelyidae; genus Dermochelys; species Dermochelys coriacea. Next base: position 44,168,591 of record NC_050071.1, read on the forward strand.
ATTCCATTCACCACAGCTTATTTTATCAGCCATTTAAACAAAACAGAATCTAACGCATATCTAGCTAGATTACTTACTAAGTTCTAAGACTCCATTCCTTTTCTGTTCCCGGCAAAAGCATGACACTGATCGAGAGAACCTTTGTTTCCCCCCCCCCAGCTTTGAAAGTATCTTGTCTCCTCATTGGTCATTTTGGTCAGGTACCAGCGAGGTTGTCTTAGCTTCTTAACCCTTTACAGGTGAAAGGGTTTATCCTCTGGCCAGGAGGGATTTTAAACGTGTTTACCCTTCCCTTTATATTTATGACATATGTCTACACCTGCATAACAATGAGTTTCTTTATTTAAAAGGGAAGCTCAGTTTCACTATTTAGGCAATTATCTCAATGTGTTCATAGAAGAATCTGTAGTAAATCAAGGAAACTGCAGTTGAATGTGGTGTGCATCATGACAAACAGAATGCTGAAGAAATTAATTGTAGAATTGTCTCCTTGCTCATCCTCTAAAAGAAAAAGCTTGTCACAGTCTTCATGTTGGCTCTTCTTTTCCTTCAGTTGGTAGTAAGAGAAAAATCTATCATTTAAATTCAGCAGACTCTATCAACTTACACAAAGCACCATAAAAATGGCTTACACTAACTAGGGGAATATGTAGATTAAAAAAAAGTTCACTTGCATGTTCAAAGTAGAATGATCTTCAGGAGGGATACTCAATTACTTTAGCAATGTCCATTCAGCTGAGCCCTTTGGGAGGTTAACAAGAGGTTTAAAAAAATGTGGGGGGACTGAGTTTTACGGGAAGTAAACATGCATGAATTACGAGCATTTTTTAAAGTTATCAGGTTCTCTGCCTATTTTTCATATTTATTTTAGACTTTGCTCTGTGGCCTCTTTGATTTGAAATGTAGTCAGCGCATGAGCAATGAAGAGCAAACTACTAGGATTTGTGTTTGTGTGGATATTCTGCTATTTGGAAGTTTTCTAACTTTTTTGTACCATTTTGGCCCTTCTCTGAGCCGCAAAAGTAAAGTTACTCACGTGCTTAAGTGTTTGCAGATTGAGCTCCTGATTTGCTCTTTCATAGCTTTTCTGTGAATATTTCTGCAGAAGGTTATTGACGAGATTAGAATTTTACTATGGCCTAAGGAATGCAAGTTAACAAAGATCATTAAAATTGTGGTAGATTCCATTGTTTAATAAAGTGCTCTCTCTTGCATTAAAAATCACAGACTATAAAACATATAAATACCACAACCAGAGGAAAGGGATAGATTTTCTATTGAGTTTATTAACATGAGGCAAACTATGTATGTTCTGGCAGTCTAGACGGGAGAACTGTAATGTTTCTTCTTTCCTTCCTCATTAATTTTGATAGATTTGAGGGGTTTGCATTTCTGCACTAACAGGTTTCCATTTTCTCCTTTTGCTTGACCTTTCCTACAGTGTACTCTCGTTATTACATATGCAGCAGAAATTAGCATGTTAGCAGCAATTTATACAAAATGTGGAAAGAACATCATTGACTTCACTGGAGTTACTCAGGATGTACACTGGTATAAATGAGAGCAGAAGGTGACTCAGAATATTAATTATTATTGTCTACATATTTGTCTTTAATTTCTTTTTAGATTAAAGGAATAATGTAAATTACCATAGTCACAACATATGACTTCATCTCCTAAACTGAAAAGGGCTAAAATACAGGGGCATTTCACCCATAGTCTCATGCCAGAGAAAACTACAGTGACCTAATTGTTTGAGAACATACATGAGCTGTTGCAACTGCAGAGTTAGGAAAGATGGTTTGTGCTGTGAAGTGTGATTCCTATATTAGAAATCTGTTTGAAAAACACATAGGTAATGTACATAGGTAATACCAACAAAGTAGGATTCAAATTTTTAGAAGGGTCCTCTTTTGGTTTTAAGGTGGAACATATCAGGGTGAGGAAATCAGAACTTCCAACCATATTTCAGCAAGCAAATGCCAATTACCCAAGAATATTAGCAGATATCTGACATCAAGGAGCTTTCAATACAGTGTGAAACACACCACTTCCTACCCATACTGATCATCAGTGCTGGAAATGAACCTGTTTAGGGTTGTCATGGGAATCAGAAAAAAGTCAGGAATTACAGAAGAGATGGTCCTACTTCATGCTATCTATAGAACTAACTTTGGACACTGTATTCTTGAGTACAAGTGCACCATTCTTATTTTTATATAGTACCATAAATGTGCATGTTGCTATATAATAGGGGAACTGTGCTAAACAAATAAATCCTTGAAGAGTTTACAACCTAAAGGCATGAGCAGATATAGTACAGAATAAACACAGGATAAAGTTTGGTCATTAGAGACATCTCATCTAATATTTTTTATGGCTCACAACATAGTGTCTTCAAAGGAGATTGTGTAAGCAAAGTAGTAACTAGAATGGAATATGTATATTCCATCATGCCTTGGTTTCGTTAGACAGCTGAAACAAACGGTGCCCCTTTGTCCAACAATACGCCGCCTGGCCTTTTAAAATCATTTCTGAATATAGTGTGTTGAGTTTGAAGACAGAGCAATGCACCATGCACCACAAGATTACTGCTCTGTAAATACTGCTCATTTTAAAATATTTTTTATAATATTGAAATAAAGATAATCTCACAATTGAACTAAACTGTCCCAGATTATCCAGCACTTTCAAAAACAACAGCTCCAGTTTGTCATTTAGGAATAACTGCCACTGTTTCAGAATATCTGTTTTTAAAAAGGGAAAGGTAAAAATGGAGACTTTTAAAAATATGTTTCAACAATGGAGGGGAGCACTCCTGGAAATAAGGGGCCTCCCCAAAAGGAAGTGGGAGTTATGTAATTGTGAGAAATTATAATTTATAAAAGTATTTCATACTAAGTGCAATTAAGGTTTCTAATTTAAAAGCAAAGGAGTACTTGTGGCACCTTAGAGACTAACAAATTTATTAGAGCATAAGCTTTCGTGAGCTACAGCTCACTTCATCGGATGCATCTGGTGGAAAAAACAGAGGAGAGATTTATATACACACACACAGAGAACATGAAACAATGGGTTTATCATACACGCTGTAAGGAGAGTGATCACTTAAGATAAGCCATCACCAGCAGCGGGGGGGGGGGGGGGGAGGGGGGGGGGGAGAAAGGAGGAAAACCTTTCATGGTGACAAGCAAGGTAGGCTAATTCCAGCAGTTAACAAGAATATCAGAGGAACAGTGGGGGGTGGGGTGGGAGGGAGAAATACCATGGGGAAATAGTTTTACTTTGTGTAATGACTCATCCATTCCCAGTCTCTATTCAAGCCTAAGTTAATTGTATCCAGTTTGCAAATTAATTCCAATTCAGCAGTCTCTCGTTGGAGTCTGTTTTTGAAGCTTTTTGTTGAAGTATAGCCACTCTTAGGTCTGTGATCGAGTGACCAGAGAGATTGAAGTGTTCTCCAACTGGTTTTTGAATGTTATAATTCTTGACATCTGATTTGTGTCCATTCATTCTTTTACGTAGAGACTGTCCAGTTTGGCCAATGTACATGGCAGAGGGGCATTTCTGGCACATGATGGCATATATCACATTGGTAGATGCGCAGGTGAACGAGCCTCTGCTAGTGTGGCTGATGTGATTAGGCCCTATGATGGTATCCCCTGAATAGATATGTGGACAGAGTTGGCAACGGGCTTTGTTGCAAGGATAGGTTCCTGGGTTAGTGGTTCTGTTGTGTGGTGTGTGGTAGTTGGTGAGTATTTGCTTCAGATTGGGGGGCTGTCTGTAAGCAAGGACTGGTCTGTCTCCCAAGATCTGTGAGAGTGATGGGTCGTCCTTCAGGATAGGTTGTAGATCCTTGATGATGCGTTGGAGAGGTTTTAGTTGGGGGCTGAAGGTGATGGCTAGTGGCGTTCTGTTGTTTTCTTTGTTGGGCCTGTCCTGTAGTAGATGACTTCTGGGTACTCTTCTGGCTCTGTCAATCTGTTTCTTCACTTCAGCAGGTGGGTATTGTAGTTGTAGGAATGCATGATAGAGATCTTGTAGGTGTTTGTCTCTGTCTGAGGGGTTGGAGCAAATGCGGTTATATCGTAGCGCTTGGCTGTAGACAATGGATCGAGTGGTATGATCTGGATGAAAGCTAGAGACATGTAGGTAGGAATAGCGGTCAGTAGGTTTCCAATATAGGGTGGTGTTTATGTGACCATCGCTTATTAGAACCGTAGTGTCCAGGAAGTGGATCTCTTGTGTGGACTGGTCCAGGCTGAGGTTGATGGTGGGATGGAAATTGTTGAAATCATGGTGGAATTCCTCAAGAGCTTCTTTTCCATGGGTCCAGATGATGAAGATGTCATCAATGTAGTGCAAGTAGAGTAGACCTAAGAGTGGCTATACTTCAACAAAAAAGCTTCAAAAACAGACTCCAAGGAGAGACTGCTGAATTGGAATTCATTTGCAAACTGGATACAATTAACTTAGGCTTGAATAGAGACTGGGAATGGATGAGTCATTACACAAAGTAAAACTATTTCCCCATGGTATTTCTCCCTCCCACCCCACCCCCCACTGTTCCTCTGATATTCTTGTTAACTGCAGGAATTAGCCTACCTTGCTTGTCACCATGAAAGGTTTTCCTCCTTTCCCCCCCCTGCTGCTGGTGATGGCTTATCTTAAGTGATCACTCTCCTTACAGTGTGTATGATAAACCCATTGTTTCATGTTCTCTGTGTGTGTGTATATAAATCTCTCCTCTGTTTTTTCCACCAAATGCATCCGATGAAGTGAGCTGTAGCTCACGAAAGCTTATGCTCTAATAAATTTGTTAGTCTCTAAGGTGCCACAAGTACTCCTTTTCTTTTTGCGAATACAGACTAACACGGCTGCTACTCTGAAACCTAATTTAAAAGCATCACCTTCAACATACACCCAAACTTACAATCAAAATATTTGCGTATGTTAACGTAATCAATTTCTTGGGTATTCTCAATTTCTGCATCATTAAGTATTAGCTTAATGGGATTTTAGTCAATTCACAGTTGAGAACATCACAGGCCTAATGGCTGTAGGGGTAGGTAAGTACAGGATACGTGTGATAAATATATCACATTTATACAGTACCAATTTCAAAAGGCTTCCTCCTCTATCTGCCCATTCCTGCAGAAACCAGTTTTTCCTATATGCTACTTACACAACGCATAGTAAAATAGCACTTCTTGATACTATTATAGAAAGGCAGCAACCTCTCAGTTTTAAAGGTTGCACCTTTCTTCCATAAAGATAAATGTTGCTGTCCATCAGAAATCCTCAGGAAAAGTTCTTTAGACTACAGGTTGGCTTTCAAGGTGCTGGTCAGGTGGGGATGCTTGTTCCATTTAACATGGTTAAGACAATATAAAGATATGAAGTTAACTGTCACTATTTACCCCCCTGGGCAAATTCTTAATGTTTTGTCACATTTTGTCTCCATAATGGGGATCGCAAACTAGAAACTTCACACTGCTTTTGTTCATTAGATTTTAGCAAACGCACATACCTTTTAGCATTTTAAAGAGAGAGGTCACCAGATTTTTAAAGTTGTTCATGTCTGAAATATAAACATTGGCATGCTCTTTCATCATATTCCAAACATCTTAGGTCTGCCATAAACGCAATATTTGTAAAAGATTGGTTGGGACATTATAAGTTGCTATTTGTTTCCAGAGCTTTGCCAGAGCTTGCATGGCAGATTTTAAAAAACAAATGGTTAGCTTTTTATTGTAAAGCTGACTTTTTTTTTTAAACCAGCCATCCTGGTAACTTTGCAAAACCTCAAACTATCCATCTGCAATTTCTCATGAGACTTCTGCCAGGGGAGACTCAAACTGGAGGTAAATTGGGAGGTAAACTGGAGGTAAATTGGACATATTAGAGCCTTAGCTATTGTAAATCAAAATATCTCTATTAACTTCAGTGGAGCGGTGCTGACTTTTATACTAGTGGAGGATCTGGCCTGTTGTTTTTCAAATGTTTAAATAAAAATAATCTCACAGTCTAATGTACATCTACTCAGTCTGCCCAAGAAAAATGAAAAGGAGTACTTGTGGCACCTTAGAGACTAACAAATTTATTAGAGCATAAGCTTTCGTGAGCTACAGCTCACTTCTCATCGGATGAAGTGAGCTGTAGCTCACGAAAGCTTATGTTCTAATAAATTTGTTAGTCTCTAAGGTGCCACAAGTACTCCTTTTCTTTTTGCGAATACAGACTAACACGGCTGCTACTCTGAAACAAGAAAAATGAGGCTTTTATATCACTATCTCAATTTGAAAATACAGTAGAATCCACATCTATTACTTAACAAACAGATTATCTTTATAAAAACCCAAGATTACTTCTCTGTAATCTCTGCTGATAATGAAATTATTTTATTCAAACATTTTAGAGGTTGTCTCTCTTAACATATAACCATGTGATGATCCAATTTGCAAAAATTGGATTTTTTCTGTGAAGAAAACTAATCAGAAGCTGTCCATTTAACTCTTAGAATTTCATATATTGCTGCTTGTAATTCAGGAGTAACCTTTTTATTTGAGCTCCTGCTGCTTTCAAGGATCTTAATGTTACCAATATCTCTATAAATCATGACTTTTGGTTTTAGACCTCAATCAAGTATCTTGGAGGTGGGGAAAAGCAGCAGGTACTTGCCTTTCTCTTCATTCATTGAGGAGTTTAATAACTTCATTCAAACTTTCCAATCTTTGACTCCACTGGCTCTGCTAACTATGCTTGGAATCACAGGTTTCAGAGTAGCAGCCGTGTTAGTCTGTATTCGCAAAAAGAAAAGGAGTACTTGTGGCACCTTAGAGACTAACAAATTTATTAGAGCATAAGCTTTCGTGAGCTACAGCTCACTTCATCGGATGCATTTGGTGGAAATTTTTTCTTTATGCTTGGAATGTAGACCATACTGTGAAGTTATGCAGTTTTGGTGTTAAGATCACATGTGGTGCTAATGTTACAAAGAGATTTTTTGGGGTAAAAACTAAATAATTAATGAACTTCTTCTTTGTTCCGTAAGAATGGTGTGCATATTTCTAGCAACATATAAGTGGAAGCAGTGCTAATTATGTTTAATGATGGCAATAAAGTAGAAAGCTTCAGATCTATAATAACCATAGGTTATATGCCGCTCTGCCATGTACATTGATCAAACTGGACAGTCTCTACGTAAAAGAATAAATGGACACTAATCAGACGTCAAGAATTATAACATTCAAAAACCAGTCGGAGAACACTTCAGTCTCTCTGGTCACACGATTACATACCTGAGAGTGGCTATCCTTCAAAAAAAAACTTCAAAAACAGACTCCAAGGAGAGACTGCTGAATTGGAATTAATTTACAAACTGGATACAATTAACTTAAGCTTGAATAGAGACTGGGAGTGGATGAGTCATTACATAAAGTAAAACTTTCCCCATGTTATTTCTCCCCCCACCCCACCCCCCACTGTTCCTCAGATGTTCTTGTTAACTGCTGGAAATGGCCCACCTTGATTATCACCACAAAAGGTTTTCGTCTCCCCCCCCCCTTCCTGCAGGTAGTAGCTCATCTTAAGTGATCGCTCTCCTTACAGTGTGTATGATAAAACTCATTGTTTCATGTTCTTTCTGTGTGTATATAAATCTCCCCACTGTATTTTCCACCGAATGCATCCGATGAAGTGAGCTGTAGCTCACGAAAGCTTATGCTCAAATAAATTTGTTAGTCTCCAAGGTGCCACAAGTACTTCTTTTCTTTTTTGCGAATACAGACTAACACGGCTGCTACTCTGAAATCTTTTTCAGAGTCACTGTTTTCCTGGAGAGAGTCCCCCATTCTGTAAGTATACTCTACATTCTTTGTTCCCAGATGTATATATTTACATTTAGCCGTATTAAAACACAGATTGTTTGTTTACGTCCAGTTTAGCAAGCAATCTAGATCACTCTGAATCAGTGACCTGTCTTCTTCATTATTTACCACTCCCCCAAATGTCTGTGTCATCTGCAGATTTTATCAATAATGATTTTATGTTTTCTTCTAGATCATAGATAAAGATATTAAATAGTATAGGGGAAAGAACTGATCCCCACGAGACCCCCCATGGAAATAGATCCGTTTGGTGATAGTTCCCTACTTACAGTTAGATTTTGAGACCTATTCATTAATCTGTTTTTAATCCGTTTAATAAATACCATGTTAATTTATCAAGTTCCAGTCTTTTAATCAAAATGTCATGCAGTACCAAGTGAAGCTCATTAAATAAGTCTAAGTACATTACATCAACCCTATTACCTTTATCAATCAAATTTTGTAATCTCATAAAAAAAAGATATCAAGTTAGTTTGTCAGGATCTTGTTTCCATAAGCCCATATTGATTTGCGAAATTATGTTACCCTTCTTTAATTCTCTATTGATCAAGTCCATTATCTTTCCCAGGATTGATGTCAGGCTGACAGGCCTATAATTATCTGGGTCATCCCACTTACTCTTTTAAAAAGTTGGCATAACGTTAGCTTTCTTCCAGTCTTCTGGAATTTCCCCCATACTGCAAGTCTTATTGAAAATCAGTCTTAATGGTTCATTGGGTTCCTCAGCCAACTCTTTTACAAGTCTTGGATACCAGTTATCTGGATGCTGATTTAAAAATGTCTAACTTTAGTAGCTTCTGTTTAACATCCTCCAGAGATACTAGTGAAGTGGAAAGAGAGATATCATATGTTTGTCCCCCAAATACGGAACAGAAATGATTACTGAATACATCTGACATTTTCATCCAGTAACAGACCAATACCAATGTCAGGATTCTTTTTATATATATAAAACAACTTCTTTCTTATATTCCATAACTCTGCTAGCTATAGAGTGTCCCTTGGCTTCCTTCATCAGATTTCTACAGTTCCTATCTTTTGATTTATAGTCATTACTATCAGCTTCCCCTTTCTTCCATTTGTTATATATTCTCTTTTATAGCTGCCTTCACTTTCCCTGTAAACCAGGTTGTTTTTTTATCCAGCTTGGCCTTTTCCCTCAGTTGTGGGCTTTTGGGGCATCTAATGAAGTATTCTTTAGTGGTACCCAATTATCATTCATATTTTCCTGATTAAATTCTTCCTCCCAGGTGATTTGACTTATAATTGTTTTCAGTCTTATGAAATTGGCCCTATTAAAGCACCAGTATATATGTATATATGTATATACTGGTCTGGACATTATTTTGCCTGTACATTATAAATGTGATCAAGTCATGATCACTTGTACTTAAACTTTTAGTTGGGTAATCAATTCTTCTTTATATTTTAGGACAAGGTCTCATATAGAGTTTCTCTGTGTTGGATGCAACATATTTTGAGTTAGGAAATTTTCATCTATTATGTTTGGATATTCCAAAGACATTTTTGTAGTGGCCACATGAGACCTCCAGCATATGTCTCTCAAATTGAAGTTCCCTGTGTTCATACAGGTTTTCTTTTCCCTACACAATATAGGTAAGGTGTGTAAGGAGGCGATCATCCTGTTTCCTAGGCGATGGTCTGTAGCAGACACCAACTAGTACCCCATCTTATACTTTATCTGTTAAGACATTGATCCATAAGGGAGTCAGGCAACCCAGGTTCTATAACAAACTGTGCTGCAGACTTTTTGTGACACTGGGCGTGCAATCTAATTTCCCCAGGCCTCATTTACTTATCTAAATTATGATCCCAATAGTAATCTTAATATTGTCAGACTAAATTTATTAATGTTTGAAATGTGCATTACGAATATTTGATGGAAGGCATTATATAAATGCAAAAAATTTGAGGTTACTCAACTTCTGATGCATACTATTAGCACACATAGTTATTATTCAAACAATATGTTTGTTTACATAAAATGCTTTGTGTATTTCCATATATGTCTGACTCTATCTCTTCAATGACAGAACATTTTAAAACAAAGTATTCCCCGTGTCGAGTTCCCATCAAGTTACATGAAGTTAAAGAAAGAAAGCAGTTTAAAATATACTAACATATATGTTTCAGAGACGCAAGTGGCCTATGGTCAAATGTTCAGTATAAAGCTGTGTGTCAACTTCCTTGCCAGCATTAACATTAATTAGCAGAGGGTTTTTAAAAAATCCTCAGAATTCATTTCTCACAGTAGTTCTTCAGTTACAGTTCTTTTGTTTTCTTTCAAATGTTGACACTAACTTGAAATTTGCTACTGTTGGTTGATGACTGCTGCAAAAGGCAATAGTGGCTATTATGTTTCACAGTTGGTATGACATTTTTACATAAGAAATTTCTACTTTATTTTGAGAAAAGGATAAGCAGTTTTACTGTTATATCATAGTTTCCAGTATAATTAAGTAATGCTGAGGTACTGTCTCTTTATGATGTCCAGGTTGCTGATTATAATCTTTTTATTATGAAGAGTTTCATGGTAGCTGATATCTTTATATATGGATTGCAGCCTAATCTTTAATCTTGTCCACATATCATATAATATAGTACCATGTATCAGTTTACTGTAAAAAACTCAGTTTTGTCTTAAAAGTAATTTAAGTTCTTTATATTTTATATAAATATGACATAGTGAACTATCGTCTAATTAGTTCTGTATGATATTGTTCAGTCAACCCTGGCTAGTACACCCAACATTAAGAACTTCTTGGTTCAGTTAAAAATAACCAAGATTGACACTTGTTGTTTTACCTATGAAATCATTTGGGAATAATAATATTCAACTCTCTGGGGACTTGTAACCTAGCACAAACATAAACTTCAGTATCACTCATGTAGAATGAAAAAGCAAAACAAAGGATAATTTTGAGGAAGTTGATTGTGCTTTCGTGTATTTCATGTTGTAAACATGACAAAGTATATTTCTCTTGTAGCCTGGTTGTTCCTTGCGATATTTAAATTTCATACAATATTTTTCAGACTTGTTTTGCAATCATATTTGAATATTCATCATGATTTTCAGCAGTGTAAAAGAACACAGTCCCATTGATTTGTGGACTCTTGGCATCACTAAAAATCTTCCCATAAGTTTTTATAAATCTGTATGTTTTTGTAATGGCCATGTCAATCAAGCAATTGGGTTTTGTTGAGCTAAGTGAGTTCTTCAAAGTCTTCAATCGTTATTAAAAGACTTTAAAGGAGTCAAAGCCTGAAAGTATAGCGCTTCTTCAGGTGGATTGCTTTATTTCCATGAGGTGATACAAGGAGAAAAAAAAAACAGATGGAGGTACCTGAAGATATGGGGTTAGAAAGGAAAGGAAAGGAAAGGAAAGGAAAGGAGACTGCTTCTCTCCCTTTAAATATTGTTGGAAGGAAAAAATGGTTCCATATTCAGGGACTGTTATAAAAACTCAACTGTTTAGATTTCCCAAACATACAGTCATTCATAGCTAAGGTTTCCCATGGTCTACAAGGCCCTTGAGGTATGTATGGAAAGCTCTGAGGCAGAGGGTGGACAAGGGGAAGGCCAAGAACTAGGAGTTAATTACAGGGGCCTAATGTACGTGAGCTCTACTTTTCCAGAAGTCTTTTCAATTCACTTTGATCATAGAGGTGTTATTCCTCTTCTGGGGGAGTAGCAGGACCTCCATAACCTTTATTTTGGCTGCCTGGATCTTAGGTGGAGCCATCATCTTCTACCTCTGTGGCTTAAAGGACTATGGCTCTATTGCTCAGACCTGTATGTGGTGCCCCAGTTTTAATAGTCATGTTTCTGTTTCAGAAGAGCCAAACAGAACATTTGTTTACTTATTCATAGAGATGTTGTTTCAATGGTAAAGTAAATGCTGAAATAACTGTAAAAAAAAAAAAAGACCTCCTTCTTGCCATTATGCACAATACAGTAAGGTCTGGCTGCCAGGTGTTGGATAAATTCAGTATCTGTGTGTTATCAGTATTTCTTGATCTTGCTTGGAAAACAAAGGGTTAGCAGCATAGTTTATCATAATTCTATATGTGAGGGAACTTAAAAAATATATTCTCTTTAGTGGCATTGTCAATACTTCTCTGAAAGTAAGGAAGGTATTGAAAGATTTCAAAAGCAACTCAGGATCTGATGCTGACCTACTTCAGAATGGTGCAATTTACAGTTACAAAATATAGTAATCAGAGTTCCCACTAAGACTATAAGGGTGAGGATAGCTATAGCCTCTCTTCCTTAAAACAAGGATATAAAAATACTTGCAGGGTCCCCAATTCTGCAGATATTCTTGCATGTAGTCCTATTTGTCCTATGAGTGAAAGCCACACAGAAATTTCTTGACTCTAAAAAGAAAACGGTCCCACTGAAACATTTTCTAAATTAGAATTTAGATAATAACAATTCTTCAGTAAATAAAAATGTAAGGCATTCTTTGTTTCACTGGTATATTCAGGTTCTTATAGTGCTCCTTTCAGCATCCATGCACAGCATCTGGTGTGTGGGTATGCTTCTTCCTGTGGCAAGTTCAACACAGTGGTTGCCCCACAGAAGATGCCTATGCAAATTTGGAGAAGTGAAGCAGAAGCAGCTGGGCTTGTGGCTGTGGAGTTTGATGATTTGTCTGTATGCTCATCCTGTCCTCAATAAAACTTCTGGGGAAAACAGTCTGAGGCTGCATCAACTCCCACTGATTTGTACTTCTGAAGTGTGGAACTGCCCTTTGTAAGGTAAATCTGACAGCGCCACTCTGGAGCTCCACTGCAAGTGTACTAGAATGGTGTCAAGTGCAGAGGCACAGACAGCCCCTTCACACAATTGATCTTGGCCTCTCTGAAATGCAGGTTTCTGGGGCAGAACATCTGCTCATAACGCAGAGGATGGGAGCATATCCCACTTCCATTCCCCAGCAGAAAAGTTCCTAGCAGATTCTGGGTTCCTCTCTCCTATCTAGGGATGTACAAGGTTAACCGGTTAACCGGTAAGCAGTAGTCTTACTGGTTAACCCGCTTTAACCATTAAACCCAGGCCTAGCTGCACCACCTGGCCGGAGCAGTGCCACCCAGCTGGAGTGGGCCCAGCTATACCGCCTGGCTGGAGTGGATGGAGCAGCCCCAGCCACTTAATCAGTTAACCATTTGAACAATATATTTTAAATTGTTTAAACAGTTAACTTTTAAAACAGTATCTACATCCCTACTCCTATCCAGGTTACATCTGTTTACTGCTGACTGAAGGGTCCCTTAAAGAGCTGTTTTTTATTCGTAACAGTTTTTCTTGTATATTTTCAAAGGAGCAAATGACAAGCTTAGATGTTTTTGCAATATAAAGCCAAGTCCTAGGTCAACGTGATGTGCAGGATTTTTTGTTTTATCACTTGGTTTTTCCCTTTCCTCTGCTTATTCTATCCTGCCAGTTTCTTTCTACATGTGATCCCTTTATCTTATCTCTCACTTCTATTGTATTGGGCTCAGGCTCTTCCTCTCCTCCCCACTTTCTAAATTATACTCCAATCTCAGTTGCACCTGTGTAAATCCAGAGCAATTCCATGGACTTTAATCTGCCCCATAGCTTGTTATTTTTAATTTCCTTCCAGCCATAAGAAGGTATCTTTTAAATCACCATGGCAATAATTTTGCTGCGGCTCTCTGTGTGACTTCTACTAGGTTCACCCTATTGTTTGTGCAGTCTTTACTTCACTACTGGAGTGAACTTGTCCTACTGCCCAGTGGTAATGTATGATGTAATTAGTGTGAAATCATACTTGTGAATTTAATTGGATGATTTTTTTAATTTACAAGTTTGACGTTTCCATTTTTGAATTGCAAGGGGTTTTTTTGTGTGGATTTTTGTCTTTGGTGTGGAATGCAATGTGCTTACCTTCACAATCCATATATTATTAAATGGCAATACACCACATTTAATTAAATGCAAACTTATAAACTAGATGGCTCCCAAATGCGTAAAGTTCCAGTATTTTACCCCCAAAACAAAGTGTTTGCCAGGCATTTGTATCAGTTTGGCAACTGACTAGGAGCCTTTTTTTGACCAGAAGTAATGTTAGCTACAGGAGAATTCATGTGTGTTCATAAAGAAATCACTACATTTACCTAGGGGAATGAACTGTGTCTTACAGGATCAAATTAGTGTGATGCTTTCAAAGTTTCACAGTGGAGGTAAGACCGCTATTGACTAAAAGCCAGATTTTATGAGTGTGCAATGGAAAGCAGTGCACAGAGGGTCTCTCCCAAAGAGCCAAGCAGAATTACAACATTTGTGCTTAGTGGAATGCAGGGACTATTTTCTTCCTCCTTTCTGGGGACACAAAAGTATACCGAAGGGGCATGGAGGAAGCTGGGCCATACATCTGTTCTCCTGTACAACCAGCTAGCTTGATATCTAGTAAATCAGTCCCTGTGCATACCCAGTAGCTCAAAAGGCACTCACTGAAGTGGAATACCCCTCAGTGCTCCCTCTGGGCAGTGCGGGTCCTGGTTAACCTTACTCCAGGCTGTGCCATACAGACACAAGCTGTCCCTAAATGATTGACAGAAGCACTGTCTGACCTATAACCTACACTACAGGCAACACTAACGCATCATGTCAGCAGAAGTTCTTATTCATGTGCAGAAAAATAAGTCACAATTCATTCCAAGATTTCTCTTTACTTTGGAAGGCAAACAAGCTTTGCCAAGCCAAAACCTAGCACTGCTTACTCTCTCCTCCACACTGGTTTAGTTGTGCTGGCTGACACGCTGTGGAGTGGGAAAGAACAAAGGATCTGTACAGTCCATGCTCCTGTCTGCCAACCCCTCCCCACCTGTGCAGGAGAGGCATAGCTTCTCCATAGTAGCTGTTCTGTCTTGTGCACAGAATGGGATTGAAAAAGTGCCTTTAAACACCCTTCATTCCCTACATGGGCACATAAAGTGGGTTCCAACAGAGTCTTTAGTAGTTTGTTTAACACTTAGCATATATTTTTGCAAATGGTGGGGGTCCAAAATTGAGGTTGGATGGATGGTGGAGATCATGTGAGGTGAGTGACTGATAAAGATTATAAAAATTGGATCTGGCTTCATTCCTTTACTGATCATTTCTAGACTTCTCAACTTTTGTTTTGAGATGAAGAACTTGTTTAAAGCAAGAGTAATATTTTGGGGTGCTAGCTGGACTCTGGTGAAACACACTTCAACCTTAACTATTTTTGGAAAAAAAAGTTTTGTTTTTTTCCTTTAGGAATAAAACTAAATGCATATTTTTTTCTTTTAACAATACTGATGAAGTATTCTGCATTTCATTATGTTTCTTTTTCGGCTGGAGAGGAAAATAACCCATTTGTGACAGTTAGTTAACTTTTTTATTCCTTGTACTATTCATTTTACTTTGATCTTTATCTTTCATTTGTTGGCAAATGGGATTATTTCTGTTCCCCGTGTATATACCATGGTGCTTGTTTTGGTGTGTCTTGAAATTCATATGCCATGGGTTTCTTAAATTTCTGTGGTTGTCTATTACATTCTTTAACTCAGTCTTTAATTCCTCAGTTATATCAGAGACTGCACCTTCCTAAATAGAGCAGTAAATTATATAGCACTTAAATAATTACTCAAAGAGTATGGATTTCAGGAAAAGCTGGAAAGGCAACATGATTTTTTTTTACCTCTCAAAAATACTTATTCGATTCTAACTTTTCAAACAACTAAGTAAGCTCACAAAGCCCAACTCTTTATTATATCGCCACACACTCAGGGAGCTTTCGAAAGCATTTCAGTATCAAGAATGGAGCTAACCTCATCTTGTCCTCACTACTGGCTGTTCTTGCAGGGCTTGGCTGGTTTCCAGCTTTGCCTGTTGTTCATACATATTTCTTTGCTGGTAAGGAACACACTAAAGTACCAGGAACACATGCAGCTGAATGTTGGGAGACATTTTGTGGTTTAAGATTAATAGAAGTAATCGCCTTTGTTTGAGAAATAAAGTCACCCATGACTGCATACATGTAACATGCATGAGTAATAGATAATTTGTAGTTCAAACAGCCTTAATTGTTTGCTTTTACTTGCCCTTTCCAAAAATCAAGCTGAAATGGGCCTTAGATATGTATTTGACACTTCCCCTCCCCATGCCTCAGGGTACTTAACACAACATCACAATAAATCTTTGAATGAACTGAATTGACAGAGTATCTAAACATATAAATGAGTTTGTTTAAATCAGAGAAGCAAGTTTGGGCAGCACAGAGTGCATCATTGTTTGGAATTTCAGACAGGAAGTATACACTGGAACTGACCAGTTTGGATGAATCCCTGGGTCTAATGTTCATTTCATTAACCAGTGTATCAGAAGACATTTTTGTCTGCTTCAAGATTATTTATGGTTTGCATTCTAGGATTAAGTGATGCAAATAATAGCATCTGAATTTAATGTCTGTATATACTCTGATGTTTATTCATCTGTTTCTATACACTTCTACAGGGATTAAATTGATCAGACACATTCTCACTGACTTAATATCTTGGCTTCCAAATGTCATTGATTTCAATAAATGCTTAGTCCAAGGACTGATGGATTCCTAACAATGTGAACAGATAAATCATATTGCAAGTTTTTACTAACAATAATACTTGCAAACCTCTCATCAGAACATTTATTTTTTCATACACTGGGTATCATCTGGACAATCTCTTCATTTTGCTAAAAGTTTGGTGTGTCCACAGTAGGTAACACATTTCCAGACAATGCCTTATTGTCTGCATAAGCAAGCATATGCTGGATTCAAAGACCTTGCATGCCTACTTGGAATCAAGATTAAATTACCAACTTTTTTGGCATTTTTATGTAAAATGTTCTTTATTATGGCCTTCTCATAGCTGAAGTATGAGTCACTGGCAAACCAAAATAGATTTTGGCTATACTATATGATGAAGTGTTCTGGATGCAGTGAAACATTTAATCCAGACTCCAGGCAGAGTAATTCCCAGTGGCTACCTAAAAAGAAAAGAAAAAAGAAGAGAAACAAATTATGGCACCTTCTCTTCACAGTATTAAGATTATTATTGGTTAGAAACAGATATTATTTAAAAGTACAAAAAAAATTAAGTGTTTTTTTTAACTATTGAATGGCAGTGAAGGTGATTTTAATTCTAATTTTTATTACTTGTTATGACCAGTCAGTTAAACCTGTGGATTTGGAATGCAGTGTGATCTGTGGGTGTTTTTTTAGAAGAATACTGTTTCTTCCTACAAATGACGAAACTGTAGAATGTCAAATTGCCTTACTAAAATGGTATTTTACTGTATAAAAGCGTAAAGAAAAAAAAATTGTGGTGTTAAAGGAAAAAACGCATCGAAAACACTAAAATTAGGGCCTAAGGATAGAATCTGCTACACAAGCTGTTATTTTTTTAACTTCTGAATCACATGAAGTGTGATATTGTGCCAGTTATTTCCTGGGGGAAATGCACTCTGTTGACAGAACAATGAATGATATCATTTCTAAAGCTTTAAGGACTGAGGATCAAAGGCAGTGTATGCTCTCTCAATAGGATGAAAAACATGTCATAAACTGGACACTTATCCAGCCGCCTATCTTTCGTTTTGTGGTTATTTGCAAGAGTAAGTGAGCTATAACTGCTAACATCCTGCAAGACCAGAACACTCTCATAGAGGATAAAATTTGCAAAGGTACTTGGCAAATTAGGAGCCTAAGTCCCATTGATGTTCAGTGAGATTTAGGCACTTAGGGCTGGATTTACAGGGGAGTTGTCTCCATGGGGCTATGGGATATTCTGATGGGGATCATCCTCAGTTTCTCCTATTGAAGTTGTTCAATTCTAATTAAATAATTGACTGATTAAATATTATTTGGGCCAGAAAAGAGTTAGAATTACCCTATTATAGGCCAGTAATTAGAGTACTCTACTGAAAAGTTGCTGATCCATGTTCAAGTATCTTGAACATGGAACAGCCACTTTTCAGTTGAGTACCCTAATTACTGGCCTATAGTATAGTTTCCTCCACAGCATAACAGCAACCTGTGCATTAACCTTTCACCACTGTTTACAAGTGGGATTCTTAGCAGCCATACTTTTATGTCTAAAAAAGCCTGCTGGCCCACAGCAGAATAATCTGATGTGATTCTTAATGCTCTGCTCTGGACTTTGTGTTGTGTAGAAAATTGAATATTCAGATGTGTTAATCAACTCATATCTCTCCTTATTAAAATATAAACTGTTACCTTGTTCCCAGGCCTATTATGAGAAGCAGGTGGACTTCCCACCCTGTTGTGAAAATTGTAAACATACATGCCCTACAGGTCAAGTTTACCACCTTCCCAGGCCTGGCATCACTGATCATTAAAATAATAAACATAAGGCTATATTTTTCTCTCCAAACTTGTCTGTTTCTAGGATTTTCCATACTGGTCCTCTGATGCAGACCCTGGTTCCCTCTGCATCCAGGGACCCTGCATCCCTCTGCATGCACCTGCTACTTCTCTCTAGCATCTCGATGCTATGTCAATGTCATATTTGTGAAATCACAGTTTAGTGGAAATACATAAGCCCCGATTCTGCAGACACTTAGAGTGTGCGTAACTTCACTCATGTGAGTAATCCCTCAGATTGCTTATGAATAAAGCTACACACGTGCATAAGTATTTGCAGTATTGGGCAGCCATAGTTTGTTGCAAGTACAAAAATGCCAAAGAGATGGAAATAGGAAGGAAATAAATATTCCTGGCCAAATTCCGCTCTAAGTAGGATCAGTGTAATGGAACAAAATTTAGCCTTCTGTTTTCTGATTTAGCATTTCTATGGAGATTTGAAGATTGTAAATATCTTTACTTCTTTTCAGATTATGGGCCAGAACTGTCTCTTATATAGAAAGGAGAAAAGGCTTGAGTTTTCTGTCATACATTATAAAACTCTAGGCTTAAACAAGAGCACTCTGCTAACAATTACAGCAATGCATGATATACTATCTTTAGATTAGATGGTATCTCATGAGACTTCCAGAAAATATGACTGCAGCAAATGGAAAAAAGAAAACATTACGCAACAATATATAAATTAAGAGAAGAAAATCAGTTGCCTTTCCACAAATTAGCTTTCCACTTTGTTTGATCTTTAATAAAAGAAGAAATATTGGACACATAACAAGACATTTGGGGGTTCCTTTCTTCTTAGATCATATTCTCTCCATAAGATTCTGATCAAGAATGCAAATGGGCATGGTGATTGGTAGGAAGGGTTATTGCATATTTTTTCTGCTGCTAAGCAAACTATAGCTGCTGCCACATGAGCTAGCTCGGCATTTTGTGGCATTTTTGTTTCCTAGTTTTCATTGGACAGTTGGAAAGTTTGGTGGGAAAAAATGTATTGTTTCTCACTTTGTACCTTTTAAATCTCCTCCCTCACCTCTAAATAAAGCTTAATAAATAATGGGCCTATGGAGACTTAAACACACAGGACCATATTCCATCCAAATCCAGTCTATGTAAGGGTAGAATTTGGCACATTTCATCAAAATGCAATTGGATGAAAGCATCTCTGCTTTACTTTACATACCTTTGTAGCTCATAAACCCTGTGGGTTAGGTCACTAAAATAATTTTATTCCAGAACTGAAATGACTCATTTTATGTTGAGCATGGAATTTGTCTAGCCCATTCTGCAGTAATTGTCTAGGGTTTTGTTTGTTGCTGGAGGTGGGGGTTCTTTTGGACTAAAAATGTGAAACGTGACTTTCCAGCAGCCATTTAATAATTCAGTAGATTATATCACGGAGATATGAGGACAGGTTAATTGAGTGTATATAATGTATATAAATTGGACGCTCATCTTTTTTAGTTAATATTATCTGGCTTTTGTCTGGTAAGCCACTTTAATTGATACTTTCCCTGTCCCTTACAAATAACTTAAAAAAAAACTGCATGAAGAATAAAGCTGCTGAGGGCTTGATCCTGCAAGACCTCTTTATATGGGACTGCCTTTGAAGAAAGTTGGAGTTCCTCTTGTAAAAGCCTGGTAGGATCAGTGCCAGAGGGACAAAATAACATATATTAAACTCTGATTCAGTGCTGAGAACCATGTGAGCATGGGCGGGTCACTCACCCAGTTCATATTCTCTCTATGTACTCTCATTAGGGTTGCCAACTTTATATTTGCAGGAAACTGAACACCCTTGCCCCGCACCGCCCCGCCCCTTCACAGAGGCCACACCCATCCCATCCCTTTTCTGAGACCCACCCCTGCTCACTCCATCCCCCTCCCTCCATCGGTCACTCTTCCCCACCCTTGCTCACTCACTCATTTTCACTGGGTTGGGGTACAAAGGGGGGTGAAGGCTCTGGCTGGGGGTGTAAGCTCTGGGAGATGAGGGGTTTGGGGTGCCGGAGGGGGCTCTATGCTTTGGTAGGAGGTTGGGGTATGGGCTCTGGGCTGGGGCCAGAAATGAGTTCAAGGTGCAGGAGGAGGCTCTGGGCTGGGGCAGGGGTTCAGGAGAGGGTGTGGGCTCTGGGATGGGGCTGGAGATGAGGGGTTTGGGGTACAGGTGGGAGTGCGGAGTATGTTCATCTCAGGTGGTGGTCATCTCAGGTGGCTCCTGGAAGCGGTGACATGTTCCTCAGGTTCCTAGGCAGAGGCATGGCCAGGTGGGTCTGCACACTGCACCTGCCTGCCACCCCTGCAGCTCCCATTGGCCGCGGTTCCTGGCCAATGGGAACTGCAGAGCCAGTGCTTGGGGTGGGGACAGTGCATGGAATCCCTGTGGGATCACTTCCCTCACCTAGAAGCCAGAGGAAGATGCTGGCAGCTTCCTGCAAGCCGTGCGGTGCCTGGCAACCTGCCTGCCCTGCTGTGGGCAACCAACTGGACTTTTAACAGCCCAGTCAGCAGTGCTGACCGGAGCCACCAGGGTCTCTTTTCAACCGGGCAGTCCGATCGAAAACTGGATGCCTGGCAACCCTAACCCTCATAGGAAAAAATTGCCCTACTGTGAATAGAAAAGTTGTGGTGATTGTACAGGAGTATGGCAAAGAATATGGTCTACAGTTGAATGTGCACAAAACAAAAACTATGGCTGTATGCCGGAATTCTGGGAAGACAGGCAACATTCCAGTGAATGACAACAAGTGAGACATTATTGCTGCTTAGGAACAGGGCCGGCCCACAACATTTTGGCACCTGAGGCGGAGAGTTCAAATGACGCTCCCATACCCCCCACTTGGGCCAAAACTTTGAAAGGTCTCAATTCTGTCTTCTTTCTGTTCTACTCCTCTCATGGGACTGCTCTGCTACCTACGCCAATAAAGGAGAATAAAAACTTAAAATGCCTTACTTAAAATTTTTGAACAACACTTAACTTTCAAATGCCTGAACAGCAAATGTAACTTTTTTTGTCTGCATAGTAAACACTGGCATTTTTATCTGTTTGAATAATCAAAATGGTGCTTTCCGTGCCTTCTTGGTTGCAAAGATTTGAACTGCTTCTTGCTGAAGGTCCACAGTTTGGGCCAGCTCATGGTCTATTGAGATGATTGCAAGACCGACCAGCCTCTCCTGTGTCGTTGTGGAACATAGATGTGTTTTTATTAACTTCAGCTTGGAGAAGCTGTGTTCTCCACTGGCAACTGTTACAGGAAGTGTTAGAAGTATGCGCAGAACAACAAAAGCATTTGGAAAGAGGGTGGTCATCTTATTTGTGCACATATATTCCAGAAGAACCTTTGGAGTTGATCCTGCTGAAATGTATTCAGTTGATCATCTAATTCACTCACATCAATATCGCACATGACGTCATGTGTCAACACTACCTGCATTGCTGGTGTAGGTCTTCTTCAGGTATAGTGAGGAGTTTTGGAATATCATACAACATCCCAAATATACTGCTGTGTTCCTTGAGTGCATGAAACGTTCTTCAACTGACTGTATTGCACAATCTAGCACCTGGTTAAAGAATTCAACTTTGAATTGTTGTTTGGGGTCTCTTATGGGATTATCCCGTGCCTCGTAATCAAAATGTTGTCTTCTTCAGTGACTCTTGTATTCTTGAATGGGTGGGAAAATAGCTTCAGTGTGAAGTTCCTCTGCCAACTTCTGTGCACTCTTCAGAACATTTTGAAATCCCTCATCTGACGGTAAGACTGTAGGTATGTACTTTGGTTTGTCCAGTTGTTCCATTGCTCCAGATATATCAAGGTCAACACCTTGGAGTCTCTTGCTTACAGCATTTATTTCAAACAGTATGTCATGCCACAACACTAAGCCTCACAGAAATTTTAAGTTATGTATGTTTCTGGTGATTCCATTTCCCTCTGTTCTCCCACAAACAGTTCCTGTCATAGCATTATCCTCCATAATGGCAACTATGGCATCATCTATCTTCCCAGTCTGGTGTTTGATAGACTTTATCGCCTTTACTTGACTTTCCCATAGTGTGGCACTCAGTGGTTTCAGTGTCAGAGAGGATGTTCCCAGATGTTGCTTCAAAATTTGCCATCGATGAGTTGATGCAGAGAAAATACATAGATGCTCTGAATTACATTAAAAAATTCAGCAGCCTCACTAGAAGCTGATGCTGCATCACTGACCACCAAGTTCAATGAATTAGAACTGCATGGGATAAAATAAGCTTGAGGGTTTAACTCTCGGATCTGCGTCTGCACTCCTCTTGTCTTTCCTCTCTTGTTGGCATGATTATTGTAGTCTTGACCTCTCATGTCAGCTCTCGCAATTCCCGTACCTTCCAGCTTTTTAAGAAGCACATTTGTCATACCAGCTCCTGTAGTATCATCAATGTCAATAAATTCTAGAAAATGGTCTCTGACGGTCACCATTGCAGGAACATTTTCACTAGGTTCTGTTGTTTTTACAAAATGCACCATTAAAGTAATTTGTTTCGAATGCCTGATGTCAGATGTGCAGTCCAGAATAACTGAGTAATATCTTGCTGACTTCAGATCTTCCACAATCTTCTGTTTGACTTTTGTTGCCATAACTGATCTCATTTTGAATTGTTTTTCCAAGGTAGTGGTGGGTATACATTTCTAGGGTGGTGAGTATTCTTATATGCTCCTGGAGTACAGCATCAAACTCAACCATCAGCTCCACAATTTTAAGGAAGTTTCCATTGTTTGGCACATACAGCTGATCTGAAGTGCCACACAGTGCTAGGTTTTGGGTAGCAAGCATTCTCACAATGGCAATGAGCCTTTTCAGAACATTTTGCCGGTAAAAAGACTCTGATGCAATCTTCTCTTGATGCTGATAATCTGTGGGGGCCTTTAACCTTTGTCTCATCTCAAGCTTTTTCCACCTATGAAATGCTCTCTGGTGATTTGCTGCCTTCTCATGGCATGCCATATTTCTAGCCAGATTTTTCCAGTCCTTTGTTCCTGTGGAACCCAGTGTGGCTGGAACATTAGACTGGAAGAGTTTGCAACAAAAACAGTAGGCAGCATTCTGGGTTTTTGAGTACATAATCCATGGCCTCTCCATTTTGTCACCATTGGGGATTTCATGCCAGTAATGTGTTGGATGGAAACTTCTATTTTCATTGTCTTTGGGGAACATGAAGTTTTTCATTAGCTATGGCCCATGCAGTACAAGGAAGTCCCTCAGGCTACTGCTCAAGAGGGTCCACAGTTCTAGATCATCTAAACTTAAGGAACTAAACTCAGCAGCAGCTGTTTCTTGTGCCTCCACCACACTCTTCTCTGATCTACACTTTTCTTCAGGAATGTGCATGGTTATATCCATTTGAGATGGAGATATGGATACTGCAGCCTCTGCCAGGTCACCTGCACTCTGACTAACTGGAAAATCAGGCATCTTCTCACCACTCACATCCTCACTGGGGCCGGAAGTTCACTGTGAACATTTGTGTCTGTGCATCTCAGGAGAGCTCCTTCCTACTTAGATAGAAAAGCTTCCTTTGCTTGCTTGCTTTTTTTGCATGCTGCCCTTCTTTCACTCACGACTGCTGTTCTGTGCCAGCTATAGTGGCTCTCAACATTCAATTAAAGGGGGCAAATAAGCAGGCTGGTAGCAGCGCCTGAATGAGAGAAGATATCAGCATCATAAGGGCCTAATTGGCTCCTACTCCTTCAGTTGACTGCCTGTTCTCCTCAAGTGGGTTCAGGGAAGCTTCAGGAAACGGGAAGCTCTCTGAGAAGCTGGTGTTAATCATTCCAGGCTCCTGGAGGTGCTAGAGAGCTACATAAGAGGCTCCTTCTCCTCTCTCTCCCTGAAGCTCTTGCTGCTTTTTGTTATTCCCACTCACCTTTTCTCCTGCCTGCCTGTTATGTCTCTTGTGCCCTCCTTCTTCCAACACAGCATTCCACCATCTCTGTGCATCTAGAGCAGAGAGAGTACATATGCACCAGGAGCAGTTGTTTGGGGTATTTAAAAAACCCCAACAACAACAACAAAAACAAAGCAAGGAAGGTAAATTTGAACTGAATGCTGTCTTACCTCATTCTAGCAAACTTAAACTTACTTATTCCCCCAAGGCATAATGTAATGTGGATTTGTTTATAGAAAAAAACATAAGAGATTAATTTGAACAGTAAATAATAATCCTAACTAGTTCAAGTTAATTAATATTTCCCCTGCTTTGAAAGTATCCAAGGTCATAGGCTGTCATAGCAATCAGATTGGCACAGAGATTTTGAAGATACATGAACATTCTTCTGTAGGAGCAGGTTTCTTGCATTAGTGTAAGATGTTAACAAGTCTTGAGTCTGTGGAAATTGTTAATTACAAGTGTAGAGGGTGCAGTTTATCTTGTTAGTTGAACTCAGTAGTTTTACTAACAGACTTTTTGTTGTTACTGATTTCTTTTCTAATAAATATGTTTTCTTAATCATGCCGCCCTTACTTATGTGAATAGTACCATTGAGTTCAATGGATTAAAATAAAAATATTTGCACGAGGTCCAAACTATGATATTATTGTATTGTCTTAAGAGCAGATATGTTGCATAATAACAAAACAAACCTCATTCTCCAGTATCCTAAAAACATACTTGGATTTTCAGTGTTTTGCAAGAAATGGCTGTGCATTTGTGAGGAGGAAAGCGTTATGGAAAACTAGAGATCAATCAGGCTATTCTTTTTCTTCCCCTACCCCCATAGTAATCTATTCAAGTTTTTAGTCAACTGACAATAACAAGTTTTGGTTCTGGTATTATGACTCTGTATTGCAATCCTTGTACACTAAACCTCTTGTTGAAATAAATGGGATGCTAAGGTGTACAGGGGTTGTCATCCTGGCCCCACTGAAAACAATGCAAGTTTTGCATAGACTTCAGTGGGACCAAGATTTCACCCAAAGATTCCAGAATCGGGATTTTATTTTGTTGTGCATAGGCAACTTGTGACACAGGTAACCATGATACAAATCAAATATTTGGGGAACCCGTGAGGTAGATCATAAAAACTGGGAGATCATTTTCAGCAAATATAAGTTGGTGAATATCTAGGAAAGGGAAAAGTAGTTAATTCAGGAAGGATACGTATTGGCTTAGATATTTGATCTGGAATGGCATTTCCTCCCTGCCCTCCATCTCCTCAATAAATATATAAATAATAAATACTGAAGTCATTCACTGAACTACCCATACCTCTTCAAACTGGGATACTATAAAAAGTTGGTGGGCACAACTGCCCAATGAGCTTCAGCCCTCATGCGACAGCTTGTGAAAGTATTTAATCTATTACGTTCATTTTGTATCTCCTAAATAGTTGTTAATTTCCTGTAAGGTGGTCGCAGCTGTCCCTCCATCCATCTGGTAGGAAGGCCACACTCCCTCGCTACAAGTCCTGGAAGAGCACAGTTTAGCGGGAATATGATTTGGGGTCTCTGCCACTCAGCGGGATAAGCCAGTAATGAGTCTAGGAGCACTGGTCCTCCAAGCAGACAGGGCACTAATCAGTTTGGGGGCTCTAGCCTACAGTCAGGGTAAAGCAGCAGTGTCCATAATCCCCAGTGGCTCTGCCTGGTATTTAGGACTAATAGAATAATGAGTCTATTAGCCCTGGCCCTTGGGCAGGGCAGCAAAGTCAGGAGACTGTGGCCTACAGTCAGGACAGTGCAGTAACAAGTCTGTTATTCCGACCTTCAAACAGGACAGGGCAGCAAAGTCAGGAAGCTCCTGCCTCAGGTCAGAGCAATAATGAGCCTCTAAGCCCAGACCCTCAAACAGGGCAGGTCAGCAAACAGTCGGGGGCCCTGGCTCTAACGGACTGCCAGCAAATGCAGGCTTCTTGGCCTGTGGTGGGTAGGCTGCCACCCCGGGATGAGTTAGCAAAGGAAGGAGGACACAGGGCCAAACGACTCCACTGAATCCCAGACCAGGACCCTACCAGTGGCAGAGTGGTCTGCCCTTGGGTCAGCAGAGAAATCCGGCCGCAACACAGCTCCCCTGGGTTACCTCCTACACACCCGTTCGATGGGGGGTTCCTGGGTCGTCATCTGTCTCGCTGGGGTAAACAGCTAATGGCAGCCCCAGCAACTCCTTGATGTGTCTGGCGACCGGCTGCTCTGGCAGACCCTCCATATATCGGGCACTGCAGCAGTTGCTGTCGAGTCTGAGCTTCAGCAGTGGGTGAAGGATGTCCTGCTCCTCTCTAACTGAGCTGGAGGGCTGGCCTTTTATACTTCCAGTTCCTGTCCCAGCTGCCCGCTGGGGAGGCTTCCAGTTATCCCAACATCTGTCTCTGAGGGAGGCCATGCCCCCTCGCTATATTTCCCAATAGCTCCAAATAGAAGACTAAGTACTAGCTCTTATGGACCAATACTGGCAGAAATACTGAATGCATTTTTTATTAAATGGGCCCTAAGGTATAGAACAAAGTAACTGACAGTTGGTGTTATGGGGAACATGTGTGAGGAAATAATAGTCTCTGTTCTTCTCTTAGGTACCTTGCTTCAGTGACATCAGTTTTAATGGGCATATACCAATGTTCTTTCAGTTTGCAGTGCTGTGTGTAGGCTAGTGCTTGTTAGTTACCTTTAATTTCTACAACTGTCTACAGTCCTGGCTAATTAGGAATACCCGCAAATAAATCATAAAGATAGACCCAGTATATCAGTCCTGGTAGACCGCAGATAAAAACATCAGAAAATTGCTATTACAATCACATCTAAAAATATTGCATTGACCTTTTTTGTTTCATTGTGAGCTAGCTCAGTTCCTGCATTTTAAAAGGAGTGTCAGTATGAAATATGGCTGTTCTATTTATTTGTTGCCCTGAAATTTCAGGATAAGATCCAGAATGACTTATTGATCTTATGTCCCTTCTTTTTAATAATCCTCAATGCCAGTGAGCTGATCTGTCTTTGTATTAATTAACTTTGTTCCCCACAATTCTAACTATTTATGTTCCCTCCCACTTGCTATTGCATGTTGTGTAGATAATAGCTATATTGGGATCAGGGATCTCTGCAATGCAAAGCCATTAGCCAGAAGAGAGCCAAAAGTTGACAAACATTTTTGATAATACAAAGGACAGTCACTCACTGTGACAGTGTGTTCTGGTGATGAAATGTCACCTGCAGCTGAAACATTAGCTGTGCATGATATATATAGCATTAATAAATAAATTGCAAAGCTGCACAGCTGCCGTACCTTCAAGCCGTAGCTGGTTAAATTTAATAGTTTCAGTAGAACAACAGCATGCTTCACCTGTGCCATGTCAAGAGCCATGACTTGACTGTCAGGTATAAAATATAACAATCCTTCATTTTCCATTTCTTACTAACTCCCTTCTCATTCTGTGAGTAATTGTCATAATACTGCCTCAGTCTCTTTGAAAATGAACCTCTCAGACAATTTAATTATTTGAAAATGATTCTCTCTGGCTGTTTAATTAGGGTCATTGTTTGTGACACTATAGTTAATGTTGGGTCAGCATATTAAAGATTTATTACAAACTCTTATTTTCAGAGGTTTAAATCTGGCAACAAAAGCTTCCTCATAGAAGTTTGGCATATGAGGTCTCATCCTGGGGGATATCTATACAATGCTGGTAATAAATATACAAAGAAATTAAATATAATCTAAATTAATTAATTATGGCCTTCTATAAAAGGCACTCAAAGCTGACAGGTCCAACATTTTCCTACATTTTCAACAAGTTCTTCCCTACAATGTTCATGCAATGTTTATTATTAGTTATAAAAATGACTCAGTTCTCTTCTGTAATTACATACAAAAATGCCAGCAGCCCAACACTCATGAACAACCCTACAATAACAAACCACTGGGTGCACAGATCTGAAAGCAAACAAATACTGGTGAATTAAATAATTTTTAAATTTCAGACTTTCTAAGAATTATTATAAACAAGCTTTCAAACAAGATTTTAAAAATTCTAAAGCATACATAAACAAGTGTTTAAAAACAAAAGTGGTTTGCTTATACAGGGCCCAGTCCACTGAGGAACTGAGTATCCTTACTTCATTGAAGCTAATGGGAACTGATTGCTCTCAGCACCCTGTAGAATGAAGTCCTTAGATAGTTTTCTGAGTTTTTTTCAAAAACCTATGGTTACAGTTTTGAAAACTGAAATTTGCTAGTGACATGTATGAAAGCATGAAGGTATTTATGGGAGGAATGGACAATTAGGCAGTTGAAACTGACGTAGAGGTAAGGTTGGGGAGAGACACAATAAGAAACAAGATCAGATAAATACAGATGAACCGAGTTGGGAAGACTCTTGTTCAGATTAAGTGACTTTAAGGCCACAGATAGAGACAGAGCATGAGGTAGATTAAGGAATGGCGGAAGCTCTGTAAAAGTGGGGAGTCCACTGGTGCCTGAACCATGGCCCTGCCCCTGTCCCACCCCTTCCCCCGAGATCCCGCCCCTACACTTTCCCTTCTTCCGAGGCCCCATGCCCTGTTCACTCGCCACTGCCTCTCCTCCCGTCACTTGCCCTTACAGCCAGTAAGCCTCTTACCCCCCCGTTCTGGCGCCCCTGAGTATATTGGCAAAAACTATTTATTCCTCACAGAACCAAACTCCTAACATTGAGGTGCTCATTCTCCTGATCAAATAAAACTGATTCTGCCATTGGTTGCCTTCGTGTTAGGTGATAGCAGAGTATAAGAAGAAATTCTAGTAGTTGACTAAAGCTCGTAGAAACTACAGGCAGTGGAGCTCAAATGTCTGCACTGATTATACCCAGACCAGGTTAAGCCATATGTTCTCAATCAAGTGTGGGGAAATCCCTTGTGGGCAATGGGAAAGGGAGGTACTAAAGTACAATTATTATTCTATCTGTCAATCTTCATATCTGCTTTTTCTTTTAAGTTATCAGTTTCTTTGTTTCTCTTTCTGTCTAGCTTACCTATCTACCTTTCCCTGTTTGTAAAAAAGACAATAAAGACAATCCTGCCCCAAGTACTCAGTTTTCTCCTTGGTGGTCTTCAGATTCTGGTGACCACTTAATGTTTTGAGCCCTGTGGGAAGCATTTACTTTCAGTATAGATATAAAACAGCTGTTGTCCTCTCTTTCTTTATCGGAATCTTAGCAAGCAGTACCCAGTGAACAGTGGAAAAAGCAAGCCCTAAAACTTTGAATTTCGCATCAGCAATCCTGTGAGAACTAAACAATCTTACTTACATAGAACAATGAGTAAATAACCTTGGCCAATCTTTCAGACGCTACCATTAATATTTGTGAAGTATATAAACACAAAGTATTAAAATAATATTTGTTTAGATGTGAATAGGCAGGGAGTGAGGAATTTGTGTTTGCAATTATAAGAGACTCTTGGGGGGGGGAATGGGCAGAACAGAATGCTTTTGGATATAAAATGCAAGGGAATTTTTCCTTCCGCAGAACTGAGAGTTGCCAATATGTAAACATTTCAGTGGGAATTTTACACCTCATCTTTATGTCAGGCAGCATTTAATGGTTGAATGATCTTCTTCCCCAGGTCTTGGCAGCTATCCTCCAAGGGCCAACATTGAGGATTACAATGACAATTGATCAGTGGACCTAGTCCAATATAAACTAGACTAAGACCATTTAAAATCAATTGCTGTCAACAAGTCAAATGACCTTTATTTATGTTAGAGGCTTTTCTATGAGGATTTCATAATAACATGGAATTTTAATAGCCTTAGGGGCTTTTTCTGTTGTTGCAATTGTTATTTGGGAATGTTCTTATTATTCTGATTAGGCATAGTTTACCTGATTTTTTTCAAAGTTAGGTGATTTGCAATACTCATGTTTAATCAACATCTGACAGATACAGCACTTATGAAACTCTTCTTTTTTCTTGCATGATAGGTGGAAATAACACTTCAAGATATCAATGACAACCCACCACTATTCCCAACAGACATGCTTGATCTAACTGTAGAAGAGAATATAGGAGATGGATCTAAAATAATGCAGCTGACAGCCATGGATGCTGATGAGGTAAGATAATGTTTCTTATTTGAAACAAGAATATTAAATAATACCATTTTATGACCTGATCGTGAATAACTGTAATGAGAATTTCACCTGAGCAAGAAGTGCAAGATCAGTTTTTTTCTACTACAGTCTTGCGCTTCTCCTCCCCCACAGTATATTCAGAAAGTATCATAGTTGTGAGTTACTCCCAAAGTTACTGTCACCTGAGGACTCTGTGAAATGAGTGGATGTTCTCAGTCCATCTTTTAATGAGCAGTTTTACAGATAAAAATATCACGACCCATAGTTTGGTACTAATTAGCATCCTTTTTGTCATTCTCAGCAAAGATGTTAGACACTGACTTGACACAGAGACTGGACTATCATGTGGTCCTAAAAGTGCTCACTTTAGCCCATGGTCAAGGCTCTTTGGTAGGGAAGTGTTTGAAACCATAATTTCAGATCCAAACAGCTTTGAACTATGGAGATGTCCAAAATCCAAAGCCAGATCCAAAGTTTATAGACTAACCACTGTGTTAGGCAAAGGTGGTTGTATTTTTAAGCTGGGGAAGCTTTCACAGTGTTTGTACTCTATGGCTAGATCTAGCTACTGTCACTATTATTTGTTACCATAGGCTTTAATTTTACAAAAATAAAAGGGAAAGGAAAGAACTTTGAAAAATTCTACTGCGCATTAGTACTTTTCCTAGCATCTGATGGTCAACCATATTGATTCAGTGCTATCAAGACATTACAACTGACCAGCCATTAAGAATATAATGGAAGCATTCCAGCTGAACGGCTGACCTAGTAATGATATTACAATATTGTTGGAAGTCTTTGTGTATGTGTAATTTCATTGATTTATGCATTTCTTTTGGGCGGAAAGTCATTTAAATGTTAATTGTAATGTTTTATTCATTTTAATTGACTTTCTATTGACTGTACAAAAGGTTACAATGTCAAGACGTGTGTACCAGGCAAGTTTTATTACCAATAAACTAGAAAATCAAATAATTAAAAAACAAACACCTTTCATTTAAATAAATAATGAGTTAACTCAACAGTAGTAAGGATAAGCCTATAACTCTTTTAGTGTTAGCTTAGTGCTGGCTTCTATGACTGTTTTAATGGTAGTTTATCTGGTTCCTTCTATAAACAAACTACTTGAACACCTCCAATACGAGTACAGATGTGTGTATGTCTTCTTTCTTTCGTTCTTTCTTTCAATTTGTTGGTTTCTCTTCCTAGTAGCATCTCTTTTGTAGGGGCAAAGAGCAGGAGGACTTTGTGTCCCTGCCTCTAATAGAAAGGATGTGAAAGTCAGTTATCCATAACGTAAGTTGTGGCTGGTAAATAAAATGTGAATAAAAGAATCATGACTTCATAATAGTGACATATCTGTTTGTAAGTGTGGAGCCTAATTTTAACATTGTTTGTAACAGGATGATTAGAAGCACATGTTTTTAAAAAACATCAGATGCTATTAGGTATCAATACCTACCTTTTTTGTTGTTGTTTGTTTTTAGCATACTAATATGCTCTAGAGCTGGTTCCAAACCCCTCATTTCAGTGAGAGTCTTTCCTTTGACTTCCAGGGGAACTTAGTTCTTAATGATGATACTTAATTTTCATAATCTAACACCAGTTATTGAAAATGTTTCTGAAGAGTGCAAGATGCATTTCTGATATTTGTAACAATGTGCATTTTAAAATTGCATACACATCTTTACAGGTGTGTTTCTAACAATGGAAGATTTTAACTAGCTTCCATTCCACTCTGAAGTGAATTATATGGTCTTTTTTTACATATAATATTCTTGCCACAATACATTTTTGGATATTGAGGGTCTGACTTTTAAAACCTGGCCTACTTTTTGCACCTGTAGTTTATGTCAGCAGATAACTGCTGCTCAATATTTTGCTCATGCCTATAGACATCTACCTACTGGCTGCATGCGCAATTACTTGCAGGAAGGAATAAAATTGTGGACATAAAAAAGGAAGCCAAATTAAGGCCCCTTCAAAAATCATGCTCTAAATGTGTAAGAAAATCCTTTGTATATCAGAGTTTTATATAATGGCTTTTGGCCACTAGTTTTCAAACATTCACCCATTATATTAAGGCATTCATTCAGATCAACATAACTGTGATGAGAAAAGGAGTACTTGTGGCACCTTAGAGACTAATAAATTTATTTGAGCATAAGCTTTCGTGAGCTACAGCTTACTTCATCGGATGCATTCAGTGGAAAATACAATGGGGACATTTATATACATAGAGAACATGAAACAATGGGTGTTACCATACACACTGTAGCAAGAGAGTGATCACTTAAGGTGAGCTATTACCAGCAGGAGAGCGGGGGGGGGGGAAAAACCTTTTGTAGTGATAATCAAGGTGGGCCATTTCCAGCAGTTGACAAGAACATCTGAGGAACAGTGGGGGATAGGAGGGGGAATAAATATGGGGAAGTAGTTTTACTTTGTGTAATGACCCATCCACTCCCACTCTTTATTCAAGCCTAAGTTAATTGTATCCAGTTTGCAAATTAATTCCAATTCAGCAGTGTCTCGTTGGTGTCTGTTTTTGAAGTTTTTTTTGTTGAAGAATTGCAACTTTTACGTCTGTAATTGAGTGACCAAAGAGATTGAAATGTTCTCCAACTGGTTTTTGAATGTTATAATTCTTGACATCTGATTTGTGTCCATTTATTCTTTTACATAGAGACTGTCCAGTTTGACCAGTGTACATGGCAGAGGGGCATTGCTGACACATGATGGCATATATCACATTGGTAGATGTGCAGGTGAATGAGCCTCTGATAGTGTGACTGATGTGATTAGGCCCTGTGATGGAGAGGAGAGGTTGGAGAGGTTTTAGTTGGGGTATTCTATCTGCTACCCAAGATCCATAAATCTGGAAATTCTGGTCGCCCCATCATCTCAGGCATTGGCACCCTGACAGAAGGATCGTCTGACTATGTAGACTCCTTCCTCAGGCTATACTCTACCAGCATTCCCAGCTATCTTCGAGACACCACTGACTTCCTGAGGAAACAACAATCCATCAGTGATCTTCCTGAAAACACCATCCTGGCCACTGTGGATGTAGAAGCCCTCTACACTAACATTCCACACAAAGATGGACTACAAGCCATTAGGAACAGTATCCCCGATAATGTCATGGCAAACCTGGTGGCTGAACTTCGTGACTTTGTCCTCACCCATAAGTATTTCACATTTGGGGACAATGTATACCTTCAAATCAGCAGCACTACTATGTGGCCCCACGGTATGCCAACATTTTTATGGCTGACTCAGAACAACGCTTCCTCAGCTTTCGTCCCCTAATTCCCCTACTTTACTTATGCTACGTTGATGACATCTTCATCATCTGGACCCATGGAAAAGAAGCCCTTGAGGAATTCCACCATGATTTCAACAATTTCCATCCCACCATCAACCTCAGCCTGGACCAGTCCACACAAGAGATCCATCCACTTCCTGGACACTACGGTGCTAATAAGTGACGGTCACATAAACACCACCCTATACCAGAAACCTACTGACCGCTATTCCTACCTACATGCCTCCAGCTTTCATCCAGACCACACCACACGATCCATTGTCTACAGCCAAGCTCTACAATACAACCGCATTTACTCCAACCCCTCAGACAGAGACAAACACCTACAAAATCTCTATCAAGCATTCTTACAACTACAATAACCACCTGTTGAAGTGAAGAAACAGATTGACAGAGCCAGAAGAGTACCCAGAAGTCACCTACTACAGGACAGGTCCAACAAAGAAAATAACAGAACGCCACTAGCCATCATCTTCAGCCCCCAACTAAAATCTCTCCAACACATCATCAAGGATCTACAATCTATCCTGAAGGATGACCCATCACTCTCACAGATCTTGGGAGACAGGCCAGTCCTTGCTTACAGACAGCCCCCCCAATCTGAAGCAAATACTCACCAGCAACCATACACCACACAGCAGAACCACTGACCCAGGAACCTATCCTTGCAAGAAAGTCCGTTACCAACTGTGTCCACGTATCTGTTCCGGGGACACCATCATAGGGTCTAATCACATCAGCCACGCTATCAGAGGCTCATTCACCTGCACATCTACCAATGTGATATATGCCATCATGTGCCAGCAATGCCCCTCTGCCATTTACATTGGTCAAACTGGACAATCTCTACGTAAACGAATAAATGGACACAAATCAGACGTCAAGAATTATAACATTCAAAAAACAGTTAGAGAACACTTCAATCTCTTTGGTCACTCGATTACAGACCTAAAAGTGGCAATACTTCAACAAAAAAATTTCAAAAACAGACTCCAACAAGAGACTGCTGAATTGGAATTAATTTGCAAACTGGATATAATTAACTTAGGCTTGAATAAAGAGTGGGAGTGGATGGGTCATTACACAAAGTAAAACTACTTCCGCATGTTTATTCCCCCCATCCCCCACTGTTCCCCAGACGTTCTTGTCAACTGCTGGAAATGGCCCACCTTGATTATCACTACAAAAGGTTTTTTCCCCCCCCGCTCTCCTGCTAGTAATAGCTCACCTTAAGTGATCACTCATTACAGTGTGTATGGTAACACCCATTGTTTCATGTTCTCTATGTATATAATGTCCCAACTGTATTTTCCACTGAATGCATCCGATGAAGTGAGCTGTAGCTCACGAAAGCTTATGCTCAAATAAATTAGTTAGTCTCTAAGGTGCCATAAGTACTCCTTTTCTTTTTGCGAATACAGACTAACACAGCTGCTACTCTGATAACTGTGATGTCATTTCATGGGCACCAGGTAGTAGCCATTGCTTTAATAATTATAACTCTTAGCATCTTGCTAATTTTTTTAGTCAGTGTGTAGACAGGAAATTTCTATACATCAGACTATTTGTTTTAATGGATTTTAAATATTTTGATTTTCTTTGCCTTTCACCTAATTTATGAAAAGTTACTGATTTTGCCAGACCATATCAAATGCAGTCAGTTTCATAGTTGGACTCCATTTTGAGAAAATGGGAATAACTGGTTAAATGGAACAAATAATAAAGAGTGTGGTCACCTAAGAAATGCAAAGTTTTCACTGAATGTTTTTGTTAAACTATACAATTACAGGAAAGTGCATTACATATACCAGGTACACCTGAATATACAGAGAATATGTGGACTGAAGCATTATGCACAGCTGTTTGAGTCTGGGCAGCTGTATACATTTTAATTTATTTTATCAATTAGCTGGTTCCTGGTTTTTGAACAAACCTTCTGGATAAAAAGAGGCATTCCGTCCAACTGTTCACATAACTATCTTTATCTCTCTCATGGCACCAGACATGAACATGGCATTTAAGGCTACATCTACTCTGCATGCTCGGGTTGTGATTCCCTTGCTTGTAAACATGTACTCATATTAGCACTCACCAAGCTAATGTGAGTATAGATAGCAGTGTAGCTGCAATAGTTGGTAGTTGCAACGGAGGCACAGCTGAACAATGCCAAGTACATGCCCACTGGTTTCAGGTGAATGTGTACTCAGCACAGGTCAGCATACCTCTGCTGCCATTACCCATGCTACCATGGCTACACTTAGTGAGTGCTAGTGTAAGTATGTGTACACGAGTAGGGGAATCACAACTCTAGCTCATAGAGTAGATGTAGCCTAAGTGACCTGTAATTTTAAACAGCAAGTTTATCATTACGTTTTAGAGAAGGATGTTTCAGTTGGCTGCTACTTCTCCATTACTCCCTCTCCACCAAGGTATGGAGTAGAAAGGGCTAATTGAGCCCTGTTTTAGATTGGATTACTTAATTCAGCTTAAAATATTTTTTATTAAAATAATAAAAATAAGCATTAATCACTGAAGAGAGAGAGAAAATAATATAGTAAATAGATTATGGTGAAACTGACTTGATCTTGAATCAGATTTCAAATCCTGTAGAAGACCAGTGTTTTCCTGCACTTTATTTTACTGACTAGATTTGGTCCTTTTTTTGAACAGGAGTTAAAAAATATAATAATCTTATCTCTATCTGTCCAGTCCAAATAAATATTAGAAGCGTTTGTGGGGCGTGTGTGCTATTTTGTTAAGGAAATTGTTCTGAACAATGTTTGCAGACAGCAGTTGTGGGAATGACTTGGTCTTAAAGTGTTGCCTCACAAATAACTTGGTCTAACTACTTTTGTTTTTATTTAGGGAGCTAATGCTCTTGTCACTTATACTATCATCAGTGGTGCTGATGACAGCTTCCACATTGACCCAGAGTCAGGAGATCTGATAGCCACCAAACGTTTGGATAGGGAACGTCGCTCCAAGTATTCCCTGCTGGTTCGTGCTGATGATGGTCTACAGTCCTCAGACATGAGAATAAACATTACTATTAGTGATGTTAATGATCACATACCAAAATTCTCTAAACCTGTGTATTCGTTTGATGTACCAGAGGATACTACCCCAGGTAAATAAGGAACAAACCTTATTATTTTCTAAAATTGATGGTCCACACCCTTTATTTTCAGTTGACCTATACAGCAGTGATCACTAATATTGTCACTATTGACACACTAATTTTATTGCTAACGTGGCAGATTATCATTCCATTTTTTTATGTGTGCCATCACTATTTATCCATATTATGTAGAGCATAGACATTCACGTAGAAACACGACACAGAGGTTAAATGCAAAAATTTGTTTCTGTTTTTCTTATAATGGTGCCATTGTGGTAAACATTTGCAAATATTTCTGTTACATCATTTTTCAGGGATGCAAAACTATAATTAAATAATCCCTTGCAGGTTCAATTTCTATAGAATATGTGCTTCCAAGAAACCACCTCCCTACTCTATCCAGTCACCCATATCCCACTCATTCACACCATCGACACAGGCCTCCAGGTCGGATACATCTTTTACGTACCCTTTCTCTTCTTCAGGCAAAGTAGGACAACCGTGCTTTGTTTGGGGCAGGTGGCACCCTCCTCATTTTTATAGTTCCTCCATCTTTTTAAGGGTGGGGAGAAGGCCAAATGGAGCCAAATCCCATTCCCTTTAATTGACTGTTTTTAGGAGTGGTCAAGAAGGGCCAAACTTTCCTCATAGGCAGCAGGAGAAGGGATACTCCTGTTGCCAGAGTTAGCTATTGAACAACTGGTAGCCTTCCCAGAAAAGAAAGACTGCAGTTTTTAGGTATATAAATCTTTACGTGTTTTTGTACAGTGCCCAGCACAAGGAGCACTCCAGTCCTGATTGAGGCCTCTAGGTGCCACTACTAAAAGAGAACAGACAGAAAAATGTTGGGGGGGTGGGTGGCAGGCACCCAGTGTCCCAGAAGACCCCAAGTAGTGGATATCAGGCCCAGCAGGAAGCGGGAGTAGGGTTGCTACATTTGGGAAACCAGCTGGGCCAGAAGAATGTAGGCTGATTAAATATATGATCTTCATAGACTTGAACTGATAAGTATAAGCTAGACTAAGACCCCTAACTTGCCTCAGTTTCAAGTGAATTGAGATTTGAAGTGAACATTTTCCACAGCTCTGTTCATAACTCCATTTTATTCCCCTCTGGGCTGAAACTTGGTATGCACATCCTCAGCCCAGAATGAATGTTGTTTTTCATCATATTGTATACAATGGGAATGGAAATATACTGTGAGAATTCATAGTATTTTTATGTTCAACATATCAGGTAATGTAGTCTCTCAATGTGTATATTAACAGTAGATGCATCCTGCCCAAAGGATCTGTGAATTCAGAGCATCAATGAGAAGGTTTTGTAGATCTTTTATTTTTCATACTACCATTAAAAAGAAGCAAGTACAAAAGGGAAAGAAAATCCCTATAATATTAAAGGGTCAGACTCAGTCTAATCAAGGGAGGAAATTCTGAGTTAAGTTTGGAATTCTTTCCTTCACTCATGCTTTTGTGCATGCTGTAGATAATACACTACATATGGGTAAGAGCACATACTGTTTGGAGATCACTACAGTGCTCAGTGCAGTGAATTGAAAAAAAGTGCCTCTAGTAGTGATTGCAGTACCATGGGAATTCTTTTACTAAGCACAGAAAGATAGTTGCTGGGGCTGCTTAGGGTAATGAATGCGGTATTTTTAGGCTCATTATGTTTTAATGGGAATTAGTTTACAGGTGTACATATAATCCCTGCAGGTTGAGATGAGAATATTCTCTTAAATCACTAAAACAATCTTCAAAAATATGGAATTCAAGCATCAGAAATTAATAAAAAGTCATAATAATATGAGGACAATATATTTACTTAAGGTCAAAATGTGCTAGATATATACTGGTCCAGCGGTGTTTGGTACAGAATTGTGCCTTCATCCCTCCCTATCACAGGTGCACACAGGGGTGCTGCTGTTAGGATGGTGCAGCTTGTCCCATTCCACTTTCCAATGATCTTGCTCCAGTTGACAGGCCAGTATGCAGGGGGCAGGTAGGTGTTTCCCACTTGCTGTGTTTTATATCCTAGGTGATGCACAAGTGGAGCATTCCCAGTTTTCCATCCAGTGTAGGGACTGTAATTGCGGCTTGCCCTTTTGTGGGGGTGCATGAAGGCTCTTTGCCTCCTTTCTTAACCCTGCCAGCAATGATCAGCTCCTTATTTATTTGCAAATTACAATTGCAGCTGATATGATTACTATACATTTCGTAATCGTATCCAGCAGTAGGACAGCCTTTTAGCCACAATCAACAATATTGAAACATTATGAAATCAAATATCTGTAACAGAAACCAGAACTTTCAGCTTGATTAAACAGATGAAATTGTAGCACTAATTCTCATTCTGCTACTGAGCAGTTTTGATGGTTGCATTGCTCAAATATAACTAAGTGTGTTGTAAAGCATGTAATTTATCTGGTTCCATGAAAAAGCAACAAAATGATTTTCTGTTTTGGAAATGGAGTGACCTTAGTTAGTGTTAAAAATGCTTAGACGCTGACACCCAATTTCTAAACTTCAGTAAAGTATAACAAGAAGTGCAAAAATAAAACAATGGGACAAACTCAAAGGAAGTGGGAATTGTATTTGAATAAGGACTGCAAGAATGGACCCTCTGTGAAGAATGAGGGTTTTAGTTTCCTAACCAAGTATTGTGTTATTGCTCATGGTAACTTAAAAAAAAATAGAAATGAAAAGTTTGTTATACACTGAACAGACATTACAACTTTCAGCAGCTCCATTCAAAAAAAGAATAAATGTAGATTTAATAGCTGGCATTTACCTACACCCAGGGTTCCTTTCCTTGAACACTGCAAGTTAAATACGATTGAAAGACAGTGTTTTTGTCTCAATTTATGCAGTGTATTTACTTTTTTCAGTTTAAATAAAAAATAGAGATGCCTGTCCACGGTTCTGTATGTCCTAAGAATAATTTAAAATAAAAATCATACTGGAATAATCACTCAGCAGCCTAAAAAAACACAATACAATTAAATAAATAACAGAAAGTCAAAAATGTTCCTGTGGAGTAAGAGTCTGTGAAATTATCGATCATTTTGAGCACACGCTTATGGAAAAGTCCTGTAGAATGTAATGAAATATTTTTTCTGTAGGTTTTGTAAACCATCTTATAGAATTTAATACAGAATTTTCTCCTTTTTTAGGATGGTTTAAAAAATAGAAAGGATATTTTTTATTAAAATCTATTAAAATTTTAGAGTAATTATAGAGTGCACTGTTAGTTTCTGTGGCACCCAACGGGTTTCATTCCTTTTAAATGTATAGGATATTTCCAAGAAAAAAATGGATATCTAGTTAATTTAGGTATATTTCAGTGCCTCGGTGGGACTAATTGCATGCCTAAAGTTAAGCAAATACTTTAGTACTTTGCTGAATAGGAATGGACCTCGGTGCTTAAGTACTTTGGTAAATTGGGGCCTATATATGTAATTAATTCCCAATTTAAACAAAAACATACAATTTTGAGGCTCTTATTTCTTAAGGAAGAGACCTGTTATTCCACAGGAATGGTCTGTTTACTAGTTCTGTAGGAGTATTCAGTTTTATTTCTAGTCTTTTGGAAATTCCTCATTCTTGTTCTCTCACTGAGTTCTTCCATTGTTTTGTGTAGGTTCTTTGGTAGCAGCCATTTTAGCTATTGATGATGACTCTGGTGTAAATGGAGAAATCACATACACTGTGAGTGAAGATGATGAAGATGGTATGTTCTTCTTGAATCCAGTCACTGGAGTCTTTAACCTGACTCGCATATTGGACTATGAAGTGCAGCAATATTACATTCTTACTGTCCATGCAGGAGATGGTGGTGGTCAATTCACTGCCATCAGAGTTTACTTCAACATACTAGATGTAAATGATAATCCGCCACTATTCAGCATGCCCTCATACAGCACGTCCTTGATGGAAAATCTGCCTCCAGGATCTACTATTCTCAACTTCAACGTTACTGATGCAGATGATGGTATGTGTTCCTTTGTATTCTAAAAATTCTGATGGCAGATGCATGTTGCATGTTAGCAAGATATTAAGACGTTTGCTCATGAACAGGCAAATAATGGTCATCCATATAAAGACATTATTTGTCCACAATAACCATAGAGTTGTATCTGAAATATCCAGGTTTTTTAAAAAATACCTGGATATTTTAGTTATCACTGTGTGTAAATGGTGACTTTTTGATGGCTCACACTACGTTTTAGAATGTAAGGTTCTTTCCATGTTTCTATTTGACATCAGTAAAAAAAAAAAGACATTTAATACATGTCTGTATTTATTGAAGTCAAGTACTGGCTTCTCTGACATCCCCGTTGGGCATACATATTATTAGAATGTTTTACATATTGAGCATATTGAACTATGTAGGCACAATGAGAACAGAATACTTAATGATAATTTTCTTAATATTATGAGTTTAAATCAGATCTATAAAAC
The DNA here is from genome assembly GCF_009764565.3 of Dermochelys coriacea. NCBI lineage: Eukaryota > Metazoa > Chordata > Testudines > Dermochelyidae > Dermochelys > Dermochelys coriacea. Next base: position 44,209,890 of record NC_050071.1, read on the forward strand.
AACTGTTTTAATTTAATATTTTATTTGGATTTGTTTTTCTTAACATTATTTTAAAACAAAATGTATAATTGATTCTAAAACATTACAAGGAAATATGTAAGAACCTCATCGGTAGTCATTACAATGCCCCCAGTTAAATGTATTGTATACTATAAGAGAAGATGAAGGGACAATGTCAGTACATGTCTGAGAAATGGTTACTTAAAAGGTTTTAATCCTTGGATTATTCACATGAGGGTTTACAAGGTATCAACATGTAGGGATTTAAAGGATGATAATTATAATTTGTTTAGTAAACTGACTACTGTCATATAGTTTATGTCTGTAATGACTAATGAAGAATAATTATTGTGTATATATTTATCTATCTGTATATAGATAGATATAATACTTTAAAATATTACTGTGTAGGATATTTGATTTTATTAAATGGAAACAGACATTAATGAGGTTGACTTTTATAAAATTACCTGAAAAATGTAGCTATTATAAGTGAAGGATAATCCATGTTATGTGCACATCACTCAAAATAACATCAGTGAAGTTATAGAAGGAGAATAAACACAACAAAAAACACAAAAAAGCAAATGAAAAAGCAACTAGGAATGGGGTATAATGCTTTGCATTGAATTTTCTCTTGATTTGGGTGACCATCTTAATGTCATTAAACATTGTGGACTTTATTATCCATTGCCTTGCACTTTATTCACTTATTTACATTGTGCAACATGGGCATGAAATATTTCCAGATCATAAGAGTAGTATTTTATACCTTCTTTGCACTCAAATTCCATAGGTGTAAATGACAATACAAGGTGTGAGGCAGTGTGGAAGAAGGTGTAGTATCCCCTATATTTTATGGCAAACTTACTGTTTTAGTAGGCTAGATTTAAAATTAATAGTGCAAAAACTGCATTACATTGGCATGCTGGGTTCACTATAGTATGCTGAGAAACAAGGTGGTTGATTGGACCAACTTCTGTTGGTGAGAGAGACAAGCTGCAAATTACGTATATTATCATCTTTTAAATCTCTACATGTTGACACCTTGTAAACCTTCATGCTATATGGTTGGTCCAAAGATAGTACCTCACCTACCCACCTTGTCTCTCTAAAGCCTGGGACCACCACACAACAACGCAACATACTCCTTATAGTAGACTTTATAAAACAACCTCTGTAACTTCAGCAAATGTTACAAGCTATGTTGATGTTTCAATCCTGAAATCTCTATCCGAGTAATTTCCTGCACACTTGTGTAAAACAGGATACCAGTTACTACTGTACTTCTCCATAAATAGCTCACAGATAATGATCTGAATATATATTAATAAACTGTTGTGTTGAAGTTGTCTGATAATTTATGTTAAATGATACGAATAGCCTGCAGGGGTATGAAAGGCATGTTTTAGATCAGGCTGTTTTTTTTTTCTGCTGGTCCAAAATAAACATTAGTAAAGTCTGCAAAAGCCTGCAGTAAGAAAATACTTCCATTGTTATTTTCCTGTCTGACCTGCCTCTTGGGAAACAACAGTTGTTTGCGGCAGTTTGAGTTGCTTTTATATACAGATGGATAGTAATACCAAAGAGAGTCTTCTATAGGTTTTAAATCTATGCAAAAAAAGACTGATGCATTGGTTCTTGTATTTTTGTTTCTGTTTTTTGTTTTGTTTCATATGGAATTAACAGAAGTGTTTAAAGGTATAACTGGAGTAACTTCCTCACAAACCAAAGCAACCTGTTGACTGAGTTTGTAAGAGATTTAGAAAAGAGAAAAACTACCACAGAAAAAACTCCAAGCAAAATGTTAGAGTATCTGCTGGGTCTTGCCCAGGGCCCTGTATGTGCCAAAATGAGGGAAAAAGGGTTGGTTCTTTCTTGAGCCATTAATATTAATTAACCAAGTTAAAAACTTTAAAGAGCTTGACATCTCCCTGTCCGAGCTTTGAAGGCAAGCATTGTCAGAGAGAAAAGAGAAATTCAGTGAGGCAGCTAACTAGTATTCAGTCTTGACAGTGATCAGTGTGGAGGAGTCCTCCTATCTTAAATAAAGGAAGTCTAACTCACAATAGCAATACAGATGAAAGATGCCCCCACCTCCAGTTAAGTGCATAGTGTTTTATTTTGTTTTTAAATGGACAATGCCTTTCTCCAATGAGACTATGGGTGAAATCCTGTCTCCATTAAAGACAATAGTAAGGCTTCTGTTCACTTCAGTAGGGCCAGGATTTCAGCTGAGCACGTGGGTAGCATGATGTGTTTCCAAGATTCAGACCCAAGAGAATGAGAGATATTTGTTTGTTTTGTTTTTAAAAGCAATACAAGGAATTAACATATTGCATCACATAGAAATAGACCGGGAAGTATAATAAAACTGTCATGAATTAGAAGAATGATAAATACTGGAAGTTCAGTACTATTATGAACAAATATTGTCAGATAAAAAAAGAATGAGTAATAAGTTGTATATGGAACAAGTGATAAAATATACCACTGAAAGAATTGGAAACACAGAGTAATAAATGTAATGAAAGTGTTTCTAATTCAATCTTCTTTAGGGTTCATTTTTTTCCCAGTGAAAGCCAGTGGCCAAACTCCCATTGGTTTAAATAGGAGAAGGATTGGTAGCTGATGAATTTCATAGTTTTTCATGGTATGAATACATTTTCTTGACATTTCAGAACATTTTCATGGGTAAAGTTAAGCAAGTTAAATCCAAGCTAAACAAATGTATAATATTATAATACTTAATTCTTCACTTGTTCAAAGCGATATACAAACATTAATTAATTTATGTCTGGCATATAAATACATTAATCTTTTCCAAATGTTATTGAAATGTATCAGTTTTTTCATGTCCAGTTCTACATATTTAAAAGAGAATGATTTAGAGTCTTACTACTTTGAGAACAATAAATAGCACCGATTAATACTTTGTATATAAGAATCATTTATTTCCTGGGAAGTTCAGTGGGTAGAGGAGAAGCTACTGAATAAAATTGGCAGGAAATACAAAGTAATGAGACACTTAAATGTCCAAATTGAGATTATACACTGTGGAAAAAGAAGTTTAGAGAGGGTTAGTTAGAATATAAAAACCCATTAAGTTTCAAACACAACCTTTATGACCAAAGAGGCTAAGTATAGAATTTTAAAATTATGTATTTATGGTTTCAGTGTTCAATGCAGAGACCAGAAAGAGAAAATAGATCTCAATTCACCTTTTTAAAGAATAATATAAATGTTTAGCATGAGCTCTGGGTTTTAATTTTTCAAAATACATTTTTTCAGTATATAGCATGCCTAAAGTAACGTAGGAGCTTTGTCAGGATTCAAAATATATTTTTCTTACCAAAATTTATAGATGTCTTCCTTGTCCATAATTGCAGCAGTTATATTTCAATCATAAGATAAGGATTGTTCATTTGATATTTTGAATGCTCTTTCATATATGGTAAAACATATCTGTACATGATTCTCTTTTGCTCTGCTTAATCTAGTTCTTGTTGCTTTTATTGGAACAGTTCCTAAAATAATTATTTTATGTAACCTCTCTGCCTTCTCTCTTTTGAATGTGTATCATTATTTGCATTAAGAATCAGATATACGGTAAATTTCTGACCCAGTGAAGTCAATGGAAAAGCTTCCTTTGACTTAAATAGGGCCAGGATTTCACCCTTAATCTGTGTTATTTCAAAGAGATCTTCAGGGACTCACCTAGTGGCCATGCACAGCACCTTTGACTTCAATGAACCTCTGCATGTGCATAAGGGTTAATGGACCCTCCCTATCCAATTTCAGGATAGGGACTTTAAAGTTCTAATTTACCACTACGTTACTCAGCATTATTTTATGCAGGTTAGATCAATGGAGTTGCACTGCTTTTGAAACTGGAGTGGTGAATCAAGCTTTATACCTCTAAAGCCACCAAATTGTTCTGGTCATATGATAATGTTGTTTATATTTTTATATTCTAGTAGTGATATACAATATCCACCTGCAATGTAAATATGGATTGTGTGTGTAAATATACAATTGCTGTAACCCCTAATTCCTTTAATTTACTTCCCCCCACCCTCCGTAAAAGTCCATTACTTTTATTGCCACTATCCTTGGCCAAGAACATTTGTGTTGTGTTTGTTCTGCCCCCTCATCCTTATTTCCCTTTTGAAGGATACACCCTTACCAACTCTCACAGCCTACAGTTTTAGGGCCAAATTCTGCTTCCACTGAAATCAATTGAACTATTGACATTAACCTTAATGAAACTTCATTGTTACCAGGATGTGTCTCTTTATACTGAATATTTTACAGACACAATTGATACATTGTTTCAAATCAAAATAATTTTGAGACTAGAAGGGAAGGGTAGGTTTAACAGATCCTGATCCAGATATCATTAAAGTCTACAGAAAAATTCTCACTGAATACAGTGGAAGTAGGTTTGATACCTGTTGTTTAATAAGATACTTATTACATACATTAACATGTTCAAGGCACTATATAACATTTATAAAGGCAAACTGATCCCTAGTGATTAAATCCATAATATATTTTTTGATTGGCATGTGTGTGAATAATCTGGGGCTCCATTGCTTTTGGTGTCCTTTTGCAGTAAAACATTAAAAAATAAATAAACAAATAAAAATGTGACCTAATCAGAATGTGTTGTTATCGTATGGCTTTTTGTGTCATTCAGATGAAACATTTACACACGTTTACAGAAATGCATAAATAAAGTTTTACAGTTTATAAATATTTTATCAAGACTGTCAGCTAACCATATCTTCAGTAATGTTTGAGTGCAGTTCTTGATTCTGAATATAAAATATAATATACAACCTTAGCGCATGTCTGTTTAATTTCAGGTGACACAAAAAGTGATTACCCTTTCTCCCATTTAATTGAATTGTTTCACAATGTAAACATTTTGCCAATTTTGTCTACTTCTAATGATGTTATTTACTAGAAATTCAAAAACCTACTTCTGTATACTTCATATGTATGACAAGAACAATGGGATTAAGTTACAGTCCTTATTTTTGTTTTACAGGCTCTAACTCGCAATTGTCCTACAGTATTACATCAGGAGATAGCCTAGGTCAATTTAATATTGACAAGAATGGAATCCTGAGCATCAAGCAGCCTTTGGATCGGGAAAGTCAGTCCTTCTATAGCCTTGTTGTTCAGGTTCATGACATGGCTACTCTGCTAGCCTCCAGATATACAAGCACAACTCAAGTTTCTATTATTTTACTGGATGTGAATGACAATCCTCCAAGCTTTATCTCTCCAAAGCTGACCTACATCCCAGAAAACACACCTATAGACACCATTGTGTTTAGAGCTCAAGCAACTGACCCGGACAGTGGTCCTAACAGTTACATTGAATATACTCTGCTGAGGCCTTTGGGAAACAAATTCAGTATTGGCAGTATTGATGGTGAAGTAAGGCTCATTGGGGAACTTGACAGAGAAGCAGTTGCTAATTATACCTTGACTGTGGTAGCTACAGACAAAGGTCAGCCATGCCTTTCTTCATCTACAGATGTAGTTGTAGTAGTCCTTGATATCAATGATAACAACCCCCTGTTTGCACAAAAGCTATATAAAGTAGAAGTGGGTGAAAATACTCTGACTGGAACAGATCTGACTCAGGTGTTTGCTACAGATGGAGATGAAGGTACAAATGGGCAGGTTCGCTATTCCATAATCAGTGGAAACACCAATAATGAATTTCGGATCGACTCTGTTACTGGCATGATAACAGTAGCCAAGCCTTTGGACCGAGAGAAAAAGCCCTTCTACTCATTAACTGTTCAGTCATCTGATCGTGGAAGTAGCCCCAGGACAGACACCACCACAGTCAGTATTGTTCTGATGGATGTTAATGATTTTATTCCTACATTTGAGCTTTCTCCATATTCTGTGAATGTCCCTGAGAATTTAGGGACACTTCCAAAAGTTATTCTTCAGGTCAGTACATGTAAAAATGTATTTACTACAAAACTATGTGCTTCATCAAAAATTAAACATATACTGAGATTTGTACAGTTGAATAGTTAACTTTTTGAGTATAACATGGCATGCAGTGTTTTTCTTTACATAGTTGTAAAACAGTTCCCTCACCCTCCCCCATCTTATACATACATTAGGATTTTAGAGGGTTGTTTCAGTCCCCTGGTTTCCACTTCCATCCCCACAGACCACCTCAGTCTGTTCCTTCTTTCTTTCAAACCTCTCTCTTTCTCTGTTTAAGGTGAGGCAATACTACAGTCAGAGTGCCATTCAGTGTGCTCAGACAGCAGCAGACACGATATTCTCTCCAGTTTGACAGGTTTCTGCAAAATCATCTATGGGTTTTGCTGAGCCCAAAGCTGGCTCAAAGGCTGGTCTTAACAATACATTCAGATATGGAGAAAAGGAGTAAATTATTAACTTTGTATTTTAAACCAGCACTTTTTAAAGACACTCATCACTCCTTTTAAATTAAGTCAGTTTGCTATTAACAACCAATTTTTAATAAACTTCCAGGCATTGTAATTCATTCTGTTACACATGGCATATTTCCTGTTCCACATAAAATACTGTGCCATAGAAGGTAATCTTGATGACAAACACAGACAAGCATGTACTCTTCAGTTATTATTATTTGTTTTGATGTTCTTATGTCATTTTTGTAGGTGATAGCAAGGGATGATGATCAAGGTCTAAACGGCAAACTTACGTACCTTCTTGTGGGTGGAAATGAAGCCGGTGCCTTTACTCTCTCAGCCAGTGGAGAGCTCCACTTGGTACAAACCCTGGATCGAGAGACGAAGGAGCAGTACATCTTGCTGATCACAGCTGCTGATTCAGGTAAATTGAATGTGCAGGCCACCCAGGCTGCATTTTTTTGCTATTTGCAAGCTTTTCAAAGCCTCATTTCAGTATATAGAAACAAATTGGAAATCTGTGTATTGTTTATAGTTGTTATGTGTAAAGTTAAGGACCTTAAGTTATATGAACATGCCTAGAATGAAATTCTGGTTCCACTGAAGTCCATAGGAATTTTGTCATTGAGTTTACTGGGACCAGGATTTTACTCTGGTTTTTAGATGCCTGAATGTACTCTGGGATTCTAAAGCCACAGAATTTGCTGCGGAATCCAAGTGTTCTTACCAAAAATTTTAATAACCATAAAAGCTTTGTTATCTGACATGTTGGGGAAATGAGGGGTGCCGGTAAGTCGAAAATTCCAGTTAACTGGGAGGGACTTTGGGTGTGGGAGGGGACTCGGATCTGGGGGTTGGGGTGCGGGGCGTGGACTCTGGGAGGGAGTTTGGGTGTAGGAGGGGGCTCAAGGAAGGGGTTGGGGCACAGAAGGGGTTGCAGAGTGCCAGATCTGGGTGGCGCTACCTTAGGCAGCTCCCTGTAAGCAACAACATGTCCCTGCTGCTCCTAGGCAGAGGCACAGCTAGGCAGCTCTGCACATTGCTTCTGCCCTCAGGCACTGCCCCCCACAGCTCCCATTGACTGCAGTTCCCAGCCAATGGGAGCTGCGGAGCCAGCATATATACTTCAGTTAACTTAAATGGACCATAATAACAGTAAATACTTACATCACTTTACAAATTTTGCCTAGTTAAGCACAGTGAAATTCTAGGGGATTCCTGTCAGATCAGTTGATATAAATGTAGAAACGTAATTATCCTTAGCAATAATAGGAGTGATATGCCCAATTCTCTGCCTATAGTAGCGCTATCTTTCTGAATAATTTTGTATTTTATCTGTTAGGATTTGCTTCTGGTTTTCAGCTTGTTTCCAGTAGTGTGTTATGTAGTGAGCAGTCAACCTGGGTTGGAAAGCAATGCAAGCTGAAACCTTGAAAAAAGGTCATCTTTCTGACATCATCATCCATGTTATCTCTCAAAATAAATCAGGGAAAAGGCATGATCCTTTGGACTTTAGGTTTGGCTTTTATTAACTTTGAAAAACAATCCTTTGGATTTGCTTTTAGCAGTGCAAGTAGCATCTTACTTAATAGAGTACATCTTATTTCATTTTGTTGCTAATGAAAATCTCTTTAGATATCCAGATGAAATTAAATCTGAAGATTTATGAGTAGCATGTCAAAGGCAAAATGCTGCCTGCCAAAGCCCTTTCCTTTCCTCTTTCAGTTCATCCATGTAGGGATAGGCAAAATAGACACATGACACTCATAGACACAACTACTAAGAAAACTCAACTGCATACTATCCTGTGGATGTCCCTTCCGCATACCTGCAGGATTCATGCACTTCCCTGTTTATTTTCCCTGTGTTCTTGTTTTGTGACTGCACGTCTACTGGCGTTCCCTGAATCTTTAGGCTATGGGCTGATTTAGTGAGCCGAGTCATGCTTCATGGTCCCCAGAGTCATAGCCAGCCAGTTTCAGATTGGCCATGATCCCAACCTGAATGCCTGTTATCCTTCATAGCAGGTACTTGGAGAGCACATGCTGCTCCTATATGCAACAGATGAAAGGAATTTGTATATGACACTTCCTGTGGTGCTCCCTGAAACACTCTACCTGTGCCTATCCTGCACAATGCCTCAGAACAGTTCTACTGAACTGCTAATACTCATCAACACCCTCACAGCAGTCCTCAGAGCTCAGAGGCCGAGATTCGGCTTTAAGTGTCCCATACACACTGAAGGGCAGATTATGATATCCTTACTCATGCAGAATAGTATTTCGTGGAGTAAGGTGTTACTCATTTGGAATAAGGCAGCATAATTAGGCCCTTCGTGAACACTTAGAGCCACACTGCACCTTGGACAATAACCCATGTAACGAGTGCAACAGAGTTGTGCCACTCAGGAGCACAAGAAAGGAATTGTACTTTGAAGAAAAGTTCCTTCCCTGAACTCCTCATCCTTCTGCAGGGAGTAATAGTCCGCTAGCAGTTCTTACCAATAGCAGGTTACTCCCCCTCCACTGCAATCAGCTGCACTAATCAACATATGGTGAGGGTGGTGCCAAGGTGCTAGTCATTTTCTACCCCTCTGTATCCACTCCCTGGCCATGTGCGTGTGGAGGGAATGGAGATCTAGGGAGGCAATGCAAGAACGTGTGTTGAGGAACAGGTGAATGTCTTAGCTTCCTTTTGCTCCATTTGGTTGCTCAGGCCAGGCCATAATCTGGCACTTCAAAATAGTTACTAAATGCCAGATGAACATCAAGTTGTTTTGTATAATAATAATATTTTTTTCTTTCAATACACTTTCAAGCAGTTTCCCAGAAGTACTCTGATAATCTGAACTAATACTAGGAATAAGGTTATTGTTATTTCCTGTTTGTTTTAGTCCCTACTTCTCCAGTCATCCTTCACGTCTTCACTAACAGCATTCCCTAACAACTTCTTCTTAATCTAGGAACCAATTCTCCCAAGTGCCTAAGAAGTTATGAGCATCATGAACTCATATTTAGTCAGTGGGGGGTTCTTTAAGTTTTAGAACCTCACAGGCATACTCAACACCTTGCAAGATTTAACCCCAAAGTCCCCTTTGTTCTGAATGAGAGAATCCATTTTACATCATATGCCACCAATCAGAATACGTGAATGCACAGTTGTGATTTATAAGTGGGAATGCCAGGAAAAAGGATGAACTTTAGAATAATATGATTGTGTTGCAGATGCTCACCCCCGAAACTCTACTTGCATATTTACCAAGACACCAACTTACAGCCATTCAAAAGTGTTTTTATGGGTCTGTTTCTAGCACATAAATCACTGGCTTAGCTGTACCTTTCTTTATGGCAAAGTTGATGGGAGAAGAGAGGGTTTACTTCTTTGTTCCATCTGGTGGAGATTCAGAGATGGGTAGACATTAAACTTTGGCAGTGTGACAAAAATTGGAGCGGCAGCTTTTATTTTAACTTCTTTAGTTCTTTGAACGTCATTGTGGAGAAAATTTTAGAATTCCAAAGATCAGCATCCTTTTATTTATTAGTTGCATTGATATTGAGTAACACATCTGGAAACCTGATAGCTGCCCCAGTCTACTGTTGAAATGAACTACAACTGCCTCATCTTGCATTTGCAGAATGGTGTGTTACTGCATAGCACAGCTAGAACCAGATATGCAGCTACTAATTAAAAGCCTTGTTTGTGGGGTTTTTTTCTATTTCAGAATAAACTAGCAACCGGATTACATGTAGTTTTTAACACTACTCTTTGAAAAACAAATCAGAGTGGATTGCTTGATATAATTAGCATTTATTTGGTATACCTCTTTGATTAATATGTTTTGCTTTAGAGAATCTTTGTGATAAAGATTTTCATTCTCCCTTTCAAGCATGTAGGAGGGCAAAGGTTACCTCCATAGAAGTTATGATCAGTTAACACAGGATTTTGTATATGTACAACAGAAGGATATGTGAGGAGTTTACCTCCTTGCACAGCCCATGCAACGGCCACGCACCAGAGCAGTCCTTGTAAGCAGAGACTATTTGCCCTTTCCTCTCCCAGCAAGCAAATGCCCAAAAGGGGATGCAGAAGTGGCTGAGCCATGGGCAGAGTGAGACCGATGCTCCAGGGGGAGCAATTTGGATGGGCCAAAGTTCACCTCCCTATGTTTCAAAGAGCCTCAGGGGGCACAAACTCTCTCCTCGGGCCTCTTAGGGAAGGGGAAGTCTGTACTATCCCCTTCGGAAGGCCATGTGCAAGACACATAATCCAGTTTCATGTCAATAAGGATTTAATGACTGGGTGCTCAGTTTGGAGTCAGGCCATCATTGTTATGCAAATCATCCATAACTCACAGTAAGGATGGGATTTTTCAGAACACTCAGTGTTGACCTAACTCTGTTTCCGTTCAAATCAATGGTAAAACTGAGCTGTAGGCCAAATCTGAGAGCTTTTTAAAATCTTGCTATGAATGTTTAGGGTCCAACTACCCCTTCCAAAATTTCTCCTTACAAAGAGAGTCCTTTCTGTTGAAATTGTGAGAGAGTGATGAAATATAATATCAGCATTTGAAAAGGTATTTGAAAAAAGTGAGTTTGAAATGGGATGATCTGCTTCTGCCTGACTGCTTGTTAGTGAGTTATTCTCTGTTTTGATGTCTTCCACAGCAAAAAAGATGGAAATTTATTTAGATTAACCCATATCTTTTAAACTAATGCTCCAGGTTCCAAAAGGTGTGCAGAAGAGACAGAATAGATTTCGTATTTGGCATGGGCTCATAATCCACAATTGGTTTAAATAAGACAGACTGAATCATAATGAGTTAAACATGCTGTATGCTTCTCTTTTGTTTTATGGGCTAAGAGAATCATGAGATTACGACGAATAATGTAGGCAGAAATTTAATTACTCTATACATATTTTAGCATTATAATTAGAAACACCCTAATATTTTTTGTACTAGACAAATAAGGCACAAATCCTCGAAGGTATTTGGTGCCTAACTCCCATAGGAGGATCCAGGCCTAAGCCTTTTTTTCTAACTGTTCTGCTAGTTTCACTTGGAAGTAGTTGAGAACATGCCTTTTCAAGGAAAAATATGCCCTTTGGGGTTGATTTACCACAGCCTAAAAAGGTTGACTTCCAAGTGCAAAGGGTCATTTCTCTCAATCTGGTGAGGGTTATTCCATTACCAACTAATCCATGAGAACAGAAATGAGTGTCATTCACCATCAGGAAAAATTTCCAAAGGGAAACTTTTCAGAAAGTTGCAAAAAAGAAAGTGCTCACAGATACTTCTGTATAAGATACTACCTTGCCAGGCAGCCTGGGGTGCGTACAGGAGTACCTCAGAATAACACTGACTACTGGTGTGATTCACTTTTATGGGTTAGTTTGCTAGTCAATATTTGTCATTTTCTTTCATTGGCTGATTAAAGGAGATTTGGATATTTGTAAAGGTCAATTTGCAATATGTATGTTTTGCTTGACTAAAGGAAATACTAAGTACTATTTATGGTGTAATACAAAAGACATAGTGAATTGCTACTATGTATTTCCCAAAGGAAGTAGCTACTGTGTGTAGGTATTTCTACTCATTTATTTCAATCTATATTATTTATTACCATAAGCAATTTAGAGAACTTCCACTGTGGGGAAAGTACAATTATTTCACTCAGCTAACTGTAGCTGAATTTTCAAGTTTCCTGTAGATTTGCTTAGGCAAATGCCTTGAGTGCCAGCACATATGAACATAAGAGGCCACAAACTTTACCATAGCATATGGCAAGTTTGAGTAGGACACATGATATGCAATATGTATCTACAGAACAAAATGAAGATAGTAATATGTTTTACCCTTAGTACACCTCTACCTTTTAACCAGTCTCTTTCCACCCTTTTCTTTGTTTCCAAGTACCCACTTTCTCTTCTCCCCTTTGTGCTTTCCCCAGGTATAACCCCCAACACACATTCACTTCTATTATCATTAGTCTTTCCCTTTCCCTGATCAAGTTAGGCATACAGTCACCAGTAGAGAACACAAACCGAGTCAGATGCCAATGTCAGTTTACAACCATTTGTAGGGTTCTTAGCAAAACAGATAGAATTCCATGAAACAAGGAGAACAGCAATGACCACATCATCTCACACATACATACTTAAGTTAATACTTTTACTCCTGCCAACCAGTAGTGCACAGTGTTACAATAAAGCTTTGTTCGTTCTGTGCTGGATAGGCATGTGTTTAGGATGGCTCACCATCATCAATTTACTTAGAATGTTCCAAGTGAGAATGATGACAAAGTGAGAACTGATGTTGGCATTGCTTCTGAAATATATATCAGGGTAGTTCAGGTTTCACCATAATATTATACAATATTGATTGAAAAGAATAAAGGCATGAAGTGAAGATTTCCAACTATGAGCTGGCATGAGTGCCATCTTGATTGTTTTATATAGACTCACCAGTTTTAGGTACGCAAAGCAGGTGTATCTTTTTTGAAAATGTATCTAAATAGGCCCTTCTCTCTCTAATACCATATTGCTTATAGTTTAAGAAAGTAGGCTAGAACCACAGTTCTCGATACTCAGAAAGTCCAAAGGCAAGCAAGAATTATAAAGCTATTTGAAATGTAAACTGTTACATTCTCAAGCTGCTGTAGTTTCATCTTTTGCCTAAATGTTACTCCATACATTATACTTAGCTTTGTAAATATTGGGTAGAAAATGTTTTAAGAATACTTTATTCATGGATATGTCACTTTTACATGAAACTGAGACAAATGTGCCAGTGGGTTTGGAAACTGCCAACTGTGGGCAATCGTGGATGTGTGTGTGTGAATACTTCATCCTCTTGAAAGAATAAGAAGATAAATACTTGAGTGGTAACAGTGCTAGACAAGGAAAATGTCCTGATCTTTGAGAACTATTAAAATTTTCCAGTCACGGTGATCTTAAACCCTTGCTTAAACAGCACATTACACCTTATAAATTGAAAGTCTGTTAGCTAATTCTTCACCTCCAGGACTACAATTTCAAGAAGCTTAATTGCTAGGATAAGACCTGTAAAACATGAACATATGGCATGAATAGTTATCCTGAAGGTTAATCTTCACCAGTTGTATCTGATGCTTTTAAAGTACAATTCAATAACATGCAACCATGATTAAAGGGAGCTCACTGTGGGATACACAGGAGTCATAAGCAGACAAAATTGACTTGGTCAGCAGTTTCTAAGGGAACCAACCTCCCTGGTGTTTTCTGTCTACAACAATGACTTAAAGACTAAGTAATTGTTGGTTTTAAAAATATATGTTTTTAAGTTCATTTCATTGTTTAAGTTCAATTTTATTTGTTAAAAATGTTCAGTCTTCAAGCATGTACCCCTTGTGCCCACAAGTATGCATCTTCATCTATTGCACCCTCTGACTTTCATACAATACGCACAGATGCATATGTGCATGTTTTACATGTGCATATGAAAAGTTGCCCCTAAAGGCTCTTTCTATTAATCAGTTTTTTCCATCCAAAATGCATCTTCTTGCTGGGAAGCTTAACATAATTCTGGGTAAAAATGCTGTAGTTTTAGGCATTTCACTCAGAACCATCCCAAATGAGTTGTACTTTAGACAATTAGATTACAGGAAAATATTAAGGGCTTTATGACATGATGGATTAATGCCCAAGCCTTTCACTGTAGGAGATCTGAGTTTGATTGCAGCAAATTACTAACTGGCATCTGTTTAGGTCACAAACCCATTACAGAAAATATTGCACAGTATGTGCCAGCACTATTCATAGCTCTAAATAGACTTTGCCAGCCTTTCTCTTTCATGGTCAAAAGGGCTAGTGTGATCGTTAGTTGCATTATCAGGTAGATCTCGAATAGGAGGAGGGAGTTTACTTTACCTCTGTTTGGCACTGGTGCTGCTCGAATACTGTGTCCAGTTCTGATGCCCAAAGTTCAAGAAGGATGCTGATAAATTGGAGAGGGGTCAGAAAAGAGACATGGGAATGACTGAAGGTTTAGAAAACCTGCCTTGTAGTTATAGACTCAAGTTGCTCAATTTGTTTGGCTTAACAGAGAAGCTTAAGGAGTGACATGACCACAGTTTGTAAGCACCTGCTTCAGGAATAAGAATTTGATAATGGACTCTTTGGCCCAATGGCTGGAAGTTGAAGCTAGACAAAATCAGACTGAAATAGGGTGTAAATTTTTAACAGGAAGGGTAATTAACCTCTGGAACAATCAACTAAAGGTTGTGATGGATTCTCCATCACCAACAATTTTAAAATAGAGATTGGATATTTATATGCTCTAGGAGTTACGTTTGGCGAAGTTTTATGGCCTGTGTTACACTGGAGGTCAGATTGGATAATCACAGTGATCCCTTCTGGCCTTGAAATCTATGAATCTATGAGTTCTAAAATTTACCTGACTTTTTTAAAATAATTAAAAAGATGATGGAATATAGGTATGTGTTGCTTTATTTGTCATATTTTATGTCAACCTTTACTGACAGGTGAAACTACACACCACGATGACTTCCAAGAACCCATTCATTTCACCTGGGCTTCTTCACACCAAAAGGTTACTGTCTAAAATGACTGATCATTTGGATCAAGCCACATATTCTAAAGCAGGGATCATATGTTCCTTGATGGGAATGGGGACTTCTGCTTTCTAAAAGCCCTCCTCCCCTGCAGCCTCAGGAGGAGAAGCACAGGAAAGAATACCCTTAGCCCCTTCAAGGAGTGTACATACTCCCCTCCCCTCCTTGTGGCTGATTTTGATGGGTTGAACACAAGGTACACCATAACCCTAATGCAGTGGTTCCCAAACTTGTTTTGCCACTTGTGCAGGGAAAGCCCCTGGCAGGCCAGGCCGGTTTGTTTACCTGCCACGTCTGCAGGTTCGGCCAATCGTGGCTCCCACTGGCCGCGGTTCACTGCTCCAGGCCAATGGGAGCTGCTGGAAGTGGCGGCCGGTGCATCTGTGATCAGCCGAACCTGCAGACATGGCAGGTAAACACATTGGCCCGGCCCGCCAGGGGCTTTCCCTGCACAAGCGGTGGAACAAATTTGGGAACCCCTGCCCTAATGGCTCCCCAGCACCAAACGGAAGGGTTTATGAGCAATTCCCCCAGCTCTGGGGCACCATTTTGTCCTGGGAAGAAAGATCTCTCACATCCCTCCTTAGGATTAGAGTAGGACTGGGCTTTGGAGCCTTATTGTGAGTATTGTGTTCGTTGTCTTTTGGGGGCTGGGAATGTATTTTCCACTCACTACCAGTAAAGCGTGGGCAGATGAGTAAACCCTCTCCCCCCCAAACCTTAGGTGTTCATGTTGGTGCACTTTGGCAGGTGCCCAGTGCAGGTGTGATCATTCAGTGGGGTCTAGTTCCCTCATACACTGGAATAGGAAATTGGATTAGGAAAAGCATCTCCTAAACAAGGTGAGGGATGGGACTGGTGAATTGCATTTCTAATACCTGTTACAGTAGAGAGACAACCCTTGAATGAAGGGAGGAAGGGTCTGTCCTATGGTTCTGGGACCAGGTTAATGGGGTGGGGAGCTGGCAGCAGCCTTTCCCCAGGTAGTACAAATGACAAAAGGAAGAATGACCTGCACTGGACGAGTTATTTCCAGGAAGTTCCTAGATGTGTTACTTAATAAAATTACAGCCAAGTTAAACAACATTCCTGGTTTCTTCCCTTTCTTCCTGTGGCATCCAGGACAGCAATGCTCTGATTCTAGGAGAGTTCACAATCCAAGACTTTCAGACTAGGATGCAAATTGCCTTTGTAATTTTATAAGGTTTTCAGACTAACCAATATAATTATCTTTTAGTTTCTCTTCATGAACAAGTTCTCTTTTTAGTGACTAAAGAATTTTCTGAAAACCTCTGAAACTATTACGTTGTGAGAGGTTAATCCCACCCCTTGATCTCATCCAGCTCTGCAGCAATCCCTTTGAATTCTAAGCTCTGGTTGTAATTTCTTACCTCCAGTTCTCCTGTTCAATCACACAGGCAATTGAAACCTCAGTTTGATGCAGACAAAGTTCATAGACACTAGTTATAATATGAATATGATCATTTTTATTTATAAAAACAAATAAACTTTTATTTAAAAAAAAAAATAAAAGGATTACAAACCAGAAATAATACAGTAATCTTTCCTCTCATGTATATACCGACCTCACACAAATGTAAAACATTAGGTAGTAGAATTAGTCCAAATGAGCTGCATTATAAGATGTGGTGGGTCTCAGACCTTGCTCCATATAACCTTGCTAGAACTGGTCAGAAATTTTCCTCTGGAACAATTTTCTGTCAAAAAATGCCAATTCATTGAAATCAAAACATTCTGCGGGTATTGTCAATTTCAATTAATCTTTCAAAGGAAACAAGACAGCTTTCCTGACAGCTTACCTGCCTATGCACCTCCCAAACAGCCCACCTGTAGGGCTGCAAGGTCCCTGGCTCGTTGGCCAAATTGCAGAGACACCAGGGCTGCCAGGTGCTTATTTTGTTTCTGAAACACCAAAATGTTCCAACAGCAGGAATGTTCCAATGTTTCCCAAAATAAATATTGTAGAATTTCACTCCCACAATAGTGTTCAAGGTTTTGGTTTCTTTTCCCAATTTGGGACAATACTTTCCCCCAAACTCTTGAAATTTTTCATGGGAGTGAAATTTACTTTCATGCCGACTTTCTCTAATTTTGTTCCTTCTAAGTAAAATTTCAGATTTTCTCTGGTTGAACCCAGGAAATGCTTCACTTTTATGATACTTAATAACATGGATCCTTAAAAATACTCTTAAGTACTACCTCTTCATAGCAAACCGCCTCTTTCAGAATTGGGACTAGAAATCTAGTTGTAAAGCTCTGAAATCTAGGCCTTTATCTCTTAGAGCTCTTCTTCAAGTATTACTCCCACCTATGTGGGGTCAGCTCTTCGCCACTTTAGTCTGTCTTGAAGCAGTGCCTCAGAAACTCCACAGCTAATCACATCCTTTTGTATGACATTCATCTGTCTAGTTTTGGGCCTTCCAACCCTTCCTGCACCCTACATTTTAAAGGTTAAGAAGCTTGTTTCCTGTATATTCTTCTGATCTTATTCTCACATGCCCAAATTATCGAAGCCTGGATTCCTCTTCCTCCCCCCACCCCCGTAATTGGTACTACCTTGTTATGTGTTATATAAAACCCACATGGGGATAGAAGAAGTTAAGGGGCAGTTCTAGGCCCAAGTTGCCGTGGCTCATCGCACCTGTGGACCCTGTGCCAGTTGGAGGAGGAATTTAAAGGATAGCCAGACAGCTCAGAAATGGGAGAATAGCAAATAAGAAAGGGGGATGGACTATCATCAGAACTCTGCAGGAGTCCTTGCTGCAGGGAACAAGAGCTTGCAAGCGGCAGCTACCTCAGGCCCCAGAGGAGGGACTAATTTGTCATTAAGAATTAAAGAACCCTTTGCTCTATTTTTTCTTGGATTGTTTGTGAGACTGTGACCACACTCTGGACTAAGAAACTGAGTGGCAGAAAGTGACCCAGGGAAGCTTGATATTGCTGGGTCAGAGCCTGGTAGAGAGGGAGGGCCCAGGCTTCCCTTCCAGCCAGTCACAAGGGCGGCAGCACTCCCTCTCCCCTGCCTCTTTGAGATAAGGGGGAAAGGAGGGTAAAGACATTGGAAGCACTGAAATAAGTGTATGAGAACTTCTGAGGCCCTGAGTTGGGTCAGAAACTCCTTTTTTGATGATGCTGGACATTTATACTTTCTTGGACTCAATTACCCTGGAAAGGGGTAGACTTCAGTAGTGACCTGGCTGGAGGTTTGAGTTACTATCTACTATCCATTGCCATGCCAGAGTGGCCATCAACAGGGGATGCTACAAATGGGAGAGTTGTGACCCAGGGACCCAGTGGCACTAGGCCATACCACCAGCAAGCCCAGCCCTGTCACAACACAATTAAAACGACTGTGTCAATATGTTCACACCTACTTGCTCCAGGCACTTCCATGGTTGTAGTATGCCATTGCATCTGAGAGCATTCTTATTTTTCAGGTTGCTTGATGCTTCTGCAACTTCTTCTTCTAGCACTGGTGCCACCATACCCTGGTTTGGTTTTATCATATGGTATGGTTCTCTTGGATTCTGTTAATTCAGAGACCTTTCAAAGTAATTTCTCCATTGTTCCTTTATCTGGTTCTCACTGATTAATTCACTTCCACTTTCATCTTTAATTACTTTGATCTCACTAATACCTTTTCTTATTTCAGGTCTTTGCCAATTTAAATGTTTCTTTCTCATACTCCTTCATTTCAAGATTGGCATATAAGCCTTTGTTGGGTTTAGCTTTAGAGTCTGCCACCTTTTACTTTTTCTTTATCTTTTTGGCTTTTTTGTACCCCTGAAAATCCTGCTGTGGGAGTGTCACTTGCCAAAGTTTAAAACACTTTTTCTTTTCCTTCACAACCTTTCAAACTTTCTCATTCCATCACCAAATCTCACTGGGGAAAATGGCTCTTGCTTTTGTTTCAGCAACGAGTTTCTTTGCACATTCTTGAATTTTGCCTTTACATCTTGAGCTAAAGGAAGTTGTCCCTTAGCTATCACCTGTTGAAATCGATGGAAACAGGATTGGCTCCCAAATCATCCACAACAAAAGTCATTAATAAGATTGCTTCATTGCAATTTTTTATACAAATATATTAGGTTCACAAGTTTTGAAAGGGATTTAACTACATGAAATTTTGAAGAGATAATGAAAAGCTCTTCTGTAGCTAGAGGAAGATAAAAGTCATTTTTTCAAAAATAGGTAACTTTTAATGACCCGTAACCCAAAATTTCCTTTAGATTTTGTGAATACATTGTCCTTTGTGTTCAGGGTAAAAGTGAGAGTTTTTAAGCCAAGTTCATTGGATGCTGTTTTCAGACTTAACTGTGAAGAGGTTACAACATCTCCATAATTATTTAAAAACACACCAACATGGAGCAGTGGACTGTCTGCCTTTTAATGCATTTAGAAAGATTGGCTGCTCCACTGTGAGAAAAACCTTGTTTACTCCATGAAAAAGTTAATGCTTTCTAATAACACACACAACTTCCAGTCTGGGGACCTATTCACTGGATATTTGACTGCAGGAATGAAATCAGCTTTGTTGCAAAGCAACAGATTTCAGTTAAGCAAAAATTCCATTACTGTTGAATTGCTTTCCATGTTTCAGGATAATGATGTGTTTAATTTACAGGGGCCCACAAAAATTTTTGATCTGCTTGCAGTTTGAACTTTAGTCAGTCATTTGGTCTCGTTCATTTTATTTCACTTAATCTTTTTGTGTTCTTTTGGTAAAGCAGGTGCCTGTACTTTTTTTTACAAGTCTATTGTCAAGTTTCTAGCACTTAATTGTGATATTTTAGTACTTACAAAGACTTCAGTTTTGGAAGGAATAACAGCTTCATTATTCCAAAATTGTAAAATATGTCACAGATGATAAGACCCAGAACCTGTTCATATTTTAAAATGAACAATGTGTAGATCACAAACTAAATAGCATGTTTCTGTTTTTGTATTTTCTTGTTTTTCTCTATGCTGTACAGCACCATATAACTGAGCTATTTTGCTAAACTTTCTTTTAAGAGGAACAGGAGAACACTTCAATCTCTCTGGTCACTCGATCACAGACCTAAGAGTGGCTATACTTCAACAAAAAAGCTTCAAAAACAGACTCCAACGAGAGACTGCTGAATTGGAATTAATTTGCAAACTGGATACAATTAACTTAGGCTTGAATAGAGACTGGGAATGGATGAGTCATTACACAAAGTAAAACTATTTCCCCATGGTATTTCTCCCTCCCACCCCACCCCCCACTGTTCCTCTGATATTCTTGTTAACTGCTGGAATTAGCCTACCTGCTTGTCACCATGAAAGGTTTTCCTCCTTCCCCCCCCTGCTGTTGGTGATGGCTTATCTTAAGTGATCACTCTCCTTACAGTGTGTATGATAAACCCATTGTTTCATGTTCTCTGTGTGTGTGTATATAAATCTCTACTCTGTTTTTTCCACCAAATGCATCCGATGAAGTGAGCTGTAGCTCACGAAAGCTTATGCTCTAATAAATTTGTTAGTCTCTAAGGTGCCACAAGTACTCCTTTTCTTTATGTGTAGCATGAATGTGTAATGGTGAAAGGGAGAAAATATTTAGTTCCATACATTTGGTGTGACTGCATTACTCATGAGTATTAGAGCAAAGTGGAGGCACAACTGAGTTATGATTAGGTCATCCCCAAAAAAACACACTCAGAAAGTAAATTTTTTCTCTGTGTTTGTTATTCTGGCTGTGTGGAGTAGAAATTTTGTGAGATAAAACAATACCTACATGTATTGTGCCTACTACAACTTGCCTGTAATTAGTTTCCTTACAATTCTGTATGGTGCGGAGAGTCACTATTTGTTCCCCCATCCTCTTATGGAAAAATGTGGGTGATTCCACTGTCTAAAGCTGAAGATTTTCTGATATCCGTGCATATCTTTGGAGACCAGAAGAAAATGTTTGCATATGGAATAGAAGAAGGCCACTGGTAGATCTCTTCCAAAAGTACATCTGAGGTTGGTATAAGTAGCAAGAAGCAGGAAGAGCACCTTGCTTCTGCACAGCTGCCCACCCTCCAGATTCCCTGTAGCTTCTTGGTAATATAGCTTCTTCACAGCTCCCATGCTTATGCCAGCCCTGGAACTTCCTTTAAAAGGGAGGGGTCCACTGCACATAGGGGGTAATTGGCACAAGCAACAACAACTTTGGTCTGTAATGTGAACCAGTTTTCCCCAGAGATTTGGAGGAAGCAGAATCTGGAGGAGTCCTACCGGCTGTCTTTCCTATCACACATCCCCTGACACACCCCCTATCCGCCAGTTTTCTTATATGCCTGGGTTTCTTTTGTTGTAAATATATTAATGTAAAATGCCTATCTTTCTGAACTCGGTATTTTTTATTGCTGAGGTTACCAAAAAATTCTAAATCCCAGATTACAAGTGTGCCTACTATGTTTCCTGTTTATTTCACATGAAGATCTGCAGCCATTTGTCTGAATTTATTTAAGGTGTATATAAGTTTGATTCCTAGTGACTGACAGCTAGAAAGTAAATGCTTAAATTGGCTTTCACATAGACCACTGGTAATGTAAACCAGGCATAGAAATTTCAAAAGTCATAGCAAATTAAATACTAATCTGTTCCTCCCGATTTTAAAGATTTGCTTAAGCTGTCGTTCTAATCATCTACATTTCTTCAGTCAGCATTAACATTAAAAGCCTGTATTTTATTAATTATCCAATGGATGCCTGACTTCCCCCCCCTGAGTAAACCCTTTCAACCTGGATATTCTGTGTTATTGCAGGATCTGTGTGTTTTTTGTTTTGAGAAAATGTGATGATAAAACACTAAAGAAACATTCTCAAAAAACATGGAACCCTCAAAGAAATAATTTTTTTAAAAAGATTGAAAATAAACCAAAATATTAAAAATTACTATAAATTACTGATAATAGGCCACATTCTGACATACTCTCACCCTGTGCAACCTTACTGAGGTCTGCACAAAATTTGGTTCATGTCGTTAAGGTGTGAGTACATGAGCATCCAGGGAGTGGGCAGATGGAGTCTCTTGTCACTGTTACTGGTTATCATGCTTACTTAGTTATCATGAGGCCAACTGATTTAAATGGAATCATAAACCTCTAAAAACGACAGAAGATATCTCATCCAAACCCCGGTATGCCATGATTTTAAGATCTAGAATCTCAGGCCCTACCAGAGTTCAGAATGAGTGCTAAGTGGGAAGCAAGAAATCTTCTTGTTCCAGTGGGATAAATCTCTATTTGTTAGCACTGTTGGTTTATAGGATATTGTTTAGATAGATTGTTTGAGGTGTTTTAAAGGGCAATTGTTTGTAGTTGTCCAGGGGTTAAAATGTTAGGATATGGACTGGACCTTGATTCCTGGACAGAAGGCAGCAGAGGGGAATCAAAGATGCATAATACATTAAATAAAAACTTCGGACAATCTTAGGGAGAGCCTGATCCTGTAGTGTGATCACTCCTGTTGGTTTCAAAAATCTTTGAGGACATTCAGCATCTCTCTGGAGGAACTTGGCACCTACAGGATTGTTCATTACAAAACAAAATATTTTCAGTTCACTTTTAGCATGAAAACTACTAGCAGTTTTGTTTGTGTAAGAAAGCAATATTTGGGCCTGATTCACTAGTGTGTTACATCAATTTTAATTTTTAGCATGTGCCTTAGTGCTTTTCTGAATACAGATGGTCTTAAGCACATGTTCAAGTACTTTCGTTATTAAGGGCCAAGATTTGGAGCCACCGCTGTAGATACAAATCAATGTATTTTTGCATTAAAAAGGCATGGAACCACTCTCCCCACCCCACATCATCATCATCATCTTCTCATCCAAAAACATCTTTATAGACATGGGAAGCAGTATAGCATCACCATCCATTCCTGTACGTAGTTTGTTCCTCCATTTAGCCCAGCCAGGTCATGCCCCTGCATCTGATATCCTGCCGTCTAGTCAATGGTTGACCTTTAGGTCTACTGTCATTGGTTTCATTTGCATTAATTTCTTTAAAAAAGAAAAGGAGTACTTGTGGCACCTTAGAGACTAACAAATCTATTAGAGCATAAGCTTTCGTGAGTTACAGCTCACTTCATCGGATGTATCCGATGAAGTGAGCTGTAACTCACGAAAGCTTATGCTCTAATAAATTTGTTAGTCTCTAAGGTGCCACAAGTACTCCTTTTCTTTTTGCGAATACAGACTAACACGGCTGCTACTCTGAAACCTGTCATTAATTTCTTTGGCATCCTATCATCTGTTTGTCTTCTACAATGTCCCTACCATTGTAATCTTTTTGATTGCAGCCAATCCCATACTCCGATTTCACAGAGGAGCTTACTCTCCTAACTTCTTCATTTGTCTTAAAATCATTCCATTTTACATCTGTCGTCTTCCGAAGAACTCTCATTTCTACTACCTACAGTTTTCTGATGTCTGTTTCATTTAATGTAGCTGTTTCCAAAAGAGTAGTACTGTTTTGATAATATTATGTTTGGTTCCAGGTGAAAAAGTATCAGTCCATAATTTCATGCAGCACTTGTAGCTAAAGTACATCTCCTTTTAACCTTATCTTTGATGGAACCTTCAGCACTGATCGAGCTTCCTAGGTACATATAAGATTTTACTTGTTCTGTGACTTCGCTGCTTCATTTCAAAACTTTATCTCTTGTCCTTTTCCAAGATACAATAAATGACAAGAAGACAAAGTGGTTGTAAGTTCAAGTCGACTACACCAATTTCCCAAGAATAGCAAAAAGTATAATTAATTCAAATGTGTCTGCCTGTTGTACAATGTTATCTGCAGAAGCTAAAGAGTTTAACTCTTTACCCAAAGTCACACCCTCCCACTCTATCACTCTTTAATGTACAGTTTAAGAACATGATGAACAAGCAATTTCATGCCCCCTTGTCTTAAACCAAACTTTGATTTGAACCAGTTACTTAATTATACACCAGTTCTTACAGTACTACAGGAGTCGTTGTACATAACTTTTATAATTGCAGTTATCATATCTGGAACTCCATGTGATTTTATTACTTTCTGTAATGCTTCCCTCCAAACTGAATCAAATGCCTTAGTGAAGTTGATGAAAACTGCAAACATCTTTAATCACCATTCTCACTTCCCCCACTCTGCCACCCCCCATCAGCTGTCTGAGTGTGAATATCAGAACAATGGAACTTCTGCCTGATCTGAAGCCACACTGTACCTTCTCTACTACTTCCTCTAAAACTGGCATTAATCTGTTGCCAGCTATTTTCATCATGATTTTTCCTAGTACTGATAATGATCTTACAACTCTGTAATTATTCTAATCAGCAGGATCTCCTTTCTTCGGGATTGGTAGAACTATTGAATTTAGCTAGTCACCCAGTACCTTCTCTTGCTCCTATGCCTTCTCATATATGTTTTCTCTAATACTTTGATAACACTTGTCCAGTTGGCTTTTAGCAGCTCAGCTGTAATACTGTCTATTCCTGCAGCTTCACCATTTCTTCTTTTTTTTTTCTTTTTCTGATGGTGGTTCAATGCTGAGATACATTTTGTCTTCCAAGCTTCCCAGTTCATCTAGCATGTCTAGAATGCTTGAATCTGGATGAACTTCAGGGTTCTGCACTTTATCAAAATGATCCTTCCATATTTTCAGTACCTCTTTGGCATTTGTTGTCAGTTCACCAGTGATCATTTTTGCCACTTGCATCATTGGCCTTATTGTGCTTCCATACAATTTAACCTCATTTTCATATCTTGTTTTCTTGATGTCTTCTCTAGTTGTTGAACCTCTTCTTTCCAGAACTTTTGCTTGTCCAATTTTTGTGATTCCTTCACCCATATTGTGCAAATGCTTTTACTACTTCTGCTTTCCCAGCCATCTTGGCTTGTTTATACTTTTCCTACAGTGTTCTTGTTTTGTTTTTTTTTCCAGGTTTTTATTGTTTACTTAGGCCTTCCAATAACTTCCTGAGCTGTATTTTGTATCACTTTCTTGAATATTTTCCATCCAGTCTGTGGTGAGATTTCTTCATCATCACAAATCAGTGGTCTGAAATGTTCTCCAAGTGTCCACTAATATTCCTTCCTCACAGAACTATCCTTTAACTTATCAAGATCAAATTTAGCTTTAGTTACAGCCATCTTTTTCTTGGACTTTAACTTCATCTGAATCTTTCCCATTAGTAGACATGATCACTGTCACACTCGGTACTCCTATAGACTCTTAACATCCAACAGTGACCAGTGACTTTTACTGAAAATAATGTGGTCAATCTGGGTTTTAGTTTAACTGACTAGTGAGTTCCGTATAACCTTGAGTATACCTTTGTGAGAAACCACGTACCACCAATAATCAGATTGTGCATCTCACAGCAAGTTTTTAACTTTTCCCCATTATTGTTTGCTGCCCCAGTGCAACGTGGTCCAGCACTGTTCATTTGTTTACCATGTCCTGTACAACCCTTTGGCATTTGTATCTCTCTTTATTAAAATTCTATCATGGCCAGGAATCTCATCTACAATGCCATCTAACTGTTGATAAAATCCTTTTGTCTCTTCCTCTTCTGCTGTTTTTGTTGGTGCAGAACAACAGGTCACAGTTATGCATAATTTATTGTAGGCAGTAGTAAATCTTGCTATGAAAATCCTCTCAAACGTCAGTTTCCAGCTGCTCACTGAAGTCACTGTTCTCTTGTCCACTGCTATAGCAACCACATCCCTGTGCTTCGCTTGTCCACCTGAATGTCAGGTGTAAAGGAAAGTATAATTTCCAACTGTGAAATCTCCTGTATCCAGCCAATATGTCTCCTGTAGGCAGCAAAGGAAACCTACAACTTCCTTTATTTTTCTGCTACTGAGTCTGGACTGGAGTGAATAGAGTTCTAACATTCCAGGTCACAGTACATGTGATATGCTTAGCAGTTATCTGAAATCCATGACCATTTCCATTTTCTAGGCTTGACAGGCCTGGGTCAAAATTCATATAAGTCAGTCTGGTTTGCTGTACTATAACAAATAAATTTCAGGTATAATGGCTTGTTAATCCACCCTATCCATCTCTTGGGAATGCCATGTGATAGCCTGCTGGCCTGCTAGAAATAGGTATCAATGGTTCCACATTAGTCTGCTTGCCTTCCAAAGCTAACGAGCTTAGGCTGCTTGGATTTTAATCAGTTTTTCTTCTTTAGACAAATATATATCTTTAAGTGTATATCTTTCAAGTAAGAGACATATCTTTAAAAGTACTAAAAAAATCATAAGAGGCCACATTTTTAGCAGTGTGTGGGGACTTCGTTAGCTTTCATTAATCACAGCAGGCCCTTACGTGCTGCATTGCACCACACTGAAAATATAGTCCTGAGAGTCATTCCTGAAATTAGATGTAGGATTTGAAACTGTATTTAGTAATAAGAGTAGCATTTCCCAGTGAGTTGATCTTAATGTTGTATTATAATGGTACTTCATTTAAACTTTGATGTACATCTCCAATTTTGTACTTACAGTAGATTTTCATATAACATTGTCAATAATTCATGGTTATGGTGTAGCTAGCTATTTCATAATTCATGTTCCTACTTCTTATAAATTCTTGCTTATTGCAGGACTGTTGCTTATTCAAATCCCATGATTAATTTATGTGCATTAATTAGTACATTTTAAGACAGATTAAGTTTTACAGCAACCTTATTGCTTAATTCATTTTATAGACAATTATACAGAAATACACTGGATTTAATTCTTGTGATATTTCAGAAGGTATTCCTGCTCTACAGCTCACAAAAATCCAGTAATAAATGTTATTAAAGAATATATGTTAGCTCTAATAAAATATGTTTAACTGGCTTGCACCTTTTTGATGTCACAATATCAGTCAGGCCTTGAGATGCCAGCTAGTTTTAAAAAGTTATTTTTCAAATGACTTTACATGTAATTTAGTGTTTTACAGTTATGTGATTCATATAGTACTTTTTTCTTCCTGTTAATGTTGTTCTGCCCCAGAAACTGTCCTGGGATCTGTTCTGTTATATTTCATTTCATAAAGTGAAACAGTTCTATGTTTCCAAAATTAAGAAATATTCTTTATATTGTTTTGTGTTAACAAAGATGCTACATTACTTTTAGAAGAAGGGAGACAGACTAGATATACTATCAATTATTATTAATATTTTATTTTATTATATTTTGTAGATAATTTATGAAACTATCAGGGCACTGGTCCTTTAGGTGCATGCATGCCCTGTTACAAGATGCTAGAATTTGGAGAATTTTAATTTCCAGCTTGAGTATGTGACAGAAGTACTAGGTGACTTGGGATCATGTGGTTGCCTTTGCAAAGAAAAACTCTTAGTTTAATCTAAGAGAGTCCAAAGTCAGGAAAATTACAAGGAAACTTCCACCTCCAAGGTCATCAGAGGGCAGGAGGCCTGGGACTAGAGCCTGTCAACTTAAAGTGATACAAGTGACTGTGAAGCCCAAGGAGAAAGGCCAGAAAGAACTTGGAGCTGAGACAACAAGGGTGAAGAGTGAATACTTTAGCATGGATAATTTTTGTCTTACAATATTAATAAACCTGACTCCCAAAAAATGAGTCGTGAGTTTTAAACGCTACTTGTGTGGTGTGTGAGTATCTTAAGGGTACTGAAGAAGGGGAAACTGAGGCACTGTTCACTGTTGATGAGGGCCTGGAAATGGTTACTCTGTAATAACATTATTTCAGTAACATCAATAACATATTTTAATTTCTATGTTTTACATGGTTAAATTATTGGTATGAGTGAAAAGGTTGGTTATCACTCCTTCCTGTGGGAATTTAGTAGTAGTACAAAAATAACTTTCTAATCTGAAAGCAGTACAAATATTTTTTCTCTTTGTGGGCCCTATTCGAGATTCTCTACTCAGAATTGCAACTTCTTCAGTGATAGTTTTGCCTGAATAAGTAGCCCTGAAGGATGGCTTGATCCAGAAAAGTACTTACATGTTGGCTTGCCTGATCCTGTACATTGCTGGGCCTCTGATGAGTTGCCCTCAACTTCTGTTTACTTCACAGGGAATTGAGGACTCTCAGCACTTTGCAGGGTTAAATCCAATGATAGAAGATAATGATGATTTTTAATAACAATAGCAACATTTATCAAAAAGAAAAGGAGTACTTGTGGCACCTTAGAGACTAACAAATTTATTAGAGCATAAGCTTTCGTGAGCTACAGCTCACTTCATCGGATGCATTTGGTGGAAAAAAACACCAAATGCATCCGATGAAGTGAGCTGTAGCTCACGAAAGCTTATGCTCTAATAAATTTGTTAGTCTCTAAGGTGCCACAAGTACTCCTTTTCTTTTTGCGAATACAGACTAACACGGCTGCTACTCTGAAACATTTATCAAGTGTCTCCTTTTAAATACTTGTAGTTAGTGTTATGGGATTTCCCCTCCCTTGATTATGTTGGAGAGATTGAACGGGTGTATGGCAGGCACCAGAGGGGCCAGAAAGGAGGAAGCTCCAGTAGGTGAGGCAAGAAGTAATTGGGGCCTAGACACAGGTGCTGGTGGGGGGAATGGGGACAAATGAGCAAATTTTGGAGAAAGAAGAGACAGGATTATTGCAACTCGCATCATCTTTTAAATTTGTCCTTAAAATTCACCTCTGCTCTGATGCCTAAAAATTACTGAACAGTGACTGGGCAGCTGGTGTGCTGTGATTGTAAGTTATTATGTTAATCATAATTGTATAACATCTTGTGCTGTGCTCCTCCCTTGCCCTCCCATCTGTCTGCTTTATCTACTTATCTCTTCTCTTATACTTACTGTAAGCTCTTTGGACCACAGACCATTTTTCCTTCGTGTGTATGTGTAGTGCCTAGTCACAAGGCACTATCACAATACAAATAAATAACACTGATGACAATAATAACGGTAGTGACAGCATTGATATGATGTGAGAGTGGAGTAAAAATTCTAAACCCAAATCTCCAAAGCAGAGAGAACATCAGGAGTTTTTGCTAAATTTAGTGCCGCTAGATTTAAATTCTGCTAGATTCAGGACTGTCTGCAGGAATCTGCTGAGTCTTGTGTGATTCGGGTTTAGCATTTTTTAAAAAAAATTAAACAATCTATTTACATTCAGAAATACCTACCAGAGCTTGCAATACAAATTCTCTCACTCAGTATAGCATCACCATACTTTTCAGCAATTAGCTTTGTAGTATCATCAGAGACCCTAATGGTACATTTTTAGCGTCATTTAGAGATGTGTAATAGCTAAAGTTCATGGAAAATATACTAAACTTAATTATGAAATATATTCAGGGAAACTTGGGGGAAAATCCTGTGGTCCTCTGACAAATTGTAAGAACATTCTTCAGAAAGAACTGCTTTCGAAGCAGAATTCAAATCTGGGAACTTCGCCTGACCATGGAAACTACATTTATCACCACAAATATGGCATTTATGTCTAATGCAACCAACATAGTCACTAAATTAAAAAGGACCAAAATTTGTGGTCCTTAATGAAGCAGAACTTCCAGTGAAAGTGATGAGAGTTCTGGTTGGTTGAGGACTGCAGAATTTGGCCCCACGTCACTATTTGTCCGTAGAAAATGTCTTCATGTGTAATTTCTTCTTATTTCTCAGCAACTGCACAAAAGTCAGTGGATGTGAGCAGTCAGTCAGTTACAAGGGAGTGAAAATTGTCAGGACTCAATATGAAATTGCAGCTGTAACTTATTATTGCCAAAAGCATCTTACCTAGGAGCTATTGCTGCATCCCTGACTCATGCAAGTACTCTTATTAACTTCAACTGGATTACTTGCATGAATAAAGAATACACATGTAAAAAGAGAGTTGTGGAACTGGGCCCTTAAATCCACTAAAGGATGGAATGTAAGGTCAAGTCTCAGAATCCATCTTCACTTCCCTTCTGGTTGCCATCAGTTCACCACTAGTTAAAGATTGCTGAAGTACTCAAGATTGACAGGGAAGATTACAGAAATACTTTAAAGATTCCTGGATGACTGAAAATATTATGAGATATAGGCATAACTCCCAGTGAATTCAGTAAGGTCAGGATTTCACCCACAGAACTGTATTCTGCTTTACCAATTAAAATTCCACCCAGATCAAAAGTGTCCAGAACTTTGCTAGACAATGCTCTGTGTGGAATACATTGGTGGTCTTACTCCAATTTTTAATGGACTGATATCACCATTACAAAAGCATTATTCAATTTGGCACTAATTTTCATCCTTTTTGACCATTTCACTTAAGAGGCCAAGGATTTAATAGCTGTGTAAGTCAGTGGTTCTCAAAGCCGGTCTGCCGCTTATTCAGGGAAAGCCCCAAGGGGGCCGGGCCACTTTCTTTACCTGCCGTGTCCGCAGGTTCGGCCGATCGTGGCTCCCACTGACTGCAGTTCGCCGCACCAGGCCAATGGAGGCTGTGGGAAGGGTCACGGGAAAAGGGATGTGCTGGCCGCTGCTTCCCGCAGCCCCCATTGGCCTGGAGCGGCAAACTGCAGCAATGGGAGCCGCGATCAGCCGAACCTGCAGATGCAGCGGGTAACCAAACTGGTCCGGCCCTCCAGGGGCTTTCCCTGAATAAGCGGCGAACCGGCTTTGAGAACCACTGGTGTAAGTAACAATACCATCTCTCTCTCTCTTTCTTTCTCTCTCTCTCTTAGTCCCATCAGGTTAGTGTTGAGATACATTGAAGGAGCATTGTGGGGAAGCTTGTGTTGTATTTCTTCATTCTGTGAATAAACCAAGGGCTTAAATTTCCAGTGCTCTCTATCCATCACCTTTAGCAAGCATTACATTTACTTTTAAAAAGATGGACTTCAAGCTTTTACTGTGAACTGACTTTCTTTTCCTGGTTGTGTTACACTATTAATGCTATTTGAATATGATTTATCCTAGATTAATTTTTCTAGTATGTCTAAAATACCTAATCATCTGTGAAATGTAACAACTTTCAACTTTGCATTTCATTAACTGTCAGGTGAATGAGTCAATTAAATGTATTTGGAATGCTTGTACCCAACACATGCAATAACTAAGGACTCTGTTTCGTTTAATGTAGTAACAATAAACATTCCGTGAGCAATATTTCAGCAGTCAAGAACACTTATTGTAACCTTTTCTATCGTCAAGTATTTGGCTAAATGACATATCTGAAAACAGGGTATAGAATGAATCAGACTAAAATTCCTGGCTGAAAGTACATTATTGGCAAAAAAGAATTACTCAATACATAGCATAAAAAGAACTGCATTGTGTAAATCAGTGGTGTCAAACACACACCCTTTGAGCTGGAAGACTTTAAAGTGAAACTTATGGAATTCTTTGGTAAGCGTCACTTTGCAGTTCTTTCACTCCCTTCCTTTGTGCTTTTTGCACAGTTCCTTCATGTACTTTGGTGTTTTTGGCAACTGTCCAGTTGGAGAGTTCATCACAGATTCTTCCTTTGAGGCAGGAGGATACTGCACCAGCCTGTAATAAGAGTTTAAGCAGTGAGAAATATAGAATTATTGTTTCCTAGACAAAAAAGGGAAAGAGACTCAGAAAGTGATTAGATTGTTTGACACAATAAATGTATTTGTTCCTTGTCCCAGAGTGAGTATAATAATCCCGGTGAAGCTAATATGATTTAGGCCCCTTGTTAACATTTTCTATGTCTTATCTTGCATTTGACAGAGGAAGGGGTTCAAGAGTAGATACTTGCAGATTAAACATGAGCTGTCCACTCATTATTTCTCATTTCTTCAAATCCAGCAAAGATTAGTACTTAAAAACAAGACAAAACATAGGTTAAGTGAGTTCAGTCCAGTTTCTTATAAACCAGTATCCACATCACAGTAAACACTATCTGATTTGGCACTAATTGGCATCATTGTTGGTAGTTCCGTCAAAGAAATCAGGTTTGAATGAGTCTGGAAATTGAACTGCTCTCCAGCCCTCAGAGAAGATCACTCCAGGTCAGGATTGTGACATACTGAGGCAGTGAAATGAAGGAAACTAACATTCCACTGCCTCTGCTTTATTTGTTTTGTGGATAAATAAATTGTGGGCTTGAGAGTCCAAGGCTGTCAATGTGCCATCTATGACAGACTTCCATTAGAGAAAAAGAAAAATCAACCACATGTTCAAATTGGGCCTGATTGTTACAAACAAGGCTTTCTATGTTCTTTCCAGTTTATCTTTATGCACAGAATTTACACTATAGAATATTTCTTGAGTAAGATAAAGACTGAAAACTTTTGTGTGTTTGTGTGACTTGTACTTTGTACTCAAATGGCCTACTTTAAAAATAAACTAGCCCTGTACTTTACATTAAATTGGCTTTGCAGCTCTGGGAGCTGTGGCATGCTGAAGTGTTAGATTATAAATGAAGAGTGGCATATTTGGTATTAGTATTGTTCTATTTGTAACCTCTAGCATTTTAAATTCCATTTCCTCCCAGGATCTCCTGCCCTTACTGGCACTGGAACTATTGCTGTCACAGTGGATGATGTCAATGACAATGTTCCTACATTTGCCTTTAAGATGTATTCCACCACCATTCCAGAGGATGCACCTACAGGGACAGATATTTTGTTAGTAAACTCTTCAGATGCCGATGCTTCAATTAATGCAGTTATCAGGTATGGCCTTTACCTTTGATGGATTTAATGCTGCTTGATATATCACATGAAGATGAAGGTTCTTCCTACTGCTCATCACCACCACTTAAATACTAAAGACAAACAAGGATGGTAGTTTGTACGTGGCAATATTGTTTAATCAAACCTGGGATTGTTAAAAATCTTCTAGGGTGGTAATCTGAAGACATGATATTGCAATTTATTTTTAAACTCTGCAAAATTAAAAGCAAATTGAATTTAAACTGACCTGAGTTTAACTGATTTCTAAAACTTTGGATCCCTCTAAACATAAAGAGAAACATGGGTAAAGCGGCTATATTTAGCAGACTGCCTAACAATCATAAATTGGACAAATGCTGTAGGCTGGACTAGTAAACATAGCAGTAATCTGTCAAATAAAATTAAAAGGAATGGGACCATCCGTGATGAAATAGAACAGAGATAGTTTGTTACCTCACTTCTTTCTGTTAACTTTGTATAGTCTTTAAAAAGGACTATACACGTCCAATTCATCTCTCAGCTGCGCAAGTGTAGCTCCCTCTGATAGGACACAATTGGATCTAAAGGTTGTAATTAAGAAGGCTTAATTAATTAGTGCTTCTAAAATATTATTCATTAATGGAAGTCACTAAAAAAGTAGACACTGTTATTCCTGAAAATTGACCAAATCCAGAAGTTTAAATCTGATGTCCTTTGAAATTGGGGAGTAATTTGGATTTCAGGACTCATATACTAACTCAATTCAATAACTAGTGCTTGGTTTGATTGTAAAATTGTATAGGTTTGTTGTTCGGTTCTGGTTTGGATTCAGCCAGAATCTCACAAGAATAGTTGGTTTCTGCACTGTGGAACTGAAACCCTAGCCCGATTCAGCTTTGATCTTAATTACCAAACCTTAAACTTAGATAGATCCACATCGAAATGGCACTTTCTCAGCCACTTCTAATTTTAGGGTCAGATTTTCAAACCTGAGTGATTAAAGTCAGGCATTCAAGTACCATTCCCACTAAGCCTAAATATGGATCTAGGTGCCTAATTTTAAAGCTCCAAGCTGGAAAACTGGATTCAACAGGAAGAAGAAGAAGAAAGACTTAGCAATTAGTCGTCAAGTATCAGGGTGTAGCCATGTTAGTCTGTATCCACAAAAACAACAAGGAGTCCGGTGGCAATTTTAAGACTAATAGATTTATTTGGGCATAATATCTTCTCCAGGCATCTGAAGAAGTGTTTTTTTTACCCACAAAAGCTTAAGCCCAAATAAATCTGTTAGTCTTTAAGGTGCCACCGGACTCCTTGTTGTTTTTTTAGCAATTAGAATAACCTCCAACATGCAACTTATAAACATCTCTGTATATTGCAGCAGATATACAGGCCATTTAATGATGAATTGGTTCTAGATGCAGAAATATCATTACGCATCTTGCAGTCTCATTTATATATGTTCTTGTGGTGAAATCCTTTGATTTGTTGCCAGTGGAGTCCTGGTTTCCTGAGCAAATATATGGGCAACTACTGCGCTTAGTTTGGAGATGAATAAACAAAACAAATACTGCAAAAGGCAAAAGGTGAATTGTTTTATCCCATTCAGAAAAACTGATGAAAAGAGAGAGTTTGGCAGTTTTCTTTTATGTGCCAAATGCTTTGTATGGCTCTACTGGCACAATTGTGTCCCTTAACTGGGCAAATTCCCACTGTTGAGCTCTGGCAATAAGCATTTTCAGAGACAAGAATAATGAAGATGTTAAGTGTCAGTGACAGGTTCAACATTACCCACTGAGGACTGATGTGTAATGGAATGGAAGGCAGTCTTGTATTAGTTATTAATCACTTCTTACTATTGAAGAAGACCAGGAGTAATCCTTTCCTTTTTAACTTTTGTGAATGCAAACACTAATATCTATGTTCCCTAAAATACACAACATGAGGATAAAAAAATTGTCTCAATGTCATTCACTTTTGCCATTCCATCTACTTTTTGTCTTCAAAGTACAGAATAAAATTGCTGTGGTCATAAATATAAAGATAAAGAGGACTAGATTGTAGAAAGGTAAACATGTACAAAATATTATATTTCCTTTTTAACCTGCTTGATGCCTAGAATAGGAACTTAGCTTTTTTTTTGGAATTTTTAAAGTCTTGAAAGGCATCCAGATATAATATTTCTAAAATTTGCAAGAATTAAGCTTTTAATTCCATGCAATCTTGCGTCAAGAAACTGATTTTGGAAAGCCTTATTATCGTACAAAAAAGGATCTTTGCAAAGCAAAGATTATAATGTTTATGTCTGGTGATCAGAAATTATCAAAGTGCCTTCAGATGTCTTTAAAGTACTACGAACTGTTTTGGAGGACTTCTTTATCAGCCTTTATCATTTCATCTACTGTCATCTCAAAGTGGAATAGTAAAGAGAAATGGTTCTTTCAAGAGTAGCCATTTAAAACAAAATTGTTTGTTTGGGTTTTTTTTTTAAGTCTTAGGATAAACTTTGCTTTTCTTGGGCGTTATTTGTCCAGATTCATCATTCAAAATTATACATGTATTAATAGTGTATACAATTACGTAGGACTTGATTTTACAAAACTCTGGCAGAAGATATAAAGTACTAAATATATAGGGCCTGCTTTTCAGAGGTGCTAAGCACCCAAAGTCTTCAGTAAATTCTGTTAAAGTTGTGAGTTCTGAGCACCTCTGAAAATTGGATCTTTAATTTCCAAAACTATTGTGCCAAATTCTGAATCAGGAGTCCCACATGAAGCTAAAAAAATAGACCAAGTTATGCAAGAATCAGATAAATCTCTGGGCGAGGCAACCTGATGATATATGCGCAAATCCTAAGCATAGGTCTTTTTCTCCTGTTTTCTGTGTGATATAACCTACAGTCATTAAAAAAGGGTTGATGCAGGTGTGTTACACCCAAAGGACACATGTGGACACATGAGACCAAATTTTGTGCACATTAGTCACAAAAGTCATTCCAGGACAGAATTTAAAATAAGGAACAAAAATAATATTTCTGTGTATTTTTTCATACAACCATTCTCATTCTGGATCAGTACAGAAACGTTTAGACTGAACAGTGATGCTGTTGATTCAGTCCCAGTAAATATGGTCTTTAACTTAAGATCAAACTTAATTGCACCAGTAAGATGGGGATTATTTAAAGCAGTCTCTTGAACAAGAGGAGCTGTTTACTGGAGGTGATCCTTTGTGCAGGTTTCACAGTACACTGAATATTGAAAGTCTGTAAAGCAGAATAGAAGTTTAGATTAGAGAAGTGCTGAATTAGGTGTATTAATGAGTATTTCCTGCCTTTGTGCATATTAATGAGTATTTCCCACTTTTGGCACAACAAATGGAGCTGGAAAGTTTCCTACATATCTCCTAGAGATACTGCCTCTAGTGCTGCCGAGTCCCACTGTACAACATTTTGGGATAGTTCAATTTGGGGACCAAAACTTGTGGATACACGGCAAAATACCAAACTCAGATGCAGATGTCTGACCCCTTTTTTTAGTTAAGTACACATTATTTCTTTTCCATCTTTAGTTTTTTATCATTTATTGTTACTTTATTTCTGTAGCATAGAGAAGCCCTAGGACCCCATTGTGCTAGGTATTGTACACAAAATAAAAAGATAGTCACTGCCTCAAAGAGTTTACAATCCAAGTATAATACAAGAGAAAACAAATGGATACAGACAGATGGGAAAGCACAAGGAAACAATGAGACAATATTGGTCAGCATGATAGTAGTTAAGTAGTTTAAATATTTATTATGATCATAATAGAGTTTCTTTCTTATGAGAATACTAATGGAATGGCTTTTTTGTCTTTTGAACAGCTATAGTCTTATTGGTGGTAATTCACAATTCACAATCAACCCATCAACAGGACAGATCATCACCAGTGCATTACTAGATAGAGAGACTAAGGAGAACTACACCTTAGTAGTTGTGGCCTGCGATGGTGGCTTTCCCAAAGCCCTTTCCAGTTCTACCAGTGTCCTTGTCACTGTTGCCGATGTGAATGATAATCCTCCTAAATTTCAGCACCATCCTTATGTCACCCATATTCCATCACCTACAACTTCAGGTAATTTGATAATGGTGGTTCTCCAGGAGATAATGGGATAATGTAAAAATCTGATCAAGTGATAGGTCATTCCATAAAAAATTTGTAAAATATATTGCCCTGTAACTATTTTACATTGTCTGTCATGTTTGTGGCACATGCTGTTGGAAAAAATTAGCAGAGTTGAGACAGTGAATGGGTTTGGATTAGTAATTATAATGTTTTCTTCTGTGTTTTTTTCTCTTCACATTCACATCAAATCATCCTCTTTACAATATATGCAGTATTATCCAGAAAAGCTGGTATTTTTGTTTGGCTTGTTATTAATTCACAACCAGAATTCTGTAAGGATAGATTAGTTAATCTCTACAAAGAGATTTTAAGATAAAAAGTTCTATACATTTTATTATTGAGAAAAAGCATACAGGGCAGTTGATGTGACACCTCTTAGTGGACCAAAAAATAAATGCAAACTTCTGTGATGAAAAGGTCCCTTTTTCAAGTTGTCATCTACTGAATTTGTCTACTCAGATGTCCTCTGGTTAGGGTAGGGAATTTGCCTTCCTATGTGTTTCCAAAGTGTCAAGTACACCTCTGGTTCTGTACAGATAATATTATTTCATTTTTTAAAAGGTAGCACATCATCTACAGTATATTACACACTTTAAAATGATTATTCATTTTTTACTTTACTGCTTATTTCTTTGTGAAGGCAAAGAAAATACTCATGGTCTTAATCTTATGAATTCTAGGGCCATTTACATCACTCCAACAGTGGGCATGACTTACATTTACACTGACCTTAAAGTCCCTTTATGCTGGCAAAGTGTTATAACTGGGCCTAAGTATAAATCAGAATAAACCCCTCAAATCTAAAAAGAAAGAAATGATAAAATTACATTTAAGAGCAGGGGAAATAACTGCTGTTTCTGCCTTTGAAAATCTTCCCTTCATATGTAAAAGCCCTTCTGTGTCTCTGTGAAGGTCTCAGAAAAGATTTCAAAAATATCTTTTAATGATTCTTGTCCATATTACATTTTAATTATAAAGGCTTCTCTGGAGACTTCTTAAAGTCAAATATCCTTCCCACCTTGTATAAACATTCAAGGACTCTGCATCCTTTGCACACCCAAATTTCACATGACTGTAGGATTGAGTTGCTTGATTATTCAGTTTTATGTTTAAACACATATAAATACATCAGAAGTGGAAAATCCTGAATTGCCACATTTATTAATATTGTTCATGCATGGGATGAGCATTTTTGGAATATATTAAATATAGAATGTTAATACCCCTCTTGAAAAATCATAATGTTCCATAAATAATAGATGTCTAATTATTAACTGAGCTTATTCAGTTTTTTATTAGCTTTATAAAATATCTGAAATATAGGGATGGATGTGATTACTTAGTGAGGTTTTTAAATTGTGTAATTAAGAGACTGTATAATGCAAAGATATTGCAGTACGATTCACTACTCAACAGACTAAAATAAACATTTCAGGGGCACCATGGTGTCCTGTAATGTTCATACTGGTTTATTGTCATATTTATTCTTTTCAGGTTTTTATCTCATGGTAATCCCAAAACATTCATA
Source organism: Dermochelys coriacea (assembly GCF_009764565.3). Lineage (NCBI taxonomy): Eukaryota > Metazoa > Chordata > Testudines > Dermochelyidae > Dermochelys > Dermochelys coriacea. The sequence goes on from NC_050071.1 coordinate 44,248,256, forward strand.
TATATACAGTGATCTCAATTAAAATGTGTCTTAAACTGAAAGATTCTACCAGATTTAAAATGGAATAACTCTGGACCCCCTAACCTTTCAAAACAGAAGAAGGTTTTAAAGTATGATCACTGCACGTATCATAAATTTACAAAATTGCATAGTATTGCTCTCATTGCAAGGCTCTAATGCTCTGTATAAACAAACATACATGTTCCGTGTATAGAAGATTTTTATTTTCCTTTTAAAGAAATAAAATATCGTATTGCCAGGAATTGTGTCCAGTCTTCTCAATTTTTAGTGATTCCAAACTGTGTTTTTGAAGGAATGATTTATTTTGTCCATACTTCCTCTCCCTTTCAGAACAATAATATCAACAAAGACCTTTGTACAAGATGAAACTTCATACATTATGAGCAGTGCACAGCTGATCTGAGATCAGTAACATATGGGTATAGTTCTTGTTGAAGGTTTCATTTTCATGCATTTAGGCAGAGCATACATGACTTATCCAATATTACCAGGTTGTGACCTGGAATTTTTTAATATAAAACCTTTTTTAATTAGAAAAGAAAAAAATGTCAAAATATAGTCAAAGTCATAATTTCTTTGAACTTCACTAACTAAAAAAAAGCAAATAAATTGAAATAAAACATGGGTTTTTAAAAAAAATACTGAAAACCTGTGTGCCAAGCTTCAACTAAAAGGACATTTTAGAATCCCCTCAAATTACTCAAAAAAGCCATTGATGATGATGGGTTTGGCAGGCACAGCACTAATTGTAGTAGAATGTGGTGTAATGTGATGGTCTCAAAGACAATAACATAGTTTCTTGCCATGATTATTTCACAGTGGTCTTAATGCACACGTGGAGACGAGAATACAGCTTGGCTGCTTTAATTTTTGTGGCAGGATAAAAAATGGAGTTATGACAAGTCATCACAACCACATAAAATTAATGTGCCTAACTGAAGCAGAACTCTTAATTTTGTCCCTATCGTGTCAAGCTCAAGTATTGTAATACTGCTGAATTTTGCTGTTCTTCATCTGCCAGTTCCTCCCTATGGGGTATAAAATGTTGCTCTCTGAAAAATTGCAACAAGAAATGGTTTAAGTTGTGACATGTCAAAGTCACTCTTGTCCCTCACAGATTTTGCCTTCAGAGTTTGAAAATTACATGATTTATATAGATAACTGGTGTGAGCCAAGCTTCAGCACTAGCAAAAATAGTGAATGGATGTCCAGCATAGTGGACATTCAGCATCAAATCTTCAAAAGAATGCATATAGAACTTAGGCACACAAGTACCCAGATACATGTGTATGTATTGGAGATGCATGTGCAGACAGGTATGTGCAAGTGCAAACCCAAACTGTCCACATATGCTGGAGAACTGGCACACCTAAATACTATGTGTACACATTATGAAGGTTGGTCATACAATACATGCAAAACATAGAATAATTTAAAATGTTATTAAATACCATACAATATATTACAATAACAGTTTTCATATAATCTTACTTAGTGAATACTGTCAATGTGATGCTAAAGTTTCAAAAAGTCAGAGGCCCATTTGCTTATAGGCACTGACATCTGTACATACCCATACTATATTTATTTATTTATTTACTTTTGTGAACACACCTGATTTTCAGGCACAAATGTGGATGAATGCACATGCATGCATTTTGTATGCGTTTATGCGCACGCATGCAAGTAGACCTGAGTGGTTGAAAATCTGGCTTAATATCTCATATTCCCTTTTATCCTTATGAAAAGGGTTAATTGTCAGGACAGCATCAGGTTACCATGAAAAATAATAGGAGTGGTGTGCATAACTGCCAGTGCCTCACATTGAAAAATTACTTTCCAATGTCCAATTTTTGTTACACAAAATTAATTATCCTCTTTGTTCTTCTTGGCAGGTTCGTTTGTGTTTGCTGTGACGGTCACAGATGCTGATTCTGGGCCCAATGCTGAGCTTCATTATTCCCTCATGGGAAAGAACTCTGAAAAATTCCACATTGACCCAACGAGAGGGGCAATTATGGCTGCTGACCCTCTGACAGGGGCTTCTGAAGTGACTTTTTCCGTTCATGTAAAAGATGGTGGCCTGTATCCAAAAACAGACTCTACAACTGTAACTGTGAGATTTGTGAACAAAGCAGACTTCCCTCAAGTTCGAGCTGAGCAACAGACTTTCATATTTCCTGAAAATCAAGCAATTGGTACTCTTGTCACCACTGTTTCTGGGTCTTCGTCCAGGGGGGGTTCCTTGTCATACTACATTGCTAGCGGTAACCTTGGCAATGCCTTCCAAATTGACCAACTAACAGGACAGTTCTCCATCAGCCAACCTTTGGATTTTGAAGAAATACAAAAATATGTGGTTTGGATTGAGGCCAGAGATATGGGCTTTCCTCCTTTCTCCTCTTATGAGAAATTAGAAGTAACAGTGGTAGATGTCAATGATTATGCACCAGAGTTTGAGCGAGATCCATTCATTGCTGAAATAATGGAGAACCTTTCACCACGTAAAATTCTGACTCTCACTGCTGTGGACAAGGATAGTGGCCCAAACGGACAGTTGAACTATGAAATAATTGATGGCAATAAAGAAAATAGTTTCAGTATTAGTCGAGCCACAGGTGAAATTAGAAGTGTCAGACCTTTGGACAGGGAAAAATTGGCTTGCTACATGCTAACCATCAAAGTTTCAGACAGAGGTACCCCTCTTCAGAGCACCACTGTAAAAGTTATTGTTAATATTTTAGATGAAAATGATAATGCTCCCAGGTTTTCTCAGATATTCAGTGCTCCAGTGCCTGAAAATGCACCTCTGGGTTACACAGTTACACGAGTCACAACTTCAGATGAAGACATTGGTGTGAATGCTATCAGCAGGTATTCCATAAGGGATACAAGTCTTCCATTTATCATAAACCCCAGTACCGGGGACATTACAATCAGTCGACACCTAAACAGGGAAGATACAGACCGCTATAGAATCAGAGTTTCTGCACATGATTCTGGGTGGACTGTAAGCACAGATGTGACTATATTTGTGACAGACGTCAATGATAATGCCCCACGATTCACAAAAACATCCTATTACTTAGATTGCCCTGAGCTTACTGAGGTTGGATTAAAAGTAACTCAGGTTTCAGCAACAGATCCTGATGAAGGATCTAATGGCGAACTTTTCTACTTCATAAAATCCCAGTCAGAGTTCTTCCGAATTAATGCTACCACAGGGGAGATTTTCAATAAGCAATATTTAAGGTATCAAAATTCCAGTGGTTCCAGCAACATCAATATCAACAGGCACAGCTTCATAGTTACTTCTTCAGACCGAGGCAGTCCTTCTTTGCTCAGTGAGACAACAGTCACAATCAACATAGTGGATAGCAATGACAATGTACCACAGTTTCTTGCTAGTAAATATTTTACTCCTGTGACTAAAAATGTAGCAGTTGGTACTAAATTAATTAAAGTTATTGCAGTTGATGATAAGGATTTTGGACTGAATTCTGAAGTTGAATACTTCATTTCTAATGAAATCACTGATAAATTTAAGCTGGACAGCACTACAGGCTGGATTTCTGTAGCATCTTCACTCATGACTGATTTGAACCAAAACTTTCTGCTTACGGTAGAAGCAAAGGATAAAGGTAATCCTCCCCTCTCATCTGAGATTACTGTTCAAATAGTTATCACAGAGGAAAACTACCATACACCTGAGTTCTCTCAAAGCCATATAAGTGTTACTATCCCTGAAAGTCATGTTGTTGGAGCAGTTGTCAGAACTGTTTCAGCAAGGGATAGGGATGCTGCGATGAATGGACTAATCACGTACAATATTTCTTCAGGAAATGAGGCTGGTATTTTTGCTATTAATACATCTACAGGGGCATTAACTCTAGCCAAACCCCTTGATTATGAGTTATGCCAAAATCATGAGATGATTGTTAGTGCTACAGATGGAGGATGGGTAGCTAGAACAGGTTACTGCAGTGTCACAGTTAATGTTATTGATGTGAATGATAATTCTCCAATATTCAGCCCAGAAGACTACTTCCCTAATGTATTAGAAAATGCCCCAAGTGGGACAACTGTTATCCGTCTAAATGCAACTGATGCCGATTCTGGACCTAATGCCATGATTGCATATGCAGTTCAGTCCTCAGATAGTGATCTCTTTGTCATTGATCCCAACACAGGAATTATCACCACCCAAGGCTTCTTAGACTATGAAACAAAACAAAGTTATCATCTAACTGTGAAAGCTTTTAATGTTCCAGATGAAGAGCGATGCAGTTTTGCTAGTGTCAACATCCAATTAGAAGGAACAAATGAGTATGTACCACGTTTTGTGTCCAAGCTTTACTATTTTGAGGTCTCTGAAGCAGCTTCTAAAGGCATGGTTGTGGGAGAAGTCTTTGCAAGTGACCGTGATATGGGAACTGATGGAGAAGTCCACTATCTTATCTTTGGTAGTAGCAGAAAGAAAGGTTTCCAGATTAATGAGAAGAGTGGACAGATTTATGTTTCAGGTCCTCTTGACAGAGAAAAGGAAGAACGTATCTCTTTGAAAGTTCTTGCAAAAAATGTTGGGAGCATTCGCGGTGCAGATATAGATGAAGTAATTGTAAATATCACTGTCTTAGATGCTAATGATCCTCCAGTTTTTAGCCTGCAGGCTTACAATATACAAATCAGTGAAGGTGTTCCTCCAGGGACCCATGTCACATTTGTAAGTGCCTTTGATTCAGATTCTGTCCCAAGTTGGAGCAGGTTCTCCTATTTTATTGGTTCTGGGAATGACAATGGTGCCTTTTCTATTAATCCACAAACAGGACAGGTTACTGTCACAGCAGAATTGGACAGAGAAACTTTACCTGTCTACAACCTGACTGTGTTAGCAATTGATTCAGGAACACCTTCAGCAACAGGAAGTGCCTCTTTATTGGTAACATTGGAAGATATCAACGATAATGGACCTACCTTGTCCACCAGCCAGGGAGAAGTAATGGAAAATAATCGTGCCGGAACTCTTGTGATGACACTTCAATCATCAGATCCTGATCTCCCTCCAAATCAAGGCCCCTTTACCTACTATTTACTTAGCACTGGCCCTGCAACCAGCTATTTTAGTCTTAGCACTGCAGGAATTTTGACCACAACTAGGGAAATTGACAGAGAGCAAATAGGCAACTTCTACTTGTCAGTGATTACCAGAGACTCTGGCATTCCTCAAATGTCTTCCACAGGAACTGTACAAATAAAGGTAATAGACCAAAATGACAATCCATCGCAACCTAGAACAGTAGAGATCTTTGTTCACTATTATGGCAGCCTATTCCCAGGTGGAATTTTAGGCAGTGTGAAACCCCAGGATCCAGATGTTTTAGACAGCTTCCGCTGTTCCCTCACTTCAGGAGTTACAAGCCTCTTTAATATTCCAGGGGGCACTTGTGACCTGAATTCCCAGGCAAGGTCCACAGATGGAACATTTGATCTGACAGTCCTTAGTAATGATGGGTTACACAATGCAGTTACAAGCAGTGTTCGAGTTTTCTTTGCCGGGTTCAGTAATGCCACAATTGACAGCAGCATCCTTCTTCGCCTTAATGTGCAAACAGTGAGAGATTTTTTGACCAATCACTACCTTCACTTCCTGCGTATTGCCAGTTCACAGTTACCTGGATTAGGAACTGCTGTGCAGCTCTATGGGGTTTATGAAGAGAATAACAGAACCTTCCTGATGGCAGCTGTGAAACGGAACAACAATCAGTATGTGAATCCCAGTGGTGTGGCTACCTTTTTTGAGAGCATCAAAGAAATCCTTTTCCGTCAGAGTGGAGTACGGATAGAGTCTGTGGATCATGATTCATGTGTACAAAGTCCATGTCAAAACGGAGGAAGTTGCTTGAGAAGGCTAGCTGTGAAACCTGTTTTAAAGAGCCATGAGAGCATCCCAGTAATCATCATGGCAAATGAACCTCTGCAGCCCTTCGTGTGCCGGTGCATGCCAGGGTATGATGGTAATTTATGTGAAACTGACATTGACGAATGTCTCCCATCCCCTTGCCACAATGATGGGACTTGCCACAACTTGGTGGGAGGATTCTCATGCAATTGTCCAGATGGCTTTACCGGAATGGCCTGTGAGAGAGACATCAATGAGTGCCTGTCCAGCCCGTGTAAAAATGGCGCTGTCTGCCAGAACTTCCCAGGAAGCTTCCACTGTGTTTGTAAAACTGGATATACAGGTATGATCTTCTTCTCCTTCTGGAATTAGAGTGAAACAGAGAGAGGGTAAAAATGTCTTTTGAGTACCAGTCAGCAGCTGCTCCAGCTATGATTATCAGTCTTAGTATGAGTATTCAGAATAAGCAGAGGAATAATCAAAATAAGAAGCTGACAATAAATAAAACTGAACAAAGAAAATAAGATGTTGAGAGAAACATTGTCCTTATTGTTCTGTCTTCAGGCAAATGTCACCCTGCAGATCCATGTTAGCAAAAAGGGATTTCACAAAAGCTGTCCCATTTGTTAAATATGCTACATCCAGTTCCAATATTTTAAAATATTATTTTTCTATTATTATTATTATTTTATTTATATTACAGAAGCACCCCACATGTACTAAATTCTGGACAAACATGTAGGGAAAGTCAGTCTTTGCCCCAAATTTCTTACAGTCATATAAGACAAAAACAGATGGGGGAAGGAAACAACATAAAAGCAGAGTGATCAGGGAGAGAGGGGCACACGTATGTTGTATCCATGTTTTGTTTATGTTTTGTTTTCAGCCAACAATATAAATGTTACATTTTTATCACACCGGATAATTTTTCTGTAATATTTGTAAAATGTTCAAACACAGCAGCACCTAAAATGAAAATGTTGAGATCTCTCTCAAACAGCATGCTGCAATTCATTTTGGTAAATGGAAGTTTGCACTCTGCAGTGCCATGTGGGAAAAACGCAGTACATTTGTCCAATCAGCAAGCTGCAGGAGGATTAAATTCACTCCTCCCAGTGGAGAAAGAAAGGAGTCACTGGGCATGAATCCTTTTGGCCATTTTAGAAGAAATATCCACAGGGTCGGAGCACAGAGTCTTGCAGGCTTCCTTTGCTGTGAGAACAGACGGTCCTAGGCTTCACATGAAAATAGGAAGATGTCCTTAGCCTTAGAATTTTCAGGGAGACAGAGAACCACTCAAGTATCTGCACAAGACAATTTGTCAAAGCCTTGCACTATTTAATTTGCCAATTAAAATTATTTCAGCATGATTATCTGACAGTCTTAAACTATTCGTAATTATTTAGGCTATGATTCAGGACAAGCATCCCTATTCAGGACAGCACTAAAGTGTATGCTTAACTATAAGCACATGCTTAAATCCCATTGAAATCGTGCTTAAGTGCTTTCCTGAGTCAGAGCCACAATAAAGTAATGTTCTTGGGATGGTGTGACTTATTGCATAGGTGAAAGCGGACCTTGAGCATCAGTGCTTAGTTTTTCTTTATTTGAGTACTAAGGGATGTAAATAGAAAACCAGAATTGGGGGGTGTTTTCAAGTTTTTATGTTTTTGAAGGATGTAAAATTGTTATTACTCTGAAACATTTGAAAAATTCAAACAAAAGAGGTTACAAAAATATTTGTATTAACCAGGTTTGACACTTTTTTCCTAGTGAAGATCCTGAAGGATAAATATTTTATATAATTAAGTATTTCATCTGTACTTAGAGAGAGATGTGAAGAATAGGGAATAGTTGCATATACAAATGCCTACTATGGAGTCAATTCATGCTTTAAGTTGAAGTGTGGTGTGTTAGGCGGCATCTTAGTTTTATTTATGCCTAAAGATGTTGTTTTTAAAAGGCAGAAAAAACAACATACTAGTAACTTTCATTCTTCTTCGAGTGATTGCTCATGTCCATTCAACTTAAATGTGTGTGCTCCCCACAAGAACCAGTGCCGGCAGTTTTTCTCTCAGCAGTATCTGTAGCGGACTGGCTCTGGCGCCGCCTGCCCCCTCCACACCCTCAGTTCCTTCTTGCCACCAGTGATGGTGCATGTAACTGTTGCTGCTTCAGCTAGCGCTGTTACTTCTCGTTCATTCGAACACATTTACCTCTTGTATATTATTTTATATAGTTTCCCTCTAGTTTTAGTTTCCCTATTTGTTAGTTAGAGATTTAGTAGGTCCCAAATAGGACTTAGTTTCGGGATGGGCATGCCCCGGTCCCCAGGCTTTTAGCCCTGTGATCTCAGTAAAAGGCCTATGCCCATTAGTGATCCACAAAACAGTTGTTTATGATGCTTGGGTATAGGTAATATTAGTGATAAGTGCAGAATCTGCAAGTCCTTCACGCCCTGGATGAAGAAGGACCATGACATCCGCTTGAGAGCGTTCCTTATGGAGTCTGCCCTTACCCCAATGCTGGAGCAGCGCTCCTATTTGGCACCAAGCAGTGCCCTACTGGGACCGTCTGTGTGGCACCGGTCCGTTTCCGTGGCTCCAGCCAAGAAGCCCAAGAAGACGGGGTGAGGAAAGTCTACAGCTTCCCACAAGGGAAAGGACAGGTCTGGGGTGGACCAAGGACCTGTCTCTGGCACCTCTTGACCCCTTTGGGATCTCAGGCCACAGCTCAGGTCGAGCGGTGTAGCCCAGCCCACTCCCCACCAGCTACTCCGGATAATGAGGAGGCCCTCGTCAGCTCTGGGTGCCATCCACGCCAGAGGCCCTGCAAGCAGGGTAAGAGATTATGTCCCTCCCAGTGCCACTCACTCCGGCCTCTGCACGGTCCCAGTCATAGGGTAAACCTGCATTTGAACCACCACAGTCTCCACTTCTACAGCAATGCTCCCTATCACAGGGGACGTCCCGCCAGCAGTTGCCCTCTGGCAGCCAACATGCTTCTGACCATGATAGGCAGAAGCTTCGCAGCCCCATTTGGTCTCTGAACTTCGTACAAGGGCATAGAGGCTCAAAGTGCAGCTTGTCAGTGACTGGGCGCAGACCTCTGGAGGCATGCTCCCCCAGCCAGGAGTTTTTAAGTTGGCGCCCAGAATCTCCACGGCATTAGTACGGCTCCAGGTACAGGTCGAGGGACTCCATCTCTGGGACTTCTGCATCGACCATGGAATCCATCTAGAAGCATGTCACCTTCCGGGTGCCAGGAACACTCTAGCAGAACACTTAAGCAGGGACTTCTCCTCTCACCACGAGTGGGTGCTCCACCCAGAGGTAGCCGGCATGATCTTCCAGAGGTGGGGAACTCCCCAAGAGGATTTGTTTGCCACCAGGCAGAACAGGAGGTATCACAGGTTCTACTCCAGATGGGGTCTGGGCAAGGGCTCCCTATCCGACGCCTTCCTCCTGCTGTGGGCAGGAAGCCTGATGTATGTGTTCCCTCTGATTCCTCTCATCATCAAGGTCCTAGCGAAAATCAAGAGGGACAAGGCGCAGGTTATCATGATCGCCCCAGCATGGCCAGGTCAATATTGATTTGGCACGCTGTTGAGCTTGGCAGCAGTCCCCCCCCCCGTCGCCCCTGCCGAACTGACCAGACTTGCTGTCACAGGACTACGGTTGCCTCCGCACCCCAAACTTGTGTCTCTCCACACGTGGATGATGTGTGGCTGAACCCTGAAGAATGGACCTGTTCAGAGGAGGTCCAGCAGGTCCTCCTGGGGAGTAGAAAACCCTCAACTAGACAGACCTACCTGGCAAAGTGGATGAGGTTTTCCCACTGGGCGGCCGATCGGGGCATCTGCCCTTCGCATTCTCTGATGCAGTCGATCTTAGACTACCTACTTAATTTGAGGAGCCAGGACCTGGCACACTCTTCTATCAAGGTGCATCTGGTGGCCATCTTCGTTTTTCATGTGCCCATTTAGGGGCAGATGGTCTTTTCCTATGACATGACAGTCAGGTTCCTCAAGGTCTCGAGAGACTTTTTCCTCAAGTTCAGTCCTCAGTCCCTCAGTGGGATCTCAACTTGGTTCTGTCCAGGCTCACGGGCCCACCCTTTGAGCCTTTGGCCTCATGCTCCCTGTCTCACCTATCATGGAAGGTAGCTTTCCTGATGGCGGTGACGTCGGCAAGGAGATTTTCCGAGCTGCATGCCCTGACCTCAGAACCGACCTACGGTCTTCTGTAAGGACAAGGTCACAGTGAATAATTTTTCTGTAAATGTAGGTAAGTTATTTAAACTACAATACAATGGATGGACAATGGGAGTGGGGAGCACTGAAGAAAATCCCCAAACTCCCTTGACTAATAGTAATGTAGCTAGGTTTGACCCTTTATTTCTAGTTATAAGTCAACAAATATATGCAGCATTATGCTCAGTGTTACATCATAGGCAACTGAAGAGCAAGTGAGGGTTGAGGAATCAAACTCACAATTTATAGTGGCTACTGACCATCTCCAGAAAGGTTAGGAGCAAACAGTTCATGGAATACATTTTAATAAGAAATGTTTTCAGTCCAAAAATATAGACCAATTCTAATCACAAAGCACCATAAGCATTTATAAGGCCATACTGTCCTTTAAACCAGTGGTCTCCAAACTTTTTTGAACACACACCCTTATCAGTAAAAAATTTTTGAGCACGCATCCCCAATATATGTATAAATTATATACAGGTACTACTGTACTAATATATTATGTAAATTATAAAACATACACAAAAAATAGAAATTAAAAAACAATGAGATAAAGATGAAATAAACAATATTTTTAAAATAATTTTTATTTTATTTTATTTGCTCTCACTAAAAATATTATTGTTAATATTTTAGTGAGAGCAATGTGATTGAATATGCTTTATTATTTTTGAAAATCTTGGTTTAACACTTTGTGATACAGCAGGCGCTCAGGGTGGGGTGCGGGGTCTGGGAGGAAGTTAGGGAGTGGGAGGGCGCTCAGGGCTGGGGCAGGCAGGAGGTGGAGAGCACTTACCTGGGGCAGGTCCTGTTTGGTGCAGGGGCGGTTCAGGTGGCTCTGCGCAGTGCAGCACCACCCCCATGGCCACAATTCTGGAAGCTGCAATTCTGGGAGCAATTGCAACTCTAAAGCCCCTTTCGGAATGCGGCCCTGCGAGCACGAGCCGGAGGACTCAGGAGGAGCAGGGGCAGCGGCGGAGACAGCGACCGAAGAGAAGCAGCATTTTCTCCTTCAAAGTGCTGCTTCTCTCCAGCGGGCTTAGAAGGGGAAACGCCGCTTCTTTCCAGCCGCTGGCTGCGCGGCTGCCCCTGCTCCTCCACAGGCCGGAGAACTCAGGGCTACCCTCCCCTTTTTTTTTTTTCTCCGGCAGTGCTCCTCCTGCCGCGCCGCCCTTTTGCTGCGGCGGCGCTCTTCCTGCTGCGCCCCCCAATTGTGCGCACACCCTACTTTGGAGACCACTGCTTTAAGCTACTCTGGCCATGTAAAGGACCCTTAAAACTTTTACACCTGTTTTATACTCCTGGAGGAATTCACAAAGACAAAAGGGACAATTCACTAAGCAGGCAGGCTGCTATGTTCTGCTCTGCCTGAGGGGACAGCCTGCACCACATCTACCTCCTCAGACACACCCCGAAACCCTGCCTCTCCACGCTGAGCATGTTGCAATAGTGAGCGAGAGGGACAGTGTATGTGTGTCTCTCATGCACAACTACCCATATTTCACACACACACGGTAGAGTGATTTAGGCCTCTAGTGGCTGCTCCGGGCACCCAAACTGACCTGCCTGTGCTGCCAGGGAGGGAAGTGTGACTGCTCTTGCAAATTCCCTTTACTTTCCCATCAGAAGTCATTTTTCTGCAGGGAAGCAAAGAAATAGGCAGGGGACATGAATTCTGCATGCACGCAGTGATGCAGAATTCCCCCAGGAGTAATTTAAGAACTATATAAGTAAATTCTAACCAATACTTATGGCTATTTTCTCCAGACATAATAAAAGAAACACTAAGAAAACATAAATGAAAAGATTTACTTCACGGTTTCAATAGGTCTTTCTCATGGAATATTATTATGAATTAATGTGATTGGGGGCCCGATAATATTAAGAGTAGATTTGAAAATTCACTATAAGAGCCTGCAAAGTTGAAACTGATTTCTCTGTATGCTTTCCTATATAACGTAACCCGCCCTTTGCTGAAATATAAATATCATTGCTTGTTATGTATTCATTTTGTGGCCCAAAGTCTTCAGTCAGAACCAGGGCCCCTTTGTACTAGGCACTGTATAAACAACCCTACCTTGTAGAGTTTACAGTCTGAGACATGGTAAGGGAAGCCAAAACAGAGAGAGAAGGTGGTACAGTTACTAAATGCAAGATTACAAGTTAGCTTAGTGGTACTGCATGTGTGTGGGTGGTTTGGTTTGGTCTGGTTTTGGTAGAGGGATCTGATTACTTCCCATTCCTTTCCCCAAACAGATTGCCTTCATTATTTAGCTGTAATTAAACATTCAGGTAAATATGTGGTTCTTATGACAGGGGTTTTCTCAGCTCTTTGAAATTATTTCAGTATTACTGGGCTCCTGCTCTTCTCCTGCTACTGACCGAGAGAGTCTCTTCCTACTAGGGTCTGCCCTCTGGGGTTTCTGTGCCCCATATGGCTGGTGGACATGAAGGATAGCTGCTGGGGCTGTGTGCGCATTGCAACTTAGTCTGATGCATATAGGTTGCAGGAATGGATTCTAGCCCTGAGCCTTACTTCCTCTCACTCTACTGCTCATCCTCTGTGAGCTGGTGTTGGGGCTTCTGTGTCCTTAATAGCTGGAGAGAGAGGGAATACATTTTGTTAAGTTAGGGTCAGCGTGGTATTAAAATTTGCTCGTGTTTGCTCTACAGAGTAATACAAAGACTCATTTGTAAATAATGAAGTGAGCTTAGTTTTTTTTTGTTTTTTTTTAAATCAGCTAGGTACAAAGAAAAGAAAAACATTGGTAGATTTCAAAACGGGATTCAGCAACTTTATTTAAAGAACAGCTCTGACAGCTAACATATATTCAACACGAAGTTTCTTGATACAAAATACACTGACATGATCCTTTTTGTGAAGGAAACTGCAGAGCCTCAGGTCACTAGCAATTACTGTTAATTGATTAGAGGTTCTAATTAAGTTAATGATCCCAGGATTTTATTTCACAATGAATTAGTATATCAGATTATTTTGCCAGAAGCATGGCAGAATAATTCTAGGTACCCATCCTCTGTAACGCTTTAAGTCATTAACAGCGGAGGTTAAATGGGTACATGCTTGCTGGTACAGGTCAGCAGAACACTTTGTTTGGCTTTAGCAGGATACTGTAACATCAGCCTATAGTGTGTAGTTAAAGTTAATGAAAAACGCAGGCAACTTTTGTGGGACTCATGTCGTATCTTAATGTTCAACCCTTATCAAATATAAGTTAATCATGACATTTGTTCTGGATTGTGACACATACTTGAAAACATCAGAACATTTTAATGACTTATATTTGATGGGTTTTGAAATTTTTCATATGGTTTGAGCTGGGTTTTCTACTCCTGGTGGAATTCTTCACCACCGCTTACATGCAGAATTCATGTCCCCCACAGATTTCTTTTCTTCCCTTCAGAAAAATGACTTTCTGACAGGGAAGCAAAGGGAAGCTGGATGAGTGGTCATGGGGTTCATTGTTTCAGGCACCCCAAAGAGCCGTCAAAGAGATAAATCACTGCAGGGGTGGGAGGAGCTGGGTATGCCCTGATTGGTGCTGGGTCAGACTCCCCAGGACAGGGTCATACCTGGACCATATCCATATGCAGACGCCCCTGCTCAGTCTCACCCCCTTCACTGAGAAACCCCCCCTCCACCGAGTCTCCCGTACCTCTCCCCATCAAGCTCCCCGCACCTAGCCCCCCACCCCGGCTCTCCCCAGCCTCACCTGGCCCTGGCTCTGCACCTGCTTCCTTCCCCCATCACTCCTCAGCCATGGGGGAATAGGTCACTGTATGGGGAGCTGTACCCCTGTCCACCCTACCCCTTTCCTCCAGATCCCCTCCCCCCACCCCATAGCCAGACCCCCCCAACCAAGCCTCACCGTCCCACACTCCCAACCCCTCCCACCAAGCCCCTGGACCCAAATCCTCACCCTGCCGAACCACATCTCCTGCATCCAATACTCGGGGTTTGGATCCAGGGGCTTGGTGGGAGGGGTTGGGAGTGTGGGAGGGTGAGGTTTGGCTGGGGGGGTCCCCCTGCACTCAGAATGCCCCATCAATCCCCTCCCGCTGTATCCAGACCCCCACCTCTGTACCCAGACCATTCCTCAGTGAGCCCCCCGCACTTGAATTCCCACTCACTGCCAAGCCCCCTCTCGCATACGGACCCCTGCCTAACCCCTACCCGTGCACCTGGGTCCCTACGCCTGCACCCAGACCACTCACCTGCCGAGCCCCACCCCGCTGCATCTGGACCTCCACCCCTGCACTCAGAGCCCCACTCTGACAAGCCCCCCCCCATGCACCTGGACCACCCCAATGTGCCTCCTGTACCTGGAGCATCATACCACTGAGCCCCAGCCAATTGCAACCGGCCCCCCACCCCACCAAGCCCCACTCCCCCAACACCTGGAACCCCCACTGAGCTTGCTAAACCCCACCAAACTCAGCCCCCCACACCCAGCCCCCTCCGCTGAGCCCCAGCCACCTTTACCTGTACCCCACTTCAGAGTCCCATTCTCCCTGCACGTGGAGCCCCCGCAGTGAGCCCCAGTGCATCCAGATCCCCCTGAATCTAGACCTCTCACCAAGTGGCCTGCACCCAAATTGGCCTTCACAGAACTCTCTCACCCCACATCTTGATCCCCCCACACTAACCCTGCACACCTGGATCCTGCTAGGCTGGATCCTGCTAAGATGAGCCTGGTGTGCCTGGCATGGAGGGTCAGGGCCTCATGCTTTTTCTGGGGCAGGCCCAGCCCCTGCCATGTGTCAGTGTTGGGTGCAGCCTCACCATTGAGTTCATGTCCCCGGGGGGTGGGCTGCAGGGTGATCTCCCACCTCCATTCAGCCAGTGGCCTGTGCTCCGCCATGCTGGAGCCTCCATATTTTATTTATTGACAAATAAAATTTGCAGCATTTTAAAATATTGTATGCAGAATTTTTATTTTTTTTTATATGCAAAATTTTTAATTTTTTGGCACAGAAAAAACTACAGGAGTAGTTTTCAAACTATATACTCTACATGGTGCCCTTATATGCTGGTTAAAACTATCTGTCAGTACAAATAATTGTAAAACAGAAAATCAGCGAGTTAGACTTTTCAGGATTTGGGAGTTCTAAACTTCATGGGTTTCAGAGTAGCAGCCGTGTTAGTCTGTATTCGCAAAAAGAAAAGGAGTACGTGTGGCACCTTAGAGACTAACAAATTTATTTGAGCGATGAAGTGAGCTGTAGCTCACGAAATCTTATGCTCAGATAAATTTGTTAGTCTCTAAGGTGCCACATGTACTCCTTTTCTTTTTGCTAAACTTCATAGATTACCTTACCTTTCAGGAAACATACCATTCTAATTCAAAGATATGAGAAAAAAGTCAACTGATCGTTCCTTTCTGCTGATAAGCAGTTAGAATTAAATGTTACTTAAATCCCTGAAGACTAAATACCTGAGACAGAAAAATAAAGATGCTAAGGTTTTTAATCAATAAAGCAAAATAACTTTTAAAGTTGGAGAACAGTAGAGATAATTGGATAATTTGCTCACAATTTAAATTTAGCCCTCTTTTTTTCCTGCCTGAAAACTGTTCACAAACATGTCCTGAGTTCTGTGAATGAATTATTTACAAAAATTTGCCACATAGTTTATGCAAGCAAGTTTCAGCATATGGATTGTTTGTGAACTGTTGTCCTTGACTATTCGCTATTTGTTATTTCTGTAGTGAGACTGGATCACCTAAGTCACATGTATAGTATGCATGTGTGTGATTATTTTATTGCCAACATACCAAAATAGAAATGGGGGAAAGAGTTGTAGGATTAATCCTGTTTCCCTTTAACATTCTTTTCCAAAAAAAGAAATAAATAAAAAGTATTTGACTAAAGACAGCTATACTGATTTAACAAAGAAAGCACGAAGTTATATCTTCATGAATATACTCTCTGTGTGCCTAAGTGAAAGAGAAGCAGCCAAAATACTTTTGTCCTTCCCCTTATCTATAGGGAGATGAATAATTCCATTTCAAATGCTAGGTAGAAGGAGCTAGTGCACCATATGTATAGTTTTAATGGCTGCTCTCAAAAATACTGTACCTCATAATTGAATTTGCATTCACCATCAAGAGACACCATCTCTGTACTACTTGTGTGTGGATATTAGTGCTTTCCAACACAGGTCTTCTGTTCCCTGTAAATTAGAGTACACGAGTTGTAAATCTTTGTAATAGCTTACTTCAAGACTGAGAGGGTAGACTTATTTTTATTTGATTGATTATGTTTTGTCAGCTGCATGTCACTTCATCACACTGTGGAGACAATTTAGCTCATTCCACGGAATAGCATTATAAAGACAGATTACCTCAGAGCAACATCATTAAGGTTTAAACAGTCGGTTATAATTATGTCTATTAATGATGATCAGGTTTTGTTTTGAAAAGAATTATTTTCTAAAAGGAATATACTTTGTGGCTTCCCGTAGTTTGCCTGCCCTGCCCATGAACCCTTCATTTCCTATTTTCCAGGCCTTATTAGGATAAAGGAATGTAGATTTGTTAAATTGTTTCAAATTCAAAATTAAATTAACAAAAGAATCAGTTTAAAAGATGGGTATATTGAGGCATGCAATGTAAACATCCCAAAGTTTAACCCAGCAGCTTTCAATTGGTACACATAGTTATATTTTCATTAACAAATGGTTTGGTTCTTAGTGATTTGAAATATGATCTGTTGTTTCATTTGTCTGAAACCTTTCATGTTGACTGTAGGAGCCTGATCTTGTCAATATTAATTAACACTGTCCCTAATTAATCAGTCTCTCTGGGAGTTTTTGTCAGTGGCATAAAGACCGTTTTTTCTTCTTCCCATGCCCAAATCAGGAAGGAATCCACCATCCTGACAAACTGCATCCTCCACTGAACAGAGGTATTACAGAGGATGGAAGTTGGAGAGTGAGCTGTTCCCTGAGTTACAATGTCCACACTCTTTTCAGTGCGCTAGTTTGAGCTCTGCTATTGTGAATCTACCTGTGAAGGTTCACATTCGTTGATGGCAAGCAGAGATAGGTGCCTCCCTGCAGCCCAGACTTAGACGCCTACCTCTGTGGGTAGTGGGGAGAGGGATAGCACTGCCCACACACACCTCCATCAGTGTCTCACATTGGCTAGCTTAGGCAGCTCCCCGCCTAGCATGCTGCAAGGCGGGGGTTGTGGCTCTCATTCTAAGACACCTGAGTCCCTTCGAAGAGCACACCATAGGTGCCTAACTATCTTTGTGGATCCAGACCTAAGTGCTCATCCTGACAAACCTCCTGTGATTCATCAGCAGGCAGACCTCAGGAAGTCAGTGATATGCAGGGACTCAGCTGCTGAGCTTAATTGTCTGAGGAACTGCGTACTAGGTGTGAGAGGTCATGTATAAGAGGGGAGGCATAAAAGTTAGTAGCAAGGACTGGAAAGCGGAGCTCTTGAGTGGGGCTGGACAGCACAGTTCTGTGCTAAACCTGTGGATCCCACTGCCTACACTAGTTTCTCAGCCTCAATATCCAGCCTAGTTCCCTTAATCCTACCACAAATCACTGTCCATTTCCTCTTTATTTTTATGATTATTTAATTTAATTTAAAAATTGTTACAAAAATGAACATTATAAAAATGAGCTCAAAGATATCCATCTGTCGGTTGCTTGGGATGACATGGAGTGTGGGCTCTGGAAAGGAAGTAGTTGAGGCTGAGAAGGGGAACGTAGATGGGGTGTTTAAAGACAACTGTTCAGTGCCTTTTTAACTGTATTTTGCAAGAAGGTGCATTCCAGCAATTGTAACTGAAAGCTAACAAAGGTTTTGGTTTGTGTGGGAATATCTACTAGCCTGACATACTGTATCAGCCACTGGGTGCTGCTATATGCCCCATGAATATTAAGACTTGGCATACCTGAGCCACCCTGGATTAAAAATCATTGACTGGTTCTTCCCTTTCCTCACATTTGGTAAACTTGATGCACTCAAACATATGGAAACAAAATTACTTTCTATATCTCATCAAAATAAAAATGAGTCTTTGGCTAACAGATGCACAGTAATCCAAATCTGTGAAAATGAAATCTTAAAGATGAATTTCCCATAGTACTGAAATGTTAATAATCATTTAGCGATATGTTTAACTCCAGGCCCATAGTTTACCTATGCAAATCAATGTGCTCACTCATCAAAACATTATGATTTGACACACATGTTATTAATCTTAGAGCAGTGAAATTTTGTGAAAAATGCCCTGAGGAGTGTGTTTAGAAGACCCCAAACTTGCGAGTTTAATTAAAGTCATAGGAAGTATCTCTAAAACAATGGAAGTAAGCACTTAAGGTCAGATTGAGAATCCATTACTCACATTGGTGAGCAGTGTTTCACCCACACCCATTGGAGTGAATGGGATTACTCAGGTAATTAACTGCTCAGCAATTTGAGGAAGGAGTTCACAGTCTGTCCATTCCTGATGTCTGTGTTCATTCTCTGGTCATGGAAAACAGTTCTAGTTTAGTCTCTGCAGATAAAACAACTGAATCTCTGAATACAAATGCATTTTACACCAAACAGAACAGGAAAACAACAGTAAATTTGCAAACTTTTCCCACCAAACTTAGATTTATATGCGAGAATTTACATGTAGTGGACACCTCACTTCAGATGTAATTCATATACAGTTAAACTATTATATTAAATTAAAACTAGCATAATTTACATTAATCAGATGTTAAAAGATGTAATCAACTACCCCAGCTATAGGCCTACCCAATTAAGCAGATGGGAGAGGTAAACATGCTATGTTTTCTAGGGCCTGGGCTACAACTGGGGAGGGTTCAAACTAAGATACGCAACTTCAGCTATGCTATACGCGTAGCTGAAGTCAAAGTATCTTAGTTAGACTTACCTGGCCATCCTCACGGCGGCGAGTCGACCGCGGCGGCTCCCCCGTCGACTCCCCTTACTCCTCCTGCGGAGGTCGAATACAGGAGTTGATTCGGGGATTGATTTATCTCATCCGGACGAGACTCGATAAATCGATCCCTGATAGATTGATCACTACCTGCCGATCCAGCGGGTAGTGAAGATGTACCCTTAGAATAGTTTTGTTACTAAAGCTGGAAAGCTAGTGTTTGTGTGCTAAGATTTATGCCATAGAAATAGGTAACCTTCAAACACCTTCCAAGAGCCATCTTTTTTATTTTTTAAAACCTATCTGCTAGAGAAATGTCCTCTCCCAGATACCAGATTTTCCCCCAGAATTGTTTAATTGTCTGACTGTCAGGATGGAAAGATATTCAGTTCTGGAGAAGGGATACCTTTAAGGTTTAATATCTCATGAACCATCACAAGTAGAAACATGCCAGAGAGCAGAGAATCTGTACTTTCTGCTGAGAAAAAAACATTTTATTCTTGGCTTGGTGTATTTCAGAACATTAAAATTGTGATACCATGGCTTATGGAAAAGCTATTTTAAAATATTTTGGAGGTTTCTAAAACATATTATTTTTTTCTCTTTCACTGAGTCTATCTAGTTGGATTCATAGGGCTATGGCAGTTTGGCTTTACAGATATAGAGCTACAGACATGGTACCAATAAAGGGCTCGGTTCCACTCCTGTTGAACTAAATAGCTATATCTCTTGATTTTATAGATATATATGTAGGCATGTCTCTTATTTCTGGTTTTGTTTTGTTTTTTACTTCCTATCTCTTATTCTGTTTTTAATCTATGATGACAGTTTGTCTCTCTCTGCCTGGTTACCAAACTTTCTTAAAGGCCTTCTTATCAAAAGAATTTTTGAAATTGCTTATGTGAAGAATCCATAAAGTTAAATTGAAAGAGCTCTCCTGTATTCTACTTTTGTTCCCCTGATTCTGATTTATAGGGTTCTTGCCTTCTAGAAGAGTGTGTGTAGCACTGATTTGAAGAGGACAAGTGATCTGTATTGGTTCAAAGACAACTTTGTTAAATCAGCACATGAAGAGACAAATTCCTCTCAAGACTATAGTGAGCAGCAGATATAACTTGGATTTTCTCTTCATTCTTAATAAATGTTAGTTTAAAGAGCCCCCTGGCTAGCATAATCAGAGGGAACTTTTTCTCCTGTGTCTAAACAGCTGGTAGGAATGTAAACTAACTTTTACTGGTATCATCAATTGTTCAAACTATTGTTAATTGTGAAGAAAACATTGTTAAAAACTGTAAACATCCAAGCTCTTCAGCTGACTTAGTGGATAATGAGGAAGAAGAAAAAGGTCAACACTGAGTTTGCTTTAGGTAGATTACATTATTAGCTTTGAATTTTAACAACTTACTGAGAAATGTCAATGGATCAAGTTTATTATATGTACCCCACATATTATCTCCTACTTGAACACAATCAAAGATCAGTATTTTAAGGATACTGTTTTATTAAGGTTTAAATAAAACAGCTATATCTAAGATCAGAAAGGTTAGACTCCTTCTTGCACATAATGACAGGTTTCAGAGTAGCAGCCGTGTTAGTCTGTATTCGCAAAAAGAAAAGGAGTACTTGTGACACCTTATAGATTCATAGATACTAAGGTCAGAAGGGACCATTCTGATCATCTAGTCCGACCTCCTGCACAGCGTAGGCCACAGAATCTCACCCACCCAATCCTATGAAAAACCTCACCTATGTCTGAGCTATTTTAAGTCCTCAAATCATGGTTTAAAGACTTCAAGGAGCAGAGAAGCCTCCCTCAAGTCAACCATGCCCCATGCTACAGAGGAAGGTGAAAAACCTCCAGGGCCTCTCCAATCTGCCCTGGAGGAAAATTCCTTCCCGACCCCAAATATGGCAATCTGCTAAACCCTGAGCATATGGGCAAGATTCACCAGCCAGATACTACAGAAAAGTGAGCTGTAGCTCACGAAAGCTTATGCTCAAATAAATTTGTTAGTCACAAAGGTGCCACAAGTACTCCTTTTCTTCTTGCACATAAGAAGAAAAAGAAAAAAATGTAAAATAACCCTCCCCCCCCTCAAAAAATATATATGATCAGATACAGGCATTGGACCTGCTTCCAGTACCTTTGGTGAACTTAAGAGTTTAATATTAACCAAAAAGACTTTTCCCAACACTTTCTTACCATATTGCTGGTGCCGACTGATTTAGACAGTCCGTGCAGGTTAAGTGCCTGAACGCTTTTTTTTTTGTTTAATTTTAAATGTATAACCCCTCACCAAAAAGTACTGAAAACAAACAGACACATGTTGCAAAATTTCTAGGGTGCTAAACAAGTTAGCACAGTACAACCCTGGTTTTCTAAATGGATTTAAGGGTATCCAAAGTATTTGGAAATGTAGGATCTTGACTAAGGAGAGAGTACTGCATACTGCCCATTACCAGGCACCGGTGCGTGCCACTGCCACCCCGGAGCCGCTCTAGGTAAGCGGCGCCAGGCCGGAGCTGAACTCCTCCTGCACCCCGCACCCCAACTCCCTTCCCTGAGCCTCCTACCACACCCTGCACCCCTCCTGCACCCCAACTCCCTGCCCTGAGCCCACTCCTGCACCCCAACTCCCTGCCCTGAGCCCCCTCCTGCACCCTGCACCCCTCCAGCACCTCTACACCCTGACTGAGCCCCCCCTGCACTCCCTAACCCCCTTCCGTGAGCCCCCTCATACACCTCACACCCCTCCTCTGCCCCAACCCCTTGCCCTGAGCCCCTTCTTGCAAACTGCACCTCCTCCCAGACCCCACACTCTGCCCCCACACCCCAACCCCCTGCTCCGGCCCTGCAAGCAATTTCCCCACCCAGATGTGGCCCTCAGGCCAAAAAGTTTGTCCACCCCTGCAATAAAGGCTGGTATCACTAAGAGGCAGGTACCAACATATGTAAACCATATAAGAGATGATAATAGGGTGCAGCTAAGCCATGAAGGGAATTAAAAATGAAGACAAGTAGTTTGTTCTTGATGCAGTGGAAAAGGAAGAACCAGTGGAGGGATGCAAAGTTGGAGGTGATGGGTTGGGAAAATGGGGTTTATTCAGGCACCACTACGGTATCTGATCACCTCAGAAAAGAGAAATCTAGTTTATTATTTCAATTAGGGGCATCATTATTGTTTACATGTGAACAGCATTTTAGTTTGGTACTCCTGTATATACTTGTGATAGCTCTTATAATTTCTCTTGCTATTATTCTTTCATTTATGTACAGAGTCTGCAAAAATACTTACTTGTCGTTTAGGCTTGTTGAAATGAATTATATGGCATCAGTTTATTCTCTAGTGAATAATATTTAGCACATGTGACAGTGTCTGTTCAGAAAAAAACTGGCTCTAAAGTAACATGCTTTAGCTCCAGAGGACCGTGGTCCCTCCAGTTCTGGAAGGAGCTCATAATTGATGGGAAAAGATACAAAAAATCTTATAATAGCTGCCTGTGTTAAACCTGCTACATTCAAACTCATTCAAGTTATACTTTATTCTTGATTCCCATAACCCTGATGAGTTCAGTGCACTTAAAAAAATAGGATAACAATACTTTCCAGCTATATATTTGATGCTCTCAGTGCACTTTACAAACATCAATTTATTAAGCCTCACAACATGCTCTGTGAGATAATAACTTGAGACACTAAGGATTAAGTAAATTTCTCAACATCGCACAGTAAATCTGAAGCAGATCCAGGAATAGAATCTCAGTCTCTTGACTCCCAATCCTGTGATTGATCCATGGGATCATTCTTCCTTTCTCAGGCACAGTTGGAAAATATATTCAGGGTTCATAAGCTCGTTGGCCTAATGTAAGATCTGTGTTGAAACTGACATGAAAATTCTAACATGGAAGTTCATTTGGTTACCTGATTGCAGGAAAAACATGTGAATCTGCTGTCAATTACTGTGAATGCAACCCCTGTTTCAACGGAGGATCCTGTCAAAATGGAGTGGAAGGATATTATTGTCACTGTCCATTCGGTAAGTTGTTGTTGGGAGGTTTTTTTTGTTAACATTTCATAGATATACTGACTTCTTCAGGTTCACTTAAATAAAACCTATATTTATTTATGTTAATTTCAATTTACCAAAATAAATCACATGCCTATCCCAAATCATTAAGGTCTCATGACATACGGTTAAAATACAGTCCAGTTAAGAGAAAAAAGCATCTATTTAAGAAATCCTTAGTGATTTATAATATCACTTTCTGTTTCATCTAGATGAGAACAAAAGGGAAGGGAGGAGATTTTTCCTGATGTACACTTAGGGCCAGATTTTTATTGGCCCTTGAGAGTGTGTGTATGTGTGTGTACACGTGCATGCGTGCAAGATGCCTCCCGCTTTGTATGCCCAGCTCACAATCACAGCTGCCTTCCTATACCCTACCCCCTCTTCACACCAACCCACAAAGGGTCAGGCTGCTCGGGTTGCACCTGATCACTCATCACTTCCTGCACAATCCCTCACTGAACTCCCCTGGATTGTTTGGGTTCCAGGCTGCTCCCACTTTTGGATTCCTTAAAGCTATAGTTTTCCCTTATTTTCCTTTGGAGTATTTTACTGGTGTTCCAGAAGAGAGGGGCAGACTTTTTCCGATGAAAAGCCCAGAAATATTCTGAGTCCTAGGTTGTGCAGCCCTTATTTGTATTGGTGAACACTTCCTTACATGAGGAGTCCCATTGAGTGCAGGTCACACCACTGAGTTCTGAATAAATATACAGTTATAGTAGGTGTAAAGATTGCAAATTATATATTGTAAGTTCCACAACCAAGTTCTGTTGGTCCACACACTAATAATTTCCAAAGAAGGCATCATATTTTGTTTTCTAGCTATAGAAGGGAAGTTTCTGTTTTATTTCAGTGGTCTTACAATATAATCACATTTGTATTCACAACTCCTCAAAAATATGTAGGCAAGGAATCAGTAAATGTAATTAACTCTTCTGTTCATGAGCAACATAATCTCAGATATTGAGTATGGCACTTATTTTTATAATGATTAGACCTTGCTAAAAACATTAATAAAAACATGGAAAGATCAAAACACATTACCGAATCATTCCACACTAATCCTGGTCCATTCTGTTAATTGTATTCTATTAAAACTTTACAGTGTTTCTAGACCTAATTCCAAGAATAAAAGAAGGAATTCATACAGTCGTATCAATATATTTTAATAATTACTTGAAGTTAATTATCACTAATTTTTAACAGGAAATTGAGCAGCCAGTAATGATACAAAACATAAAGGGAAACTTCAGAAATCTTGGTACTAGGGTGACCAGATGTTCGGATTTCATGGGGACAGTCCCAATATTTCAGGCTTCTTCTTATATAGGCTCCTATTACCCTCCCACCCTCTGTCCTGATTTTTCACACTTGCTATCTGGTCACCCTACTTGGTACAGTCACACAAAGCTTGGGTCTGAACTCAGATCCATTGTGGATTGTCTTTGTTCATGTAGAAAAGAATGATGTTAAATAAAACAAATAAACAGAAAAAGAAAAAAAGCTGAAAAAATAAACAAATATTTTAAAAGGCAGCCAAAAGAGTAACCCTATCTTAGAAAAATGTTTCTCAGAACACATTTTTAACTGTTTTGTTGTGCAAGCTTTCATCTGTCTTGCACTTGTAATGAATTGCTTATCCTATATTATATCATTTTTCTCAGAGATTACTCATTTTCTATATTTATAATCAGATTTCATTATAAATGCATCTAACTTTCAGAGATTAAGATAGAAAACAAGAAAAGTAATTACACAGTTCAATGACATTTGGAAAGAAATGTATGGAGTGCACATATATATTCAGAATAAATAAAATACTGAGAAGGTGGAAGGCTCAGATGTTTGTAGCCAGATTATAGCAAAGAAAAAATATGCACATCCTCCTAGACAAGGCTTAGTGTATTTTAAGTTTTTTGTGGACTTGAATGCTAAGGACTAATAGATAATGTATAGCCAAATTCAAGAAGGAATGGAACAATCACAGTTTAATAAGATGCATTCCACCTTGGCTTGAATTTCTCTTCACGTTATTTGACACAAGTCCACAAATATTTGTGGGGAAAATTCTTTGGCTCAGCACTGCAGTAACAATACAATTCATTTCAAAAACTAAATGGAAAAAGAACCAGCACAAATAAATACAAATACAATAAGTTTGGTGGTAGGGAGAGAGGAGAAAAATGAAGCTGCATCAGCTAGTTAGCTATAAATCAATCTCAGGTTATACAAGTGGAATGGGAAGCAGAAAGAAAAGTGAACATCTATATCTATATGTTCAGTAACAAATACATCCCCATATCTGGATTAAAGTACATTATTTCCTTTGATACCTATATTTGACACAATCTCAACTCAAAAGTTTTTTTCAAACCCCCTCTAGAAGTTAACGGTATGCTTTGCTTTTTATCCAGTTGTCTATAACTTCATTTTTTGTTTAGGAATGTAGGACCTTTAACAAATAACACTTTGGGCAATAATGTGTTTTTATTTATGTCTTTTTAAGGTGCTTTTTAAGAAACTCATGTCATAAACAATATAAAAGCACTGAACTACCTGCTTTATGTCCTGGACTTTGATTAAATGGGGTAAAAACAATTTGATAACACACACATTTTTCTTTTTATAGGTGTCTTTGGAAATCATTGTGAATTGAATAGTTATGGATTTGAAGAGTTGTCCTATATGGAATTTCCCACTATGGATCCAAACAACAATTATATTTATATAAAGTTTGCAACTATCAAAAGTAATGCCTTAATGCTGTATAACTATGACAACCAGACTGGAGAACGGGCAGAATTCCTGGCTCTGGAAATAACAGAAGAAAGGCTGAGATTCTCCTACAACCTTGGCAGTGGCACGTATAAACTTACCACAACGAAGAAAGTGTCTGATGGCCAGTTTCACACTGTTATTGCCCGGAGGGCTGGAATGGTAAGAAATGCTGCACTGAGAATTAAGTAAACGTTCATTCAGTTCCAAGTCACTTTGGCTTCCATGTAAACACAAACAAATATAAAACTTGGTAAAGTTGTATTCGCTAGCTTTACTTCCAGCTTTGGGAAAACACTGTAATTTGCATCTTGTCCAGAAGGCTTGAAGAATTATAATGGCTTTCTCAGAATAAAAAAAATGAATTTGAAAAAATGGGAACAAAAATACTTAATGAGCTAAAGAGCTATCCAGAAGACTAATTAACTACTGCAGACAATGGGGAGATTATTAGTGAAGTCTAATTATCTAGTGATACTACAGTGGACCCTAAGAGAATGAGTGTAGATGCTTTACAATTATATACTGTAGCTACAGTAGAGATGAGCAGATTTCTTGGGATCTTTGGGTTCTGTGAGCTTCTTAAACTTTTAGAGATGTTACAAAACTTGTCCTGCTTCCAGTCTTTTTTTTCTTCTTCTATAATTTAAACCCATGTATTTTTTTCAAAGGTTTCATGATTTTTAAAAAAACATTTTTTAGTTGAAAAGAAGCCTATGCAATGAATCAGGGACAAAAGAACTGCCCAAAAATCTAGGCTAGTACAATTGGTTGTCTTATACATGGTGCTCTGCCCTTTTCCATTTTTTACCAGGGTTTTTTGGAATGGATTTTTTTCTTTTTGCAGTTTCTCTGTGCTCCTTTCTTAACAGTATCTCCTAAGCAATGTTCCCCACATGCCTGAAACTAAAGTCAGTCCAAAAGAAAAGGAGTACTTGTGGCACCTTAGAGACTAGCAAATTTATTTGAGCATAAGCTTTCGTGAGCTACAGCTCACTTCATCGGCATCCGATGCTGTAGCTCACAAAAGCTTATGCTCAAATAAATTTGTTAGTCTCTACGGTGCCACAAGTACTCCTTTTCTTTTTACAAACACAGACTAACACGGCTGCTACTCTGAAACCTGTCATAAAGTCAGTCCATGAGTACAATACATGGTTGGGGTTCCAAGTTTTGTTTTGCATGTCAGGCTAGAAGCAATAGGGGAATAAGGGAACAGCTGTTCTACACTTCATGGCCCCTTCTGAACCCTACAGTTTTCCTACCATTACGTTCTGAAGAAGTCAGTGCTGCTTGGATACAGCACTATTGTATCATTAAACTTTGTTCCCATGCTCAGGGAGCCTTACTGAAAAGATACAGCATAGACACTGTGGGTCCAATAGAAGTTCAACCACTGAGCCAACCATGCTGTTATTACAGGGGTGATGTGCCTCAAGGTTAGAATATAGGGGTGTCTAAGAACACAGGCATCATAAGAGCAGCTGGGTGCTGTGGATCTGTGATTCTGCACAGCAGAGAGGATCTGCCATTCGCTCCTTTCTCTGAGAGGAACTTGAGCCTGCAACTCTGCATTTCTTTTCAACTCAGAGTTGCTGACCCAGTTTTTTCACTTTCATCTTTGTGATGGAGGTGAATAGTTTGCCCCTAAATTTGATTTTTCTTTTATGAGTGTTGGTAGAGATGTTATTTTCTATGTCTTTTTGAAGGACATTTACACAAGAGTGGATATATTTTTGTCTTGGAACATATTAATTTTAAATATTTAACACATTAGGGTCCCAATTTTCAAATATGAATTCTTAACCAGACACATAGGTGTTGATTTAGATATCCAAATATGGATTTTATTAACTAAATTAACTCAGACCATACATGCTTAAATAAAGATTTATATGCCTAACTATGGGTACACAAGTTAAAAATGTATAACAAACAAGCAAGAAAGAAAAAACAAACTGTAATCAGGTCTATAGAAGGAGCTCTACTATACACAAAAGGTATATTTTTCTAGAAAATTACCTTTGTGTATGCTTAAAATTTAAAAGCAAGCCTCAAGAAAGGCTTGATTCTGATACATAGTTTCTGTATTTAAATCTTTCCTAACCACGTCAGCTGTTTACAAACACAAGATGTGAAAAGAATCACTTTTGTCTTAAGTATTTCTGCTGTAGGAAAAAATATCTCCCGCATGTCAAAAAATGTATAAAATAACTTCCCTACAGGATTTCAAATCTGTCATTTCCTACAGTGCAATGGGATTTTATCGGAAACTGGTAAAATCATTAAGTTGTCAGTTTTGAGATATTACAGAGTGACAGGATAGAAACTCTCATAACTTGAAGAGGTAACTGTAGAGTAATGCTAAAGTAACAAGCAGGAGCATTTGACTAATGTTAGAAAATAAATTGTATGAACTCAAGTCCAAGCAAAATATGGTCTCAAATATCCAGCCCTTCTGATGGACTTGTAGCTCATCCTTCTTTTCAGAATGTGTACCTTTGTAAATTAGTGGAAATTACATTTATTGAGCTTAGTAAAAACAAAGTCTGATATTTCATTTTTGTTGTTAATGTACTCTTAAAATATGTATACATGTGATACCATATAAACTAGCCAACTAATTTTATGTGCTCTATGAACTGTTTCATTTATACTCAGCATATAATGTACTTAGGTGCTACTGGCTTATGTTTCTCAAGAGGAATAGGTTATTCATTATGTATGGAAAGAAATGCAAGATAAGCTTTCCTTTTAAAATAAAATAGAGGAAAGAAATACATAATTTGGACATACTATAGTAAGTGATTTAAATATGAGAAGCATGAATTCAGTATGATGTTTCAGTTCATGGTGTGTATTTGGAAATGAAGTGTGGAGCTTTTGTAAGAATTTCAATCAGACATTAATGTTAGTGGTGAGTGAACTTAATTGTAAGCAAAAAAAGTCAATATATTACACAAGAATGACACATTAATAGCATTTAGTGTTTGTACAGCTCCTGTAGAGTTACCTAAACATAAATATAGATCAAACTGTTGTCAAGTAGTAACATTTGATTTAAATTTGCCATAAACTGCTTCCATGCATTTTGCTGTACTATGAAAGCTGAATATACATCTAGAGGATCACATTTAGGTTTTGAAAATTTGACTTAAGGAGTAATTGACTTAAGGAGTATACTTCAATTTTGTTATGCAATACATTCCACCTGCTATTAATGGAGAAGTGGCACATTTTTGTATTCCTTCTGCTAAGTTGGAAATAAAATTAAAATGTCAGAAGACCCAATTCAATTCCCATTAAAATCAGTGGGAGTCATTCAGCAGATTTTATGGACATTAGATTAGAGTGTTAGTGAAGAGGTAATAAATATAATATTATACCTTATTTAAAATTGGAGTTACCAAAACTGATTGATCTGAGTGACTTCATTGTCTGTGCAGAAGATGGCTCTCCATATCTAGCATCTCCAGATATCATTGCCACCACAATGACCATTGGATTATGCCACAAAGTTGCTGACTCCACCTGTTTTATTGATTCAACTGGGGAGGCTAATGGAACCAGACCTTTTTGTGATGACTTGAAGTAAGATACAGCTGACAGACCACTCCATGGATAGCTACTTTGGTAGCACATTGTAATGATCTTTTGTCACTGATTGATAAGGTGGATCCCAAATGCCCTCTTCCCATACATCGACCTCACTGGTCATTTTAGTATGCAAAGCGATTTACAACAAATGAAGTGTGAAGACAGCTAGAGTCCTGATAGTGGAAGTCTGACTTTGTCTGAAAAAATTGCAGCAGAAGGAGTGTGAGAGGTCTTATGCTATGACTGTGCAGGAAGTAAAGAAGGAGATTTTTCTTTCCATTGTTGTAGTGTCTGCGAATTTCTGATCAGTACACCGTATGCTCTCCCAGCTATTTTTCTGGGGAAGTATGATGCCTATGGGAGAATCTTTCTTATGGGCGGATTGAGAGGGGTGTGTTTTGAACATTGGTCCAGTTTGTTAATTACAGTTTTTTACTGATAATGTTTATACTGTGCCCCAGGCTTTGAGAAGACACGCTTTGAATCAAATTGAAAATATATATTAGATACCATGGTCTAGTCCATGAAGAAACTAACATTGAGCCTAGTGGGACTTTTATGTGAAGATCAATAGCAGAATACAGTATGACCAAAAGTTACTTCAATTTCATGGGGGAAAAATATCCCTTATCTAACTCATACAGTGACTTTCTGTATGGCCAAGTCACTGAACTGCTCTGGGTCTCAGTATCCCCATTTGTGAAAGGGAATAATAACACTAAATGCCTCACATTGGTGGTGAGGTGTTGAATTCATTAGAGTCTATAAAATACTTTGAGACTCTTAGTTAGAAGGCACTGTGGTGTTATTTATATGGTAAACTTGGGTTTGACTTCAAAAGAGAAGGTTGCATCCTGAAACTTCAGTTATAATAAAAAAAATACTCTCAAGAGTAGTAAAAGGGATAATTTTGAGGCAGGCCTCTTTTCCACACGTGCATACAAAACGACTGGGCCTGCAAACACGTGTGTCTGCTTTCATACTTGTGCATACTCTTTCAGTAGTTTAAATCCTGTGCAGATACAAGTGTTACCTAGGTTTTCAAAGTGCAGAGGCAAGGGCTGTAGCCATATTGGTATTGGCACATGTAAGCCTTCGTACCTGCAGGGTGTAGGCATAGATTTACATGTGTACAATTTTGTGAATGCACAAGGGAAGAAAATCTGGTATAATGTGACTAATTAAACTCTTGGATATTTTTGTATTTAATAATCAAACAAGTCTTAAAGTGGTGAAAATGAGATTGGACAGTCAGTCCTTCTAATATTAAACACATTTTTGCGTTTCTTTGCAGGCAGCATCCTTGACGGTGGACTCCTGTTCTGAGGATCAGGAACCAGGCTATTGTACTGTTAGTAATATGGCTGTTTCCACTGACTGGTAAAGAATATTTCATTTTGCTCTTTGTGGAAGAGGTAAAATTTAAAAATCATTACAAATAGGAGAAATTTAGAATAACGGCTATGTCAGACCAGGTAAGAGAAGGGGGGCTTGTGCCTTTAGGCATAGCCCAGTACAAGGAATGTTGGCATAAGTTGTACTACAGCAGGACTGGCCTAAGGAGGCATTCTTTCCTGAGGCAGAATTCCCTCCCTGCTTCCTTCTTGTTCTGGGGTGTAGTAATTTTCAGATGGCATATGGCAGCAGCAAATTAAAACACTGCATCCCCTGCTCTTACTGTGGTCCAGCTCAGTTGTACTGGCTGATGCCCTGTTGAAGATGGAGGGGTAGAGCCAAGACTGCCCAGTCCCCAACTCTGGGGAAGAGTAGCAGACATACAGCTTTGGGTAGCCTGAAAAGTGGTATAATGGGGGTCCTTATTTCCCTTCATTCACCATAGTGAAAATTCACAATATAGCCCAAATTAATTATCAAACCAGAATATCAGACGGTCAGAATCACTGATGCTTTAAAAGGTAAAAGAAAGCTTTAGCAGTCATAATCTGTTTACTGATAAAGGCATTAAAGACTTTAAAAAACTGTACTCATGAATCAGATATTTTCTGACTGGCTGATAAACAAAATCTGGTCATAATCTAAGGAAAGTAAAATGTATCTTTTAGGAACAGTGAAGTCAGCATTTCTGATTCTGCACCAATATCCATCCGGTTTTTATGTTTTTAGCCTGTGGGATTTGAAATGCTCCTATTGGGCAGGATGGGGTTCACAGTATTGCAGAAGTAGGATGATTAAAATAGAGTTTTGTCTTAGGATAAATATCTCTCATTATAGAATTAAAATGATCTTGCTTTAAAATTTAGGCTCCCATTTAGCAATCGCTCTATGTGTGGAACTTACATTGCAGTCAGGCCAAGATGTGCATATGGAGCAGTCACAGAATCAGGCTTAAAGGGTGAAATCCTGGCACCAGTGAAGTCAGAGGCAAAACTTCCATTGACTTCAATGGGGTCAGGAGTTCACCCCACAATTTTTAAAAAAATGTTTTATGTTTAGCTCAGCAACCTCTCACTCCACCTGTTTCTAGCCTAATTATCTTTAGAATATTTGAAACTCTACAATGGCTAGTACAAAAATTTTTCCTTAGCAAAGCCTCCTATGCCCTTGTTTTTACCAAAAATAAAATGATATTTACCTGAATACATAGAGGAATGCAGACCCAAATTCATATTCCAGTGGTAACATTAGCTCCTAAATTTCATTCTGCTGCTGTTTAACTTTACTTTTCACTTCTTTTGAACACATGAGAAATCGAACCAATCTCAGATTTATCTCCCAGCTGATTGCTATGTGCTCAGTAACAATCCTCAGTTTTTTTTCATATGTTTTGAATAATTTCCAAATATCTTTATTGTTTTTATTTTCTGTTTTCACTTTTAGTGTGGGCAGGAGGGAAGAAGTGGATTGTATCTACCTCACCTTTTAGGAATGTTGCGAGGACTAATTAGTTAATATTTAAATACATTTTGAAGATGAAAAGTACTGTATTAATTCTAAATATTGTTAATATTGTTGCTAGTTTCTCACCATTAATCTGGCTCACTTTTCATTTAGCCCTATGACTTCCTCACTAACAAAGCAGTTTATTGCCTTGTAATAGGTGCTCCAACCTGTAATTAAATATCATCCCCAATTATCATTAGGGCAAATCTTTATTCAGTACTGACTCAAGCAAAAATCTCCATCAAGTTAAAGGAGATTTGCTTGAGTAAAAGCTGAGTGAGAACTTCAGGTTTAGGCCCACTGTAATTATTATTTCAGAAGTTGTTTTAAATAGAGCTGATTGGTCACTGTATGCAATAATTCTGTGATTGTAAAAAATGAAGTGTAGAAATTGTAGAAATTGAACTGTAGAAATGAAGAATCTCAGAAGATATGAGAGTTATTCTATTATCACCAATTTATGTACTGATATTAATGCACCGATTCTTCTACTTCTCTTCTAGGACTCTCGACGTACAACCAAATCGAGTAACTGTTGGTGGCATTAGATCTCTAGAGCCAATACTTCAAAGGAGAGGACAGGTGGAAAGTCATGATTTTGTGGGTTGTATAATGGAGTTTGCAGTCAATGGACGTCCTCTGGAACCCAGCCAGGCTTTGGCAGCTCAAGGAATCTTAGATCGGTATGTCAGCTATACATAGTATCTGATAATATATGTAATAAAGGAAAGTAGCATGAGAGTTAAATGTTAATTAATTCAAATGCCTGTGAATATGAGTATACAATATACTATCAAATGTAAAGGACCAAGGAAGAATCTAAATTTGCAAATAATATTATGCAGAAATCAGAGTTTGCAGAAACCTAATTCCAATTTTCCACAAAGCAGCAACAGTACATTTCTACTACTATTTATTATTTTTGTTGTCCAGCAGTCTGAAATAAAGTAGCTCTTTTTAAAAAATTCCATGTAAATTCCATCTGGATTTGACTATACTGGTATGGTTCACTAACCTTCCCTTTTTGTTTTTTTCCCAAATGTCTGTTCTCTCACTTTCCCAGTCAAATATCACTGAATTTCCCCCATACAGTCTTCTTTTGTGAGTGCTGTTTTAGAAATGATTGATTAGCTGATCAACTGTTTTTTTCCATCTCACTGTTTGACATTATAGTTACAGCAACAGTATGGCTTGCAAGCCCACAGTTGCTAGTTCATCTTTCCCCTTTTCACCTCCCAAGCTTGTGTTATTTCTTATGGCACGAGATTTCCTGAGCTTTTGTAGCTGAAGATGTCAATTTCAAAAACATTCTCCTAGAAAACAGCATCTTGGGACATGCCAACGAAGTAAAACATTGGCTTTGAATTTTATATCTTTTACCATCCAAGACTTCTGCCTGCCAATCAGGACTTTTCCTTTAGTACCTCGGGCAGTTTAACAATGAAAGATGTCTCCAGGGTTCCTTCAAGATTTACTTGACAGATTCAAAGTTAAAACCACCCTACCCTCCTCCTTTAAAAAGGTTATTATCTAAGAAAATATTGATGGATCTTCAGACTCCTTACATGATGACAAACCTCTACAACAGGGATTGGCTACCTTTGGCATGCGGCTCATCAGGGAAATACGCTGGTGGCATGGGAAGGTTTGTTTACCTGCAGAGTCTGCAGGATCGGCCAATCATAGCTCCCACTGGCCACGGTTCACCATTCCAGGCCAATGGGGGTGTGGGAAGCATCAGCCAGCATATCCCTCAGCCCACACCACTTCCTGCAGCCACCATTGGCCTGGAACGGCAAACCGCGGCCAGTTGGAGCTGCAGTCGGCCAAACCTGCAGGCGCTGCAGGTAAACAAACCGTCCTGGCCAACCAGTGGATTTTCCTGATGGGCTGTGCGCCAAAGATTGCCGATCCCTGCTCTACAATGTATGCATCTGCTTAAAATTTTAACCATGTAATCTTCTTCATAGACCATAAACTTCACCAGATCTTGCACCAGTTCTGAAAACCTCTCAACTAATTTTAACAGTCTCTGTCTTAGGCAAAGATTCAGACTACATTACTCATTTATATCTAAAAATACTACTTTCAATTCAAGTTTATTACATGGTAGTTCCCTTCCCCATTCCTGTTTCAGATTATATGTACAATAGGAATATTACAGATCTTTTTTGTATTACATTGTTAGACCAAGAATATGTGTAGACAAGGAATGTGACTGAAAGGAGGTTGAGTGAAAGACCAGAGTACAACTTGAAGTCACAGAATGAAAGATGATCATTTTCATTATTTTTATTGTGTAACCCAAATGTAAGACTGCCATAAAAATATTATACATGTTTGAGTACAGTAGTCTTTGAGAAGACTGTTATTTTTAAGACATACACGAACACTGATATGTATGCATATGAATATTATTTGAAAATTATACAAGTTAATATCTAATGTGTAGGCATATAAGACAGAGTTTTTGTTTTTCCCTCCTAGTTCCCTCTAAAGTCCTCTCTCTTTTCCTAATACTGTAACAACTTGGCACTGGAAACTGTTTTGATATATCAGATTTGTTCAGTGCAGAGAACTTGCCACTATTACTTTTTACTACTTTACAAGAGACTTTAAACAATTCATCTTTGTGGGTTGGGGAGGAAGGGGTGGTATCACTTAAACACATGTGACTCCATCCTAAAGGCTTATTTTGTTTGTTTAAAGTACATACTCCAGTGACTACTCTTTTGATTTGTTTTAGATGCCCTAGATTAGAAGGAGCTTGTGCAATTAGCCCTTGCCAACACGGTGGCACCTGTGTTGATTACTGGTCATGGCAGCAATGTCATTGCAAAGATGGATTGACTGGGAAACACTGTGAAAAATGTATGTAGAAGGCTTAATTATCCTTCTGTTTAATCTACAGTTAATCACACAGTTTAATCAAGTGCAATTGGGTTTTATGTTTAGATGCAATTAACTGTTGTTAAATGATGAAAACATGTCATGCTTGCATTCACTGTTACAATAATTATGAACAGAAGTGACACATTGACTTTTTGCCCTGTCATCACTTTGAATATGGTAGAGAAAAAAGTTCAAATAAGAAAACACATATATAAATGTAAATACAAACAATACCATATTTTTCAAAAAGACCATAATTATGTCTACAATTATTAATTTGCGAACAAATGACTCTACATAATATAGTTAGGATTGCATAATATAGCAAGCTAATTAATTTGTATTCAGATTTAATATATTTTTGTGATTGCTCTGTGAAAACCATTTCATTCTGTTCATGTCAACCTGCTCTGTTTTCTTACATATTCCCATTATTGTATTGATTATTTATATGCTGCTGTTGTGCTAGCTTACAAGAGTTTTGCTGCATCTCTGGTAGGATTTTGAGGATTATGCGGTGTAATTAATATTATATATTATTTTATGCCAACCTAAAGTGTACTAGGTATTTTACAAAACAAATGGAAAATTGTTCTTTCCCTGAAGATCATACAGTTTAGTTTTATCCCAAGGACACTGTCCAGAGCAAAGGGAAATAGGGGCATACCAAGAAAGAATTGTAGCTCACAGAGCCAAAATTCCTTCCTTGTTTTCCTTGCTCTCAGGGTGTCTTACTTTATTCCTGCTCTATACTAGCAGTAAGATAACTCACTCACTCTCTCTCTGTCTCACTCACACTCACACAACACTGCTGGCTCAGCTGCAGTGGCCAAAGAGTATACGGTTGAAGCCAAGGCTTCACACACTCCTATTTCTTCCCACCTACTTTACCCCAACAAAAGTATTAGATAAAGCATACTCAACGCTTCCTCCTATATTTGTCCTAGATATTACTGCCGATACTGCCTTATCATTAGAAGGCAAAGGACGCCTTGACTACCATATGAGCCGGAATAAGAAACGAGAATACATGATGAAATATGGTACTAAAGATGCCATTTTGGAGCCTCTGAGTGTGAACCATTTGGAAGTGAAATTCAGGACAAGGAGTGAGAATGGAATTTTAATTCATATCCAGGAAAGCAGCAATTATACTACTGTGAAGGTAGGATTAAAGCTAATGCTGACTTGATTTGATTGGACTGCCTGCTGTGTAGTGATCTAAATCACCTTTTCTGTTTCCCTTGTCTTTTTCTTTATAAAATATTACAGTTTTGACTACTGCAGGGCACTATTCCAGTATCTTTCATCTTCTCAACGATTCTTTCATTATTTTCCAAGATATCAGAAAGTCTTAGTGGTTTTGTTTCTAATCAGTTTTGTCTAGACTCCAAGTAATGTCTACTTTAAGGCCAGCGTGAACATATTTGTTGCCATATTTGTTAACACTACTAAGTTGCATTCTAGAGTGCAAACCTTTTTCCTATTGGCATTTTATGTTGTTTCTTCAGACGCTCCCCCACCACACTGTCAGACTACCAAACACAAGCAAACAAGTTTTCATGAATTCATACTGACACAATACACACCAGACAATCTTATTTCATATCCATAAAGTCACTCTTCTTGGGAGTTTATCTTCTTCACCAGAATGGAGATGTTAAAAAGGCAAACATTATATGATTCTGAGATGTGCCGCTAAATCAGCGCTTTAAGCTCTATGCAGTTTTTCCCTAGTGTTTAGCCCTAAATAAGTTACCTTTCTCAAGAGAAACTGATGGGTTCAGTCCCTGGCTATGACTCAATCCACTTAGTCATAATTCTAAATGAGTACAGCAGTGATGTTGGCAAACCTCTTTATTGGATAGATGCAAGCTCCAGGTTTCCTTGACTACTGGAATTCTTTCAAATTTTTTCCCAATATTTAGAATAACTCCTACATAAGACCACATTTTCTGTTCCTGAGCCAGCATGGATATTGTCTGCTTGCTTGGTTTCCATTCCTACCAGGAGTTCACAACTTTTCTGACAAAAGGGACTGCATTATCAACTTCTAAAAAACCCATAATCAATACTTCATTTGCATATAATTTTACAGCATTATTGTATAAAAAACAAATGCATTAAAACATATTTATTTTTATTTGCATTTTCCTTGTTAGATGAATAAAAATTGATAGCTCTTTGTTGCCTAACACCAAAAAGCTGCAGGTAGCTACTTTGCCCTCACCCTATATGTACAGAAAGAGAGCAGTAGTCAGGAGCCATATTTTATGCATCCGTAGCTGCAAGTTGTGCCCCTTGATTCATAACATCTGAGGAGATCTTGTTTTCAGTTCTGCAAACTTGGCCTAGTGAAGACTAACTTGATAGGAATAAATAAAATGCTTAAATTTTGCCTACAGTGGAAATTTGGCAGGCAACCTCCGTAAGCATGATAAAAAAAGACAAAGTAGGCTTTCGTGTTTAAAGTGCTAGCAGCTTGTTTACACTAGAACACCCATCATTTTTAGCAGTGGTGAAGCTACAGCACGGGTAGCTACAATGCACCCCAGCAACTTCAAAGATGGGGGTCATCATCTGAAGCTGTAGGCGGAAAAGAGCTATTTCCTCTTCAAAGATTTCCTCCTTACCAGCCCTTCTCCCTCTTGTGAGAGCTGGCTTCCTTGTAGAGGGGAGAAAGAGGATGTAGCTGAGAGTGAGTAAAGCAGGAGCTCTGTGGAAGTCCATAGTCTCCTGTGCAACAGAGGGGAGGACATACAAGCCTACGCACCACTACTGATCAGCAGATCTACTCTTCCATCCCTGGGATTAGTGTAGGGCTGTTCTTTGTTTATTTGTTTGGGGTAGCGGGTTGATTGGGTTCTTTTGGGGGGAGGGGTATGGGTTGTTTTGCTTTGTTTTGTTTTTGTGGGTCTGTTGTATACATATGGTGCTAGTTGCCTTTTGGAGACTGGAAAGGAATTTTTCCATCATTGGCAGATTGATCGGGTGGGGTGGAGGCTTTTTTTTTTCCTTCCCACAGCAGCCCAGGGACTTGATAGATAGGACCATAGGTATGATTCAAGTTTTCACTTGAACTTGGCAGGTGCCCAGTGTAGGCACGATCCGATGGTTTATCAATTCCCTGATAAGCTGGAATTGGAAGTTTAGGAGAAGTCATCACCTAAAGAAGCTTAGGAATAGGGTTGGGGCTCCCAATCTCTAGTACAGTGGGGAGAAAAACCCCTTTCCCAGTCCTTCAATCTTCATATGAAGGAAGTGTGATGGGTTCCCAGCCAGAGGCTGGGAACCACCTGTGGCAGGATGGGGGGGGCGTTTCTAACAAGTGGAACAGATTAGGGGAGGAATGATGACCTGCCTTATATGATTTATTGCTGAATAGTTCCCAGATGAGTTAATAAAGTTGCATTCTCATTAAACCACGTTCCTTGTATCTTGTCTGTCTTCCTGCCTGTCCGGGGCAATGAGAGATTTTCAGAACCCCTTCATGAAAATGCAGCCTGAGGATCGTCTCTGCAGTATTATCAGGGCTTGCTTTTCTCAGTGTGGAAAAGTCAGAGCTTGAGATCAAATCATAAATCCAGGTCTTCCTTCTGGTAGTATGATGCCCTATGTACTGTGGCCAAAATTATCAATCTTGTTGGCCTGAGTTTAGAGGCCCATTGACTTCACTGAGAGTTGTGAATTCTCAGCACTTCTGAAAGTCACGCCACTTATTTGAGTGCTTAATTTTTGTAATCTGAGTCTGAATATTTTGGCCCACCTTCAAAATTATTTGGTTACTTGATTTGTGTGGCTTGTTAACATATTTGAGCAGTAAGATATTAAGCATATGGAAAAGTGGTAAAAATCTGAATGTTTCAATACTAGAACATGTTATAAATAAGCTACAGTACCTAAATCGCACCTGCTTTACTCCATTTTACCCATTACAACTCACTGATTTAAATGGAACTACAACAGGATAAAACTGGAGTAACACAGTGATGAATCAGGACCATCAAGATTGCAAGTATTTTCATTTAGAAAAAAGTTGGAGAATTCAGTGAACTTTCATAATTAGGTTTCTCTTTGTGACTCAGAGGGCTCTTTAATGTAGGAGATAAAGGCATAATAAGATCTAGTGGCTCAAAGCTGAAGCTAGACCAGTTCATACTGGAAATAAGTAAAAAGGGGAGGGGGAACAGTTTGGGTAATTAATCACTGAAGCAATTTATAAAGGGATATGATGGATTCTCCATCACTTGAAGTCTATAAATTAAGATTTGTTGTCTTTCTACAAGATCTGTTCTAGCTCAATCAGAAATGATGGGATAAATGCAGCAGTTACTAGGTGAAATTGTATAGCCTGTATCATACAGGAGATCAAATGATCATTATGGTCCTTTATCCCAGATGTGCAGGAAGAAAGACAAGATGCGAGTGATGTGGTTTAATTGACTTTAACTCATCTGGGAAGTATCCAGCAATGAATCATACAGTGCAGGTCATTGTTCCTTCCTTAATCATTTCCACCTATTTGAAAGCTGCCATCAGCCTTCCAAATCAGGTTGCATCCCATTGCTGGGACTCAGCCTTGCTCCCCTGTATGAGGATAATGAGGCAGGGAGAGTGGGTTGTGTCCTCGTACCAGACGTTAGGATCTGCAACCCTGTTCTGCAGCTTCTTTAGGTCATTCCTCTCTCTAAGTTCCACTTCCAATTCTGGTTCATCTGGGAACTAGACTCTGGAATGAGTACCAGCATCAGACACCTGCCAAAATGAGGATCTAGCAATTCATTTGGCTGCCTCCACTCCACCACCCAACTAGGTTTCCAGATAGTTAACAATTCCTTCCCTAACAGTGGTTAAAAATATGTCTGGTCCCTGACTTCCCACTTTACACATCTTCAGCCGTTGTCAACCTGTGTTTCCACTCCCATATCCTCTGCTATAGTATTTCTCCCTCTCCCCCCCCGCCCTGAAGAGGTCCTTGACCTGCCTTATATCTCTCTTAACCTTCATGATTAAGTCAGCCCACCTATAAAATCCCAAATTGTTTTCTCCTTATGCACAGAATTCATGTCTAGTGGCTGCTCGTGGCTGCCAAAGAGTATAAGAGGTTTAATGCCATGCCAACACAAAACCCCATTCCTTGCTCCTGAAAATTAGCTTAAAAAGTAAAACTAGCCATTCATATCATTGAATTCTGATTCTCAACCAGGGGCTGCATGTACATCTTGAGTACATTTGAATGCCAACACCCAACTGCCTGTACCCGTCCGTCCCCTATTCCCTGTTAGGTAGGGTGACCAGATGCCCCGTTTTTAAAGGACAGTCCCGTATTTAAGCCCTCCTGCAGGTGTCTTGACTTTTTCTTAAAAATGGGCAAATTGTCCCATATTTTCTGTCTCCCCACATCAGAACTGTCAGTTCCTGTTGCTGGCTGGATCCCTGCTTGCCAGCTGCCCACCCACTGATGGTGAGAGGAGGGTCCAGTGGCTGACGATGGGGGTGGGTATATAAGGCTGGTGGTGGGGCAAAGCTGCAGCACATGGGACTGGCTGATCCTCCTGCTGGTCTGTCAGCCCAGCCCCCCTCTACATGCTGGATCTCGGACCAGCAGGGTCCTGCCCTCCATCCCATTTCAAGCTGGCACTTGCTGTGAGCTGCGGTGGCTGGTGAGTGCGGACAGGTGCCAGGTGGCGGCTGGTTATGTTTCACCTCTGCTGCCCACGCATTGGCCCTTTATGTGCTCCCCCACTTGCTGTTCTCTCGCTACTTTGCCCCTTCGCCCCTCCCTGAGCCCTGCTGCTCCTCCATATCCCACCGGGTGGGATGCGTCCCACTCCCAGTGCTGTACAGAGAACCAGCCCCTGGTCAGAGTGCTCAGTTCATCAACAGCCTGGCCGGCAGGCTCCTTTCTTCCCCCACTGCCTCTGGCTGGGCCGGTGCCTTGGGAAAGCTCAAGACCCTCCAGCCCGGTGCACCGGCCAGGAGGAGCGGAGCCCTGTGAGCACAGCGCTGGCACGGGGAAGCCTCTCCGGCCCTCAGCTAAGCTCTGGAGTGGTGGGGAGAAGTGATTTCCAGCCTGTTTGTGCCCTAACCCTTCAGGCTCAACGGAAGCACCCTCTTCACCTCCCCCCCCATACACACACTGCCCTGGGTCCTGCCCCCTGGGACCATGGGGCTGCTCCATCCCCTAGACTCCCTTCTCTGCTGAGCCACCTCTTCGGCCAGGTTCACTGAAGCCCCTGCAGTGAGGGTCCCTAGGCCGTGGTGCACAATTCGTCCTTAGGGCTTATCCCATTCCTGCCCATGCTGTAGCCAGGGGTCAAAAGGCGGCTGGGTTATGTCCATGGCCAGCAGCAGCCCGGAAGTGTTAATGGCCTTTCAACACTGTGCGGGCAGGAAGGGACAAGCTGCTTCCAGCCACAGGGGATTAGGAGAGAGGAGATGAGCTCTGCGAAGACAAGGGCCAGGTCATCCCTCTCCTGTAGCTGGAAGCAGCTCCTCTCCCTTCCCTCCTGCACAGTGCCAAAAGGCTACTGCTGGCTACATTCTGGCAGAAAAATGGGTGGGGGGGCATGTGACCCTGCTGCCCTCCCCCACGTGTTGCCTCAGGAACATGTGGCGCTATGGGGGCCCAACCAGGCACGGAGGGCAGATATTGCTGGGCAGGGAGGGTTGGGTCGGGTGGTTCTCTCCCCCCATTCCCCTGTGTGACAGAGATATATGGGAGTGTGGATGTGTCACCTATCCTGTGTCAGATTTCAGAGTAGCAGCCGTGTTAGTCTGTATTTGCAAAAAGAAAAGGAGTACTTGTGGCACCTTAGAGACTAACAAATTTATTAGAGCTTTCGTGAGCTACAGCTCACTTTGTGTGTGTGTGTGTGACCCCTCCCCATGTGAACCCTAAAGTATTAAAGATAAGGTAAATAAAAAGAATCCATTTACACAGCATTGCTTTTTAACAGGGGCTCAGTCAACTCGATGTTAATTTGAACGTTTGTATTGCATAGTTCTGATTGATTGCCATTGGACTTGCTTGAATATGAATAATTTTACCAGGTGCCTCGTATTCACCATAAGGAAATATGGTCATCCTACTGCTGGGTCGCAGATGTCACTGCTCCAATCTTGAATGAGCGTGAGCCAAATGCACTAGTAGGAATCCCATCATTGTAGGCCCCATTCTCAAGACTGCTACAAGCTGGAATTTTGTGAAGTGTCTCCTGTCACACTGAAGAAAGAGAGGCCTATCCCCAGGAAGCCTCACTACTGTGTAAGCCCTTAATACCATGACTGGGCTAATCCCTGCCTCACCATTCTCTTGCAGCTCTCTGGACTCACCTTGCCCTCCCTATCTGTTTTTGACATCTTCACGGTCCCGATGACCTATTGTTCCCCTCATTTTATGTCCCTAAACTCCAAAGCCCTACCAAAAGTATCCCTTAATGACCCAAGCATCATTCACTGACT
Source organism: Dermochelys coriacea (assembly GCF_009764565.3). NCBI lineage: Eukaryota > Metazoa > Chordata > Testudines > Dermochelyidae > Dermochelys > Dermochelys coriacea. Next base: position 44,291,055 of record NC_050071.1, read on the forward strand.
CTAAATGCTCCAAAAATACCATCAGGAATGCAGCATTTAACAAGGACACTGGCTGGCCGCATTGGCATATCTGATGAAGAACTCAAACTCAAAGAATCTCTATACTGGTGGGTCATTGGGGATCCTCCCTAGGGCCTTTGGATTGAAACCAGCCCACTAACAACGTCCTAACCAAAAACCCACTGCAGGATCTGGATGGGAATCTGGGAGGCAGTGACCATGAGTTGGTTGAGTTCAGGATCCTGACGCAGGGAAGAAAGGTAAGCAGCAGGATACGGACCCTGGACTTCAGGAAAGCAGACTTTGACTCCCTCAGGGAACAGATGGCCAGGATCCCCTGGGGGACTAACATGAAAGGGAAGGGAGTCCAGGAGAGCTGGCTGTATTTCAAGGAATCCCTGTTGAGGTTACAGGGACAAACCATCCCGATGAGTCGAAAGAATAGTAAATATGGCAGGCGACCAGCTTGGCTTAATGGTGAAATCCTAGCGGATCTTAAACATAAAAAAGAAGCTTACAAGAAGTGGAAGCTTGGACATATGACCAGGGAAGAGTATAAAAATATTGCTCGGGCATGTAGGAAAGATATCAGGAGGGCCAAATCGCACCTGGAGCTGCAGCTAGCAAGAGATGTCAAGAGTAACAAGAAGGGTTTCTTCAGGTATGTTGGCAACAAGAAGAAAGCCAAGGAAAGTGTGGGCCCCTTACTGAATGAGGGAGGCAAGCTAGTGACAGAGGATGTGGAAAAAGCTAATGTACTCAATGCTTTTTTTGCCTCTGTTTTCACTAACAAGGTCAGCTCCCAGACTGCTGTGCTGGGCAACACAAAATGGGGAAGAGATGGCCAGCCCTCTGTAGAGATAGAGGTGGTTAGGGACTATTTAGAAAAGCTGGACGTGCACAAGTCCATGGGGCCGGACGAATTGCATCCGAGAGTGCTGAAGGAATTGGCGGCTGTGATTGCAGAGCCCTTGGCCATTATCTTTGAAAACTCGTGGCGAACGGGGGAAGTCCCGGATGACTGGAAAAAGGCTAATGTAGTGCCCATCTTTAAAAAAGGGAAGAAGGAGGATCCTGGGAACTACAGGCCAGTCAGCCTCACCTCAGTCCCTGGAAAAATCATGGAGCAGGTCCTCAAAGAATCAATCCTGAAGCACTTAGAGGAGAGGAAAGTGATCAGGAACAGTCAGCATGGATTCACCAAGGGAAGGTCATGCCTGACTAATCTAATCGCCTTTTATGATGAGATTACTGGTTCTGTGGATGAAGGGAAAGCAGTGGATGTATTGTTTCTTGACTTTAGCAAAGCTTTTGACACGGTCTCCCACAGCATTCTTGTCAGCAAGTTAAGGAAGTATGGGCTGGATGAATGCACTATAAGGTGGGTAGAAAGCTGGCTAGATTGTCGGGCTCAACGGGTAGTGATCAATGGCTCCATGTCTAGTTGGCAGCCGGTGTCAAGTGGAGTGCCCCAGGGGTCGGTCCTGGGGCCCGTTTTGTTCAATATCTTCATAAATGATCTGGAGGATGGTGTGGATTGCACTCTCAGCAAATTTGCGGATGATACTAAACTGGGAGGAGTGGTAGATACGCTGGAGGGGAGGGATAGGATACAGAAGGACCTAGACAAATTGGAGGATTGGGCCAAAAGAAATCTAATGAGGTTCAATAAGGATAAGTGCAGGGTCCTGCACTTAGGATGGAAGAATCCAATGCACCGCTACAGACTAGGGACCGAATGGCTCGGCAGCAGTTCTGCGGAAAAGGACCTAGGGGTGACAGTGGACGAGAAGCTGGATATGAGTCAGCAGTGTGCCCTTGTTGCCAAGAAGGCCAATGGCATTTTGGGATGTATAAGTAGGGGCATAGCGAGCAGATCGAGGGACGTGATCGTTCCCCTCTATTCGACACTGGTGAGGCCTCATCTGGAGTACTGTGTCCAGTTTTGGGCCCCACACTACAGGAAGGATGTGGATAAATTGGAAAGAGTACAACGAAGGGCAACGAAAATGATTAGGGGTCTAGAGCACATGACTTATGAGGAGAGGCTGAGGGAGCTGGGATTGTTTAGTCTGCAGAAGAGAAGAATGAGGGGGGATTTGATAGCTGCTTTCAACTACCTGAAAGGGGGTTTCAAAGAGGATGGCTCTAGACTGTTCTCAATGGTAGCAGATGACAGAACGAGGAGTAATGGTCTCAAGTTGCAATGGGGGAGGTTTAGATTGGATATTAGGAAAAACTTTTTCACTAAGAGGGTGGTGAAACACTGGAATGCGTTACCTAGGGAGGTGGTAGAATCTCCTTCCTTAGAGGTTTTTAAGGTCAGGCTTGACAAAGCCCTGGCTGGGATGATTTAACTGGGACTTGGTCCTGCTTTGAGCAGGGGGTTGGACTAGATGACCTTCTGGGGTCCCTTCCAACCCTGATATTCTATGATTCTATGATTCTAACCTTTTGTCCTGCAGCAAAATACAGTGTCTGATAAGCGACCAGCAATGGTTGATTATACCAGCCCACCATGCAATAGTGACAGTACCTGATCTTCAACAATGGGCCAAGAATAGGCACACTTACCCTCATCTGAAATTGATTAAATCCCCTGAAACCCCAACATATGTCTTAAGTGCTACAGATCTCTGCATTAAACCAAGAGCAGTCATGAGCCATGATTCCAAAGGGCCAGCTGCATCTCGTCAGGTTCCTTGTTTGCCAAGTCTCAATTTCTGTCCACCTGTAATCAAGACAAAGTCTTGGCTATGCTGTTTTCAATTCTGGGCACATGTTTGCAGTAAAACAAATATTATAAGTTAAACACTTCAGGACAGATATCTCACTGGCCTCATCACACTGAGTGAATTGGAGGGCATATACCATCACCAGGTTGTCATGCCAGGACTGCACTCTTTCGTTCACGAATCTTTCTCACAAATCATCACTGCAACTAAAATAGAAAAGAATCATAAAGCAAAATACATAAGAATAAAAAGCTGATGGTTCAGTAAAGGGAACTCTTAGGATATTAACAGTGCAGCTAGATGATCATCTTTTGGATTCTGTTTGTTTTACTTAGCGGTTCATGCTTTTCTTTATAGCTCATTTGCCAGTCTCATTGCCATTTAAATAAAACCCAGAAATGGGATCCTTCAGCGTGTTATCAGCACAAACCATTTGTTTTGAGTTTAGAAATATGGTGTGGTTCAAGGAACTAGGAGCCACATTCTTTCTTCCAGATTGAAGAAGTCACAATCCAGTCTTGTCACTGGAAATTTTATATTTTCTATATGCCAGCATTATGTTATTTATGTGTCTGTTACCATTGGCCACATGGAATTTTAAAGAAAAATAAATAGTCCTTAAGGCTAATAAATCACTAGGGAATTTATTGGTTGTTGGCAGGTAGAAGAATTATGTAATGTGGCATTAAAAATTACAGTTCTGGGTTTACTATTTCAGTGGGCATTGAAAATTTTGGGTCATCTGATGTTTTTTTTCTTTTTGCATAATAGACAAATAAAAGGCAAAATCTTCAGTCTCCATTCCACTTCATCTTTAAAAGACCAATTAACAAAAGTTAAGAACTAATTGAAACATAGCAGAGTGCAAAACTTCACATCATATAAAAACACACATATTCAGTCTAATGAGGTTTTTTAAGAATACTTTTGAATCTAGCAAATGATGTTGGTTTCATTATTACAGTCAATGTGACTGACATTCCAAATGTGGGATTCTTTTTATATTGAGGGGTCGTTCAGACATATGCCACCTGGGTTTGCAAAGACAAAAGCACCCTTTCTATTTTTGCAGAGCTTTATTAAAGACATTCTAAATCAAACATTTTCTGATACTCTGATTTGCTGTGAAATTTTCTAAAAAGGTATACATTAACTACTTTAATTCTCAAAAAGAAAAGGAGTACTGGTGGCACCTTAGAGACTAACACATTTATTAGAGCATAAGCTTTCGTGAGCTACAGCTCACTTCATCGGATGCATTTGGTGGAAAATCAGGTATATCTAGAAAATGAACTTGACCCAAGTGGCAAAATGTGCTGGATACATTCTAGTCCTTTGAGCAGTCATTCATTTCTGCTGCTAAGACGTGCATGTTCTGACAGCTGCGATGGGGATCTAATCTGTAAGACCCAAACTCTTCAGCGTGCACTATTTCTTTCATGAAGATAAAACACTCGTGTACTTAACAGTTTCTAGAAACTGGAGCAGTAGTAGCATTATGCTACCCAGTGCTTCACCTCACACTTCTGATTGGGTAACTTTATTCTTCATGGAAATAACTGTATTATGTTTACAGAACTTCACAAATGCTATCAGTGTCTATACTTCTTCTTTGAGTGCTTGCTCACGTCGATTCCATTCTAAGTGTGTGTGCGTACACAGTTGTTGGAGATTTTTGCCTTAGTGGTATCCACAGGGCCGGCTGTGGCGCTCCCTTGAGTGCTGTGCTCATGCGTATCAGGTGCTGCCGGCCCTAAGCCCTCTCAGTTCCTTCTTGCCGGCAACTCCGACAGAGGGGCAGGAGCGGGGGTAATGGAATGGACATGAGCAACAATTCTCAAAGAGAAACAGGTACAAAAGGGAGGTAACCAGTTTTTTCCTATGCAGCATTGTAACCATACTGGACCCAGGATATTAGAGAGATAAGTGGGTGAGGTAATATCTTTTATTGGCCATTTGCTGTTGGTGAGAGAGAGAAGCTTTTGAGCTTGCACAGAGCTGTGTGAAGAGCACAAACCTACCTCAAGCAAAGCATCCTATAAACAAGGGAGGGAAAAGAGCAGAATTCTTCATAAAATGTAATAGTGCTATGCCAGTCTATTAACTTGGAGATGCTCACACACTATAGCAATGGAGACCAGTAAAAAACTCTAAAAGAAATTGATAAAATTGTATACTGTTGTATCACAGAATACTCAAGCGGATGTGTTGTGTGACTTAGAGAATTTCATTGCAAATGCTTTCAGACCCCAACAGAAGAAAAGGTTTTGGACTAATTGACCTCCTGCTATTCCCAGTGACTATTCATTGCCTTACTTGACCTATAGAGCAACTAGATGCATTGTATTCTTGAATGAGGTTGTTAGGGCCAAGCCCGGGTTGCATCAGTGTAAATGAGAGAATTTGGCCCTTTATCCTCCAGACTTAGGGCTGAAGTGGAGTGTTTGTGAGAAGGAATCTGAATAGAAAAGGAATTGAGAAGGAGAAAATAGCAATCCAAAAAGAAGAAATGAAGGAAAGAATTACAATTTCTTTCACTTCTGCATAATATCCTTTATTCGCAAATAAATACATTAAAAAATCAGAGAGAAGAGAAGATGGGCAGAAGAAATGGCAATAGCAAACAATTGGGTCCCCTCTCCACTCTGCCAGTGGTGCCAGCTCTCTGCCGCATTCGTTCACTTCTTTCACAAACATTTTAGTTCCTTTTTCCATACCTCCCTCTGAGTTTGGGACATCCTCCCTAAATCACTTTTAATTCAAACCTATCCCTGATGCTCACAAGTAGCAAGTCAGTAAATATTAGTATTGAGACAAGGAAAATTGAACCATCTTGTTATGCATGTGTCTAAACTGAATAATTAGATGATTTTGTTGCTTTTTCCTCATCCTTTCTGCTCCTAGCTGACTGTTACTCTTACTTGCTGTCATAATGAAAACTAAATGCATGCTCTTTGGGGCAAGGGAAGCATCTGTTTGTTCTGAAAAGCACCTCGCCACTTATAATAAAAAAGAAGCACAATGCTTGCACAAAAACATGTTTTGTTCAATGGACCTCAAAGCATTTGATCCGTGGACTTCTAAGGGAATATCAGTCAGACACCAATTAGTTTGGCAAAGACAAACATTTTTTCAAGGAAAAATTGTTCACCATTTTGAATTTCTTCAACAAGAACATATAAAATACTATTGACTATATCCAACTATCTTACTTTGTACCAGAAATGATGACTTTATGTAGTGCCCATATCATGTGTATTCTCTGTATATTAATGCAAAATAATTTGTTTTTAAAAGAAAAAGAGGTGGAATCTCACTAAAGGCAAATTCAGGTGGCTTCATACATTAGGGGCATTTATCTGTGTGACTAAAATGGTCATTGCTTTCCCCCCCCTTCCTTTAGTTAAATTATTTGGATTATAATGATCAAATGGTACCCTGAGCCATTATGTTTTATTTGTGGTGCATTGTTGTAATTTTAATAATATACCATTGCCTTTTTCCAATGTCTTTATAGATAAAGAGTGGCAAAGTGCATTACACATCTGATGCTGGAGTTGCTGGGAAAGTGGAGAGGAATATTCCTGAAGTTTACACTGCAGATGGTCAATGGCATTCCCTCCTTATTGAAAAGAATGGATCTGTCACTGTTCTATCCATTGACAAGATCTACAGCAGAGAGATTTTCCTTGTCACACAAGACTTTGGAGGACTTAATGTTCTTACAGTTTCTCTGGGAGGAATCCCACCAAGTCACACTCCCAGAAGCACAGAGACAGGTAAAAAACAGAATGCACATACACATATACATATGTATATATCTTTTAAAAACATCATCCTGAATTATGTAGATATGAAACACTGGTCGATTTACACCTGTGACCTCAAGTAGGGGGTCCCGTTTACTAAACATTTAAAAAAAATATTGTAGGGATTATTACTAGGTCAAATCCTACAGACCCTGAGTCAGGAAAACTTCCATTTCAAATCAATGACAGTTTTTCTTGAGTAGGACTGCAAGATTTGTCCTTTTATTATGTATTTTAATTTGTTTTTGTTTTCAAAGGAATGTGTTTAGTTTTTGAAGGATCAAAAATGCATAATACTGTATGACAGCATATGTCATTGCCATATTTCTCTTTGTGTCTCTTTAATCTGAGGCAGTGAATAAATCATATTATTTTACTTATATCAGTTGAAATATTCTTACTTTAGTCCAAATCTTGCAAATCCAGGCGAATGTTTTACCCAAGTAAATGAGAATTTTGCCTCAGTAGGGGTTTGGTAAGAACTACACTATTTGACCTGTCATTAATGTGATTACAATGATTTCTGCAATTCCAACTTCCTTCTGCTTTATGCTGCTGTTAGAAGTAAATCCTCCTCTTTCTTCATCTGAGAAACAGAAACTAAATGCAATAAGAAACACCCACTGAACAATGTAAAACTATTGAGAATAGATCAGTTCCCTTAGAGAGTTAAAGGATCAATATAAGACTCTGATAACAGAACTAGTCAAATTTTTAGCTGATATTCTGCTTGTGATAAGAAAAGATAGACATGATTTTTAACTGCAGACTGTGAGGTATGCTAGGCAGAACAGACATATGTTTAAAAATCAGTTTTCATATTGAAAACCTGACTAACTCAAAAGATTATCACCAGATAAAGTATTTTGACTGTTGAAAGTTAACACTTCACATTTTTGACAATATCCAATGTAAACAATGACTTCCACTCATGGTGAGTTGATGCAAGATGTGATGTGAAATTGCATGCAGGCCATATCTGACCCCATCCTTTTTTACATATGTGTTTTATGACCAAACTACAGTCTATGCATTAAAAAATAGAGAAATTTGTAGCAAATCAGGAATAAAGAAAAATGAGGACAGTAACTCCTAACACATTGACTGATGGAGAAATAAACAAATTCTGACAGTCTGGCTTGCATTAGAAATGCACCAGTCCAAAATCTTTTTCATGTTTTTTAAATATTGGATTACATTGTATAGGACTTACCAAAGATTTACAAAGGGGAGATATAAAACTCTGTGTGAACTCAGATGTTTGAAAATATCTGAAGTACTAGGAGAGGCAGACAAAAACATACATGCGGGGCTGTCCAATATTGTAAATCTAATATTGTAAATCCAATAATGCACTGAAACTCAAGTAGACCTGACAGAATCACAATTGCTACAGATCATATGTCTGGGAGAAAGAGACCACCAGGAATGAAGCAAGCAAATCCTCCATTTTACTTGGTTCCCAACCTGAACCGAAATCCTCAATTTCCCCTTTATTCAGAAATATAAAAATAGGCAAAAATGAATATTAGAGCAATGATGAAAGAAAACACAGCTCTTTCACAAAAGAAACCTATCACTGCCATGTCATAGGTAGGAAGAGTATGTGTGTAAAACTTGGCAGTATCCTTAATACAATATGACTCGCATCTCTGATCATAACATATTTGACACTGAAAACAGCTACTCTCTCATTTCTGACATCAGAGTGTGCACAGTCTTTAAAATAGTGTCTTTTGAAACCTAAAGTCAGTCCTGCCATCCAGTGTGCCTTGACTAAATCTGCTATTTCATAGCAGAGTCAATATTCATACCATTTATCTCTATGCTAGGCATCTTTAAAGAGTCCTCCACAATTTATAGCGATGTTTAGTATAAATATTTGCAATCTATCACCTCCAACGATAATATTTACACTTGTTGAAACTTTCTCAGACATCAGTAATGAATGAAATGTTTACTCCTCTTTTATTGTTTGTAATTTAAAACTGCTATATTTCATCGTTTGATTGGCATTATATTTTTTTACTTCTTTCTCAAGCATTTTTATTATATTCTATAAGATGCAATTTATTTTGAATAGCTTCCTGCAAACAAGCCATCACAACAATGCATTCTAGAGACAATCAATCCTAAGGAGAAAAGGAAGGTTTTAAAGTAGGATATTAAGTTTTGCTAAAAGAAAAGGAGTACTTGTGGCACCTTAGAGACTAACAAATTTATTAGAGCATAAGCTTTCGTGAGCTACAGCTCACTTCATCAGATGCATTTGGTGGAAAAAACAGAGGAGAGATTTGACTCAGGCTATGGCTACACTACAGCTGTGTCACTAAGGTGACCAGATATCCTGATTTTATAGGGACAGTCCCAATTTTTGGGTCTTTTTTCTTATATAGGCTCCTGTTACTTCCACTCCCTGTCCTGATTTCTCACATTTGCTGTCTGGTCACCCTACATGTCACTAAAAACCACGCAGTGTTGCTGCTGTTTTTCGGCAGGAGAGAGCGGCAGAGGCTTTGTCTCTCCTGCTGAGAAAGAGCTGTTCACACCGGTGCTTTTTGCCAGTAAAACTTTAGTCTTTTGGGGAAGTATTTTTAACACCCCTGAACGACAAAAGTTTTGCCAAGGAAGTGCCAGTGTAGATATACCCTCAGTGACTTAGAGTTGAGGAGAGAGTTCCAGATAGATACTAGTGAAAGAATTATCCTCCAATCACCCTCTAACTACTGAAAGCTTCAGGGAGGAGACCGAGAGAAAGCCAATATTGGAGTTGTAGAATAAGTATATAGCCAGATATTCAGAGCCAAATTTTCAGACCTGTGCACGCACACAATCTGTGTGTATTACAACAATTGTGTGTGCATTCACAGTAAATAGATGTGTAAATTATGGATTAGTTTGTCTCAAATAGCCATACCATGGAGTAAAAGTCAATGCAAAGCTTCACTGCCTCAAGGATCTGCTGCAAAGGACTGTCTCAGGGAAGCACAATCCCTCCCTGAACTCCTGTGTGCACAGAAGAAGAGTGCCACTTGCTTCCCATTCCTCTGCTTTTGGGAGGATTTGCTCCCTTGAAGACACAACAACCAGGGATAATTTAGCCCTACCTGCTTTCACAATTCTGAAAACCTGGGTCACAGTTAAGAGATGGTGTTAGACCCAAACCTGTTAGATTCTGAGACATGAAGCCATGAATATCCTGCTTCCTAAAGCAATAGAGGTGAGGTCTCTGGCTATAGCACAGTGGAATATTTACAGTCTAAAGAGTGGAACATTAGAAAGACTACAGAAAAAATTAATTGCATTAGACAAGCCATGAATTTGTTAAGCCATGAATAAGGACTTCAGCAAAGCCAGGGTCAAGCAAAGGTGATAGGCAGATTTAGAGATAAGGGAAAAGTCAGAGGGAAAAGAAGGCTTGAGATCATGAATGACATGAAGATGTGTGGCTTTAGGAATAACCTCTGTTATAAATTAAGGCTGCAGTGTGAACACATGTTGAAATTCCTTTTGGGGACTTTAAATACTGATTGTCTGAACTATGCTCATGCATATTTTTTACCAGGGAGTGAATTTATAAATTTGATTTCAGTCCAGTGTTTTGGCATATATGCATTCCTGGCAAGATTATGAATGGTTTCCATATAAAGTCATTGGACATAGGAGGCCCAATCACATAACCATCTCTTTAATTAAAGGGGTCTGTAATCTGATAATGGATTTGGTGAATTTAGAAGTTATATGGGGAGAAAATGTATGCGTCTCCTAAATTCAGCCACCCATTGATTACTCAGTATTTTAGCATAATAATTCTGTGTCCATGAAAAGCAAAATTAGAATAAAGATCTGAAAAATATAACCCTTAAACAGCATCTTGATGGGTCACAGTACGGTTTAGAGACTCAGGTGACAGTTACAAAAATATTCATTTGTATTTCAAAGCTCACATCTAATCTTGTCACCAGATGACAGAAATGTGTACGTTTGCAAATGCCTTTTTTAATCTGAAGCTTTTTTTTCTCTTGGTGTGAGCTTTATTTCCAAGCTAAAAAGCTTGCGGCAGATGATTTCCAAGCCGAAAATGGGTCTTGTGCTATACAATGTATGTTTATTTTACATTTAAAAACTGAATTCAAATATTCAGACTTGGGTGCCTACACCTCCATATTTAGGCACCTACATAAAAGTGGTCTGATTTTTCAGACATACTGGAGGCACTGGGGGCTGTGGGATGATCAGTGTTTTTCTGTGCTTCTGAAAAAAAAAGGCCATTTATTTCAGTACAAGATGCCTACACTCGGGATGCAGGTTTGAAAATTTTGACCTAAGCATGTTTTTGTTAACCTGGGGTTTTGAACTTGATTAATAAAACATCAAGCTCTCTCAAACTCCTTATTTAGCAGACTTTAAAAAAAGCCTTTTGCAGGATGTTTTGAAATGATTTATAAAGAGAATAGAGAATAATTCAGAGAGAATAATGTTCAGATAAATTATTTAACTGCTTTCTTGTCATTATCTTCCATCCCTCTGTACACAGTATGGGAAAATATTTATTTTTAAAAAATACCATTAACAGTGTCTAGTAAATGTAGTGCTAGACAGTCTTTAGAATGATCCTTCTTTATTTAACCTTGCTGTTGCTCCTTAACACTTTTCTCAAAGCAGGTTTCCATGCTTGCTCCATTTGCAGTGGTAGTGAGATTTTATCAAAAAGTTTATGAGCAAATGACTCATTAAATACCCCCAGGCAAATAACTACCAAAAGAAAGTAAGTTCTTAAAATTCGAGGCTAAACCTGAGAAGGCACTGGACCTAATTCTTATGTCAATTACACTGATGCAAAGCTGCAGTAACTCCAGTGAATTCAGTGGATTACTCCAGATTGATATTAGTGTAACTGAGATAATTATCTGTTCACCTAAATGAAACACAAAATATTTTTAAAGCTAAAATTATTGGGGCATATTATGCCCTCAGTCATACCCCTGCAATGCCACTGAAATCAGTAAGGTTTCTTGAGTGTAATTAAGAGCATAACTTGGCATACTAATTTACACTTGCAGGAGACACTGCATACTGATTAAATTGACTTCAGTAAATAAAGGTTATTGTATTCTTGGGTTATCCAAAATGCTGCTTTTAATGTTGGTCCTTTACAAAACTACAGGAACAGTTGCATTATAAGGGTTGAGTATGCACTGTATGGAACTTTTCTACAAATCATACAAATCACCTTGCATATCGTGACTATTCTGTGAGATTCCTTTTTGACACTGAACATTGGAATTTTGTTTTGACTATGTGGACACTGTCTCTTGAGGTGCCAAAGTGACTGTTGTTCTTTCTCCCTAGGTTTTGATGGCTGTTTTGCCTATGTGAAGTACCGTGGAGAAAGCCTTCCTTTCAGTGGAAAGCACAGCATTGCTACCATATCCAAAACGGACCCCTTTGTGAAGATTGGCTGCCGAGGTCCCAACATTTGTGCCAGCAATCCATGCTGGGGTGAATTAATGTGCATTAACCAGTGGTATGCATATAAATGTGTCCCTCCAGGAGCCTGTGCCTCCAACCCTTGCCAGAATGGTGGTAGCTGTGAACCTGGTGCGCATTCTGGATTTACCTGCAGCTGTCCTGAATCATACACAGGAAGAACATGTGAGACTGTAGTGGCTTGTCTTGGTATCCTGTGTGCCCTGGGGCATGTATGCAAGGGTGGAATCAATGGAGGACACATATGCATCCCTCACCCTCACCCGGCTGAGCTCTCTCTGCCACTCTGGGCTGTTCCTGCTATTGTTGGCAGTTGTGCTACCGTTCTTGCCCTGCTTGTCCTTAGCCTGATCCTCTGTAATCAGTGTAGGGGAAAGAAGACAAAAGTGCCAAAGGAGGAGAGGAAAACAAAGGAAAAGAAGAAAAAAGGGAGTGAGAATGTTGCATTTGATGATCCTGACAACATTCCGCCCTATGGCGATGACATGACTGTCAGGAAGCAGCCTGAAGGGAACCCTAAACCTGATATAATAGAAAGAGAAAACCCTTACCTCATCTATGATGAGACAGACATACCCCACAATACAGAGATTATACCCAGTGCCCCTCTGGCTTCCCCTGAACCTGAGATAGAGCACTATGACATTGAAAATGCAAGCAGCATTGCTCCTTCAGACGCAGACATCATTCAGCACTACAAACAGTTCCGGAGTCACACACCCAAATTCTCTATCCAGAGGCATAGCCCACTAGGCTTTGCAAGGCAGTCCCCAATGCCACTGGGAGCAAGCAGCTTGACTTATCAACCTTCATACAGTCAGGGACTAAGGACAACTTCCTTAAGCCACTCTGCATGCCCTACTCCCAACCCTTTGTCTCGTCACAGCCCTGCTCCATTCTCCAAGTCATCAGCTTTCTACAGAAACAGTCCAGCAAGGGAACTTCATCTGTCAATAAGAGAAGGGAGTCCTTTGGAGATGCACAATGATGTCTGCCAGCCTGGAATTTTTAACTATGCCACTAGACTAGGGAGAAGAAGTAAGAGTCCCCAGACCATGGCAACTCATGGTTCCAGACCAGGAAGTCGCCTAAAGCAATCAATAGGACAGATTCCTCTGGAGGCTGCTCCTCCTGTAGGACTCTCTATTGAAGAGGTGGAGAGACTTAACACTCCTCGCCCTAGAAATCCAAGCATCTGTAGTGCTGATCACGGAAGGTCTTCTTCAGAGGAGGACTGCAGAAGGCCACTGTCAAGAACCAGGAATCCAGCTGATGGTATTCCAGCTCCAGAATCATCATCTGATAGTGACTCCCATGAGTCTTTCACTTGCTCAGAAATGGAGTATGATAGAGACAAGCCTATGGTGTACACATCCAGAATACCCAAATTATCTCAAGTCAATGAGTCAGATGCAGATGATGAAGACAATTATGGTGCTAGGTTGAAGCCTAGGAGGTACCCTGGCCGGAGAGCTGAGGGTGGGCCTGTGAGTGCACAAGCAACAACATCTAATATTGCTGAGAACACATTGCCTATAAAGCTTGGACAGCAAACTGGAAATTTCAACTGGGACAACCTTTTGAACTGGGGTCCAGGTTTTGGACATTATGTAGATGTTTTTAAAGATTTGGCATCACTCCCAGAAAAAGCAGCAGCAGCAGCAAACACAAATGAAGAAAGCAAAGGTGGTACAACAAAGCCTGTTTCCAAAGATGGGGAAGCAGAACAATATGTATAGATTTCATATTCTAGCATTGTCAAAATGCAAAATCATGGAACAGTGAAACCATTGTATGGTTGTAGATAAGTGAAAGTCAGCATTTTAAGCCCAGGCCAGTGTGGTTGGAGGAGACTTTTAAAAATAATAACCGTTATGCTGCTGAAACTGACTTAAAACATTTTTAATTTAATTATGCTTGGGTGAATTTATTTCTCCTGCATGCATTGTATTTTAAAAACGAGACATTCAGCATGCAGCATTTGACAAGGGTTTCCTATTTACCATTGTTTGGTTTGTGATTTTTAAATTAATAATGCTTTGATCTGAAAATAAGCTCAGATGTTTTTTATTGTGGGGAATGTGTGTATTGTCTACAACTTAATAACTTGTTTTGCAATGCAAGAGTATTGAGGATTTCATTTCCCTTGAGAGACGCATGGAAGAAGGAGGGTGAATGAAGGAATTACACTATTAGAGTCTCTCAGAAAATTTACTTACCATATCTTGCAATTCCTCTATGTGTAAACTTTAAGGAAGAAATAAGCTTGAGTAATTGCTGGTAACAGTGCTGTAAGTTTTATCCATACAAGAGGTGCTAGAAGCGGCTCAACCTGTCCAGCACTTTAGGATTTTTTTCATTGACAAAGTTGTGTGAGAGCTTCTGAATCACTATGAAACATTTTTGGATTCTTATCCCCCCACCCCTGCACTCCCCCAGTGCTTTCCCTGGCATGAAATTATTGGAAGTTGTCAGATCAAACAGATAGTATAGCCTACAGAGGCAATATATTCTAATGGATTGCAACCAGACTAGATACTAGGAGCTCCTGAGTTCTAATCTCAGCTCAGCCGTGGGTCAAATCATTCAGTCTCTCAAGTTTGAGTTGCCCTATCTGTTCAATGGGGGCATGACGATAATAATACTTACTTGCCAGCCTCACAGGGGTGTTGTGAGGATTCATTAGCTAACATCTGTAAAGTGCTTAGATGTCATAAAGCACTCTGATCAGTGTTATTATTATTAAAGCACTACCTAGCCCGTGACCATTTTCTGCATTACACAATTTTCTGAGACAGAAACTTTTGAAGAATTATTTATTGTATAAAAAATTATTGCACTCTAGCATTTTGGAGCTGATATGAGAGTAAACTCCTCACAGATTGACGTACAATAGCTTATTGTTTGTTCCGAATCCCCTAAAATGTGTAGGCTAAATAGAAATTCACAAAACTCTTCATGTGTTCCTGCGGACCTGAAGATCCTATTGTACTGTGTAAAGACTTTTTTTTTTTACCTAAACTGTGTTTTTGATATCAATATTTTCCTATGCTGAATAGTTTTCTTACTTTCAGGGAAGGTAAGAAAAATACTTTTTTTTTACATTTGTTACTTATGTAACATCCATATTTTTCACCTTTTGATAAATTTGTAACATACTGTATGCTTTCTACTTGTAAATGCCAATAATAGAATTAAAATATTTATTTAAAAAGTGTAGTGCATATCATTCAAAATACTTCTTATTTGTTACTCTCTTTCTGTTTTCATCCCTTGATATTCTTTTTACCACTTCCTCCATGGCATATGGTCTTTAAGAACAGTATTGTTGGCCTCAAAGATATGCACAGAGTTCTGTCATGGTGAATGACATGTTAATTTATCTCCACTAAGTATTGAGCTATTCCTTTTATTCTGCAGTTTTCATATCTGTGGTGTAATGTCAACCAGGGACAGAACCTAAATAATGAGTTAAACTGGCTTTCTATAGGGCTGGCGGGAGCACAGAGAAAAGTGTCACACACATTTGTTGCATGGAAGAAATTCATCACAATGTAATCAGTCAGCACAAGACCTATGCACCACCTTAAGTCCTGCTTAAATTTTGTGCTGTGCCTTTTGCAATGGGGTGCATTTCAACCAGTGTGAGAGCGATTTGCCTCACATGCCGTTATGTCCTTCCGGCATTATAGGAGTGGTAAATGCTTTTAGACAGAAGAGGCATTCATCCTTTCTAGGGAAATGGAAAGGAGGAAGGGTGGTATCCTTAAAGCTTGGAGAGAGGTTCAAAAGAATCCTCTCTCCTTGAATAAAAAAAGCTGCTTTCCACCACATATGCATTTAGACAGATTTCTATTAATAATTTAATGTCCATTTTCCCTGGTGGTATACTACTTTGGGGTATATATGTAATAAATAGTGTGACGGGGCAAGGCCAGATGGCTATAGAAAAGTAATGGGAGATAGATATATTAGCTCCAGGCTAAACAAATCCCTGGTACCAGGATAAGTGAAATGGCAGCTCTCCAGGTCAATTAAGACACCTGGGGCCAATTAAGAACTTTCCAGAAGGCAGGGAGAAGGCTAGGTTGATTGGGACACCTGAAGCCAGTCAGGGATGGGCTGAAACTAGTTAAAAGCCTCCCAGTTAGTCAGGTGGGTGTGCATGTCAAGAGCTGTGGGAGGAAGTTGCGCTGTTGGAGAGGCTGAGTAGTACACACTATATCAGGCACAAGGAAGGAGGCCCTGAGGTAAGGGTGAAGTGGAGCTTGAGGAAGTGAGGGCTGCTGTGGGGGAAGTAGCCCAGGGAATTGTACATCTCATGTTTCTAAAAGATCAGCTACCATAGTTGATACTATTAGGGTCCCTGGGCTGCAGCCCAGAGTAGAGGGTGGGCCTGGGCTCCCCCTCCCCGACCTTTGCTCCCTGATTAATCACTGAGACTGGGAGACAACAGAGACTGTGCAAGGAAGGATAACTTCTCCTCACCTCCCTCGCTGGCTTACGATGAAAATGGCTAAGTAGACTGTGACCCTTGTCTCTAGAGAAAGAAGGGTTACGTGGAGGGTCACAGAGAGCCTCTGAGGCTAGCGAAATCCGCCAGGAAACGCAGGACCCACGGAGGCAAGGACAGAGCTTTGTCACAACTGGTGTCAGGAGTCAGACTTTGTGGTGGAAGAAAGAGGTTTAAAAAAAAAGTGCACTGGGGTTTTGGATTTTGTTTGTTTGTTTGTTTTGATTTGTTTGTTTGCTTTGTACCACAATGGAGAAGGTGGTAAGAGCTCTGGCACAGGCTATGGCAGCCCAGGAGGAGGCCACCTGGGTTCAGGCAATGGCACAACAGGAGTCTATGCAGCTACAGCAGGAAAGCAATCAATTATTGATGAGCAAGGCGACCCAAGATTGTGCCCTCTTGAGAGAGGTGGTGGACCAGCTGAAGATCCTCACCATCCAGGCCCGGGGGTCCGACGGGACATGAACCCTGAGAGCCAGAGGTTGTCTGCCAAAGATGACGTCAGGAGATGAAGTCCTCATTCGGAAGGACTGCTCAGTGTGAGGCATGGCCCCAGGAGCAGTGAGCCAGCATTCTTGCTCCTTTTTCATGTAGAGAGGCCCAGAAGGCCTACTTTGACTTGCGTGCCACGGATGCCACTGACTATACCTGTCTGAAGGCAGAGATGCTAGCACGATCAGGGGTAACGGCAGCGGTAAGGGCCCAGAGGTTCCATGAGTGGAAATACCAGGAGAACGAACCCCTGAGGTCCCAGCTATTCGACCTTATACACCTTGCACGGAAGTGGTTACAGCCTGAGGTGTGCAGGCCGGAGGAGATTTTGGAGACCGTGGTCATAGACCATTATATGCGGGGACTGCCACCAGATCTCCACAAATGGGTAGGCCAGAATGATCCGTCCACGTACGACAAGATGATCACACTGGTAGAAAGATGGATGACAGCCAGGGAACTGACCCGACTACCCAAGGAAGGCCCCTTTCGAAGCAAACACCCAACCCCAAAGCTGGAAGGTTGGGCAGCCAAACCCCCGGGGAGTCCGAGCTTGAAGAAGGGGGGGGCCGAAAACCAGCGGGACCCCAGAAGGAAGGGATTGGCCTGAGTGGGGGGAACCCCTGGACTAAACCTCCTAACTCCCGGGATAGGGGAGTGATTAAAAGCAATTATAGATGTTATGCATGTGGGGAGTGGGGGGACACATAGCAGCACAGTGTCCCAGCACCAAGGAGCCTATGCAATGTAACTTTGGGGATTGGGAGGTCCCATGCTCCCTTATCCACCTCGCGGGGGTCGCATTAGCCCCGCATAATTACACCAGGCCAGTGAGGATAAATGGAGCAGAGACTACAGCGCTTGTGGACTCTGGGAGTGCTATCACCCTAATATAGGGTAAGCTGGTAAAAAATAGTCAGCTGCTACAAGTCAAACGCGTAGCAGTGACGTGCGTGCATGGGGCCCTAAGCCATTACCCCACCATCCCAGTGGAGATGGAGGTTCAGGGAAACCCCATTGAGGTGACTGTGGGCGTAGTTCCTAAACTCCCATATCCTGTAGTCATTGGGAGGGACTATCCAGGGTTTGATAATTTACTCCCCCCGGAGAGGCTGGAGGAAGGTGGGGACCCTGAGGACAGTGACTTGTCATGGGGGGAATGTCAACCCCCGATGTTCGCTGAGATTTCTCAGGATCTGTTCTCAGCCCCCTGAAAGACCCAGAAGACAAAAAAGGAGAGGAAGTCTGCGAAGACCTTGGGAACCCGGATCCTGACCCAGGGCCAGAAGACCGCCCTAGTAGGCCGATGGACACGAGCAGCCAACACAGAAACTTCCACCACAGAAGGTGAGCCAGAAGCTGCTCCAAGCCATGATGGCAGCGAGCCGTTGGAAGAAGCAGAACCCGGCCCCTGGGAGCTTGGGCAGGTTAGTCCTGGGAGAGAGACTTTTGGGCAGGACAAGGTGGAGGACCCCAGATATGATAACGCCAGGAAAGAGGTGGCCAAGATCAATGGGATACTCGTGGATGGGAAGGTCCGGGGTCCCTGTAAAAGATCTCCTGTACCGCGTGATGCAAATGCAGGAGCAAGAGATACAACAGCTTCTGGTGCCATGAAAATATTGAGTCTCACCCACTGTCACATGTTTGGAGGACATCTAGGGGTAGAGAAACCCAGGCACGGATCCTGCAGAGGTTCTTCTGGCCAGGAGTACATGAAGATGTCCAGCGATATTGCACCTCTTGTCCGGAGTGTCAGTTACATAGCCCTCGCCCGCACTTGCAGGCTCCTTTGATACCTCTTCCAATAATAGAAGTTCCTTTCGAACAGATAGCCATGGATCTGATAGGGCCCCTAGAGAAGATGGCTCGGGGCCACCAACATGTGCTTGTTGTACTGGACTATGCAACCCGGTACCCGGAAGCTGTTCCCCTGCGCAACACAGCTTCCAAGACAATAGCTAAGGAGCTAGTACAGATCTTTGCCCGGGTTGGGCTACCCAATGAGATATTGACTGATCAAGGGACACCTTTATGTCCAAGTTGATGAAAGATCTCTGTTCATTGCTCCATGTACAAGCCCTACGGACTTCTGTATACAACCCGCAAACAGATGACCTTGTGGAAAGGTTCAATAGGACCTTCAAGGCCATGATCAGGAAAGTGGTGAGCCGCGATGGGAAAGATTGGGATACGCTATTGCCTTACCTCATATTCGCCATCCAGGAGGTTCCACAAGCCTCCATGGGTTTCTCTCCATTCAAACTACTATATGGGCGCTACCCTCAGGGCATATTGGATATAGCCAGAGAAGCCTGGGAAGAGGAGCCAAATCCCAGAAGGAACATAGTTGAGCATGTACTGCAGATGAGAGATCGGATAGTCCAAGTTACGCCCATTGTACGGGAACACTTGGAGAGAGCACAAGAGACCCAATGAACCCATTGTAACCACCAAGCGAAGCTTCAACGGTTCCAACCAGGGGATCAAGTGATGGTACTGGTGCCCACAGCAGAAAGTAAACTGTTGGCCCAGTGGCAGGGACCCTACGAAATAATCGAAGTCGTGGGAGGTGAACTATAAAGTGCAGCAACCAGGCCGCCGGAAATTGGAGCAAATTTACCACATCAATCTTCTAAAACCTTGGCACGATCGAGAGGCATGCTTAGTCATGCAGGATACCCTCCCCAGCAGGATAACTTACACGATCAAGTGAGGATATCATCCGACTTGACACCAATCCAAAAGATCGAGGCAGCCGACATGATTAATCGCAACCGAGATGTGTTCTCTACAAAACCAGGGTGGACAACTGAGACCTATCACCATATGTGCATGATCCCTGGAGCCAAGGTAACATCGAGACCCAACCGAATCCCAGCAGTCAAAAGAGAAGAAATCAAGGCCAAAGTAAAGAAAATGTTAGAATTAGGGGTTATTGAAGAATCTTAAAGTCAGCGGTCCAGTCCAATTGTTCTAATGCCTAAACCAGATGGTACCATGAGATTCTGTAATGACTTTCTCTGACTGAATGAAATATCCCAGTTTGATGCATACCCCATACCACGCATTGACGAACTGGTTGACCGACTGGGTAGTGCCCGATTCTTGACTACACTGGATCTGACAAAAGAGTACTGGCAGATTCCTCTGACCAAAGAAGCTAAAGAAAAGACAGCATTCTCCACCCCGGATGGGCTATTCCAGTACACCGTCTTCCCTTTTGGGCTACATGGGGCCCCAGCCACATTCCAGCGCCTCATGGATAAGCTGCTGCACCCCCATACTAGTTATGCAGCTGCATACCTAGATGATGTCATCATCCATACGCCAGGCTGGGGAACCCAATTGGAGAAAGTTGAGGCAGTACTGCGCACCTTAAGGCAGGCTGGCCTCACTGCTAATCCCGCTAAATGCGCCATAGGGCAAGCAGAGGCTAGGTACCTGGAATATATTGTGGGAAGGGGCATAGTGAAGCCCCAAACAAATAAGCTAGAGGCAATTCAAAACTGGCCCCGGCCGACCCGAAAAAAAGCAGGTCTGTGCGTTCCTAGGAGTTGTAGGCTACTACCGACGGTTTATTTTCCACTTCGCCACTAGGGCAAGTCCCCTAACGGACCTGGTGAAGACCCGAGATCCAGACATGGTAAAGTGGACCGACGCAGCAGAGGGGGCATTTACAGACCTTCGGATGGCCTTCTGTAATGACCCTGCACTCATAGCCCCGGACTTTAACAGGGAATTTATTTTACAAACAGATGCTTCCGAGGTGGGGTTGGAGGCAGTTCTGTCGCAAATGGTGGGAGAAGAGGAACACCCAATTCTCTACTTAAGCAGAAAACTTCTCCCAAGAGAACAGAAATACGCAGTAATCGAGAGAGAATGCCTTGCTGTCAAATGGGCGATGGAGACACTGCGTTATTACCTCTTAGGCCGCCGATTTACTCTTGTGATGGACCATGCACCCCTCCAGTGGATGCAGCGGAATAAGGAAAAGAATGCAAGGGGCACCAGGTGGTTCTTATCCCTCCAACCATTCCAGTTCCGCATACGGCACAGGGCTGGATGCTACCATGGCAATGCTGATGGTCTGTCACGAGCATACTGCCTGGCATCCCAAGATGCCCAAATCTATGGTGTTGAGAAGAGGGAGGGGATATGTGAAGGGGCAACACCAGATGGCTATAGAAGAGTAATGGGAGATAGTTATATAGCTCAAGGCTAAACAAATCCCTGGTACCAGGATAAGTGAAATGGCAGCTGCTCCAGGTCAATTAAGACACCTGGGGCCATTTAAGAACTTTCCAGCAGACAGGGAGAAGGCTAGGTTGATTGGGACACCTGAAGCCAGTAAGGGAATGGCTGAAACTAGTTAAAAGCCTCCCAGTTAGTCAGGTGGGTGTGAATGTCAAGAGCTGTGGGAGGAAGTTGAGCTGTTGGAGAGGCTGAGTAGTACACGCCATATCAGGCACAAGGAAGGAGGCCCTGAGGTAAGAGTGAAGTGGAGCTTGAGGAAGTGAGGGCTGCTGTGGGGGCAGTAGCCCAGGGAATTGTACATGACATGTTTCTAAAAGATCAGCTACCATAGCTGATACTATTAGGGTCCGGGTTCCCCCCCCCCCGACCTTTGCTCCCTGATTAATCACTGAGACTGGGAGACAACAGAGACTGTGCAAGGAAAGATAACTTCTCACCTCCCTCGCTGGCTTATGATGAAAATGGCTCAGTAAACTGTGACCCTTGTCTCTAGAGAAAGAAGGGTTACGTGGAGGGTCACAGTGAGCTTCTGAGGCTAGCGAAATCTGCCAGGAAACGTGGGACCAACGGAGGCAAGGACAGAGCTTTGTCACAAAAGTTATACGTCTTTATACACACTCATCCATGATTTCCATCTTCATTCAAGTCCCAACCTTTCTGAAGTGTAGGCAATAGGACTGTAAGAGAAAGAAGAATCTTTGGAGAAGTGTTTTTACTGTGCAGTTTTTATATTTATAAAAGAGTAAATCAAACTTTTGAAAACTACTTACATTTAAGTTAGTGAAGGAGAATATAAGCCATGGAAAACTTAGTGTGAAAGAATATAAGAATATAGAATATAAGCCATGGTTGTTAGTGTGAAAGATGAGGTTCGAGTGACTGATTTGTCAGGATAAACTAGTTATCTTTCTTTTCTTTGGAGAACTTACGCAAATGATAAATAGTTACATATAAAGAATAACAGCTAAATTTTTCAGATGCATTACTGTATTCTAGATTTATTGGCCATCTTGTGTGTGATCTGACAAAAGAGACTTAACGCACTCTTTTGACTAAATACGTTGCTGTTTTCAAGTTGTCACCCAACAATCAGAGCACTCAGCAGAAGATAACAGGCCAGAACAGTACATATTTGTATATAAGTAGTTACATCTGAAATAACAGGAGATCCACAAATGATTTCTCAGTCTGAAAACTTTCTGTAATTAAACATCTGTCAAAAAGCTGCATGTTTGGTTTGAGTATTATCCTCTAATACTGACTGTACCAGATGCAAGCAGTGATTTTAACAACACATGAAAGCATCAGTGAACAAAATCTTTTGAAATTAACACTAAACACATTGAGACCTGCATTATACCAGTTAAAAACTCTGAGATTATCAGTTTATTTTGTTACAGGGAAATAATATACAATGTGGGTTTACTCTAGATTGATGGCATTCCTTTAATGTGGCTTCAGTCTACACATTTGGAGTGCATTAATCTAAACTCCCTTTTCATAATGTCTGTGATCAATCAAAAATATATTTCATTGTTTACTGATTTCTTTGTGATTCCCTGTTTCTGATCCTCAGATAAAAGCAAGAAGATGTTTATGATGCCTCATCCCTCAATAAAATTTCATTCACATAACCAGATACTCTCCCAAAGTCCTAGAGTACACTCAAATCCTCTGATTGAGGAGACTGGAACCTCAAATATACACAAATATAGACTGCTAAATATTAAAAATAACTTGCATAAGAATAGTTTTTCTGTATGCCCAAGTCCACCAGTCTGAACTGTTAAGGTGCAACTCCTTCTTTGGATTTGATTTAACAGGCTGTAGTCAGTCACTTCAGACTGGTGAGCTCAAGATGCAAAAAACAACTTTTAAGGTAAAATTCTGCTTTTTCATTACATGATCACAAATATCCTCATCTCTGAGACAATCATTCTATTTTATTATATAATGTAGAAAATCCATATTGGGCTATATTATGCTACTGATTTATGAGCAGAATTGAACTGATATTACTGGAGAGTTTTGCCTAGAAATCTGTAGCACATTGTAGGCAAGTCATAGATAATTAAATGGAAACAAAATAATCTCCATCATTGTCCATTCCCTTTCACATCTTAAAAATCCAAAGCCATGATCCTTTAAGCACTTATGTGTGTCAATAACTTTACATCCAAGATCAATTCCAATTAAATCAATGGAATTAAATCATATGTAAAGTTATTCACTAGTCTACATGCTTGCAGGATCTGGGGCCTGATTATGCCCTACTGATTATGTCAGTGAAGATTGCTTGCATGTAACTCAGGGTAAAATTGGGCTCCAAATATTCCAGTTAAGAATTTTTTTGATCAAATGAGCTTTTCCCTCAGATGTAACTCATCTTCTAAATGACTGAAAATAAAATATTAAAAATCTTTTTCAAATCATCCATATTCAAAATGACTGTAGCATTAAAAAAAGTGTAGAGGCAGGGAAATATATATATTCATTTCTTCTAATTGATCGGATGACACACCTCGCATTGTGGAAATACTGTATCTATATTATCCCACCACATATTTCTTGGAATAAAAATTCTGACTGTGAAAAGGCCTTAATATATAACTCCAGATTAAGCCTTCATATTCTATTCAAAATCAACAGAGATGAGAAAAGCACCACTCAATTTTCCAACACAAAACAAAATGGAAACATTTGTATGTTAGTAGTGCTTACTCCTTAGTTATTCTCACTGAGGTATCAGGGCTTCCTTATCTGTTTCTTTGGTGTTTTCTTTTTGTTTTCCTAGATGCATATAAATGAAATTCAATGAAGGGAAAATGCTGCCCTTGCTGTTCGTTCTCTGCTCATGTTGTGTTCGTGGTTTCCCTTTTCTCCGAGAGCCGCAGGTAATGCAATACATTCAACAGACTAGATTGTGATTTAGACTATATGCTTGCACAGGAGAGCAATGGGGAGCTTGAGAGTATCTTTAATTTTATTAATATTTTTAAATGTTAAAAATCAAAATTAAATATTTTGGAGTGAAAAATATTTTGTTCAACATGAAAACAAATTCTTTTGGAAATGCCTATGAACCAAACATCCATTATTCTTGAGAACAGAAAAAATATATACTTGAAAACAGACCATAACTGAAGGTACAGAAGTGAATTCATATCTTAGTGCAAGGAGTTCTATGTGTAACCCGTAATAATAACGGCAGGGTTGTATAGGTCCTGCACCTACACATTCCCCTATCAGTGTAAGGAAAGGGATGGGTGGAGGGCATATTGGAGCTTTGCTCTGCTATACCAATTATCCACTGATATGGGGTCCGGTGAGGACCCTCCATCAGTTGTGCAACTTAGAACTGCAAAGCAGCAGTTCTAAGTGACATCGGGGCTGGTGATGGCCCTCAAAATCGTGGAGCTGTAACCAGGTCCTTCCCTGTCCCTTTCCTGCACTAAATGGAGTTGTGGCACAGTACAGCATCCAACCCTTAATCCTAATTCTTCTGTAACCAGTACAGCCTTTGGCCTGACCATCAACTGGTATAAATTGGCATAGCACCATAGACTTTAATTAAGTTATGCCACTTTACACCACTTCAGGAACTGGCTCTTTATTTCTCTCTCTTATGTAGACCTGTTCAAATCTGAAGTCAGCTACAGAGGGGAAAGGCTCCAACAGCTGAGGGGCTGCAGAACACTACATGGCTAAAAATAGCAGTATAGATGGAGAGGCACATCTTGGGCGAGTAGAGAGCATGTAGGGTATGTACTCGGGTATATATCCAGACCTTTCAGACATGTCTGTACTCTGCTCAGCTAAACCAGGCCTGACCAACTACACTGCAACTTAAGCCCATGTATGTTTAAGTACCTACTCTACACACAGCTGAAAGAAGCATGAAGTACAGAAGTAGCCTTAGATTCAAAACTCATTTGTTTTGTTAGAACATTTGAAGGAATCCCCTATAATATTCTTTTGGAAAACTACAGAAGATTTAGAAAAAATTCAGCTTCAGATCTGTAGGAAATTAGGCACAGAAAGAGAAATTGGGTTAAGGAGAGAGGTGGAAAAGAAAAGAAAACTGAGAGCAGAAGAAAGTGAACAGGGAGAGAACTATCTCTTCTTCCTCATGCTAATACCTTTTTTTCCCCCGTTCAACCTTCTACCCTTTCCTATATCCATGTTTACATACATTCAGCAATGGATAACTACTGTTCTCTAGAACTAATTGACCAACCCCTGTTCTCCTGAATTAGTCCTTCTACAAGCAGTACTTAGTGTCAATGACTGACAGCCTGGGCTGCTTCTGGAGACGTCAGTTAACACAATATTCCTCTCCTTGAAGTTTAGAAACTTCAGATACTTGTATTTGATTAGATTTCATTGTATCTTTTATGAATCTCATCTTTCTTCTCATTTGGCCAAGCTATATATATTTAGGGTTTTTTTATATTTCCTAAACATTTATCATTTTTTTCTGGATCCTCTCCAAGTTTTATCATCTACAGTACTAATATGCATGTGTCTAGCACAAAATACAGTATCGTAAAGTTAGTATGTGTGTGCGTGTGTGTGTGTGTGTGTGTGCGCGCGCGCCTTTCTCTTGGAAGTAGGTCTTTGCAAAGAGAAGAATCTCTACAAAATCTTTCTCCAGTTTTAGTGTAATGTGTTCATTTAGGACCCTGCACAAAAATAAAATACATTTACACAGGAGCATTTAAAAATATAATGTCAAAGAGATGGGCATCCTGGAAACACAAAACAACAGCAGATTTTGATTGACTGCATTCTACAGTGAAGGGATAATATTGAAAAGGGATGCTGCCATCTGATGATGAAAATCTTCTGCCATTTAGCTTACTAAAATGAAACCTACTAAAGAGAGATTATACAGTGTCTCAAACCCTCTGGACGGATTGCCAAATCCCAGTCCCCTATTTGGATTCACCTCTGAGGGGGACTGAGGCCCCTCGTCCTTCATTTTCATTTCAAAATCTGTAGCTGGGAACAGACAAGGAAGTGCAGTACAAACAGGCATCCCAATGAACCACACAAAGAGCCCAGTGCCCATCCCAAAGAGCCCACACAAAGAGCCTCAGTGACATCACTAAAACCCTTTTCAACATTCCCACATGAATAAATGTTTTCTTTTCACTTGCAGGCTGTCAGCTGGGAGAAGGAAACCACTTGGAACACTGGCTGATCTGCGTCGAGATCACTCAACATGTGGTTCCTGGGGCACATTTGGGGACTTGGGAGCATATGCAGTTTTTATAGCGTTCACTAGTGTGACTAGAACTCCTTATGCATTGTTTAGACCCAGGCAAAGCTAATGGTGTGATATTTATCCACCTGATGCCTGGTACACCTAAGGCAACACTGTGTTCTGCCATTGCTTTGTGGTTATTATGAACCAGTTGTGGCTTAGCCTTATTCAGCTGTGGATGGGTAGTAAAACTCCTCATACCTATATATGGCCTACCTGGTTTTCTGCTTCCAGCAAAAGGCAGAAACAGGCTATGTAAAACTGCTGCTTTCCTCTCCCTGACATAAGTGGCAAAGGGAGTGGATGGCAGGTGTGGTAGTAGGGGCTATGCAGCTAAGTGCTGAGCTTCCAGACAGAGAGTGTGGGGTGAAGAATGGGTAAACATGGCTTGGCCCAGCTGAGCTGTGGGTTCAGAAGTAATCTGTTACTAGCAGTGGAGAAATTTTGCATACAAAGATGCCGAATTGGGAAACAAATCTCCTCCCCCATATTAATGTGAGACAACCCCAAGCTCTTGTACACAAGATCCCCCACCAAGTTTTCTACCTTGTCCTTTCCCAGGTTTCCACTGTGCCTGTTCCCCTCCCAGCCCCCCAGTTTCCCTCTCTTCTTAAAATATCTCTGCTTCCCTCCCAAATGACATCTGTCTCAGTCCTCAATTCACGTTTCCCTTTTCTGTAGTCTCCCCCACATCCGTTATTCCTCTTCCTAGCCTTTCTCTGTCCCCAAGGCTTCCCCCAGTCTCTCTTGCCCCTACAACTTTCTCCTGACTTTCCCTGTTTGTACCCAGTTTCCTCCTGTCTTTCATCCATTCCCACCAACTATTACTCCCCACCAAGTGTCCTTTCACCCCCATAATTTCCTCTCTCCCCCTGGATCTCCAGGTTTCCCCTGTCAACACCAAGAACCTGTCAGGTGAGAGGCCAGTTGCTAGAATTTGTGCTGCCTGGTCACCTCAGCTCCCCACTCTCAGACCTTCTGAGCGAGGAGGAGATGGAGAGCAGAGTAGGGTGGGAGTGGACCTGCTGCAGAGATGAACCCACTTCAGCCTCTCCTGTCTGCCCAGCAGAAAGACACAGCAGCGCCTTGCAGGCAAGAATACAGCTGAGCTTAGTTGCTCAACAGCAGAAAGGAGAGCTGGCCAAGCACTGCTGCTTGAAGGATCAGCCTCACTCTGCTTTCCTGTGCCTCCTTACCTAGCCAGCCAAAAGTTGAGAGGAGAAAGTCAGTGTCCCCCGTTCTCCAGATGAAAGTTGTCCCTCCCCTCTCATTATGCTGATGGTAGCTGGTAAGGGCCAGTAGCAAAATATTACCCTTAGGAGCAGGGGCAGCCAAGAAAGAATTGTAACTTACAGTCAAAGTTTCTCCCTGTGGCAGCACAGCCATGCCTTGCCTTTTACACAGGGTTGTACCCTGTAGCACAATCTATCCCTGTTGATTTAGTGTTGATAAAATACCCAGCACTGGACATAGAAATAAAGCCAGTTCCCACCCTGAAGAGCCTCACATTTTAAAAATAGAAGCACAGAAGATGGATCGATGGGAGATCCAGAGCTGTAGATGACTTAATGGAGTTTGATTTCAGAGTGCTGGCTGTGTTAGTCTGTATCAGCAAAAACAATGAGGAGTCCTTGTGGCACCTTAGAGACTAACAAATTTATTTGGGCATAAGCTTTCGTGGGCTAGAACCCACTTCATCAGATGCATGGAGTGAAAATACAGGAGCAGGTATAAATACATGAAAGGATGGGGGATTGCTTTACCATGTCTGAGGTCAGTCTAATGAGATAAATCAACAGCAGGATACCAAGGGAGGAAAAACCTTTTGAAGTGGTAAGAGAGTGGCCCATTACAGACAGTTGACAAGAAGGTGTGAGTAACAGTAGGGAGAAATTAGTATTGGGGAAGTTTAGGTTAAAACTTGGTGGTGGTGATGTTGGCAGCAGCTTGATGAACCGTGATGAGGAGGGCCATACTAACTGTATGGGGGCAGCATGATAGCTATGACATTTTCATTTTCTTAGCCTAAGTACATGACACTGAATTATGATGATGCAACATCTTGACACAGAGTAATACAGCAAAAGGACATTGCCATGCCTTCTTGTGTGGCTTTTTGCAATGCCATTAGGTGACTAACTGAATTTCTGGCTTTTCACCTTTCAGTAGACTGGTCTCCAGTTTTTCATTTATGGGAAGTATGTAAGTTGAGGAATTTCATACCCTTTTCCAATAAACCCACAGAGTTCTGGATAGTAATGGAGTGAGGAGTTCTCTCCACTCTTACTTCAGTTTTTTGAGAAAAGGACAGCACACTTTTAAATGGGTGGATTAGTCAGAAAACACCATGCTGCCTCTTCCCCAGCACAGACCAATGGTTTTGATAGCAAGAGCTCAAGAACATCTTGAGGGGGGAGAGAAACTTATTTCAGAAAAATGAGTGTAAGCGATCACGCTGTAGCAATGCTGCAAGGTTGTGCGTAGGTCTGAGGCTACCAGAGGGGGGAAAGAATGGACAGTTCAAATATTGAAACCAGCTTTTTCCTGTATTTTCAGTCCTTTTGGAGGAAGCATTTTCAGGGAGAAATGAGAACTGTCATGAGAAAAAGAAAATCAAGGAGAAAGGCACAGGCCAATTAATAGCTGAAATGACTACGGTTTTTCCAGTCTTCTGTCTGAGGCACCTAGCACAACACAATGTAAGATATTGCAGTAAACTCACATCTTGTGCCAAGCTTTAGTGTTAGTTTTCTGGAGAAGGCAGGGAAATAGGGACTGATATCATAAAGCACTAGTGTCCGAGGAGCAGAAATGATAGTTGTGTGGAGAGAAGTGGCAGATTTACAACCAAGAAGCAGATGAGAAGTCGAGATCCAAGAAGCGGAGGAGGAGAGGGAAATGGGATGATATGGGGGGATCCTGCCAATACATTTACACAAGGACCTCCACTTACATTCCACACTGTCATCTCACAATCACTACACTGAAGGACAAGTGTAAGGTCTGTGGGTGGTAATTTCTATCTTAACCTTGATTTCCTATTATTATAAAACCATGCCAGGAGTTGTTTGTCTAAATGAGGTTGGCAACACACACACACATCACCATACTTTCCAGTTCACTATTACTTGCTCAGTGCTAATTCCCATTATTTTTACAGGCACACAGGCACTCTATCTCAGAGCGGCATATAATGTCTTACAGATTCTTTCCCTGTTTGCAAGGCTGCATGAATGGAAAGCTGCAGTTGGAAAATAGGTTGACAAAACAAAAGAGACTAAGGAGTTTGCAATCTTATGCATGTAAGTAAGGTGCTGTGTGGGACCTTTTAGACAAGCAGTAAGTAGAAAAAAGCAGTTCCTCTCCTTATCTCTGCTAGGTTATTTACCCTTGCAGCCAGATTCTGACCTTTGGTAATTAGTAAGTATTATTTATGTCCTATCTTGTGCAATCAACTAGAATAGCAAATATAAGAAAGAAATATGAAAATAAAATAAAAATGCTGCATTACAAAAAGTACTTTGTTTAGTCATTTTGAAAAGTGTAGCTTAGTTTTAATTACCTAGAATACTTCTTAGTATACTGCTAAATGCGCTATATAGTAAATTTTCTATAAGTAAAAACTTATATTAAAACTTACATTACTTAATGATTAATTAACTCTTATTCATATGTGTCTTTATAAAATGCTCCGTAAACTTTTGCTAAGAGGTGAGACCATCATTTTTTAAATAATGATCAGGATGAGAATTATTTGGTTTGCAGATTAACAGAGTGCGAATTAGAGATGTCCAGCTGTACTTTGAGAATGGTTGATTTAAAATAATTGCTGGCAAATCTAGAACAAATAAGAGGAAATATTTGTACATACAGTATTGAGTCAATATGGGGAACTCATTACCACCAGCCATCATCAAGACTGCATGGATGTGAAATAGGGTCGGATAAGTATTATGACCAAGAATAACATTTGTAGTTATGCATGCCAAGATAACAGTAATCAAATCTCTTTCTTCAAGATCTAAACTAATTTCAGGGTCCATGAAATAATTTTCCTCTATGTATAGCATTTCAAAATTGCATTATCAATTGCCAGCCAATTAAATATAGTGACAAAGGCCAGAGGCAGGATACTAGATTTGTTAAACAGTGAGCTGTGCTGGTATGGTAAATCTTATATTCTTATGACTTTGTGATGTTTAATATTACTATATATATCATATGCACATCCAATCATAGACTCTAAACAAAGGAGACACTATTGTTGCCTCAGTACTGACTTAAACAGAGTTCATAATTCATCTGTGGATTTAATGCTAAATGGAATATTTGACAGTGCAGAAAATGCTTTGTCAACATCACATGACTCCACATTTCAAACTGGACCCGTATCTCTGTGTAATGCAGACACTTATCAATAAAAGGAGAGTCAAGTACACAAAAGCAATGCAATTTCATCCACCTCACCATCTCCCTTTTTTTCTTCTTCCTTGTTCCCACATTATCATAACAGATCTTTAGATCATGTATATTATAAAACATGGATTCTTCTTTGAGTAATGGTCCCTATATGTATTCGATATATGGGTGCACATGTGCGCCATGTGCCTGAATCCGGAAGTGTCTGTGCATAGTGGGTAGTAGGTCTCCTCTTGCTTCCAGTCGAGGTCATAAAAGGTAGTGTGGGTTGATGACTCTCCAGTTCCCACTTACCACCATATAGCCTGACTTGGAACCCGTTCTTTTGTGCTCTTAGTTTTTTAAGAGAATGACTCATTTCAGCTTTGTTGTAAATAGTTGTATATAGTTTCTCTACTGACTTCAAAGCTAAGAAAATTCCTGGCAATAATATCATAGGGGGGCAATAAAATAAGGTATTTTGTGACAATGACAGCAGGAGCAATTACAGCAATCTGTTAACACTCCTCTC
The DNA here is from genome assembly GCF_009764565.3 of Dermochelys coriacea. NCBI lineage: Eukaryota > Metazoa > Chordata > Testudines > Dermochelyidae > Dermochelys > Dermochelys coriacea. The sequence goes on from NC_050071.1 coordinate 44,322,547, forward strand.
CTTCATTAAGAGAAGTAACAGCATATGGATGCCCCTTACCAAGAATAAAGCAGCGCTATCAAGACAGAACCATATGATTGTAGACAACTTCTGTTGTTACAAGCCTATAAAATCTAACCACAAGTACCCCGCTAAGGCAAAATTGTCATCCTATAATTTGAGTTGCTCACTACCCACCTTTAATTAGAAAGCATGTATGTTGCCAGACAAAAAGCTACATTTACGGTTAGCTGAGATTGAGAGTATTTATTAGTAATTTTTTAGTTAAAATCCTTACAACAACATTATAGCAAACAGAAACACAATCAGTACAAAGCCAGGGGATTCAGAGTGAAGGATAGCTTACGGGTACACCAAAACATACATTTGATCATATGAAAATTCACAGGTAAGGTATCCAAACTACGTTAGTTCTGACCTCATCTTGGAAAAAACCAGAAACTCAGATTACCCTGTCCATAACAATTTTGTTATATCAGTACTCACAGAATCTGCAATGTTTTATTCTTAATCATATAATGGATGTGTTAACTCTGTACTTCCCCATAGAAGTTCACAGAACTTGGGAAGAAAACTCTAAACAGATTCCTGGTTTGACGAACAGGACGCTGAAGGCAATAATTATTCCCCACTGCTCATTAGGACTTGAGCCTGTGAAGTGCCAAATGGGCTCAAAATGTCACATTAAGCTCTCAGCAGCTTCCAACATTGGGAGCCAGATTTCATTATGGCAGCCAGCGATCCAAGTGTCATTACATACACAGCGTGCCTGCAGTGGAGACATGAAACCATTCAGAAACCAGTGCTCTGGAAGGTATATTTTAATGCTCTAGCTGCAAACTGCAGACTTTCAGGAAGAAAATATCTCATCATGCAAAGAGACAGAGATGAGGTAGTAGGTGGGTAGGCTTGTTAATAGAACAGAATTAAGGCAATTTTGATATCTGAACTGTGAATGTACATACTTTCAAATCTTTGGATTTCTTATCATTTTAGTTTTAACTCTGAATCAGCTAATCTGTCACAGCTTCTGGGAGTGACACATCAATATGGCTACCAAAGAGCCTAGTAAGGATTGTAGGGCAGAGAGCTGTAGGTATGATAATAAGCCTGCTATGTTTTCAGGAGCTGAGTATCCTCCCCCCGCTCCACTCCCACCCCTAAATGGCTGGCCTTTCAAGGGAATGAGACAAGTATCATTTGTGTTTGGGCTGTTGCATGACATTATGAGCGGAGTTATATTTTAAGATGGGCACTTCCCAGCACTGTGGTTGGTATCTGTGTCTCCAGCTATGTTTGTCACTTCTACCCTGTTTCTTATTGTTTACGGCTTTATTAATCCTGAGCAGTTTGCTACCTGAACCACATGAGGGAGGTCAAGAGGATTCCTGTTAGCTGGCTGTATTTGTAACTCATTGTTTATGATTCGCCACATTTTTGGATTACTTTAAGCTATAAATACTTTGGCCTTGCTTTTCCTATTGTTGGTAGGATTGTTTCCTGGCCTGATTTTGGTCACCTGACTTGTAAAGTTTTCTGAATATTGTGGTGCTTGTTCACTTGCTTTTAGCATTATGTCTCTGCCTCAGAAGGTTTTGTATTTTGCTACTCTGCTGATTGCAGTGTATGTGGAACTCTTCAACCACACAGTGTTCAACAAAGATTATGGTCAGTAGGTCCTTTCCTAATAATTACTTTGGGTACAGTTACTGAATAATTGCATCTGACATGTTTTCTGTAGCTTCGTCAAAGTTTCCTTTGCCTCCTGATTTTTGATTGCTTCTGTTTTGACTTAAAGGTGTCCCTGGATGTTTGTCAAGGGATACGAAGTTGGATATTTGTTGTGCTTTAAATGGCATTCAATACTCTGAAGGAAAAAACGGAATATGACAAGCTCATAATTTTGAGAGATTTTTCTCTTTGTAACCATGAAATAGTTAGACTTGTATTTGTCTAATTGTTCTGGTGGTATATCCCTTTCCAGTGGAATTTTCCTGGGGTTAGTTTGTGAAAGTTTTTTAGTTTGGGGGTTTTTTTTTACATTGGTAGATGAATTTTATTACTTTGGAAAGGGTACTAGATAGATAGCCTTTCTACATGAAGTACTGTATATACCTACAGAAAAGATATAGCTGAGGCCTGTGTTGGGCAAGCTTTCCCACTCAGTCTCATCTATATTTCTGAGGCCTTGATCTGGAAGCACCACCACTTTGTTTACAATAGAGCAACAGAGTGGTTAATAAATATCTGGAAAAATAGAAGGTAGGAGAAAATATGGTTAAAGTTCACCTAAAATATGCAACAAGTTATGAGACTTAAGTCTGCCCTTTAGTGCTGTGTTTCTAAAAAGTATAAATTGTACAGCCTCATGGGCTTACTTCACTTCATTCCATTTTTATTACTAAATTATTAGGGCTGGATTCTTATGTAGCATAAATCAGCATAGCTCCTTTGAAGATAATGGAGCTATCCTGTTTTACACCAGCTGAGTATCTGGCGTTTAGTGTTTATCTATTAAGAAAAATCACATTCTCAATAAGGAAGCTCTTAAAATATCTATCAGTAAATGTCTAACTCCACAATTACACACATAGAGTTCTGAACTGGCCTATTCGTAAACGGCATCGGCTAAAATCCAATGTTCTTATTTTAGGTCTTTCTGTTCACCTGTCTCCAGTGGTCTGACAAGGACTGAAAAAGCAGCAGCACAAATTATTGACTCAGTACATAAACTTTAAGTCTATATCAGCAATTGATTCTTACTTCCCATATTAATAACTTCATGGAAGAGCCAGAGTTTATATACTACAGGCATTTCCCTGAAAATTAACTAGTTCCATTATCAGTGCACAATATGCACCTTTGACCTCAGTTATTAGACATACTATTTGAACTCCTTGTCAAGTAGATAGTGAAAGCAAATACAAACACACCAGGAAGTTGCTCCAAGTCTGCAATGGTTAATTGTTGTATTTCAGAACTGATGATTTCAGAAAGCCTTGAATTAAAACACTGAAAGTTTGATTGTGCCTTTTAAGGCAACATGTTTGGGGCAGTAAAGAGTTGCACTACCCTAGTGTAACCCACATACCTCCTGGGTGTGGTGTTCTGTCCCCTCTAGTGGCACCAAGACCACTTAGAGAGTAATGAGTCAGCTCTGCAGTGTTAGCTCAGGGCCATGTGGCTTTTAGCTCATGCAGTATAGGCTCATGCATTTAGCTCCAGAGGTTCCAGGTTCGATCCTACCAGCTGATGACTGGGGTCTGTCAGTATTACATTAACACAAGGTCTAATGACCATGGCCATGTTCTCAGCTCCCCTATCCCATTTGAAGAAACTAACACCACTGTAGACACTTACACTGTCCTTGCGCTCAGCACAAGAGGGCTTCTTGTATCTTGCCGGGGACTAGACTAGATGACCTCTCAAGATCCCTTCTAGTCCTGTGAGTCTATGATTCTCTCCCCTGCCCTAGAGAACCTACACAGTGATTGGTCACAGTCTGCCATAAAGATCAGAATTAATTTAATAAAGAAGTAGTAACTTTACAGATTACATTAGCATTTACTAAAGCTTCCAAAGTGCCATGTCTCTATGCATGCACTGGATCTTGTGTAAAATTTGGAGTGGATCACTTGGGGACTTCTTCTATAGTTGTTCCAAAAACTAGGTGTTAGATTCTGAACTGACCTATGCACCAAGGGATGCACGATGCAGATACGGTCCTTGCTTTTAGAAGTTAGTGAGTGGGTGAGGATGAGTGGTGGGTAATCATGTCAGGAGAGATTTTCAAAGGCACAAATGGAAATTAAGTGCTTAAATCTATTGAAAGTCAATGCAAGTTATACAGACATTCCAAGCATTCATAGCTATGCTTCAGAAATATTTGTTACCATTACTTATTAGATGCCAACAGGCTATATATGAAAAAATGACCAATTTCTGATGTCACATTTGTTACACTGACTAGAATGGAGTTACCGTATTCCTTATTTACATGAGTGGAACTGAAACTAGATACAGGCCTCCAAAAAAGGGGGCTTATTAGTGAACTTAATGCATTTTTTGTTATACTCTGCCAGGGGGCCTGTTTCCAATCAGAAATATTTCTCTATCTTTTACAACTTTCACTAAAAACATAATTTGAAAATACACAAGATTCTTGACAGGGTGAGGGACACAATGGTTTAGGAAAAATGCAGCTTAAGCCTTTGGGGTCTGATTCTTCTCTGATATACCCCCTTTTTATATCACCATAACTCCACTGATGGAGAATCAGTCCTTACTTTACATTCTCTGCACTTAGAGCTGAAGGAATCTGTTAAGGCACAAGATTCTAAATAAGACATTCATGTAAATAACATATACATTACTTAACATGAGAAATGTTATGGAAATCTCTAAGTAGTTGTGCAACTTTTCTGTGGTGGCTGGATGGATGTTCCTAGAAAATCAGCAGGGAACCTGATATGTTCAAGGGCTCCTTTACATTGTTATAAATTCTAAGAACACTATGGATTTTTTTTTTAAGTTTCTCCATCACAGCCTTTACAATCTTAATTGTCATGGTGTAATTCCCCTTTGTTTTGGTTGTTCCTGCTTACTGAAGTTTAAAAAGTTATTTGATTGGCCGCATACAACTTCTGTATGACCTCAAATACCAGACAAAACACACACGGAAGAAAGAATTGATTGTCCACTTTTGAAAAGACACCAGTATTCAGTAGTGAGCACTGGTAGTTTTCTTTCCTTTTCTTTCTTTAAGACCTAATTTGGTGCATACCAGATTCAACCTCTGCACTGCTCTGTTTTTGTTTTTTACTTCATCTCAGGCATGGTCTCGTTATGATATGTGACGGACTGTACATCCGTAGACACAGGCAGTACAATTCCCTTTTCAGAAGATGCAGATTACCCAAATAAGTATACTAATAAGACTATGCAGATTCCATGGCCAGTGAATGAATCGGAGCCAATTTCACGGTCATGGGATCATTAAAAGCAACAGCTTCTGGGTTTTCACAGCCAGCATTGAGCTCTGATGGTGTGAAAGAGCAGACGGCTCCATATTTCCACAGCTGCAGCCTGCAGTAAAAGATGCTGTACCATTCTTTTATTCTTGCTACAGAAAAACATCCCAAAGTAACCTAGATTTCCAGGGTCCCTGTTCCTTGATTATAACAATCTCATGACTAGACACAGGCAACACACAAAGAGTGCACCCTGAGCAAATTCCCTTTTATTAGGGGAAAAAGAGTTCTCTACATTTGCCAGACTTGCCAAAAGCCAATGTAGCAAGCTCAGTCAGAGGGACAGAAATAAGCATTTTTAGCCACGAAATATGAATAAATCAAACTATTAACCTATTTCTGGCTGGATGTTTGTTTCATGACTGTTTAGTCACTCAGTCTCCACACTGCTAATCACTTCTCTCTTCCTTGCTAAACTTTTGATATTCCCTCCTCTACCTCCCCCCGCCTGCCCCAAACATCTCTAAAGATTGTTGTCTGGGGAAGCACTATGGTAGGACACACACTCTCCACTTTCTTCCCCAGCCTGTAAGACACCATAGCAAGGGAGCCCTTACAGTGTTGCTTTCAATGCGTTTGGTTCCCAGTGCTTACCCTGTCTTCTCTTTGTCTTTTTTTAGGCAAATTATCCCCAAACAGAAGCACCCAGGATTAAAGCTAAAGCAAAAGAATGTGCAGGTGTAAAATTGACTCAGTCTTTCCTGGGTAGGTGGGGAATGGAGAGTTTAGTGTTGGCATGGAGTGTGAAGTGAGCATTGTTAATTGTTTATACAAAGTCAGAGCATCCACAAAGTGTCCCCAGTCTGTGGCTGTTTAAACTTCCATGCATTGTGCAAGGCCTTCCATGCTACTCCCCATGGTAACCGCCCTTTAGAGACATTAGCTTGATGATTGCTTCCATTTGTCATCAGAGCTGCCTGTAGTCTGGGACTCCTCTGGTGAGACTCGCTGAGCAGCAAATTCTAATTGCTGCATTCTAACACCCTTATTCATTTTGAGTAGGCCCTCAGCTCCACAAACAGTTGCATGTATTCCAGTTGGACCACTCAAGGTGAGTATAGCAGAACCTGGAACATTGTGTGATCTTGGACATTAGCTGTAGTCCCAGAACCCGGGTTAGTGGTTCTGCCACTGAAAATTGGTGCATTGGCTGGAGGCATCACATGAAACAGAGAGTCTGAAAATGAGAACAAAATTCATTTTGACCACCTCTATGTTGTCTCTTGGTAAAGTCCGTTTCTCTTTGTAATTTATTAGGTAAGGAACATACATTGCCTACCTCATATATCGCTGGGGCTCCATTCCCACTCTCCAGGTTATTCCCATAGGGAAGTAAAAAGAAAAGGAGTACTTGTGGCACCTTAGAGACTAACAAATTTATTTGAGCATAAGCTTTCGTGAGCTACAGCTCACTTCATCGGATGCATTTGGTGGAAAATACAGTTGGGAGATTTATATACACACACAGAGAACATGAAACAATGGGTTTTATCATACACATGGTAAGGAGAGTGATCACTTAAGATGATTACCAGGCAGGAAGGGGATGGGGGAAGGAGGAAAACCTTTTGTGGTGATAATCAAGGTGGGCCATTATCACCACAAAAGGTTTTCCTCCTCCCCCCCCTTCCTGCTGGTAATAGCTCATCTTAAGTGATCACTCTCCTTGCAGTGTGTATGATAAAACCCATTGTTTCATGTTCTCTGTGTGTGTATATAAATCTCCCCACTGTATTTTCCATAGGGAAGTGGAATTCTTGGAGCTCTTCTATCAGGGTGGCCTTCCCTCGGGGAGGAGGTCGAAAGCTGCACCCTCTAAACCTATGGATCTCAACTGATCTGACAGAGGGAAGGGACCCGTGTCTTTGGAAGTCCACTTGGATGCATTTGAGTCCTAGTTTTATTCTTTGGCACACAGGAGTCTATGTGAAACTCACCTCTCTCATACTTGCTTTCTCATTTTTATTTATTACATATGCAATACCATAGGTGAGCATGGCGTTTGAAAGTAAAAACATGCTCCTAAACCTAACTATTGCTCATAATCCAGGTTAGCAATGCCAGAATGAGTGACAATAGGAGACAAGAGCATGGATACAGGAGGGAGGAGATTTACACAGAATAAGACCACAAAGCTACTTGACTCTCAAATACTCAGAGACACACATGCATGCACACAAACACTCCCCAGAAACCTTGTTCAGTACAAGATCCTGATACAACATTTTTATTGTGAATGTTTCCTGCTGTTCTTTTGGCTCCCTAGCTAAGAGCTGCAGTATGTGTGTTTCCTTTTGCCTTGGCAATGCTCTTACTACATTATTTTATTGGCTCATTCAGTCTCACAGTGAAGAATGGGCCTTCCAGGTGAATGATAGAAAGCTTATGAGCTCTAAGAGTAGTGTTCTCTGCGGGTCCAGGTCTAATCACAGATGACCCATGTTTTGGAAAGGGTTTTCTTTTTATCATAAACATCATCATTCATCATAAACTGTAACACTTTAGAATTATTTATTGTCATTTATTTTGCACTCAGTTATAAGGCATCCATCATCCTGGAGACTCTGGCTGCATAGAATCATAGAATATCAGGGTTGGAAGGGACCTCAGGAGTCATCTAGTCGAACCCCCTGCTCAAAGTAGGACCAATCCCCAACTAAATCATCCCAGCCAGGGCTTTGTCAAGCTTGAGCTTAAAAACTTAAAAGGAAGGAGATTCCACCACCTCTCTAATAACACATTCCAGTGCTTCACCACCCTCCTAGTGAAAAAGTTTTTCCTAATATCCAACCTAAACCTCCCCCACTGCAACTTGAGACCATTACTCCTTGTTCTGTTATCTGCTACCACTGAGAACAGTCTAGATCCATCCTCTTTGGAACCCCCTTTCAGGTAGTTGAAAGCAGCTATCAAATCCCCCCTCATTCTTCTCTTCCGCAGACTAAACAGTCCCAGTTCCCTCAGCCTATCCTCATAAGTTATGTGTTCCAGTCCCTTAATCATTTTTGTTGCCCTCCGCTGGACGTTTCCCAATTTTTTCACATCCTTCTTGTAGTGTGGGGGCCCAAAACTTGACACAGTACTCCAGATGAGGCCTCACCAATGTTGAATAGAGGGGAACATTCACATCTGCTGGCAATGCCCCTACAAATACATCCCAAAATGCTATTGGCCTTCTTGGCAACAAGGGCACACTGTAGACTTACATACAGCTTCTCATCCACTGTAACCCTTAGGTCCTTTTCTGCAGAACTGCTGCCTAACCATTTGGTCCCTAGTCTGTAGCAGTGCATAGGATTCTTCCATCCTAAGTGGAGGACTTTGCACTTGTCCTTGTTGAATCTCATCAGATTTCTTTTGGCCCAATCCACTAATTTGGCTAGGTCCCTCCGTATCATATCCCTACCCTCTAGTATATCTACCTCTCCTCCCAGTTTAGTGTCATCTGCAAACTTGCTGAGGGTGCAATCCATGCCATCCTCCAGATCATTAATGAAGATATTGAACAAAACCGGTCTGAGGACCAACCCTTGGGCCACTCCACTTGATACTGGCTGCCAACTAGACATGGAGCCATTGATCACTACCCGTTGAGCCCGACAATGTAGCCAGCTTTCTATCCACCTTATAGTCCATTCATCCAGCCCATACTTCTTTAACTTGCTGGCAAGAATACTATGGGAGACAGTGTCAAAAGCTTTGCTAAAGTCAAGGAATAACATGTCCACTGCTTTCCCCTCATCCACAGAGCCAGTTATCTCGTCATAGAAGGCAATTAGATTAGTCAGGCATGATTTGCCCTTGGTGAATCCATGCTGACTCTTCCTGATCACTTTCCTCTCTGAGTGCTTCAGAATTGATTCCTTGAGGACCTGCTCCATGATTTTTCCAGGTACTGAGGTGAGGCTGACTGGCCCGTAGTTCCCCGGATCCTCCTCCTTCCCTTTTTTAAAGATGGGCACTACATTAGCCTTCATCCAGTCATCCGGGACCTCCCCCAATCGCCAGGAGTTTTCAAACATAATGTCCAATGGCTCTGCAATCACATCCGCCAACTCCTTTAGCACTCTCAGATGCAGTGTATCCTGCCCCATGGACTTGTGCTCGTCCAGCTTTTTTAAATAGTCCCGAACCATTTCTTTCTCTACAGAGGGCTGGTCACCTCCTCCCCATGCTGTGCTGCCCAGTGCAGTAGTCTGGAAGCTGACCTTGTTCGTGAAGACAGAGGCAAAAAAAGCATTGAGTACATTAGCTTTTTCCACATCCTCTGTCACTAGGTTGCCTCCCTCATTCAGTAAGGGGCCCACACTTTCCTTGACTTTCTTCTTGTTGCAAACATACCTGAAGAAACCCTTCTTGTTACTCTTAACATCTCTTGCTAGCTCCAACTCCAAGTGTGATTTGGCCTTCCTGATTTCATCCCTCCATGCCTGAGCAATATTTTTTTACTCTTCCTTGGTCATTTGTCCAATCTTCCACTTCTTGTAAGCTTCTTTTTTGTGTTTAAGATCAGCAAGGATTTCACTGTTAAGCCAAGCTGGTCGCCTGCCATATTTACTATTCTTTCTACACATTGGGATGGTTTCTCCCTGTAACCTCAATAAGGATTCTTTAAAATACAGCTAGCTGTCCTGGACTCCTTTCCCCCTCATGTTATTCTCCCAGGGGATCCTGCCCATCAGTTCCCTGAGGGAGTCAAAGTCTGCTTTTCTGAAGTCCAGGGTCCGTATTCCTCTGCTCTCCTTTCTTCCTTGTGTCAGGATCCTGAACTGGACCATCTCATGGTCACTGCCTCCCAGGTTCCCATCCACTTTTGCTTCCCCTACTAATTCTTCCCAGTTTGTGAGCAGCAGGTCAAGAAGAGCTCTGCCCCTAGTTGGTTCCTCCAGCACTTGCACCAGGAACTTGCCCCCTACACTTTCCAAAAACGTCCTGGATTGTCTGTGCGCCGCTGTATTGCTCTCCCAGCAGATATCAGGGTGATTGAAGTCTCCCATAAGAACCAGGGCCTGCGATCTAGTAACTTCTGTTAGTTGCCGGAAGAAAGCCTCGTCCACCTCATCCCCCTGGTCTGGTGGTCTATAGCAGACTCCCACCACGACATCACCTTTGTTGCTCACACTTGTAAACTTAATCCAGAGACTGTCAGGTTTTTCTGCAGTTTCATACCGGAGCTCTGAGCAGTCATGCTGCTCTCTTACATACAATGCGACTCCCCCACCTTTTTTGCCCTGCCTGTCCTTCCTGCACAACATTAAATTGCTGTGTAGCAATTAGGAAGGATTTCAAGTCATTGAGTCACTTTTGTTCATAATGTTTGTGTTTGTGTGCTTCAAGCATGTATGCATTTAGGGTATTCGCTGATTTCAGTTTTAATGCTTCCACCAGGTCTGTGCTGGGAGATACACCATTCACAGAAAATGCCTGTTTCTTCTAATTTCTCAGTCATTTTGCAGAACTGGCTGGTCCATTTCTTTTCCTTTATGTAATCTTTTTCATCTGCCTGTACTTCTTTCTGACAGCAGTTATACACAGGGCATTTGCCAGTGTGACAGAGCACATGGATAGAGGTTGTGTATACAAAATGGATAGGGAAGGACTTTTATTTTTTAATCATAGCCAATCATATAATTTGTTTTAACCCTTCATGAAATCCTGGTCCCCAAACTAGCCTCTTATGTACTCAAACAGACATACCTGGGAAATGCCCTGGGTTAAGCAGTATGGTGAGGTTTGAATCAATGAAACCTTCCTGTCTTTCTTCAAGTTATGGACTCAAATGCCCCAGTTGCCTTGACTGAAATCCTAAGAAGTCATGTTTCATCTAGATCAGTAGGGCTTGTGGTCAAGAGTCTCTAGTTTTAGCACAATAATGGGAATATATATATAATTAGTCTGTGTTTTACACCACAATGCTGGGGTCACCCACACAAAGTGCTGAAATAACAAAGCAAATGAGCTCAGACAATCCAGAACCACAAAAAGAATGCCTTGAAGCTCTCCTCATTGCAAGTTGGCCGCTCTCTATTATTTCCTAAAGATACCGGGGATGGTTTAAAAGAAAGAAAGAAAGAAGGCAGCATTTTTCTTTCAAATTCCCTTTTCTAAACCAAACCAAACAGAACTGACAATTCTTCATGTTTCAAACAAAAGTCCAAATCTTCCTCTCGTTAAGTCAGTGGGGTGCACTGGTGTTCCTGAGAGCAAAAGTTGGCATAAACCTCTTATATGATGCAATACGAGTCCTTTAAATACTCTCTTCCAAATTCAATTCTAAGATATTATTTATCAAATTCTGCTCTCGGAACTCATTGATTTCAATGGGTTACATGGGTGTAACAAGGACAGAATTTAGCCCTGGCACTCTAGTCTCCTCGCCTGCAAACAAATGAAATAATAAACAGATCTCTAAGTGACTTAGTTCAATCCTTCCTGTATTTTTGGCTATTTCGTACTCATTTAAACTGCATTCCTTGTAGCAAACAGATGCAATTTAAATGTGATCAATATATCCCTGTGAAGTATTTATGGAGAAGATGAACAGCTGTAGAAAAACTGTGAAGAAAGCCTGGCACTTAGCAAAGGTGGATTCACAGTCAAACAGGAATGGAAGGCCATTGGAATAACTCTCTCTCTTCTATGAAAGCTCGTCTCAGTGTTCTGCAGGATTTAACTGTGTGGGGATAAGTAATTGTATAATGAGGAGAGTATATTCTGTTAGTAACCCCAGTAACCCTCTAACTGTGATTCAAGGCATACTTATTTGCTTGGACTGATGTAAAGGGAGGTTTGATGGGGGTTAGGTCTGGAAGACAATGGGGAATTTTGTGAGAGTTCTGTAGGGGTCTGAATTTTCTTGGCTGTTAAGGAGTAATGCTCAGATTCCCAAAAGTATTTATGGCCTAGCTCCCACTGATTTCAATAAGAGTTAGCCACCTAAATACTTTTGTGGATCTGGGCCTTGTTGTTAGATTTTACTTTTGCTCCTGTAATTTGAGTTAGGGACACCCGGGGCTTTTACGTAGATGTCTTTCTTTTGTATAAGCCTATATGTGTATATATAAGAGAAAAAGCAGATCTTTTTGTCATAAAACATTTATTCAGCATTTCACACCATTGGATCCACTGATATTTTCTGTTTTCCTATGGATATTATAGGCTCAGGGTCAACCCAATTTATCACAAAGCCTTCCCTCAGCATCTTCTCACAGTTCATCATGTCTGACAGAGAAGCTAAAGGTTTCATTATGCCATTAGCCTTTATTAGCACCCCACTGGCCGTGGCATGGAAAAAGAAAACATAAAGATGAGCAGATTCTACTTCATCGGGAAAATTCATCCTGGCTCAGAAGGCCAATGTGAGACCCTCTGTGCCTCTTGTATCCTGTGAGTCAGTTGCTCAGGTAGACCATAAGCAAAGAAGCCACATAGATGTGTCTATACAACCTTCTATGTCCTTCAGAAAAAAGTGTTTCTGTGCCAGCCTTTCCTATAACAATCTGGTGTGAACAGCCACAATGGCTGTGGGCTGGGGAGAGGAAATGGATCTGTGTATACTGGAGCCAGGAGCTCTAATCCCTTTATTCTAAACTCATTGAAACCAATGGCAAAACTTACTTTAACTTTAATGGTACAGAATCAGGGCCATAGCACAGAGACATTGTGGCCACTGTCCCAGCCACAGAGGTCTCCACAGCAGTACCCCACTGAATACTATTATGTCACAATCTGGAATGCAAAGGGTATGAAAAGGGGCTCTTATTCTTCTCACAAGTTTTTCATTGCTTAGTGTAAACTTTAAAGAAATTGACTTCACATTGATGTGCAAGGTTAGTAAAGTGGCAATTGCAAGTGAGTTTTTCACCATAACAGTAGGAAATACAGTAGAATCTGACAGTAAAAAATTATCATTTTCACAAAGACTACTGACCAAATTCTGATCTCCTCTACAGCAATGTATCTTAATAGTAACATATTTGAGTAACAGGATTTACTCTAGATATATACCAGTGTAATGGAGAGCTGAATCTAGTCCTACAGCAACAAAAAGGATATTCATATTATTGCTGCTGCACAGTCTCTTCCACTTCAAAGATCACATAATTTTGTGGTCCACAGCAAAAAAACCAATCCAAAACAGAAACTTCCTCAAGTTCTTTCAACTCCATTAGCAAAACAATGGTCAAAAACCAAACCACACAAAAATAAATAAATAAATGAGCTTGCTGGGAATAAATGGTTTCCGTGAACTGTCTGTGTTTCAAAAGCCTGATTCCTTCAACAAGCTGGTTCTGGAAAATGTCCATCATTCATTTATATGCAATTATTGTTTAATTTTGTATGTGTTAAAATCTGGCCTGTTAACCATGGCATGCTTGGATTTAGCCCCCACTGTCAGCTAAGCCGATGGTGGTCTGTCACAAAATGCTGGTGTTTATTAGAAAGAAGTATGGCCTACTGAATGCTATTTTCATCCATTGTTGGATCTAAAAGCCCAGGTTCCAGCCAGAGCCTGAATGTCAACACTGCAATTTTATAGCCCTGTGAGCCTGAGTCAGCTAATTTGGGCCAGCTGTGGGTCTTTTATCACAGAATACACATGCCCTTAGTTCTCATAACACAGAATACAATATCAATTAATATGATTTGTCATCTTTCTTGGACATCTCTACAAAGAGGCTAAGGACTGAAAGAACATAGAGACTGGACTGCTTTCAGTGAGAGATGATCCAGTGATCCAAGGGAGAGGCAATTATAGAAGTATGGACTGCTATTGCCTGTAATGTGCCTGTTATATGAATCAAAATGTCATTTTACTCTCTGGACCTCTCAATCTGGCACCTTTCAAAGGAATTAGTTTTTAAAGGTTCAGCTCCCGGAAGGAAGTAATCAATGGTATGATACTGCATTAATTGCTAAGCATCTCTTAGTAAAACAGCAAACGTGTGACTATAATGGATCAGGTGACTACTGCAGAATTCTGATATTCAAGACCGTGGAGAAAGAGCAGCATTTCTAGGTTACCAAATCCACTTCAATCCAGGCCAATTCTAACTCTTCATGCTTTTTGCACATCTCTATACATATTAGTTCCCATTGGGAGAGCAGTCGGTTATTGAAATAGCACCAGAACAGTTGTTATAATATTTCTAACCAAATTGACACCAAAACTATAAAGTACCAAAAATTTCTCAAGAAAACATCATCATGTGACATCTCCTGATTACTTTTTAGGCCAAAGAGGTTCATATTAATTCTGATAAGATTTGAAAAAATACCAAACTTTCAGATGCGTCTCCATATCCCAACCCCATTGGCAGAAAAGAAGGTACGAGGGGAGAACTCAGCCCTATTCTCCACTCTAGTTTTACATTAGTGTAGCTCTATTGACTTCACTAGATGGATTTGCACTATTATAAGTGAGATCACAGAATCTGATGCAATGAGTGCGGAGACTTTTGTGCATACAACTCTGTGAGAGTCCTGCAAAAATGGAGTATATAATACCTTATTTTATTAGGGTTAGTGGAACCTTTGTCTGGTAATCGGAGAGCCTGGCAGCAACCACACAAACCATTTATACCTTACCCACAAAATAGAAACAAAACAAACTAAAAAATCGTGTTGTCAGTCTCGCGTCATATCAGAATCTAACAGCACTTTGAGCATCTCCAAGAAGCACATAATGTCTTTTTCATAAAGGTAAGGAAAATCCATTAATAGGATTAATCTGTGCTTAGAGGGGTGACCTCTCTGTAGGCAAAAATACTGTTAAATATGGTTTGCTGATAAATAGTTTATGATGGCACTGATGTCCAGCATTGCCATGATTATTCATGCTCTGTTACAGTAGATCTACTACAGACAAACTGAGCTCAAGTACTTAAAGGCTTATTTCTCAAAGTGAAATGCTCACTCAGCATCCAAGTTTGTTTGTGTAATTAATAACATTTGAAGTGACAGAGGTTTAGTACCTCGCCCACCACTTTTCTTTAAATGCCCTTTATATTTCAGAGACTCATTGATTTCTTTGTCAGTACCAATCAAATATACCATAACATTATTGTTCTGAATTTTTTAACACCTAAGTTACACTAATTGTAACTTATTCAGATAGGAACCCAGTGGAAACTGGTGTTATCTGTTAGGGGGTAAGGCAGCTGAAGATCGTGCTGCATCCAATATTGCTCCTCTGAGGTACACCTATTGTATGTTGAAGGTTGAATTCCACAGAGTGCCGATCAGATTCTGCTTTCAGTTATGCCTGGGTATATCTGAAATAACTGTTGACTTCAACTGAATTACTACAGATTTGCATTGATGTAACTGAGAGCAAAGTCTGACTTTCAAACTTGAACCCAAAATAAATCTATAGTAGCTTCATTAGTTTCAATGGAAATTCTATACTAGCAGTATGAATTTACATTGGTGTTACTATGCCAGCAGAATTTGGCCCACTGTATGTATGTGTGTTTGTAGGGTATTGTAAAATAAAATAAGCTGACTGATTTGGAGAAAATAAGAAGTGACAGCAATCTTTTCTTCAAAATGTCCCACCTGACTGTCCCTCACACTCCTTTTATTTTATTTACATCTAAGAAATTTGCTTTTAAAAAAATAACTCTTCATGCTTCTTGCATATCTCTATGCATACTAGTTTCCAGCAGGAGAGCAGTCAGAGCTACTCTTACAGTACAGTAATTCCCCACTTAACATCCTCTCGCTTAACCTTGTTTCGATCTTAGGTCCCTGCTCAATTACAGAACATGCTCCATTTAAAGTTGTGCCATGCTTCGCTATAACATCGTTTGGCTGCCTGCTTTGTCCACAGCTGGCAGTCCCCCCATCAGCTTCTCTATGCCCCCCCCAAGCACCTCCTACCCTCCAGCAGACCCCGCTGATCAGTGCCTTCCCCCTCCACCCCCCACCTCCTGCCTTCGGCAATCAGCTGGCTTGCGGCGTTCAGGTGGAAGGAGCGAGGATTCAGCGTGCAGGCTCCCCCTCCCTCCCCTGCCTCCCAAATGCCGCAAGCCAGCTGATTGCCGCAGGCAAGAGGAAGGGGAGGGAGAGAGGAGGAGCGAGGACGCTGCGTGAGGAGGAAAGGGGGAAGAAGAGGCAGGTTAAGGGTGGGGGCTTGGGGGAAGGGGTGTAGTGGGTGGGCCAAGGATTGAGCCCCCCTGCCCATGGTGCTTGCAGAGTAGAGGAAGCTGCCGCTGCTGCTGTGCACAGTGCTTCTCCTAGCCTACAGCACCT
Organism: Dermochelys coriacea; assembly: GCF_009764565.3. Taxonomy (NCBI): domain Eukaryota; kingdom Metazoa; phylum Chordata; order Testudines; family Dermochelyidae; genus Dermochelys; species Dermochelys coriacea. The sequence goes on from NC_050071.1 coordinate 44,338,830, forward strand.
TCAGCCTCCTTGTCTGCCTCATTGTCTCTAGTGCCAGTGGGCTGTTCCTGTGTGGGGCAAGGCGGTGGCACCTCCCAACTATAGTACTGTACTGCACTGTATGGCAAAAAAAATTTTCCCTGGAACCTACCCCCCCATTTACATTCATTCTCATGGGGAAATTGGATTCACTTAACATCATTTCACTTAAAGTTGCATTTTTCAGGAACATAACTACAACATTAAGTGAGGAGTTACTGTATTTCTAGCCAAATTGAAACCAAAACTACAAAGTACCAGAGATCTCTCAAGAAAGGATCTTTTTGTGAAATCTCCAGATAACTTTTTAGATCAAAAAGGTTCATATTAATTCTGATAAGATTTGAAGAAATGCCCAATCTTTCAGCTGCCTATTCATATCCCAATCCAAACACAAATAAACTTTTGAGGCTCAGTGAATCACTAGTGGTAGGGTTATAAGTTATCTAAGGTTTTACTATATGTATATTGCAGTGAGTTTCAGAGGCAGTTCTTGCACAGTTTTACAAACAGTCCAATTCTGCCAACCCTTACTCATGCAAACCAGACCTAATCCAAATTCTGTTGAAGTCAATGAGAGTCTTTGCACTGATGTCACCGGGCATTGGATCAGCTCCATATTCCGGTTTACATTGTGTTCTCTTAAAATGTATTTGTACGATGCCTACCTCTTCTCTCATCTGGGAGCTGTGCTATAATGCAAATTTTAAAAAAATACAAAAAATCTTTTAGAAATCAATAAGACTATTTGCATTAGTAAGGACTGCTTGTGTGACTATGGATTCTCAGGATTAGGTCCTAATAGTGTAGTACCATATCAGTGCAATATGCATGTATAGTTACACTCATTTTTTAGGTCTCTTTGGAGAGTGAAGGTGAAGTACTTGGTGATGTCTTTATCTGGCTGTAAAACTCTAATAACTGTATTACAACTAAACTGAAACTGCAACACCTCCCACCTGCCAGGATTACATCCTCCCAAACAAGAGGGTTTAGTCATTTTTCCCAAGCTTGTGTGGGAGGCTTGGGCACATATTTATTACTGTGTACAATGCTAGAGAAGGTGCATATGCATAAGGAAGAGACTCATTAACTCTATGGCAAATCTCCACTTCAAAGTACCTATTCTGTAAAAGGATCAAAAAGGTTATGTAACTCACAGTTTAGCCACTGCTTTGAAAATGTTAAAATGGGCTTGTTTTGTTCGTAAAGCAGACATAATTCCTGCTAATGGTGTCAAATACACTTTATATCGGACACTTTTCTGAAGAAAAAAATCCTATGTGCAGATCTTAGGGACTTGCAGCTTTTCAAATGAGTGCATGGACCGTTAGCATCCATTCAGCTGGATGGGCTTTGATCGTCTTTTAAAAGGAGCTAAAAAGAAAGCAGGCAAAGGGAGTGAGAAAGAAGAAAAAGAGAGAAAGATCTGCCAACAATTCAAATGGTCCTAATTATTATGCTATATATAACAAGCTAATTGAATTTGATTCCTTCCCAGCAGAATTATCATTTTCTTTCATTTTGTGTTTTATTAATTATCTATAGATCTATGTATAATTATTGATTAGATCTGAATTCCAAGCCTAATCAAAAATAATTCTTTCATTATGTAGCAGTTAATGGTATGTCAACATTTCAGTTTTCTAACTTCCCTGCTTTCAGGAGCAATTATAATCTCTGTTAAAAAAAAATCACTTCTGCATCCAGTTGGCAGCACACAAGGTTTGGGAATACATTTTATTAACAATTAAATAAATCAGTTTAGTAATTTGCAAATTAAGGGCTGAGCACTGATCAATATGCTTGCCCATGCTATCAAAATGGTTTGAGATGAATTTAGAATCAAAGTGTGATCTTTTTCCTTGTGTGGACATTCAATGCCTTTTACCTTGATTCAGCTGGTTGATTAATTATGGGTCTTATCATGTCTTTAAGATCAGGGGCTGTCTGGAGTGGTGTTGAAGTGGCTGTCCACAGCCCCAGCTACTGCTGTTCAGAATCCTAGCTGCTTTAGCTGCCTTTAAAGCTTTCATGCACTAGACAGTAATCAATGTGCCCTACTCGGCAACACCAGCCTTACCTTACAGCTACTCCTAAGTGTCACACAAACTAACCATCTGTGACACGTGGTCAGAAAGGGTTAAACATCCTGCAAAATAAGTAACCCTCAAAAGACATGTGGAGGGATAATGTTTGTGTATTTGTATATTTACATATGTATGAGTAGGGTCCACAGTGTAATCAACAGCCCCTGTCTATGCTGTATTCTGATAGTTCAGAGATCAAAAGAACGTTCTAGGGTGGCTGGGAGGGATAGCTCAGTGATTTGAGCATTGGCCTGCTAAACCCAGGGTTGTGAGTTCAATCCTTGAGGGGGCCATTTAGGGATCTGGGGCAAAAATTGGGGATTGGTCCTGCTTTGAGCAGGGGATGGATTAGATGACCTCCTGAGGTCCCTTCCAATCCTGATATTCTATGACTTAAATTAATTATAAATGTGGGATATCTCGGTATTCATCTCTCTTTGAAATATACTGTGAATGGTGGAGGAACAAGCAAATTGCCTTACGTTAATTCTATAGCTCAGTGTTTCCCAAACTTGGGATGCCACTTGTTCAGGGAAAGCCCCTGGCGGGCCAGGCTGGTTTGTTTACCTGCCTCGGCTGATCATGACTCCAACTGGCCGCAGTTCACCGCTGCAGACCAATGGGAGCTACAGGAAGCAGCGCGGGCTGAGGGACTCAACAGCAGCTAAACAAACCGGCCCGTCTTGGGAAACACTGCCCTAGCTAAATACTGGTGTTGGACCTCCTTCAAAGTCACCCTAATTACCTTGGGTTCCCGGAGGAACTCCCAACTTGTCGAAAAGGACATGAAATTGTATAAAAGATCGTGGGGTCCTGATTCTGTCATCTCAGATTGGCTAAAGCTTCATTGGGGAAAGTTTGAATTACAAGACGAATGTCCCAGTTATGCTGATATGCCCTGAATATAATATTTGGACATTTAACTATAACCATGAACTATTTCTTGAAGAATTCTTTGCAACTACAAAGCTCACCATCTCTGCTATGAATCTGAACTGCAGTGAATTGAACTTATGTCTGTATGTATATTGATCTTTTAACCATAGTCTCTCTCTTTTGTTTTTTAATAAATATTAGTTTAGCTAATAAGAATTGGCTGTAGCATGTATTTGGGTAAGATCTGGAATATTCAATAACCTGCAAGGTAATGTATCCAATCCTTTGGGATTGGTAGAGCCTTTTCTTTTATATGATGAAATAAGATTTTCAGAAATCATCATATTTACTTAGGTACCTGCATGGAGGCCTGAGGCTGGATCACTTTAAAGGGAACTGTGTTGTTTGGACTTCTGAGTAACCAATAAGGTAATAAAGAAGCTGTTTTATACTGGTTTGGTAAATATAAATATTGGAATATCCACCAGCTTTTGGGGGTTTGGCTGCCCCATTCTTTGCAGTTCACCCTAATTGAGTGACCACAGCTGGCCCCCACTGTGACCCCAGTCATACCATCATTGGCTGATTTCTTGTAGGCATCACAGCAGAAATGAGTCTAAAGGTGGGATTTGACTGAGGAAGTGTAGGTATCTAATGGATTAGCTCAAGGAGGACATGGTATTAGATCAAGCAGGGTACACATTTGTTCAAAGAGGGGTGGCATGGAAACATGGTTACTGTGGTCACAGTAGTGACATTTTTTAAAATGGCAACTTCTTACTGAACAGATCTGCCCCCAGTGGTAATATAATTTATATCCGCTTACCTTAAAGACTTGCATACTATTTCCTCCTGTAACCGTGCAGAGCTATAGGTGATTGAGTAGGATTCTCTTCTGAGATTTGTTATTGTTATTTATTTATTTTATGACAGTAGCTCCTAAATGCTCAAATCAGGGATTGCGATAGATGCTGTACAAACACACATGATGAAAACATGGTCCTTCCCCAAAGAGTTTAATACTCCAGCTTATGAAAAGGTTTCTCATGCATCATGCATGAGCACATCATTACTAGAATTATGTTAACTAAGTTATGATCATGGGATCTTTTTTACTCATGAAGGTGCATTATCCAAACTACACAACCAGGATGATTTTGCAGGCTGGCACTTAGAAAAATCATGACTCTTACACCAGAGTCATAGTTGGTGTAACTCCATTGGTTTCAGTGAAGCTGTCATAAAAATAAAGGGAAGGGTAAACACCTTTAAAATCCTTCCTGCCCAGAGGAAAAACCCTTTTGCCTGTAAAGGGTTAAGAAGCTAGGATAACCTCGCTGGCACCTGACCACAATGACCAATGAGGAGACAAGATACTTTCAAAGCTGGAGGGAGGGAGAAACAAAGGGTCTGAGCCTGTCTGGGTGATGCTTTTGCTGGGGACAGAACAGGAATGGAGTCTTAGAATTTAGTAAGTAATCTAGCTAGATATGCGTTAGATTATGATTTCTTTAAATGGCTGAGGAAATAGGCTGTGCTGAATAGAATGGATATTCCTGTCTGTGTATCTTTTTTGTAACTTAAGGTTTTGCCTAGAGGGATTCTCTATGGTTTGAATCTAATTACCCTGTAAGGTATTTACCATCCTGATTTTACAGAGGTGATTCTTTTTACCTTTTCTTATATTAAAATTCTTCTTGTAAGAAATTGATTTTTTTTCATTGTTCTTAAGATCCAAGGGTTTGGGTCTGTGGTCACCTATGCAAATTGGTGAGGATTTTTATCAAGCCTTCCCCAGGCAGGGAGGTGCAAGGTTTTGGTGAGGATTTTGGGGGGAAAGACATTTCCAAACAACGCTTTCCCAGTAAACCCAGTGAAACGTTTGGTGGTAGCAGGGGAAGTCCAAGGGCAAAGGATAAAATAGTTTGTACCCTGGGGAAGTTTAACCAAAGCTGGTAAAAGTAAGCTTAGGAGGTTTTCATGCAGGTCCCCATATCTGTACCCTAGAGTTCAGAGTGAGGAAGGAACCTTGACAGAAGCAGTGCTGATTTACACCATATGGAGATTTTGTCCTACCTGTTTTTTCTTGTAAATTGAACAAATTTGATGTGGAAGGTGCTGGGAGACATTAAACATGGAATCCCATAAGACCATTGTGAAGGAGCAGAGAGACCGCAGCCGGACACAATAGGGGTTAAAGAACACCTGTGGGTTCAGCTAGCCCCACCCTGGTATACCTGCAGCCAATGCCAGGCCTGGAGGGGGGAAAAAAAGGCAGCCTGGCTCAGTCAGGGGCTGATTGGCGAAGAGGCAGGAGCTGTCTATATGATTGCCTGAAGGCACAGACCTGCAACCTCCCTGCCAGCACGGTCACTGGAGGCAAGAAAGTTTTCCCTGGCCAAGGGGAACCTACAGAGAAGCCCCAACTGCGGGGCAACTGGACTAGTGAGGCTACGCCCCACTAAAAGGACTTGCATAGGGAACAGGCCAGGAAAACAGGCCCTGAACAGCTGGGAGAAAGATCCATCTCCCCTGTTTAGGGGTTGAGCAACACAGGATCCTGGGCCAGGACCTGAGGGGGAAGGAGGGGTCGGTCCCCCTACAGCCCCTCTAACCAACCATCTAGCCACTAGGCTGCCTGGCCACTGAGAGCCCTATCACAACCATTTGTACAGACTCACTTTTCAAAGCAGAATCACATTTTAATATTACTTAAATGTATATGTCTTTTTTGTATTCTGATCTAATCTTAGTTTCCAAATGATGTTTGAGTAAAGTTGGCCTAATGAAAATCAGGCAAATATTTTGTGTCATATGTAATAGGTAATGTAAAGTACATGTGCTTTAACTAAACCTCTAAAACGTGGGATAAAGAAAGGTTTTCATCTGGATTTAACATCCCAGTAAAACACACAGACCATCTAATGTTGCCAGTCCTGTCGGTACTCTTTGTTAAATTCTACACTGGTATGGGTTTGGCTTTGTACAATAATTCTTCAGATGCAGCAGACACAAGATTTTGTTTTTTTAGCTTTGATCTGAATAGGGAAACCACCATAATGACTGGAATGATATAAGAGAAAGATAGAACCAAAGCTAATTTCTGTAATGTTTCTTTTAAAGAGTCTCACTTAATCTAATCTCATTTTGGGTGCATTTGTTGGATGGCTGTAACTATAAAACATTAGCAAGTTAGGTTTCCCGCCACACAAAAACGAATAAAAATGTTTAAACTGGCTATTTCTAATGTCTAATATATGGTATGTGGTATTTTTAAGATTCTAAAAAAGCTTATGCTACTGCTCAAGAAAAGCAGTGAGTAATTTTATACAACCAGATCTATCTTTTCTGAAAACCAGGTATAAGAAACTCTTTCAGTATATTTATGTACATGAAGACATACACAGTATACTAACTTTATATTCTACGCACTCTTAATCATTTGAAAGATACAAGTAGGCAAACTTAAATTACTATGGGATTGAACTGATCTGGTTTTTTTCAGTGTTCTACGATGCCTTGTAATAGCTAGTACTGGAAAAAAAAGACAGGCGTAAAGAAGTGAGGGAGCCTCCAAAGAATAAATTGGAGGAAACAAAGGGCACTGGGATACCAATACATTTAATTCTCTACTGAAAAACAGTACTCCACTGCTGGAATAAGTATAGTTGGAGGGTGTATACATAATGCTGGTGGTATGGGGATGCAGCACTATCACATTAAATTGTCTAAATGCTTCTAAATTACAACATAAAACTATAAATCTTGTCTCCATATTTTTCAGAAAATGCATGCCGATACTCAAAGAAAATGTTTTTACTATTTTGTTTCTAAAAATTAATAGTATAGAGAAGGTAAATCAAAATTCCTATTTTTCCTGTTTGAAATGAACATTCAATTAAACTGAAAGACAGCAAATTTAAAGCTAATAATAATAAATATATTTTTACAGCACATAAATAACCTCAAACTTCACAGCATAAACCAAACATTACATGATGGGGGTTTCAAAGAAATTTCCACTTTGGCCAGCTTTTCTATAGTGGTGCACAATATAGTTTCTTGCACTTTACTTTGAAGCATCTCTTAGGTTATGTCTACACTGCTATTAGACACCCATGGCTGGCCTGCACCATCTCACGTGGGCTTGTGGGGCTTGGGAAAAGGGGCTGTTTAATTGCAGTGTAGACATTCGGGCTCGGGCTTCAGCCTGAGCTCTGGGACTCTTTCACCGCCCAGAGTCCTAGAGACCAGGCTCCAGCCCAAGCCTGAACATCTACACTACAATTAAAAAGCCCCTTAGCCTGAGTCAGCTGGCACAGGCCAGCCTCAGGTTTTAATTGCAGTATAGACATACCCCTACCGGCGAATGTCAGAGACAGGATACTGGACGAGGTGAGCTGCTGTTCTGATCCATCATGGGAATTCCTACATTCCTATTTATAACAGGTTTCAGAGTAGCAGCCGTGTTAGTCTGTATTCGCAAAAAAGAAAAGGAGTACTCATGGCACCTTAGAGACTAACAAATGTATTTGAGCATAAGCTTTCGTGAGCTACAGCTCACTTATGCTCAAATAAATTTGTTAGTCTCTAAGATACCACAGGTACTCCTTTCCTATTTATGATATTCACTTAGGCCCTGCATTGGGACTGGCTGGCATAGATGGGATTAACTTCAATGAGTATCTGCATAGCTGCAGGGGTTTAGTGAATCCCATGCAAGAGTGGAGCCTTAGCCAACATTTGTGAGATAATGGTACTCACTGTCAGAGGTTTGAGAAACATTGGTTTAATGTAATAAAATATATATAATAAATAGCAAAGAATGAATACTGTGCTATACACTGATCACCATATCCTTGGGATTTCCATGATGGAGAAAGCCTTAAAAGGATTTTTTTTTTCATTTTAGAATTTGGCCTGCAAGGCTTTTTTTGTGCGTGTTTTTTTATTTTTTAAATATAACATTACTGTAATGTGAAACCATTAACATTATAGATTGGAACAACCTACAAAGAGAACTATTTGGCAGCATCAAAGAAAGCAACAGTGATTATTGTTATTTATTTATTTATTTTTTCCCTGTTGAAATGCAGGTTTTCTTCTCTATGAACTACAGGGCCTGCTATTAAATCTCTTCTCATTCTTTTTGCATTCCTAGTATGTTAGTTTGAAGGAGATATGAGACAGGCACTGCTATACTTTGCTCCATACAAAAAAGCCTCAGACTGTATATCTCACAAGCTGAAGATAGCCTGTCTGCATTCCATAATTCAAAAAACATTAACATAACATGTGAATGAAGTCAGGAGAATATGTAAACCCACAGCTTGCAGTTTGGATACTTCTTCAGTTCTGACACCTCTGAATATTGCCCTGAGCACATCAGCCTCAAGCAAATTTCTGAACAGTAATATTTTACATGAACACAGCTCCCTTCATATTGAAGGATCTCTGAGTGCTTCACAAAATATATACACAGCTACTTCTGATGTGGAGGGAGGCAACCAGTAAGCAAGTTCTGCCCTGGAAAACCCCCACTGCTTATGAAATGCTACGGGCTTTTAAATCTAGTCTCAGAAGAATTTTAAAAGTCTCATTTGGAGGACCCATGGGCTGTAAGGTGTATAGTATTGCATTTATTCTTGAAGCATCCAAGTACCTAGTGGGTATTCTGATGTCTTAAAATACCCAGTACTCTGAAAAGTGAATTCCATTGATTTCCTGTAAAACTATAAGACACTCTGCCTGCAGGACAAGCAGAATTTTAAGACACTAGGATTCTACATCAGAAAGTTAAAGGTCTCAATCAGCACAAGCTGAAATCTGAGCCCATGGCAGTCAGTATTACAAACATCTACCTTGATTCTGTGAGCTTATGCACATGAGCAGTCTTGGCATAGTCAATGGGACAGTACACATGCTTAAAGTTAATCATGTGAGTAACAGTTTTCAGAATTGGGTCTTAATGCTTAGAGCTCTCAGGCGCTAATCTTGCACGTTGCCCTGCATGGAATACTTTGAAATCAATGGGAGTGAAGTACCTAAGTACCTTTGTGAATCTGGCTTTTGTCCCTTTTGCTTTGAAATTACTTTAAAAGAGACATCAAAGCAATGCTGCAATTACAGAAAATTGCAACACCTTATGAAAGTTTTCAGGGGTGATCATTATTTTAAAATTGCTAACATGAGCTAAATAAAAAAAATAAGTAATAATAATTAATAATAAAATTAAGTAGCCTGCTTTAGGTTTCTTTCTTTTTTTAGATTGTGCGGCAGGTGAATGCACTACTGGCAGGAATTGTCAAGAATAAGGTTAAAAAAACAGCAAGATACCCTTGTCAGCAGCTACCTGTATTGCAGGTGAGTGGAGCCACCTGTCAATCTGGCTGCATGTAATCTACTGATGAAGGTTAATGGCTCATCAACACAATCTTCAATGGGGAATATGAAGAAACCCCTCCCAGTCTGTTCCAACAGAGATTATAAAGCGGTTCAAGGCATGTATAGGGAAGAGAAATAAAATGGTAAGGGTTTGGGAGGGGAATGATGAATGCAGGCTCCTCCCCCCCCCGCCCCGATTCTTTTGTTAGGCTAGTTGAAGAAAGCCTTTTTCCTTTCGTGGTTTGGGCAAAGGGACACTAACAAAGGGACGACATCTTCATTTGCTCATATAATGTTTGTAATCAAACTACATTTCAATCATGATAGAACTGTATCTTAGGTGTTCAGATTCCCTTGCCTGGTTGCCAATTGTCTATGCAGACTGTCTTTGAAGTTAAAATAGGATAGCTGATAAGACATTGCATTGCATCTTCAAAAACTGTTAGAACAGCAGTTCTAGACACTACTTGCAGCTTTGCTTTTTCTACCAACTAGAACAAACTGGGGCCAGAGCATTCTGATTTCACAACTACTTCAACCCAGGGGACAAATTAATGGGGAAAAACTGTCAAAGCAGCACATAATGGGAGAAAAACGGTCAAAACAGTTCATAATGGGGACAGGTTTATGGGTGCTGCTTCAGGCTATAAGCAAACTGCTTCAAACTACAGGCCTAGCTGGAGCTGCAAACTCTGTGGATCCATTCCCTCTCTGTCACCTAGAGATGGCAGGATCATTCTTTTTCTGCTTAATTGGAATCTAAAATACCTAAATGCTAAGTGGGCAGAGAGAACAGTTTTAAAAAGTGTCAGTCTGCATCTCCTTCTGTCCCCTATATGGAAGGGTTGAGTCAGCCTCAGAGAGAGAGCCCAAGAGTGCTGAGACTGTTAAGTTTCCCATAGAACCGAAGAGATCTGTTTATACACAGGGATGGATGATCTTCTGAGGTCTGGTTGGAATGAAATCTTCTCAGATGTGCTTATTGCAGAATCTATCATTAATTTCTAAAACACTAAACAACAAAAGTATCCTTTTCTTTCATTAGGCACCACAATGCATCAGAGCATGAGTTTAAAGCTTCATGAGGAAAGGAAGGAGGGGATATGTTCATTAATAATGATCTGACTTTTGGGAGCTGTGCAAAGCCTTATTTGGGGTTGTTGTGTGGGTTTGTTTGTTTTTAAAAAGCACTAATCTTTGGAGAAATATTTAGTGTGCCTGTTGGATAGAGCTAGAGCAATAGAACAGAACACAGCACTGCACAATGACTGATGGACCATTATTTCTGCCTGCTCCCCTCCCATTTATAGTCTGCCAGACTCTTGGAGGAAGGGAATTAAAACAGGCCATTGCAGTGGAACAACTTTTCTTTCCCAGGATCTGATGGCTGAGTTGGTCTGACACACCTAATCCCCATCGTTTAAGCAGTCAGTTTAGGGATTGGGGGCCTCCTCACTGTGCATGATTTATACAATGACAAAGCACATTCAGAAGGTGCCACTGGGGACAGAAACAGTGAGGGTTAGTTGGAGAGTGCTGAAGTGTATATTTGTAAGAGATGTTAACATGATTATTTTAAAAGATTATAAGTGAAAGTTTAAAAGAAAAGGAGATTCTTAGTGATAACCATTTGTAAAAGATTTGGCATTGCTGTTTAAGAGGCATAAGAACTTTTGAGCATAAGAAAAAAGACATGTTTAGGTTTGAGCCTTTGGGCTAGCTACCTATTGAGAAGGTGGGTTCAGAGTAGTAGAATATCATTCATGCTCCTTGACTGTTGACAGAGGGAATCAAATAAACTTGCCCACAAAAAGTGTTAAAGTCCCACCCAGAAAGTACTAGAAGGGAATTGCATCAATGGTGTCTGGAGGTTGCAGGAGATTAAACCCTAGCTTTTTCAAAGGTGCCCCTGAAAAAGAGAGAGAGGCTAAAAGACAGGAGGTTCTCTGAGGATGATGAATGAGAAACTGTGGAAGTTCTGGGAGTATGCTTTGTTTTGTTTTTGTTTTTCAAAGCACTTTAAGGTGAAATTTAAAATAGAATTTTCTAGGAGCAGTTTAATATTTGGAGATGTTAGGAGGATCTGAGCAAGTCAGAGCTGCCTGTTAAGGCAAAGATAACATTGCAAAAATCAAACCCCTCAAGAAAATCAGCCAAAATAACTCCAGTAGCTATTTTATCAGCAGAGGAAGGTACAACACACACACACACACACCATCCATGCAAATGCAAATTCCTCAGAAGAACAAAACTGCAGTGAATGGTTGGGTTATTGATTGGAAAAAGATATTCCTACTGTCTAATTTTGCATTCAGAAACAATAGTGTAATTATGACACAGTTTCATTAGATGTGTATTCAGAGTGGAGGGAAACACCTCAGTCCCATTGGGTTGGGGCAGGAAATGGGTTTAGGTCCCACTTTGTGGATTGGGAATGCATCTATTTAGTTTTTTCATCTGGTTTTTTCTTAAAATTTAAAAAATGGAAATTCTATATGAAAACTATTAATGTGGTAGGAAAACTCAGATCTGAAATGCATAGAAGACAGATAATTCAGTTGTGGAGTCCCATGATAACCCAACCTCTGCTCTGGTGCCTGTCTAGCAGAAGAAGGATTTTCATTGCATGATTATGAGATTCTGATCAATGTATCATCCTATTCAGCAATTTTCCTTTACCAATATGTGTCAGATGTGTAAAAGTAGGGAAAGAGCATAAGAAATTAGTAGATTTATGAAGGGAAATGAAATATTAATACTTAAGAATTACAAGACATACCGCAAGGTTGTTTGAAAAAAGGGAATTGAAAAGAAACTGAATACTAATCCTGAAAATACTTAAGCATACACTTCAAGTTCAGCACATGCCTAAGGGCTTTGCTGATTCTGGGACAATGGGAATACTGTTTGTTGTGTAAAGCCTGCGCTCAATCCAGTAGAATGTGATTGTAAGATTTGTAACTTTTCAGTCATTGCTAGTGTGATCATTAAGTTCTGCAACCTTTTGCAAACTTTGTAACTTTTAGTCATTGTTAGCATAGCCTTTTAAATTTTGTAACTTTTGTAATCTTTTCAGTTACCATTTGTATAACCTACAAGTTTTGTAACATTCCATCACAGGATCAGGGAGAGTGTGAACAAGGGATTGTATGTGGGACTCGGCAGAGAGGAACTGCAAGGAGAAAAGAGCCGGAGACAGGAGCGTCTGATGTAATCTGCCCTGAGAAGGCAATCACGGGGTATTGTAAAGAAAAGAAGAACCCACTATGCATCAAAAGAACGAGGTCTGGGAGTGCTTCTCGGTGAGGGACACAGAAGGAAAATTCAGTGTACGTGAAAGGAGCTGCCCAGTTCCAGTAAAAGGAAGAAGGCACGCACACAAGCCCCCTTCTTCTTGACCTGCTCACCAGCCCATATCCGTGACTGCAGGTGGACACACCAGATCTACTATGCTTCGGCTTCTCGGCTTTCTCTATTGTCTCCAGTAACTCTCTGCCTGCGTGTGAGTGTGTGGGTGCATGAGGGTATGAATGTGATGAACACGTGCATGCATGAATAAGCTCCATCCCTTTTCTATTTGATCCAATAGCAGCATTTAATAAAACCAATATAAGGGTAACCCTGGGTTGGTTTCTAGGGAAATTGAGGTAACACTCTTGTTGTTAAAGTTAAGTACATGAATTTGAATAATCAAACCCCATGCACTAGAGGGCCCTTGACAAGCCCCATGCACTAGAGAGCCCTTTAGTGTGAAGATGAAATGAGTTTCATGCAGCATTGTAAATGCATAAGGCTACAATTTAGTCATGGAATCCATGATTTTCAGGGACCTGTGACTTCAGCCTGCGGTGGTCGGGAGTTGCAGGGTCCCCTGCTGTCTGTGGGGTCAAGGAGCTCTGGGGTACCACCACTGTCTCTGGCAGCTCCCAGAGCTGCAAGTTCCGAGCTCCGGCAGCAGCAGGGGAACCCCCAAGCCCTCAGCCACCGTGGGCCCCTGCAGGTGCAGATGCCAGGTGTACTCTGCAGGTCCCAGTCCCCAAGCGGTGTGGGGACCCACAGATCCCCATTTTGTCAGGGATATTTTTAGTAAAGGTCAGGGACAGGTTAGGGCTTTCACGAATTTTTATTTTTTGCCTGTGACCTGTCCCTGACTTTTACTAAAAATATCTGACAAAAACTTAGCCTTATACATGCACTATCGTAGCTGTTTTATTCTGCCAGATGTATAAGGGTCTCATTTTGTAGGTGTATATGGGGTGCAGTAAGCAAAGGAGCAATATCAGACTGTTGTTTTGGTTTTTATCATTTATTATGTCTACAGTACCCAAGGCCATATAGATTCATAGATACTAAGGTCAGAAGGGACCATTCTGATCATCTAGTCCGACCTTCTGCACAACGCAGGCCACAGAATCTCATCCACCCACTCCTACGAAAAACCTCCCTATGTCTGAGCTATTGAAGTCCTCAAATCATGGTTTAAAGACTTCAAGGAGCAGAGAATCCTCCCTCAAGTGATCTGTGCCCCATGCTACAGAGGTAGGCAAAAAACCTCCAGGGCCTCTTCCAATCTGCCCTGGAGGAAAATTCCTTTCCGACCCCAAATATGGCGATCAGCTAAACCCTGAGCATGTGGGCAAGATTCACCAGCCAGATACCCAGGAAAGAATTTTCTATAGTAACTCAGATCCCACCCATCTAATATCCCATCTCAGGGGATTAGGCCTATTTACCCTGAATATTTAAAGATTAATTAATTACCAAAATCACATTATCCCATCATACCATCTCCTCCATAAACTTATCAAGTAGAATCTTAAAACCAGATAGATCTTTTGCCCCCACTGCTTCCCTTGGAAGGCTATTCCAAAACTTCACTCCTCTGATAGTTAGAAACCTTCATCTAATTTCAAGGCTAAACTTTCTGGTGGCCAGTTTATACCCATTTGTTCTTGTTCCACATTGGTGCTGAGCTTAAATAATTCCTCTCCCTCTCCTGTATTTATCCCTCTGATATATTTATAGAGGGAAATCATATCTCCCCTCAACCTTCTTTTAGTTAGGCTAAACAAGCCAAGCTCCTTGAGTCTCCTTTCATCAGATAAGTTTTCCATTCCTCGGATCATCCTGGTAGCCCTTCTCTGAACCTGTTCAAGTTTTAATTCATCCTTCTTAAACATGGGAGACCAGAACTGCACACAGTATTCCAGGTGAGGTCTCACCAGTGCCTTGTATAATGGTACTAAAACCTCCTTATCCCTACTGGAAATGCCTCTCCTGATGCATCCCAAAACCACATTAGCTTTTTTCACAGCCATATCACATTGGCAGCTCATAGGCATCCTATGATCAACCAATACTCCAAGGTCCTTCTCCTCTTCCATTACTTCTAATTGATGTGTCCCCAACTTATAACTAAAATTCTTGTTATTAATCCCTAAATGCATAACCTTACACTTCTCACTATTAAATTTCATCCTATTACTATTACTCCAGTTTACAAGGTCATCCAGATCCTCCTGTATAATATCCCAATCCTTCTCTGAATTGGCAATACCTCCCAGCTTTGTATCATCTGCAAACTTTATTAGCACACTCCCACTTTTTGTGCCGAGGTTAGTAATAAAAAGTTTAAATAAGATTGGTCCCAAACCTGATCCCTGAGGAACTCCACTAGTAACCTTCCTCCAGCCTGACAGTTCGCCTTTCAGTAGGACCCGTTGTAGTCTCCCCTTTAACCAATTCCTTATCCACCTTTCGATGTTCATATTGATCCCCCATCTTTTCCAATTTAACTAATAATTCCCCCATGTGGCACGGTATCAAACGGCTTACTGAAATCTAAGTAAATTAGATCCACTGTGTTTCCTTTGTCTAAAAAAATCTGTTACTTTCTCAAAAAAGGAGACCAGGTGGGTTTGGCATGATCTACCTTCTGTAAAACCATGTTGTATTTTGTCCCATTTACCATTGATGTCAATGTCCTTAACTATTTTCTCCTTCCAAAATTTTTTCTTTTTCTAAAGATCCTCTTTAGCCTTATTAAAGACTGAGGCAAAGTATTTGTTTAGATATTGGGCCATGCCTAGATTATCCTTAACCTCCACTCCATCCTCAGTGTTTAGCGGCCCCATTTCTTCTTTCTTAGTTTTCTTCTTATTTATATGGCTATAGAACCTTTTACTATTGGTTTTAATTCCTTTGCAAGGTCCAACTCTACTTGACTTTTATCCTGTCTCACTTTATCCCTACATGTTCTGACCTCAATAAGATAGCTTTCCTTGCTGAGCCCTCCCATCTTCCACTCCCTGTATTCTTTCTGCTTCTTCTGAATCACCTCTCCAAGATGCTTGCTCATCCAGCTTGGTTTACAACTCCTGCCTATGAATTTTTCCCCTTTCTTTTGATACAGGCTTCTGATAGCTTCTGCAGCTTTGATTTAAAGTAATCCCAAGCCTCCTCTACCTTTAGATCCATAAGTTCTTCAGTCCAATCCACTTCCCTAACTAATTTCCTTAATTTTTGAAAGTCAGCCCTTTTGAAATAAAAAAACCCTAGTTACAGATTTATTTTTGTTAATCCTTCCATTCCGCTAACTGAATTAGCTCATGATCACTTGAACCAAGATTATCCCCTACAACCATTTCTTCTATGAGGTCCTCACTACTCACCAAAGCCAAATCTAAAATGGCATCCCCTCTAGTCAGTTGAGCAACTACTTGATGAAGTTAATCAAGCTATTGATTAATCAAGCATCAGCTATCACATCTAGGAAAATCTGAGCCCTATTATTATTACTAGCACTGGTCCTCCAGTCTATATCTGGAAAGTTAAAGTCTCCCATGATCACACAGTTTCCATTAGTATTTACTTTATTAAAAACATTAAAAAGGGCTCTATCCATATCCAAATTAGATCCTGGAGGTCTATAGTACACACCAAGCACTATCATAGGGGAGGCTCTACTAGTTTTCTTCCCCAATGTAATTTTTGCCCAGACGGACTCCATCTTATCCATTGCATCGCTTCTTATTTCTTTACATTCTATTTCATCATTGATATACAATGCTACTCCACCACCTTTGCCTTTATTTCTGTCTTTTCTAAACAGCACATACCCTTCAATACCTGTAGTCCAGTCTTGACTACTATTCCACCATGTTTCTGTTATTCCTATAATATCTGGTTTCACTTCCTGCATCAGTAGCTCTAGTTCCTCCATTTTGTTACCTAGGCTCCTCTCATTGGTGTACAAACATCTTAATTTTTGCTGTTTGGCCTCGCTCACATTCTGTACCTGATTAGGCATGGTCATTCTACAGCCAGTATGACCTATTAGACTGGTATCCACACTGGCCTTCCTCCTTATGTCCATTCTCCTACCCACAGCTGTAACCTTTCTTACTTTGTCTTCTTCCCTCTCAATGCTAAAATCCGGCATGGAGATTACCTGGACATCTCCCCACCATCTCCCCCAAATTCTTAGTTTAAAGCTCTCTTAATCAGTTGTGCCAGCCTCCATCCTAGAAGTCTATTTCCTTCCCTACTCAGATGAAGTCCATCTTGAGAGAACTATCCTCTGTCTATGAATGCCTACCAGTGGCCATAGTCATAATCTTGTCACACCTTTGTTGCCCTTCTGTAGGAACAGGCAGAATCCCACTAAAGATCACCTGAGCCTCGATTTCCTTAAGCGTCTTCCCCAGCCTAGCATAGTATCCCTTAATACTTTCCAGCGAGAATCTAGCGGTATCATTTGTTCCCACATGAAGTATAATTAGGGGATTCTCTTCTCTTCTTCCTTGCCCTTTCAACTTCAGCAACTGCCTCCTGAGCCCCTTCTTCATTTCCCATCTCTGCAAACCTGTTCCTGAGCTCTATTTCTCCTTCACTAGCCCATCTTTTCCTTTTAGTCACATGCTTCCATTGACCACTTTCCTCACCCAGTCTCCCCTCAAAATTCTCCAGCCCTGCTTCCATCTGTAAGTCTGAGCTTTTCCCTTCAGATACCTCATGTCTTTGCTCCATCATCTGCTCAAACCCTTTCCTAAACTCAACCAGACTTTCCACCTGCATTTCCAAACCTCGGATCTTTTCCTCCATCAGCTCTATCAGATGGCATTCCATGCAGAAAAATCTCTTACCAGGTTCCCCCTCCAGGATCATGTACATACCACAGCTTCCACATCCTGTCATTCTCATTGTGTCTTCCACTACATGAGTCACTCCCACTGCTGCCTCTGTATCTGTCATCGCCTTCCCACCTAAATCCTGTTAATCTGGGAAACACAAACCACACCAAACCACCACCACCCACAGCAAAAACAAACCCCAAACAAGCACCACAATACAAACTCCCCTTGCAAACTCCCCTGTTTACAGCTCTGATTGATAGCTCCTGTGCCATTGCAGCTGTCTGTGCCGCTGGCTGGCTACCTTTATAGGACCCCTAATCAGAGAAGCCCCGCCCCCTAATCAGGGCTCAGCTTCTCTCCCAGCACTTAGACACTTACCTTGATCTTTTAGTTTTCTGTTATTTGCCCCAAAGAGCTTACAACATGATTTTAGATGCGACACAACCAGCAAGGGAAATAAACACAAAGGGAACAAAAAGGATAGAAAGACAAGTCCTACAATAATATTATGTGATTCAGTTAGGGCAGGTGCACACATTGTGTGTGTAAACTAATTTAAAGAACCATCAGTCTGTCTATATATTGTATAGGTGTGAACTGACTCACTTCATGTAGATGACATGTTGGTAATGGGCTCTTAGGTGGGTTTTCTTTTTTAAATATAGATAATTTTGTTCATTCTTTTTTCTCCGCTTTCTCTTATTTCTTGGCCAATGTTTACATCACCTGACTCTTTTTCTTGGTTTAAAATATATTTTAGTGTTTTACTGGCTTTTTTTCATATATCCTGTGAATGTATGTGGTTTCACATGTTGGGGAATTGAAATACTAATTAATTATATTTTTGTTGATGAGTTAACTGCTGTAGACAAATCACACATAACTTGACAGTATGGAAGTTAAGCCTCTATTCTTTCGGGAGATATAACTTTTTTATTATAATTATTATTACTTGGCATGGGAACATCTTCCACACACCCCCATTCTAGGCATGCCTGATTGCTGGAGTTTACCCCCATTAGAGAGCAGGCCCAAAGTATAAAAGAAAAAAGGATTCAAAGATTAGACTAAGATATTCATTACATGAATAGAAGAGCATTCTGCACTTCCTTAATAAAAAAGTATGCTATCTACCTGGAATCGGTAATATTTTCCTCTAAATTATAACGCATATTTTAAGAAACTTTACAGCACAGTATCATGCTCCTTCTTAAACAAATATCACTGGCATTTCATGATCAAAAAGAAGTGCAACAAAGTCACAGCAGAATCAGTGACTGGTTACTTTTTTGATGGAAAATACTGGGCTCAATTTTATTCCCTCACAAGGCAATAATACAATCCCTATTGATTTCAATGGGAACAGAGTTGTATCCACCATCATTTTGGCTCACATCACTAAAAGTCAAAGCAATTTTTTTGTTAGTCTGAAACAGAAGGTCTTGCTTTTTAATCTTCAGTCCTGCAATCAGATCCAGGGGAAGCATCACCACCTAGTGCATAGGCACTGGACAGGGTATATTAGACCTAGGTTCTCCTCCCCACTCTTCAACTGACCTGCCATGTGACCATGGGCAAGTCACTTCTCCTTTCTATGTCTTTGTTCCCCCTACCACCATTTGTGTCTTTAGAACATCAACTCTTCAGGGCAAGAGCTGTCTTAGTATATGTGTGGGAATAATAGCTAGCACAAATGAGCCCCAGTCTCAGTTGGAGCCTCTACACACTTCTGTAATATAAAGAATAAATAATAAATTTCATGCCTGCATGAAGCCCATCAGCTTCACTGCAGTTTTACATAGGTGCAGGGGTTTATTTGTGTTGTTCTTGAGTGCCCCGTGAAGGCACACCCTGTGAAAATGCTTGCTGCCTATTCTCTTTTTCAATTTAAAATATTTTTTACCATGCAAATCTTTTGAGATGAAGATTTTCTTTCTTTTCTGTTTCTCTTACAACTGTGTATTGGGAAAACAGAGTTTTATAACCCTTGTGCATAATTTCCAAAGCAGTATATTCATAGGACAAATGCCAATAAGCTAGAATGTTACATAAATAAGAATGCTATAAATTAAGATCAGGCTATTTACATAAAAACTTCAGTTTGGGGTTTTGCACAATAATTCATTTAAAAGTATTTTACAGTATATTCAATACAGAAAAGCAAGGTCACCTACTTTAAACCCTTCCTTTTATAGCCCAGAAGTTTGGAAAGCAAGATTTATTTACTTGTTGGTAAGTCAACTTTTGCTTGGTTATGACCAATAAACTCTAAAGTCACTACAGCTGTAGTTTATTTGGCAGTGAATATCATTTCAGCTACCATGGGCTAATAGTGCTAATTGTCTAATGCCATTATCATGATGAAAAAATGTTTCTGGGTTAAAACGTTATATTAGTCTCCAGTGATTAGAAGATCTATTTCTTTCTTGAGGGAAGCAAATATCTTTTGATTAATGTTACTAGGTGTTATATGTGCAAATTGAGAGTAAGAATTAGAATCCTCATGTTTCTCTAAATGCTCTGTGGTTACTCAAGCCAAATTGAGACCTAGGTTGTAAATCTATTGAAGTCAGTAGCATCACACCAAGAATGAATTTGGCCCTTAATCTAAAGATGGTCCCTATTTGTGTAGTATTAAATGAAATCTTTTCCATTACGGTGGTAGTCCCCACAGTTAGATGTACTTGGCTAAAGAACCTTCTTACGGTACTTACAAAGAGGCCTTCACTGGCCCACGTCCCGAGATTTTTATTCTTTTTGTTCATTCATAGGCAAATTCTTATGGAGCTTAATGAGCATTCAGATGAAAAAAGGATTCACTGTTTGGATGGGTTCTGACGGCATTTACAAAAAAGTTCAGGCAAAAGATTGAAAAGCAAGTTTAAAAAGGAGCAAATTAGTTTTGTATCTGCATTTAACTAGAAAGCTACAGTAAAGAAGACTTTGCAGAAGATTGCAAATTTGTGTTTTGTCTTGATCTACTTCTTTATCTGGCTTTGTCCTTACAAAGGCATAGGTGAGATGATTTAAGGATGATGATCATTAATGCTAGTCAACAATTTTCATTTAAAATATCTTTTTGATATAATATGGCTTGTACAATAAAACAAACATTTCCAAGTAAATGTCCATTTCCAACACTTTTCTCCCCATTATTTGGAGGAAGCAACTGAAACATTTTAGACAAAATCAGAAATTTTCTCAGTTTTTGATAGTTGAAATTGAATAATTTTGGCAATAGAACTAATAAAAATGGTTTTGGCTGATTTATTTTTATTACCAAAAGGCATTTCCTGATCATCCAGTTCTAGTAATCACTGATTAATGAGGCACTATTCCATAGAATACAAAGAAATTTATTACTTTGTATTCTATGGAATACTTTGTGGCTGAAATCTATCACCACATATGTTTGGTATAGGTATGCCAAAACTGAATTATAATTGCCCCTGGAGCTGCAACTAGACTATTTTGTTAGATGTTTATTATGGAACATGTCTTCCTTTCATTTTGCTCAGCAGTTAACATATGTGTTAGAGCTGTGCTGGTAATTTGCAATATATGATGGCTTTGTTGAATTTTGCTTCTTTTTTCTGTTCATGACATACTCATGATTAGATCATATTTTTTAATACTTTGTTCAAAATGTTTTATTTCCATGTTAATATATCACACACAATGCATGGTCAATATTCAAACTTTCAAATGTGTAGTGTTCTAGTTAGTTACAAAAGTCACCTATTATTTCTATTCCCTGATTGGTATAACAAACTAATACTAGAATATTAAAAATGACAACTGAATATGCAGTTCAAAATTTGCTTGAGGCAAATACTTAACTATCTTACTTTACACTTAAGCTTCTTTGTACTAGCAAAGCTTTGCCCCCTCAATTCCATCCCACACAGTCTCATTCATCCCCAATATCCATTTACCGCTAGTAAATATAATAAAGAATCTTGAGAACTAGAATTCAAGAGCCTCCATTTTTGTAGTTAAGTGAAGAAGTCTACAAACCCCATTCAGTCTCTTTTGATTCGAAAAGAATCTGCCTCCATTAAGTACCTCTCCTATAGCAGTGGTACACTTCTCAGCAGTATTCTGCCTCTCAGTTTAATGGAAGTATTTAGAAGAAAATTCAAAGGTGATGTGTTTCTTTACAAACTAGAGAGATTTTTCATGTGAGCTAGCTTTTTTGATCTCTTCATCCTTGAACGTGTCCCTTTCTTAGATGAAAAAAACTGTTGGTAAATGCCAAGTATTAGACTAACTGAACAACTGTTACTATTATAATTTGTAGCCTGTGCTACAGTCCTACTGTAGAAGATGAACGTATTGTCTTTATAGCTATTGATTATGCATTTAAAATAAAAATGTAAAAATTGATTGCTAATTATATTAGGTAATGTCTCGTTTTGTAACTTTACAGAAATATGTCCCCCTCAAACATGCGAATGTCACTCCCAGTGATTTTTATGGGGAGTTGGACATTTAAAGGCAGAATTTTTCTCTTAATTTGCAATGGAATAGTATTTCAAAAATGGATCTGAATTTTTCTTAAGTTAACAGGTTTTTGGGTCATCCTATTTTCAAAAGGTGGAACTACTGTATTTTAAGGGGCCTGCTTCTTGTATCAGCTACCCAATTATAAATCATAAATCAATTAAAATCAGTGGAGCTGTTCTGGTATAAGACTAATGTAAGAGATAGAAGGGTAATATTCCAAGTGCATGATTGGTATATTTCATATCTACATCATGACAATGAAGACTAAAAATGTAGTGTTAAAATGTGATTAAGTAAATATTTGTTGTTATGTACACACATATTTATTTGTTACTGAGAATGTTTAGGTTTATATGTATCACGGTGACTGGAATACTGATTACAGATGCAGCTTGGCTCCTGCTAAAGGCATGTGTAGGAAGGAAAGGCCAATTGAACTTTTAAGATAGACTTTTTGTAACATTATGACAGAATTGATGGTCTAGTGATCCCTCACAGCATTTTTCTTCCAAAATGAATCCAGTTCTTGGCCACTGTTTTGTGACATGCCATCTTGATTTAATGTACAAAATGCTTGAGCTCTAAGTTATGTCTATAAAGCTTTTTCCTTAGCTTTGGGTTTTAAATTCTATCTCGTAATAAGCACCTCACTTCATTACAAGAGAATGGGATCATTTGACTATAAATTACTACAGAAGTTACTGTTTCTACCATTATGGTGTGGACATCTATTTGCTTTGCATCATCACAGGGTCAGGGGTGGAATAGCGAGAGACAAAACAATTCACTGTAGGCTTGCCTTTGAATACTAAATCACCCTTTATGGGCAGGATTGTATTGCTAGGGTTCAGGGTTAATCCAGATTAAGACCAATTTGACCAGTCTTTCTATGAAATTTTACATGCCGTAAACTCAAACACAGAAATATAAATCATACTGAGTGGCCTCTCTCTTTCTCTAGAGCAGGGGTAGCCAACCTGAGCCTGAGAAGGAGCCAGAATTTACCAATGTACATT
The DNA here is from genome assembly GCF_009764565.3 of Dermochelys coriacea. Lineage (NCBI taxonomy): Eukaryota > Metazoa > Chordata > Testudines > Dermochelyidae > Dermochelys > Dermochelys coriacea. The sequence continues at coordinate 44,361,855 of NC_050071.1, forward strand.
GCCAAAGAGCCACAGTAATACATCAGCAGCCCCCCATCAGTTCCCCCCCGCCTCCAGCTCTTCCCTCCCACCAGCAGCCCTGCCGATCAGCACTTTCCCCTCCCTGCACCTTATGATCAGCTGTTTTGTGGCATGTGGGGGGGGGAGGAGGAGTGAGGGAAGAGCAGGCTCAGAGGAGGAGGTGGGAAGGGGTGGAGTGGGTGCAGGGCCTGTTGCAGAGCCAAGGGTTGAGCAGTGAGCGCCCCGCAGCACATTGGGAAGTTGGCACCTGTAGCTCCAGCCCTGGAGTCGGTGCCTACACAAGGAGCTGCATATTAACTTCTGAAGAGCTTCCTGTGGCTCCGGAGCCACAGGTTGGCTACCCTTGCTCTAGAGCTCCTTGGCCCAGTTTATGTTAAACATAACCCCTTTGTCTCTCCCATCTGAAACCAACACCTTTCTTAAAGTGTTAAGTCTAAATAGATTCAGCCATAATTAATTAGCTCACAGCTGGTAGTTTCACTCTGAGCTGCCTCAGAATCCTGCCTGCGGATTAATTTTATGGTGTACCTACCCTGACCCCTAGTTTGGATTAAGGCGGTGCGTGACTAACAGTGCTGCACTGTAACTCCCCTGTGTGGATGCTGTGGGCACAAACTAAAAAGTTCCCACTTAGCATTAATATATTCCTGTCTAAAGAGAACTATTCTAATGTAAACTAGAAACCTTTTAGTTCACATCCACAGCATCCACACAGGGAAGTGATAGCGCAGCACCTTGGTGCTCACTGCTATTCACAGCCACATAATCCAAACTATGGGGCAGTGAGGGCATGCTCTTAGGCTGTTGGCTGGCTTGGTAGGACCTCCTCCTAGGGACACCACTGGAGCAAGTCATTGTAAAGACATTGACATTTGATTGACCATATGTCTGTATTTGTTTTTCTTCTGGGCTACACAATCTCCATGCATATTATGAATTAAATAACAATTTTTCTTAGCAAGTGAGATGCCCTGTGGAAGGTGCTAAAGTGTGCATTGATTTACATCTTCTAAGGAAAACATAACTTTTTGGGACACACTAAAGTCATTATCATATATTTATGCAGAATAGATGCAGTACTATTCATATTTACCTCCTTCGAGAGCGTGGTTAATGAACATCACTGCATAAATCAACTTGAAGAATCTCACTTTCTCTATGATAAACATTTTCTTAATCCTTTGGAGAGAAATATTAATGAATAGGCTGACTTTTATCGCTAGTGCAGGTAGCAATAGTTAAGATTGTAAAAACAGTTGCCATCATATATACAGCTCAGTCATAGAATATCAGGGTTGGAAGGGACAGTCATCTAGTCCAATCCCCTGCTCAAAGCAGGATAATCCCCAATTTTTGCCCTAGATGGCCCCCTCAAGGATTGAGCTCACAATGCTGAGTTTAGCAGGCCAATGCTCAAACCACTGAGCTATCCCTCCCACACAATCATCCCTGTTAAAATCCCATGAACTTTATATCAGGTATACTGCAAATTAATTACTTAGCTTTCAGTATAGTCCCATATCATCTTATCTCCAAGAGGAGTTGTTTCTAACCTCATTTGTGAATGAGGGAATTTTCTTTCTATCTACATCTTGTGAAAGTTGAGTGTCCAGTGGCTATTAGCATGCCTACAGTGGAGGAGGAAAACGTATGCAAAACCTTTGTTGCTGCTGAAATGTCCCTAAGAGGAAAGCCTCACAAAGATGATCATGTTTATACGATGGTCACAAATGAAGAGCCTACTCTAAACAGAAAAAAATACCCTACAGATAAATATCTGTCTGTTAAATTACTCAGCAGCTGAGTTAACAAGGCCAGCTGAGTGCCAGTTTTTTTGACAGTGGCTTTTCTAGATACTGAAGCTTTAAATTATCACCTAGAAATCAAAGATCCTCTTGAATCCAAGAGTGGTTGACACTACTACTTAATTGTTACCATCACATCACTATTAGTATTTGAGCTCCCTGGTTAGAGTTTTTGTAAATTAAAGCTTTTTCTTCCATTAAGACTACATATGTTTTTTTGTCTGTTTTTGATTTTAAAAGGAGAAACTATAAATCAGAATGGAGACACTCATACCCGCTGTAATAAAAATAAAGAATAAAGATAAATACAAATATTATCCCTCTCTCTGCTTCTTTTCCTTCAGCTATCGATGTAGTAACATTTTACAAATCACACACAAGCACATACACTGATCTGTTTAAAAAAGTCACCCCTTTGTTCAGCCACATGAATGGCTCCAAAGAGTAATGAATTTGAAATTGGAAATCCATTGGCCCGTATACTATGTCAGCAGCAGTCACTAGCAGTCTGAGTCAAGAGGTGCACATCCTTGGAGATTAATTTTCCGGGCTGTCCGCAGTAGGAAAGGAGGGTGTACAAATATAGTTGTCTGCATAGTATGCCAGATACAATGTTCTTAAGAAGTATAGAGTAGTCCCCAACTTTTGTTCTGAGCACAAATTGGCATGGGAGGAGTAAGGTATTCAGCAAAATGGGAACTGTTGTAACTAAGTGACAAAGCTGAGCTGTAGGACTAACTGTGGCTGATGAGAAATTTCAGAAAGAAATGGCAGGGGTAAACGCCTTTCACATTAACCCCTTAACTACATGTAAGTCTAACATTAGCACCAGTGGTGGGGCTGAGAATCATACTGATGGTAATTTAGAAATAACTTATCTAACTTATTCTTCAGCATCCAAACTTGCCTTCAGCTAACTTTCCAATCAAGAAATGGAAATGAATGTGTGTGGGGGGTCTCAATCAAACCCACTCATAATTTGAATATTAAATCATCACTACTACAGACCAAGAATTAGTTCCAGAAATTATCTGATGAATAAACTTGAATAATTAATTTCAAGATATTGTGATCTGTTTGCAAACAATTCATGAATGGAGAAAGAGACCCAATTCATTGAATGGAATATATCATTATTCACGTGCGCTCTAATGAACAATTTCTTTTGCTTCTGATGCCTTCCTTAATTCTCTTAAATAGATCACTGTCTCCTCCTCTAATAGTATAATGAAGTAAGAAATGTCTCTTCACTTCTCTCTGCCAAACCATTCCAATTTATAACATAAGACTAATACACAGTGGATATTTTTCTTAGATGGCTTAGAAACTGAGGGCCTGTGGTTTTCTAACAAAATGATCTGAGGTGTATCTGTTCTGCCATCAAAAGTACTCAGTCATGATGGGGTGTAGATTTCCCCCAGCGAGCCTGCTACAGATGTACACAAAAGTTCATGATCCCCTATTGAATGGAGGCTTTCTCGTCCTGTCCTTTGTGAGGGGATGGTGCACCTTACAGTCAGAGCTGCTTTATTTATATTACCAATTCAGATCTCTTTTTCGTTACCAGATCATTCATGAACCCATCCATATTTGTTTAAATATATTCACTGTTCCTAAGATGAATAACTTGGCAAATAATAATCATGTTATGGGTTGTTTGTGAACTATTCACATTAACTATTAACTACTTGCTAATTGTTGTTCAAGATCAATGGCTGGTCCTTGATGGCAAATTTATACATTTTCTGCTCCTTGATTGAATGATAAAACTTTTAAAAGAGGAAATAAGCTCTAATTTGAGTCCTCCACTCTACAAGTCAGCAGCAGTGCTGTGAAGGCCAGTCCTGCTCCCAGAGCCCTGCTTGGGTTGGGGATGGGCCAGGAGAAGGAGCTAGCCTCTCCCTTCTTTTCTCCTCCCTCATCCCCCAGTTTGGATGACTAGAGAACTGAGAGGAAATCCCACCTCCTACCTACTGTGCTATAGAGTAAGTCCTCTAGGAAGCATAGAGATGACACATGTCCTATACATGCTTCTTGCAGTCTTTGGGTTTCCTGTGACAATTGCCTGCTGGGGACAGAAACATGGCAGTCTGGAGCAGGGTAGTGGAAGGCTGCAGCTGCACTGAGTAGTAGAATGTATGTTACCTCATTTCTGTACATTCTATTTATAGTTCTATTAATCATAAAAGGTTTATTTTGACACTGATTTCATCAGTAAGATACTGCAGGGTACCAGGAGTAAGGGGAACAGCATTCTGGAAGACCTGGTGAAAGAGGTAACATTGCAGTGGCTGCTACAGAACCTGTGCAAATGCAAGTAACTCCTCCACCAGCCCTGAGAATCAGGAGAAATGCTGAATGTGCCTGGAAAAGGTTCAAACAGCAATGTGAGTGGTATATGAAATCCACTGGGGCAAATAAACTGGAGGACGAGTAAAAGATTTCTCTGCTCTTAAGCTAAAGGTGAAACACTGCAAGCAGTGATACAAGCAACAAGTAAAGGAGGGGGAGGAGGAAGGGGAAGCAACCCTTCCCACCTGCCTATTCTCACTATAAATATGAGCTGTCAGTGATCACAGGGGTGTTCCTGAAGGGGACACAGATTGTGGCTCCTGAAGAGATGAGAAGGAAAACATAGCAATGAATTCATGAAGGGCATCTGGGAATGACCAAATCAAAAAGGAGAGCTAGAGAAGTTGTCTTCAGGGAACAGATGAATAGTGTTATCAAAGTAAGGATGAGCAGATGTGGAACATGTCAGAAGTACAGAGATTTCCAACAGAAAAAAATCAATGATACTACACAAACAATTTGCAATTCCATGGGACAAAATTGGAATTGACATGATTATCTAGTTATAATGGACTCTTTCTCACTGTCCCAGAAGTAGTCATACTTGAAGATACCACAGAGCAACAGTTATCAGGCACATTCAGTCTGTATTTGCACATCATGAAATTCCAAGAACAGTAGTAATTGACAGAGGACAACTGTTCAAGAATAAGGAATTCCTGAAGTTTTCTAATGTGTAAGATTTTTGTCATGAGACATCTAGTTCCAGATATCCTCAAGCCAGTTATTAGCTGAATGTGAAGTATGTATAGTGAAGAACTGGTACAAAACCCAATAGATGCAAAAGAAGAGAGCTACACCACTGCAATGTGGAAAAGCCAGTGGCTGAACTCCTCGACAACAGACATACAAATACTCAGTCATCAAATATGGGACAAAAATATAGGCTGACTAAGTAGTCTGTGATAGTGAGGAAAAGACTGGGCCAGTATAGTTAGATAAAATATTATAAAAAAGGAGCAAAACCTCTTCCACAGTTAAAAATAAATTTCGGTGAGAATTTGGCAAGATGGGCACTGGCCAGTCAAAGTCACAGTGATCAAAGGGTCATTTCACTCATACTTGTTGCCTTCATCTGTGATCAAACTCTTATGAAGGAATAGTAAGCATCTGCTCAAGATACCTGACAACTGGGCTGAGACAAGTGAGGTGAGAGCAGACATACAATTCACCAGCTGACCCTGTTGTTAATGATGAGACTGAACAGGCCGTTACAGACAAAGATTTGCCAAAAAAATTTGCAATATGGCAGATCTGGAAGATTGCTGATATACCCTAAGACTGATGTTAAGTTTCTGTTAAAGCAATCTGAAGGGCTGTTAAGTTAGTTATTGTACTTGTTATAGTTTGATAGTTTAACAGTGTTTTAGTTCAGTCAGTAACTTAGAAAGTAGTTTAAAAAGGGATGATGTGCATCCTCCAGGAAATGTAGAGATGGTACATTTACTGTACATTCTTCAGGAAGTATCCTGTTGGGCTGTGAGGAGGAGTGGCTTTTCCTCTGCAGTCATTAGATGTGGCAATGGAGCCTGGCCTCAAGCATTCCCTCTGCCTCTAGCTGCTCCTCCGGCTGGATCTGAGCAGGGAAGGAGCAGCCAACAGTAGGAGCATGGGTCTGTTGGGGGCAGAGTGATTGGGTTAAGAACCCCAGGCTCCTCCAGCTACCCTCAACTCACCGTAGCCAGACCCCAGCAAAACTACTTTTCCCCGCCAAAGACTCAACTCCTCACCCCCTGCCCAGCTTATCCCTGCTCTCCAGAGAACCTCTGCTTCCCAGCCAGCCCTCAGATGCCTGGTTCTAGTGCTGCTGTAGTCCTCCAAACCCACAGCAGGTGCTAGCTCTCTCTGTATTTGTGACTTACCCTTTTACTCCCAGACACAGGTTCTCAGTGTGGGGTTTTGGTTTGTTTGTTTTTTCTATTTGCTTAGGAGTAGAGGCTCAGGATGTACTGCATCTACAGCAGCCAGTAAGTGGCTGGTGCACGTGTAACTTAAGTAAATCAGAAGGTGTGAGTTGTGCCCCATACATGACTAGGTCAGCAGTGCCTGGTGTAAGTACCAAGCTCTTTTGAAAATCCCAGTTGAAGTGCTGACTCCTTAATCACACCCCAGAAGTGCCCTCTTATACAGTTAATCTCCACAGGGAACTCTAACAAGCTTTTCTGAAAATGCCCTTAGTACCATTTGGGACACAGAATAGGCAACTTGCACCCAAGCAAACTTTTGAAATTTATGACACAGCATCACAAGTGCTATACAGTCTAGTGGGAGGACACAAACTATGAATTTTCATTGTCACTTTTACTAATCTAGTTAAAGTAGTTGAGATCAGTAAGAAGTGCTACAAATGTGCTCTCTCTCTGTAAATACATATATATATATCATAAGGATTTTTTGTAAAATTCTATTTTTGCTGAGTTAAGAACTGTTATGCACAGCCCAATTCAGAACAACATGTGATATTTATGAGAAAGAGATAAAAGACAAAATTTAATAGCTTCAATCCTTGGTAGTATTTCTTGCTCTGGTAACCACACAGAATTTAAGCAGCTTGTCTTAAACTTAAACCAAATTGAACAGAAGAAAGGAAAAGATAGTACTGATTCTCTAGCCTGCCAGAAAGATCTTTGGAATTTTGCAAAGGGATGAATTGTTCTCTACCCAGGAAATACTCTCTCAGGGTACAGCAAACTCCACACAGCAAAGTTTCCATTGCTGGACTTCTGGATGTAATAGTTTGGAAGGGGACATGCAAGAGATAATATTGACTGGTAAATATTATCGTAAATGAGAAAATTTCCATGGGTTTGCATGTGATGGTGGTTATAGCTGAGTCATATCTCTTTCTGCTTTCAGCACTCTGCTGCTCCATCCACACAACATGGAGAATTGACTCTGCAGAGTAGGACACAGGATACCAGCTGTCCCAGTAGGAAGTTAGAATAGCATGCAGCTGAGTGAGGGCTCTTTTTCTTGCACTTCCTCCCTGTTTTTGGGTTTGGCATTGGCTCAAAGCCTGCAGCACACATGGAAGCTCTTGCAAGAACTTTACTGCCATTGGCCATCTATATCGTCCATGCGAAACTGCTCAGAGAAGGGAGGGGTGCAGGCTGCAGTGTAGATTGTTGCTGCTTCTAGCAACTTTAATTTAGCCAGATCTATTCATTTGGATATCTATCTCTTCTGCTGAGACAGTGCCACAGTGGTTGCTCCCTGGTTTGCCCCCTCCCCAAATGAACCCACATGGAACTCCACCCATCATAAAAGGGTTTCTGTGGCATTTGTGGGAGAAGTGAGAGTATGCTGAGGAGTTGTTGCTCTCCCCCTTTGAGCCTTCCCACCATCAACTCATCCCTTGGGATCTGGGTGTCTTATGAGAAGTGAATTTTGGACACACTGAAGAAAGAGGAACAATAGGGGGACTCCTTGGTGTAGGTACTCTCTTATGATAAATGTTCATATTTTGCAGACTCTGCATTATTGTAAGACTTTTTTCTGAAGCAAAGTGAAAAAAGTAATTTATAAAATCATAGGGGAAAGTAATGTGTCAATATGAGGTTAGAACATTAGGTACAGAGATTTGTGTGTGCTCTCTATGCAAAGAGCATCAAAAGCACTAATGACAGGTTTCAGAGTAGCAGCCGTGTTAGTCTGTATCCACAAAAGGAACAGGAGTACATGTGGCACCTTAGAGACTAACAAATTTATTTGAGCATAAGCTTTCGTGGGCTATAGCTCACTTCATTGGATACATACATTGGACTGTAGCCCACAAAAGCTTATGCTCAAATAAATTTGTTAGTCTCTAAGGTGCCACATGTGCTCCTGTTCTAAAAGCACTAATGTTTGCATTGCTCTTTGTGAGGTATGTTGAACTAAATTCTAGAACATTATTCGTTCTCAGGTTCTGGTCAATTGAGTTCTTTCTGGCTGTCCGTGTGGTGGAACATTTTGAGAAGCAGGACATAAAGATTTGGGGGAAAGGATGGTCTTATTGGGATAATGGACTGGAATTTATGAGATCCTGATACAATTCTCAGCTCTGTCATGGACCTTGGGCAAGTTTAGGTAATCTCCCTGTGCCCAAATTCTCCATCAAGTAAATGAGGAGAAAAATACTTTACTGCTTCCTGGGGTTGTTGTGAGCACAAGTGTATAAATACAAGAATACACTGAAATATGGTGGTGGTGGTGCATAAGTACAACAGTACACTGAGATATGATGCTATAAAAACCTAAATTCTGAAAATTTAGTCTGAAAATGTTGAAATACTGTTCTAGACACTCTGAAGTCAACAATATCTGTGAACAATGGATGCTATAGGGTATGCAGCATCATTGTCCCAAAGCTGGGCGCAGGAAAGCAAAGGGGAGGAGTAGAAAGAATTCACCATTGTGAGCAGAGGCAGAGAGAGCTTCTCCTTGCCTGCCCTCTCTCCCTGAATCCTAGCTCCTATTATGTTCATAGTAGAATGAACTATTTTTCTTTAAGAGGGAAGGGGGACAGAGGAAGGAAAGATTTTTACAGTGACCCTGTAGTCAAACTGCATAAGAAAGACTCCCTTTTTGCGGACAGTGTACAAACTCAGTCCTGTTCTTTGTTTTGTCCTATAATGTCTTAGAATCTACATGTTCTTCCTCATCATTTGTCAGAGCAAAGACTGACACAGAAAATCATCATTGGCCATGGTTCAGATGCAGGATTTCCAGTAAACAAAAATTAATTAGGGTACTTACTTTATCCTCAGCTGCAGTCGATCAAGTGTTTGTTAAAAGATTTTTGTGGACTTAATACATTTCTGCATAGTATCATGGCTAAGATCTCTGGAAATGGAACAGATACATTATTAGTATGAAGTGGAAGTCAATGAACTCCCATAAAAATAGAATTAACTAACACATGACAGAAAGCTAGCATCAGAACGTAATGCCATTATAATTTGCATAAGAACATCAGCCAGAGAGGAAACTATTACTAAAACACTCAATAAAAGAACCCTATAACAATGGAATCTGATTTTAAGGAAATGGACATTTTTTTATGGTCTGTTCTGTGTTGCAATGGCTGATGTAATGACTGGTTATACTGCACATTGCTGAGGTCACTCAGCAGAGTTTGAGCCAACGCCCATTATTTTAAAAATCCTTCCATTACTTCTGGGGTCTGAATTCTTGAGTTTTTTCTCATTGTTGAAAAGAGTCTGTGTGAGGTCTAGGAGTTGTCTCCTTTTATTCTTTTTTCCTCCCTACTTTATAATTTGTTATTTTCATCTTTTTGTGGCCCCTCTCCTTTCATCCACTCCCATAAGCTATCACATACTCCATGTGCAAACGTTCACTGTGATGTCTTGGAAAGATAAAAGATGAACAAGTAGGTGGAAAAAATATTTTGCCTTTTAATTTACTTTAACTCATTTCATTCACCATCAGCAGAACTAAGCTCCCATTTACACCTCCCAGACACATTCTGAAATGAGACTTACTTCCTTTATTGTGGAATTCTCGTAGACTAGAAAAGATATCCATAAAGTATGATGCATTTTGCCTCCTCCCAGCATATCTCCATATAAGTGAGGAGAAGCAATATGTTGAGTTTAGTTTAATATGATCCAGAGAAACCCCCTTTGTAGAAATGCTGATTCTTACTAATACAATTGTTTGGAAATGAGCAGTGCTGTTGAACTTTGAACAAATATTAATTAATAAAATTAATAAAAATTAATTAAATTATTTTTATAATTTTATAAAAATAATTATTTTTATTAATAAAATTAATAAAAACATAAATTAAAGCACAGTGAGATGTGGATAATTTCTATCGGTCTTTAAATAATGTAGGTATTTCAATTGCATCCATGTCATAGCACAAAGGGGTGGCATTTAATTTACTGCATAGCTGGGGCCCTTCTTCGACAGGTTGATGAGACAGAGAACAGGTTGATTCATAACATTGGGCGTTGTGTTTATATTTTGTTCATCCTAACTGCATGTGGTGGAACCTTTGTCCAGCTGGGCAGAAGAAAAGGGATTATTACTACAAGGACTCCCTCTGCAATTGGTGGCAGAGGGGAAGGGAGGGAAAGGTTTACCTGGATGGAACAAGGAGGAATAGGCAGTGGCTGGACCCAGGTGGGAGGGAGTGTTGCTCTTTCAGTTGATATGGGGGAAGATATTTATACTATGGTCAATGCTGGCGAATACTTCTGGACTGGGAGCTGTGGTCTCAGATGCATGGGAGGAAGGGGGATCCACCCACCCAGTAAGGGGGGGACACCAGGCTTGCATGGTTTAGGGAAGTTGGGCTGCCCACTGCATAGGTGGAGGGAACTCATATAGGGACCCCTCTCCCTGTGTGAGTAGTAGAGGTCATGTGGGCTGGGGTGTGGCAAACCCTGTCATCACAGCACAACAAGCATGGGGGTACAAGTCAAAAATTGATTGATGTTATACATGCTGTTGCAACAGAGATTGTTTTGACCGCAATTCGAAGGTTACAGGGTGCTGCAGGACAAACAGTGCCAGACAGGGGGCATGAGCTACTTCTTGAACCCAGGAGGAAATGCATAATTTCAATGAGAGACACAGTCATTGCAGACAGGGGAGATAAGAGTTCAGTGGAGACAGGCAAAATGGGTATGGCTGGGGAGAGCATGGAGTTGCACCCAGCGGTGAGTCCAGGGACTGAGGAGGGACAGGATGGTGCAAGGGGGAATGATAATGTTAACCCCCTCTTCTCTGATGCTGTATTTATGGATCACAAGGGAGACACTGGCATGGCTCGAGGGAATTGTCCCCTGCTACATGTGGGGAAAAGAAGCAGGATGGAGGGAGCAGCCATCCCTCCCCCGGCAGGGCAGGAGCAACTGAAATAAATGAGGCAACAGCTTTAAACACAGGGTTCCAGGGAGGATCTGCTGGGTTTGGAGCTCCTGGGGTAAGCCTGCTTCCTGCTGAGGTCAACAGCTTTACTTAACTGTTCCAGGCTAATTTATAGTTGTTACAGAAGCTGGGGGCTTCCCTTGGTGGGAAGGTTGGCAGATGTAATATTGGTCATTCAACCTTGATTCAAGTTCAGGATGCTGGAGATAACCTGATGGGGAAGCCCCCAAGCAATGGGGTAGGAACCATTAATTCCTGGGAGGAGTTGTGTGAGCAAAAAACCAGCCTTCTTCTCCACCAGGCAATGTATGTACATGGGATAAGATCACTCTTCAAGAGGCATCGGGGAAAGTGGCTTAAGACATTGAGGGTTCCATGGTGGTCAGTCGGAAGTATGGTTATGCAGGAGAGTCAGACCCAAGGGTGTGCACTTTCTCTAGACTTCTAAAGATAAGCTAATGCAATGTGAATATATAGAGATATATTGTCACTGCTGCACAGGGAAGCTCTGACAGAAAGAAAGCAGGACAGGCAAGGCAATGAGACATCCAAATGACCAATGGTGCTATAACCTGGGAAAATTAGAAAGCTGTTTTGTTAATCTATATCTATAAGTATGATCTCTGAGAAATACCCAGAGAGAGATCAAGCATTATTCAGATATATGGACATAATTCAGCAGGCATATAATACATGAGTATGGCTTGGTCTAACTATGATGAACAACTTAAATTATGGGCTGCAATGCAACCAAGAACTCAGTAGGACATACCACATCATACACTGTGGTTAGAATGAATGATCCAACGAGGGCCTGGTGTTCACACCAACAGCAGCCTATTTATTCCTCTGCAAGCCCAGCAGAGATCCAATGCATACAGTAACATTTGCTGGGCATTCAAAAAGATCAGGGGTTTCTGGAGCAACTTAAATGTAGACATGCTTGTAAGATGCACTTTGTGACCTAAATGGCCTGCGTTTGCTATGGTAAAAGACAGAGAGTAAATTAGATACCCCTCACACACCTCCCAGTCCAGGCATAGCTGATGGGGGAATAGGAAAGGGGGGCAGAAGAGCTGACAGTAGGGGTGGTGGGAAAAAGCTTAATCTTCGGCTAAGTTTGAGTTGAAGGGTACTCTTTTGGCACTACCCTAACAAACGAGGGGTTTACTTCAGAGTTCAAGATTCCATATACCAGGGTAAGAAGTCATGTGAAGTCCACAGACAGCTCGGGTCACAAAGTAAGAAAACATATACACATCACATAGGAAGTAAGAACTAAGAGTTTCGGACCATTTAATCATTTACTTATAGAGAACATATGGGTTTCTCTCCTGGGTTTAGTTTAGTTAGGAGAAGGCACCTGGTGAGCATCTCTTGATTCACTATGTGTCATAGCCACCGGGCAGTTCAGTTTATGATGCAATAGACCTGAATTTATGTTCAGGACATATCCCTCCTTCGATGAAACCATGCACATGGCTAGGACTTGTGGCCCCGGGGCACGGTTAGTAAATTGTGACATCATCTCCTTTTTGATTGCTGCTCATGTGTCCTTTTGATCTTAACCTTTTGGTTTCCATTTTGAGGGTCAGTTTTATTTGGATAAAGCATTGTCTAGGGGATCTTTGCCTTGGCTGGTGCTTGGAATGCCTTCCATTTCAAATCAATTTAATCAGATGATCCCAATCCTAATCCTAGAACTCAAGGCTAGAGAGGGAAGCAATAAACATTTTCTATTTCCTTTTTTTTTTGCATTATTTTGGAGATATCCATACCACTAAGAAATTTTCCAGTCAATGTTCTTTTCTGTACGTCTAAATGTAGAATGAATGTAGTTTGCAACTTTCTCCCAGTTCTCTCTAGAATTAGCTACACCTGGTCTCCTAGAAATCAAGTGCCAACAAATCATGACATTGTTTATGATAAATTCCAAAGAAACTGTGAGTGAAAATATAAACATAACAAAGACTCAATGGTACCAAATTTAAAGCTCATAATATTAAACCATCTGATAGTTAGCTGGGAGACAGAAATGTGATACGTGAAAGCAAAGAATTGAAATTAATATTTATCTGTCTGGCAGAGCATGAACTGAAGTTAATTTTAAATAATGCCAACATCAGTTAAGTTATCTGGCCCATGCTCCTGGTCTCTGTCCCTTCCCTACACACACAAACACTTTTCACTCGAACAGAAATGACAAACAAGGGGCTGGGAGAAATTGGCATAGCTGCATAGAAGCCAATAGACCTATGATGACTTGTATGAGCTGGCCCATATGTCTGGAAATACAGAACATTAGCATGTAATTCCATCAAGTCCGCTGGAAAATAAATTGGGATTACAATTATATCCAAGTCATATTACTTTCAAAGTAAATAATTGTAAAACAGATTTTTTATCTCAATTTGTACTATGCAAGAGACATACATTTTTTAAAATCACTTTGTCTTAAAGACATTAATTGTTACAGTAATTTTTTACTTAAACAAGCATTTCTTGATTGCTAGATAAAATTGTATAGTTTATATATCATATAAAAATATAATCCCAGATAAAATTGTCACACTTAGATTTAATATTACAACAGAAGTAGATGATGCAGAAAATAAAAAAAATCTCCCCCATTATACATATATATGGCTTTGTTCATTTGTCAGTTTTTATTCCCAGATTTTAGTCTGACTCTGAAGGGTTTCCTTGATCAATCCTCAAAGAGGCTAAATTGATTCAAAGCCCAAAGTTGTTCAGCATAGAGGTAACACAAGAATTTTGGATTATACATGTTGATCCTCTGACTTCCTTGGATCCTTAAACCACATTTTGCTGCATGGCAATAAGTGGATGGTGGGCTGCAGTGGGGAGTATAGGACCGTGAATTCAGTTTTAAACTGGAGAAGAAGGAAAGAAAAAGGTGGTGAAAATTAAGAAAAGAAAATATAAGAGGAAGGTGGAATAGGAAGAGAGAAACAAAATTTAGCCCCATCCATTTGAAAAAAACACCAACATTGAAACTGTTCTGATAACCTTGCACAGCAATCTACTAGAGTTTTATGTCCTTATTTGTTATGATTTCTCCACAAATCCTTTTATTGCATTTATTTTCTATCACTATCCTTTCAACATGGAATGAAAAGAAACGTTTTGAACATTTTTGTGAAAATGTTGCAGAACATTTTCAAATTGAAACCTGAGCATGTGTGTGTGTTGTATGTCCATATCTGTTCCCAACCTGGTGGTTAGAGCACTGGCCTGGGCTGGGGGAGACTGAGATTCAAGTCACTGTCCTCCTTGACTCAGAGCAGAAATTTCACCTCAGATTACTCAGGCATAGCAGGGATCTGCCCCTGGATCCTCCCTCACATAGTGGGCCAATGCCCTAGTCACCAAGATATAGTGCATCTTTCTGCTACTGCTTCCTGATGAAAATGTCATTGAAACTGATGCATCTCTATGAAATGTTTCAGCTTCAACTAAATGAACTTCATCTAAATTTTCTCAATAATATTCTGACCAGCTGTATTCATAAATAAAGCCTTCCAAGCTGAGAGGATCTTCCAAACATCAGATTATTAATATATAGCAATTATTTTGCATATGTTTTATATTTTTAACATGTCAATAATATTTCATATGTTTATGGCATTTTCCATCTGTGCATTTCAAAGTTCTTTACCAACATTTCTTTATTAAGCCTTGCAATATCCCTGGAAATAAGTGTTATCTCATTTTCCAGATGAGATAACAAGGTGCAAAGATGTTAAGACCAAAATGTTCAAAAACTTTGGCAGGCTAAACTAGGCTTCTTGGTGCTCAGCTAGAGGCCCAGGTGAGAGCTGGGCACTGAAAGGTTTTTCCAAACTGGGTGCTAACTTGGGTGCCCAGTGGCTTGAGTGCACCAAGAGACATGGGGATGCCTGTCCAAACAACAATTTCAGAAGCACCCAGGGTACTCAAAGATTAGTCCCAGGAGTGAGAAGTTACTGTGCTCAAAGGGCAGTATGCACATGGCTGCCCTGCAGTCTGTGAACCCTTCAAAGAGACAGCACACAGGGTGGGTGAGAATCCCACACATAGAAGGGAGAAGGAAACAAAGATATAGAGCAGGCAGCTATGATTTACTGGGTGGTTATAGTATTAGTACAAAAAGGAGGAAGAGAATCAGGATAAGAACTAGGAGGGGGGCGGGGAGGAGGAAATGGTTGGGTCTCGCATATAAGGGTTTGGAAGGTTCATTTATAGGAGAGAACAGTGCATGGGAAGGCTCCAGTGCAGCACCTGATGGTGAACATCATGAAGCAACTGGGGGAAAGGATGCAACAGGATGATGAGCTGAGAAAGAAGAGGGAGCTGAGAGTTCATCCTAAAGTATCCATGCACCTCACTCAGCCTCCTCGCTATAGAGCCTTTTCATATAATCATCTTATACATCATCATAAACACTTCTGGCATCTGTCAGTCTGCTGCCTCTGAATGTCTACAAGACTACCGGACTGCCTAAATGCTGTGATCTACAGGGTTATAGACCCCATTAGATTCCATATGTATGTATATGCAGATCCAACAGCAACTTAGGCTGGATTTCTATGCCATGGTAAACTTTCCATCTGTACTAATCATTGTACATAGCACATATCTCTCTCTGAGAGGCCCAAGTATGACATGATCCTGGTTATCCAGTCATCATGTTTAAAAATGCTGCCTTTGCATTACGTACAGCCAATATAATAATGGAATAAGTATGTTTTCCTTATTTTTATGACAGCGTAGGCTCCAAGAGTCCTAATCCACAGAGTGCTTTATCAGCCTGATAGGAGGGTTCTTCTTCCTTCGATTGTGGCAGAACAAAATATATCATATAAATAGGAAGGGTGAATGATGCCAAGTGATACATGGAATGAACAGTGCATTCCTCATTACCACAGGGTGTTAAATAAACATGGTACCTCTCAAACAACTGATTCAGGCCTAATGATGACTGAGACCAGAATCTACATTCCTTACTGGTTAAACTCCCACTGAAGTTAATGAGTTTTACTTAAGTAAGGATAGTAGGATCAGGCTTTTAAATACAATAACTGCTGCTAAATTGGGATGCTAATTTCACCAATCTTTTTCCTATTGAAGACAATAGCAAAATTCCTATTGACTTCAATGTCAGCAAGATCAAGTCCTTAATGGAGACACAGTTAGCTGATTAGGTGATGGTGATGTGTTAGCTGAGTTTTTGGTGGTGGTAGAACAGAGAGTCAGATTGTCATTTACACTAAGGCCCCTTTACATTGCTCTGGCAGTGCTAAGGGGGCTTAAAGTGTGGCTGTAAATTACAGTAATGTAAATGAGAATCTGGCTCAAGGTTTCTGATACACTATCAGAATACATTTTTCATGCTTTGCCATATTGTACTTAATATAATAAACCCATTTAAGGCTCTATTTTGCAAAATTAACTTGATCTGATATTTGCTAGATTGTGAAAGTGATTAATCATATTTTACATATGGATGTCTTGAAGCATTTTGCTCATTTTTTAAAAAAGCAAATCATCTGTTTAGTATGGTCAATTAAATCCTGTTCACTACAGTCTGTTAAAAATAGCAAAAGCTAAACATACATGGTTTTTAACAAACAGGACTTAAACATCACAAAAATGTAATAAAGCAGGTACTTAAGACTGGCATAATGAAAAGTGAAGGTTTGTTTAACTGCATTTTTTAACATCTACTCTTCAATTCTATGTTTGGTTTTGGCTTTAAAGTAAATAATTCTCCTAGATGAAGTAATAAGAGAAAGAGAACCAGGAGCTGACCTATGCTGAAAAAATTTATTGCAAAAAAACTGGTGGACAGGAAGGAAAAAAAATCCACTTTAACTACAAAACAGTAAGTGCTAAGACTTTAATAGCTTTATTGCAATGAAAATGTTTTTCATAGAGTCAAAACAGATTAGTTGCGTGGAAAATATTAAATTCTTCTACTAAGAACCAAATGGTGAACATTTCAGTTAATCTAAACAGATTTATAGCTCCCATCATACAATGTTTTTCAGCTGGAGTGTATCCTCTATGATGCTTTGGCATTCTAGTCCTGGAACAAAATACCTTGGAACAGTGTTCAAACTAGAGAAAAAAGTGATCACATTTGCCCTCTCCTTCCATTTATGTTTCCCTAATTTTTCACAGCTCCCCTTTCTTTCACCCCCTCTTTACTTTCAAACCAGTGCTGGTGAGAAGTGTGGCTCTAACATACCCACGCACTGAGCACTCATGCAGAATGTGGAAATCACAGCCTTTGCTTTTGCATCTCTAGTCATGTGATTGCACTCATTTGCAGTGTGTGCCAGACTCTCACTAAAACATATTTGGGTGAGATATGACAGAACTCTGCCACACAGTCAACTTGGAAGGTGCAAAATTGACTATGGTATATTCCCTTGTCAGCCTAAAGCAGGGACTGTGTTAGTTTAACAGAAGAAAACACAACTTTTTAAAAAGAAGCTCATTAATTATCCTTTTCCTTGATTCTATTAATCAAACAGATATTTGATTTCAAACTTTTCTAAGCATTGCCCTAGTTTAGTAATTTTTGCAGCTGCTATGTATTTCTGCCAGCACAACCAGGCCTGTGTAAGTGCTGAGTATTTCCCCCAAAGCCTCCATCCATATTGAAAACAGACTCACACACTGAATGTTTAATGCAGAATTGTTTCTGGAAAAACTGCAGTGTCAACATAAAATGATATAGAAGGGAATGACTTTTTTGCTTTTACATTTTTACACTTTTAGATTTCTTTTAGAAATCAGTAAAAATGTGTGTATGAAACCAAGCTTAAACTCACTTGCAAGAAACCAGCAGCAAAAAAGACAGTGTTTATATAGCTATATAAAAATATTACAGGTTTCAGAGCCGTGTCAGTCTGTATTCGCAAAAAGAAAAGGAGTACTTGTGGCACCTTAGAGACTAACAAATTTATTTGAGCATAAGCTTTCGTGAGCTACAGCTCACTTCATCGGATGCATCCAGAATAATAAAATGGTGGGAAATGCCCATGATCTTGGAGAACATGGTTCCTTCTGAACAATTCCCCCAGAGGCACCGACTTCTAATGAAAACACTTTTAATTGAGCAAGGACTGGGGTGGCAAAGACTGGTAAATGCAGAGAACCTGCCCCCAGTCAATATCCTGTACTCCCAAGGAACTCTTTTGAGAGAAGTGATAAAACCAGATATTGGCTACAGTTTTGGAGCAACAAGCTATGATGTTGATGATCTAGTTATAGACATGCCCAAATTGTTCATCAGCTCTGTCTTACAATTGGCCATATCCAAATCCCACTGAAGTCAACTGGAGTCTTTCGATTGACTTCAGTGAGCTTTGAAGCAGGCCCAGTACAAATTACATCATCAGAAAAATATTCTTTGGTATCCTCACTTTTTTAAAAGTAAGATTAGATAATGAATTACATGAGGAATGTTGATAAAGTAACATTATTTCATGCATAGGGAATACATGCAACAGTTGTATGGTATAACAGCTGTATTGGCTCTTTAGAGAGACAATGTGAATGAGGTAATATCTTTTATTGGACCAACTTCTGTTGCTGAGAGACAAGCTTTTGAGCCACACAGAGCTCTTCTTCAGGTCTGGGAAACGTACTCAGAGGGTCACAGCTAAATAGAAGATGGAATAGGTGTTTAGCATACACAGTTAACATATTTCAAGGGACCATTCAAGGTAAAATAGCTTGTTAACCCCCTTCATAAGGAGAAAGAAAGGGGGGGGCAGGAACAGGCGGGGTGGGGGGTAGAGATGTGGGTTATACATGTAAGCAGAGTCAGGATGAGCTCCACCCTGACATCTGGTGGTGAGGTGTGGCAAGTTGCGGAAAAGAACTTCAGGGGCTGATCTCATTTGCATAGGCATACCCACCCTGCCTAGAATGAGGCCGTAGCTGCCCAAATGGTCACTTTGGCTGCTGTGGGATCCCCAGTGTCTCTGTTATTGGGGCAGGAAGAATAAATTGTTATTACCCTGATTATGGGAATCAAGGACAGTGGAACTGTACTTGGCCTTTAGTTATGATGGAGGGACTCGCCATCAAGTAAGTAGCACTCGCTAGGCAAGGGACATGGGTTCCAAAACTCTGTGAATTGAGAGAGGTTGGAGCTAGGTATTAGTACCTGGTGGTGTGGGCCTGAAACATCAATTGCACCTCTGTCTCTCTTCACTGTGGAACGTCAGAGCTAATTTTGAGTCTATTAGGAGTCTAGCTATAGGTTGTGAGCTGAATTCGCTTTGGCCTTATGGTGCATCAGCACTGAGGCTCCTGCTACTACAAGCTGAAATCACTAATGGACTAAAATTACTAAGAGCTGAAATCACTGAGCACTGTGTTAAGTAGTGGGGAGTCTGAAGATCTATTGTGGAGCGGAGCAGTTTGTGGGATGGCTGGAGCGGCTTGTAGACTGGCTGGTGGAGCAGTTCATGGGATGGTGGGAGCTGCTTGTGGGATGCAGAGCAGAGTGGAGCAGTGCAGTTCATGGGATGGCTGGTGGAGTGGAGTGGAGTGGAGTGGAGTGAAGCCCTATGGAGCTGTGGGGCAGTCAGCTTCAGATCATGTAAGGTGCCCCTTACCTCTTCCCCCCCCCACACCCATTTTCACCCAGACTGGGGAGTAACACTCTGCAGAAGAACTTTTGAACTCTGGGGCTGGACTTTTGGGTTGTTGGACTTCTTGGACTTTGCGTGACTTTGCGTGACTTTTGGATTGCTGGACTCAAGAGACATTTGGGTTGTGGGACTCAAGAACCCGAGGAAAAGGACGTGGCCCAATTTGCTGGGGTGGGTCTTTGCTCATGGTTTGGTTGATGAACCCTAGCTGTGGTGTTTTCCCAATTTAATGCTGATGTCGTTTACCTCATGTTATTAAAGATTCTCTGCTACACCAAGACTCTGTGCTTGCGAGAGGGAAGTATTGCCTCTTTGAGGCACCCAGGGGTGTGTGTAAGATTTTCCCAGGTCACTGGGTGGGGGCTCGAGCCAGTTTTGCATTTGCTTTGATGAGAGGGAACCCCTGTGTACTGAACCTGGCCCTTGCTGCTATCAACTTGGCCTGGCAGAAGGGTTACATACACTTACACTGTTATAATAAGCCATTTTTAGTGACTAGCCAAGGTATTAATTTAAGCTCCAAGGCTTATCTTTTGAAAGTGTTGTGCTGATTTCCTTTGAGGATGAGGACTGATAGGTCAGATACAGAGTGATTGTGTTGTGAAAAGTGTTCACCCACAGGTGACATGGTGTTTTAACCTTTTATCATTTTCCTCTGCCAATTCATTTGAGAGTGTAGTGTTTGTCTTTTTCCACCCACATAATTGTTGTTGGGACATTTAGTGCACTGGATGAGTTACTGCACATGTTGTGATAGCCATGTGTAGGACCCATGGATCTTGAAAGGAGTGTTTTAAGGGGTATTGATCATTGCAGTTGTGGAGATATGCCTGCAGGTTTTTCATCTGTTGTTCTGGCAGGGTCTGATACCACTTTGAATTGGTGTGTCCTAGTCTGTGGGGAGCTTGCTTCTGATGATGAGTTTGGAGAGGTTGGGGGGGCTGTTTGAAAGCCAGAAGCGGGGCTCCAGGAAAAACTTTTTGCCATTGAGTATTGGTGGAAGTTGTTTAATGATACCCTATATGGGTTCCAGTATAGGGTGGAAGGTGACAATGAAGAGCGTGCGGTCAAATGGCTTTTATTTCTGTATTGAAGCATGTTCTCTCAGGATATCTGTGTATCTCGTTCTATGAAGCGATCTCAGAGATTTGGAATATTACAATAAGGTAGCTGGATTAGCTGGCAGACGATACAGCCATAGGCTGATACATTGTACAAGTATGTGATATTGTGCTAGTATGTCATACATTTATCACCTGCCTGTACACTTTACCATGGGGAAGTCACCTTTACATAGTGGGGGTTTGTGTCTGGGTATCTGCATTATCTCCAAGTAAGAATTAAAGAAGTTCTCATACCGAAGTGCAGCAACATTTCATTGGATGTACAATCAAGTCCAGCAGTCTTTCCACATTTCAGGGTTTTCATGGCTATTGTCAGTGCTGAGCAGTTCATTGTGGACATTGCTGTCTCTGAGGAATGAGCAAAGTTGCTGCTTGACTTTTTTAATTCTGTGCTTTGCTTTGTGGGCTGGTTTACCATTAAGATGAGTAAGTATATGATTTAATTGGGAGAGACTGCAGTGATGCACTTTAGCAGTTGTCCATCAGGGTTCAACTTACAAATGGTGATCCATGCTTTTTTTTGCTATTATGGCACAGGTTTGTTGTTTCAATCAGCTCACTCAAGTGGTCAGGCTGTTCCTTTCCAATCTCTCTCATAAACATTTCCCTGAGCCCAGTGGTTCTGAATATATCTTTTAGTTCTGAATATCTCTTCTATTGTTGGCTTGTCTGTTTTGAAAGCCTAGGTTACCTATAGGATATGTCTACATTGCAATTAAACACCTGTGGCTGGCCCATGTCAGTTGACTTAGGCTTGCAGGGCTTGGGCTGTGGGACTGTTAAATTGTGGTATAGATGTTCAGGCTCAGGATGGAGCCTGGGCTCTGGTACCCTTCCCCTGGGTGCCCTAGAGCTCAGGCTCCATCCCTAACTCAAATGTCTATATCACAATTTTACAATCTGTAGGCCGAGCTGTGCAAGCCCATGTAGCTGTCGTGGGCCAGTCATGGTTGTTTAATTGCAGTGTAAGCATATCCATACTGTGCAACATCCTCTAGGGATGTGTTTTTGGGCAATCTTCCACATTAACCAGACAAATTCTCCATAGTTCTTATCTGTCAGTTATATTACAGACTGATTTATCCAATTCAAAGATAAAACCTTCCCAGTCAGCCTTCCTGAAGTTGAATCTTAGCAGGGGACTTCATTTTTTCCTGAGTTGTATTTTAGCCTCTACTGTTACTTGCACTGATCTATACTGCAGTCTCAGTATCACTGTCATAACCTTCCTTCTGAAGTTGCCTGCATTTTCAGAGGTGGCAAAGATTAGGCTGGGATTGTACCCCTGGTTCCATCATGCGTGTTGGAAGGTATTTGTCTTTGTAGTAGTAGAGCAAGGTCAAATGGTTTGTTTCTCTGTATCTCTTGCAAGTATGTGATATCTAATTTCATGCCTGTAAATGTATGTCCTTATTTCTAGGGTGTATTGCTGGACACTGCATTGCAGGAGCCTTTCCTCTCTTCAGCTGCGATGATCAGTTCCAGCTAGTTCCTTCTCTGAACTGCCTTACTGGATCTTCTGTAGACTAGCTCAAGTCACATAACACTTTGACGCCCTTTCAGGGTTTAACAGAAGACTCCAGAACACAGAAAACTCAAAATCTAATGTCTTTCAAGCCCATCTCTTGGTTTCTAACACTTGCTATTATAGCTTCTTTTATTCCATGTTTATCCTCTTGGTCTGGAGGAGAGTTCTCCTCCAAGTTCTAGCCTAGGGACCCTGTTTAGGTGGTTACGGACCATTTCTTCAATCCCTCCACCATTTTCCCTGGACTACTTCTAACTTTCATTTGCTCATCAACATCACCACAAGATTTGCAGACTCTGCTGCTTCCGCCCTGATTTTGCAGTCCCTCATAGCTTCTCCTGGGACCAGCTACTGAAGCATTTCCTAAAAGACAGTCTCAGCTCTTCCCTTTGTCAGCTGGATTGTACTGCTAGCAGCTTTCAGTCCTTTGCCTTAAGACAGTCAGTATCTCTCTTTAAACAGGGACTCCCCTCTGCGCTCTCTCTCTCTCTCTCTCTCTCTCTCTCTCACAACTGCAGTCCCAGAGAAAAAGAGAATCTCAGGAATCTTGCCTTCACTTAGTCAGTTGCAAGGCTTTTTCCAGCTACTTCAGCTGCACACTCTTTCCAATTAACCTTCCAATCTGGAGGGTTCAGCAAGCCAGCCCTCTCCTGTCAATGTCTGTCTGCTGTGAGGGAAAAGACAACCTTTATGCTGCTCCCCTTCTCCCAACTCTTTCCCAATTGGTTGGGTGAGAGAGGAGGCTTATCCTGTCTTTTCTGAAAGGTTACAGGCCCTTAAAAATACAGTCTCTGGATTCCTTCCCCAATCACCAATCATTCTCAGGACCCTTAGGTCTCTCTCTATATATCTATTGGATTTTTCCAAACCGTTAAAGGGCCAAGCCAGGTGGCAGGGTGAGCTGATCACTTGCCACTACTGCCCTGAATGGCAGACCATCCCGTCACAATGACAGACAGAATATCAGCCTTCTCTCCAGAGAATCCCTTCACAATAAAACTGACAACTGGATCTGCCATCTTTGGCTGAGGCTCTGTAAGAGACCATGTATGTCATCATCTATGTCTGTCTTTTGTTGCAGTCTTGGTGCATATTTGCAGATTTGTTCTGTCCCATGGTCAGTTGCAATGGGAGATTAACAAGGGTCATGACATTAACGTATCTGAAATGATATGGTAGATAATGTTTTCTGTGATAGTGGAAAGGATTTTAGAGATTTAAACCTTGTGCTTCTTGTAACAGAAGGGTTTCATAGATGAGAGAGGGAGTAATTCTGTATTGACAAAGGGGTTCAACTAAAAAAATTTAACAGCTCTTTTCTATCACTAACCTCTGATGATTCAAGTATCTAGTCAGAACTAATAAGAAGATCAAAGGCATCTCTTTATTTGACTGAGACATTAGAACTTATGTTTTGGATACAATTTTTCTAATTTAAATAAACCATCAAACTTCAAAAGTTCTATTGGTCACTCGCGAAACATCCAGAGAACTCTAAAAGATAGCTAGCCAGATGCTCAAGAGAGAGTGATGGGATACAGTATGTGAATGCGTGTGTGTTAGTAAGAGGGTCCAGATGCCCTACTTGTTTTTCAGCAAGCAAGGAATTAATTCCCTTCTTAGACTGCAGACAGTGTATAGGATATGGTAATGATGGATGGCTGGGGTGCAAGGCTCAATCAGGCTTTTGCAGGGAATACAGGCAATTCTATAAAAACATCCAGTTGATGGTTAGAAGAAGTTGTTACTAGGCAGGATTGAAACTCAATTATTTTATGTTTATGTAAAACCATTTCTATTCTCTTATTGTAACCAATATGCCCTAAAACAACAAAATAATACCTTGAGCAGGAAAATTTGCTGACTAGAAGACTGTTTTTCTTTGCTGAACCATTCCACTTGTTTACAATGTGTTACTATGGATGGATGAAAAGGATTTAAAATAGTCAGTTTCATGAAACAGCCAAAGAACTACTGAGTTTTAGAGACCATAAAGCATACGTCTTGAGCTTATACAAACAGGGTGATGCGCAGCCTTTCCAGTGTATGAATTTGGTAATGAAAGGACTAGTCATTCCATGAAAACATGGAAGATGATTCTTATCTGAAACATGGAGTGTTGATTGCAAACATTCATTGTTTTCATTAAAATAATCACTGTACTTTGAAAAACAACCTGTATAACCCCAGTATGTTAGTCCAGTTGTGATTTTGACAGGTGACTTTGGGAAATTGTGGTCACATACCACAGGATAAAATTTTTCAAGAAACCAATCATAATGCATTAGTAGGTTTCAGAGTAGCAGCCGTGTTAGTCTGTATTCGCAAAAAAGAAAAGGAGTACTTGTGGCACCTTAGAGACTAACAAATTTATTAGAGCATAAGCTTTCGTGAGCTACAGCTTACATCCGATGAAGTGAACTGTAGCTCACGAAAGCTTATGCTCTAATAAATTTGTTAGTCTCTAAGGTACCACAAGTACTCCTTTTCTTAATGCATTAGTAGATTAACCTCTGTAGAAAAATATTTTAGAACTGTGAAAGAAATTGCATGTCCTGTGTAAGTTCAGTAGATTTGTTCAGTCATGATTCTGACAGCCAAAGTGAGATAACGTGCAGAGGTGCATTTTAAGTGACTTTTTACAAGAGCATCTGTAGTAGAACTTTAGATGAATATAATCCCTCCCCTACCCATTCAAATCCCAGGCCACTTCCAAAGAGACTTTGCATACAATTTCATGAATGTCTAGCTCTCAGCTAAGAACATCAGTAGTTTCTATCACTTTCGCTGAAGTGAATTCTGTTTGGGTTAAGAGTCTTTGAACAATTCCAGTTCTGATCCTAAAAAGATATTTACTAATTTACTGTTCAGAATGTTCAGTACAATACATTAGACTGATAATCTACATTCACATTTAAAGTCAGAAACCAAAATAAGCACATGGAGTTCTGTCACTGACTTTCATGATTATTCATCCATTTATCTGGCTGCTTCTATCTGGAAGCAGTGCCATGAGTATTGCCATGTTAATTCATCTGTTCTGACAAGTTGCACTGAATGCAAAATTATTGTAACATGGATTGCCAGACAAATTGGACTTCTCTTGCCATTTGTTTAACTTAATTCAAAGCTGATGGATCATTCAGTTGGCTCATGGATATCTGAATTGTCAGAGCATAGGCAGGTGAACTGATTTGTCTTGTCCTGAGTCATTGGCGTAATTTGCACTGATTCACCTTGTTAACTGCTGAGTCAAAATTCTGCAAGAGAAATAACAAAGTTCTTTCAACTCCTGTTTAGTCCATTGCTTTATTTGCCAATGTTTGAATGTTTCTGCTAGTGATCTGCTATTGCAGAAAACAAAGCCCAGAGCTCCCTTGTGGATGTGGGGTATCTCACATCCATGTTATCAGTTTCTCCTTTACTACATTCGTAATCCCCACCCTGCCCAATCTAATGACTGGACATTCTGAAGTTGACCATGAGCTAGAATTAGCACTTGCCAAAAAAGTGGAAAGTTCATAAATGATTTCAGTAGTAAATTCTCTGCCAGTATCTGACTGCAATGAAGTAGATTCCAGAACATCAAGGAAGAGGCATAAGCATTCAAGGATAATTTCTTGCAGCTTACTTGGAGTCCTGACCCATTTAAGTCAATTGGAGTTTTGTTATTGACTTGAACAAGAGCAGAACCAGGTTCTTGGGGTCTGATCCTTTAATCTGATTTATTTTCTTTGTTGTAATTCTATGAATTTTGCCCTTTAAACTATGGTCACCCACATGTTTATGTTGATGAATTTTACTCTGGCAAAATTATATACTTAATCAGACTCATCCAAGGCTAGAGAGATTGGGGGAATGTTAGGGAGGAATTCTTCCGGAAGTTAACTCAATGACAATAGATGAACATGCTGCTCCTGCTAGTTATTAACACAACTTTCTGTTGACTGACTATATCAGAATTCATGTAGATTAATAGCAATAAATTCTCCAAAAGAGAGAGAACCCATAATGATTCTGCTGACATTTCAGTGTCCTACAGCTAGTTATGTTGTATAAAACAGTCCTATTCCTGAGCAACCTTGCAGTTATGTTGTTCGTCATAGTATGAAAAGGCTTCAGTTCACTACTGATTTTTTAATGTTTTTACTTTGTGACAAATAGTGTCATAAGGGTGTCAATGTCTTTTGTAAAGCACTTCGAGATCCTGCGATAAAAGGTGCTACACATTGTAAATGCAAACTATTATTATTTTTAATATGTAGAGTATAATAAAGTCTCAAGCCACTTTGAAGACAACTGTCCTGAGCTGCATTACAGATTTTTTAGAGAAAATCAAAATTGGCTGTAATTGCATCCTATCTTGATGATGAGAATTAAACATTTTATTCTTTATGGGTTGAAGTGTCACTTCACAATCCAGGCAGGGTATAATACAGCACGTAGTTGCAACCCAGAATCACGACAACCACAATTTGTTTGAACTTTTCCCCTTACCCTGCTGCAGGGATTACTTCTCCCTTTCTGCACTGGCTGTGGTCTGCTGGCTGCTGCATTGTAGTGGGAGGAAGCATCCAAGGCTCCACCCACTCTCCACCAATGACCACCCATCTTTGCCAGAGGGGAAGTAATAGCCCAGTGGTGGCTGCTCTTCCCAGCAACAGGCTCAGTGATGTGGGTAGCCCATGCAAGAAACTGTGGCAGCTGTCTTACTCCCCTGCACTGTGTGCAGGAAGGCTCATAATTGAGCCCTATGCTCTTTTCTTTTATGATATAATATCTTTTTTCCCCAACCCTTATCTTTTTCTCTCATTCCACATGCATTTCTTTTCTTAGAAGTTAGGTTTCATTGTGGGTATGCAAAAAGAAAAGGAGTACTTGTGGCACCTTAGAGACTAACAAATTTATTAGAGCATAAGCTTTCGTGAGCTACAGCTCACTTCATCGGATGCATTTTACCTGTCATTGTGGGTATGGGTATGGAAGTTACCTACTGCCTAATAAAATCAGTTCACAGACCTGAAACAAATCCACCCAGCATACAGCAATTGCTTTTTAATAAAACAAAAGTGAGAGATTGAAAATCTTGTACTTAAAAGATAATGACCACGATTATAAAAGCTGGAGATTTGTGCAATGTGCTTCCAGGTGTTTTCTAATACTTCCCTACAAGAAAAAAATCAATGGGAAGACAAAAATTGATGTGCACAAATAAATCTATTCAAAGCTACAGCATTTTCTGGGTATCAGATAAGGAGTCTACATCAGTGATCTAACCATCAGCTGTCTCTTTAATTACATGTAAAAGTATACCAGTAAAAATTCCAAAATGTAATGTATTTGAAATAGTTCAGCCGAATAACCACATGTTAATAGTAAAATTTTCCTTTAGTTCTCTGAGTTCAGTAATACAGCTGACCTGGAAAAATCTTTCCACCAACTACAGTACTGCCTTTATTTTGCAAGTTTCTCATTTTATTTGCTCCTGTGATTTAGTAAGGTTAAGTCAGAGGAGGCTTCATCTTGCTTCATTTTATTCAGAACATGAAATAGTCAGAACCTTTTAGATAACTTGCAGCAGAGTAACAGTGGCACTCAACCAATTACATCATCATTATACAGTATCCTTTATTTTCTGTCTTTGGAGAAAACTATTTCTGTTACAAGTTGTGGCTGCCACATTAGATTTATGGAGAAAAGAGAACACTTTTTTATTCTGCTTTGTGAACCAATGGATTTATTTTATTAGTGGCTTGCCAAGCTTTTCTAATATATTTTGTATCAATCTGTTGTGGGGAAAAATGAGAAAATGAAATAGATATAATACTTGCTTTCTCATGATTTGAAATCATTGGTGTAGAAAAGAGCCTCTAGACTAAATTACTTCCAGGTTGCTCCCAGTGCAATCTGAAACATAAATATGGTTGATTTTGACTCGTTGATGGAATCGGCTTCATTATTTTGTAATTAAATGTGTAGTAGTGGCACACTACTTATGGCAATAAATCACATACAGTGCTGAAACTACATTAGGTGTCCTGTTTGCTAAAGGTGTTTTGGTTTTAATAATATTACTTTATACTTCGGTAGTGCCTTCCATTCAAGGACCTCAGATTACGTCAATAGCCCTGACTCCTGCTCTGATCTAGCTATGAGGTAACACTCCTCCCAAATTCTAGGGCTGCCGTGGTATATTTTGTAGTTTTAAAGGTTTGTCATTTTGGAAAGGGAACACACAGGGAGGCATTACTCTAAGAGAACTCATATGGTAATCCAAGACAAAAGTGTATACCCTTGATCTAAAAACACATCATTAAGCATGTCTAACATGGTAGGAGGGTAGAAATGAGGCCAAGCAAGTTCCATTGAGTGAATGGATAGGAGACTCCAGCTTGGCTCTCAAGAGTGGAATGGTAGTCCGACCAGACATTATCTTGCTGCTTTCTCTTCTAGTACTGCTCAGCATCTCGCAAGATCTTCCTGACACTGGTCATTGATCAAATGAAAAAAGGTCATTTATTGCATATGAAAATTGAAGGTATTAATTATTCCTCTTCCAACATTTCCGTTTTCTATAAGAAGCGTTATGGAGAGGAACGGGAAGAGGGAAGCTAGTTAGCAAGCTTTGCTTGTCTTTGCTAGTAGTATAACAGATTAAGTAACACATTTTAATAATATTCACAGACCAAAATCTCTAGTAAAAGTAGTGATGGCTGCAACTTAAAAGGTCTCTCAATTCAGATAAACATCTGCATTCCCAGGAGCCCTTGAATTTTAGGAACAGTGGAGCACAAATTCCTGGGAAACCTCAGTGCTTTGCTAAGGGGGAAGAGGACCGCAAAGATAACCATCAAACATTGTATTGGCTAGAAGAGCAAGTAGCCTCCCCAACAAGAAATGTCTACAGAAAAGAGGGTGCAGACTAACTCCCCCAAACACCTGCAATCTGGAGTTAAATGGGGGGATGGAAAGGAAGGTTTCAGGGGCTTTCCCCTGACCCTCTCATACTTTGACTTTCTGCTTAGAATTAAAGAAGACATTATTAACTCATCCTTCTCTCATTCCCAACTTTTTCTGTATAAACAAACTTTAATAAGAATGAAAATTTAACAAAACTTATAGACTTAGATGAGTCACTGGCCTTGCCACTCATCTACAATGGCCACACTTAGAAATATTTCCTCCATTTTCAATGATTCCATGGCTCAGAGTTCTAAAATGGGCTGGTAATATAACTCAAATTAGAAGGAACTTTTATAGTATGAGCATAGTACATTGGGTCATCTTTTTGGCTTCCCAGAGAAATTTGAAGAGAAATTTCAATTGAATGATCAAATCTAAAATGTTTTAGATTCTGCTAATCAGTATTAGCTCCCTTCACTGAAACTGCAGACCATGGGTACTAGAGTCACAGAACAATGCATCTGAGTTTGGATCAAGCTGAAGATGCTGTTTGTTTTTCTTCACTGAATAGCTGGTTATGTTTCAACTATGTAGAATCTTGGAAACAGCTACATCCAGTGATAACAGCTGATGTCCAATATTTTTCCATAGACAGTTTTCCATATTTTTCCATTTTTCCTTAGAAATACTCAGTTTCCAGGGACAACTGCTGATTGCAGACATCCCGGCAGCGTGGCTCTTGCAGTAGTTGGTTGAGCCTGAGTACAGTTTGGAGGTAAGCAACCTACACACAGGAGAACCTTGTCTTTGATGGATCTGGGACTGCTGGGGCTGCATCCATGATGAAAATAAATCCAATGATGGGAAAATTCACATGAAAATACAAATTTCAACTTGTCATTGTCTTCTGCAGGCTAGTCCTGATTAGAAGAAAATGAGTTTCTGAGACAGAGAGACCAATTGCCTCTTGAAATTATAGGGCAAGACATTTACTGTAAATGCTATGAAATAAATTGAAGGAAAATATAATCCTCATTTTATTTCAAGTTAATTTAATTATTCATGTGACTATTTTCCTTAGCCAGGAAAGCACCCACTCCCAGCTGCATGCATACTTGAATATGGTAATGAAAGAGAAATAAATATAAAGAATTAACCAGATTTTAATTTATACAAGCACAAAAATACAGTGAAGAAAGTTCAACTCCCCCTCCACCTTTTTATCACTCTTAAAACTTTAACTCGGCATTAGTGATTTCCCCCTGCCCCCCACTTTTAAACCTTGTTTGCCAAGATTCAAACTGAGTGAATTTTTATTGCAGTTATAAGCCATTGGGAGGGAGATGGAGGGGAAAAGACTATATAATGGAAAAAAGTTGACAAAACCTTAACTCTAGCAGTGCAAATAATATGCAACACCTATTAGAAAAAACAGGTCATCACTAACATTTTCATTGGCACACTCTTATAATGCTTTAAATTGTACCATGGGTGTATTTCACAGGTGGAATCAATGAATGTAATGACCAATTGGGAGGGCATTTCCTGAGAGTTAAAGACTAGCTGTGGTGAAGCCCAAGGCAAAGCTACCAGCCCTTACCCTAGCAAGTCATTAACTGCCAGGAAATGTCAAACCTAAAGCTCATTGTTACATTTGTAAACTGAAAACACAGAAATGTAATTTTTATGCATTGAAAATTAGGAGATAAACTGTGCATTGCCTTGGATTTAGTTTTATGTTTATAGTTCAGGCCTTTTCCTTGCAGTTGTGGATTGCTAAACCAAAAGGAGGTACGCAAAAGGAAAGCATGATTCTCCACATTCCTTTGGGTTTATAATATAGTGTACAAAAATAAGCATACTACATGTATCGGTATCTATGTTCATGATTGTCATGGAAGAATGTATGCATCAGTCCTACAGTGAAGAAGTTAGACAAAGGAAAATATGTATACAGTGTTAATTACACTTATAATTAATTATAAGCAAAGTGGTTATAATAAAATGCCTCATCTAAACCTTCACCTACACATCAAAACTTATTTGATGTTCTACAAAGTATAGATCTTTTAGTAAGTAAAAATATTCCACTACTACTCTTTCCAGTACCCCCTTCCCAAGCTAGAATGAGTGTGGTTTCTTAGCATTGTGCAGAGGGACAATGCAGTGGCAAAGGGGTGGTCCGGTCTGATGAAGAGGCAGGAGCGTCGGGGGAAGTTTGGGGAAGGGACTGTTGAAAGGCTGGTATCCACACTGGAGTAGAGTTGAAGCTAGTGCATTACATTTGGTGTTAGGTGGTTGTGGTAATGGAAAGATGATGTGCTTGTCAGTGGAGGGGTAGGTAGTATGTACTGTTAAATGTTTTCAGTTTTCACTTTCTAGATTCCCAATATAGCTTATATGGATGCACAAAATGGAGGTCACTGAAGGTTTTGGCCTTTATATTTTAACAATGTTTTTTCTCGCTCAGCTCATTGATTAGTTTACTCAAATTCTTCTCCTTCAATTTTTGCTTCATCTTCTTTTACTTATACTTGGTAAACACATTCATAATATATTTCTCTCTTCTGAATTTTGCTAAACTTAATTTCTGCACATTTCACGAATTTAACTTTCTATATTATTTTTAATATACATTGCCTTTATTAAGGTCAATACTTTCAAAAATGACTAGTTCTTTGGTTACCAATGTGAGACACATTAAAGAATCCTAATTTTTAGACAGTTCCTTAAAATGAGACCTCTTTAGGTTTTTTCAAGATGAACTAGAAATTGAGTCACCCAAAATCACTAGTTTTGAAAATGTTTGAAAATTTTCCAACCAAATATCTTGGTTGGAAAATACTAAACCATCTAATAAGCTACATTCTTAGACAACAAGATGTTTTGGAAAGCAAGTTTAAACTGAGTGTTTTCCTGTGTCCTGAAATCCAGAAATCCAAACATTCTACGAGGCCTGGTCATTCCTAATAATAATTATTTGTAAAGAACCCAAAAGTATGCTAAGAGCTTTAGATTTTACATCACAGATAAAAAGAGATGTTCCCTGCCCTGAAATCTTACAATCTAATTTTTGATGTGATGAGTGTTTGATAACAAAGTAGATGGACAAGATGTTTGTTTAATATATAATTATAGTTATTGCCTCACTTCTTATGCATATTACACAATAAGTGAAACTCAAGAAGGGATTTGAATAAAATAGGTAGTGGCTTTGAGAACCAGAATTGTGGGGGATTGTGTTCCTCGCATTGGAAAGAGGCAGACATGGTTATGGGAAAAGTGAATAAATGAGACATCAAAGTTTTGCATCATTGGCAGAGTGGAGAGTAATTCAGGCAGAAAGATTCAGAATCAATCACCCTGATTAGCAGCCTTCGGGTGGTTCCATACTGGTTCCAAATAAGATCATAATGTTTTCCTTTCTCTGAATATTTGCAGTCCATTTTTCCAACACTGCAACTCCTTTCAGCTAGCCCACCCACTGTTCAAACAATGGAACTGACTTTCAATGCAAAACAACAATATGCTGGATTGCATGGATCATCTGGGACATCAAATCTGTTTTGTTTAAATGAACTAATTTCTGGACTCCACCCAGTAATACCATGTTACTTTAGAGTCCAATCTGACCAACCTGATGGTTTCCCTATGGATTTCAGTGACCACTTTCATTCAATTTATTCAGAAAATCTTTTTTGACTGTATACTACCACAACAGCTGGAAAGATGAGCCCACTGTTCCAGCAATTGGCTAAGTATGTAGAATTGAATGTACCTTTACAGGATAGGGAAAATGTGCAAGTCAGGTGTTAGTAGCCTAATATTTATTTTCTTTGGCAACACATTGAAAACTGTAGTCCAATATTTGTCCCCTAAGTGTGATTTCATGGTCCTCACTCCAGTGCTCTATCATTCCTCAATGACAGAGGCTCTTGACCATAATGAAATTGATGTTAAACTCCACTCCAATTTAGAAATATGTCTGGTTTTCTCACCCACTTGTTCCTATTCAGTTTGGAATAAGGGAGTTGGAACAAGCTTCAATAACTGATTTACTATGACTTATGGCTGTGTAGGGGAGGTTCATAAAGGGCATTGCAAAGGAAAAATAACTCACCAGCTACAGTTCCACAGACCTGGGTACAAGGTAAGCATGGAGGCATATAACTTCATTTAGGAGGGTTCTTCATTTAGGACCTCAGAAACCATAGGGCAGGACTAGACCCTGGGCAGTTCTGAAGATTTGGCTTTGATTTACTTTGTGATGAAATGACTGAGTAGTAATGGGCTTAGCAAGGGTAGTGTGGAAATCATAGTAGTGAATCATAGAATATCAGGGTTGGAAGGGACCTCAGGAGGTCATCTAGTCCAACCCCCTGCTCAAAGCAGGACCAATCTCCAACTAAATCATCCCAGCCAAGGCTTTGTCAAGCCTGACTTTAAAAACTTCTAAGGAAGGAGATTCCACCACCTCCCTAGGTAACCCATTCCAGTGTTTCACCACCCTCCTAGTGAAAAAGTTTTTCCTAATATCCAATCTAAACCTTCCCCACTTCAACTTGAGACCATTACTCCTTGTTCTGTTATCTGCTACCACTGAGAACAGTCTAGATCCATCCTCTTTGGAACCCCCTTTCAGGTAGTTGAAAGCAGCTATCAAATCCCCCCTCATTCTTCTCTTCCGCAGATTAAACAATCCCAGTTCCCTCAGCCTCTCCTCATAAGTCATGTGTTCCAGTCCCCTAATCATTTTTGTTGCCCTCCGCTGGACATTTTCCAATTTTTCCACATCCTTCTTGTAGTGTGGGGCCCAAAACTTGACTCAGTACTCCAGATGAGGCCTCACCAATGTTGAATAGAGGGAAACGATCACGTCCCTCGATCTGCTGGCAATGCCCCTACCTATACATCCCAAAATGCCATTGGCCTTCTTGGCAACAAGGGAACACTGTTGACTCATAGCCAGCTTCTCATCCACTGTAACCCCTAAGTCCTTTTCTGCAGGACTGCTGCCTAGCCATTTGGTTCCTAGTCTGTATGTGCATGGGATTCTTCCGTCCTAAGTGGAGGACTCTGCACTTGTCTTTGTTGAACCTCATCAGATTTCTTTTGGCCCAATCCACTAATTTGTCTAGCTCCCTCTCTATCCTATCCCTACCGTCCAGTGTATCTACCTCTCCTCCCAGTTTAGTGTCATCTGCAAACTTGCTGAGGATGCAATCCACACCATCCTCCAGATCATTTATGAAGATATTGAACAAAACCGGCCTGAGGACCGACCCTTGGGGCACTCTGCTTGATACTGGCTGCCAACTAGACATGGAGCCATTGATCACTACCCGTTGAGCCCGACAATCTAGCCAACTTTCTATCCACCTTATAGTCCATTCATCCAGCCCATATTTCTTTAACTTGCTGGCAAGAATATTGTGGGAGACTGTTTAAAAAGCTTTGCTAAAGTCAAGGAACAACACGTCCACTGCTTTCCCCTCATCCACAGAGCCAGTTATCTCGTCATAGAAGGCAAATAGATTAGTCAGGTATGACTTGCCCTTGGTGAATCTGTTGATGCTCTTTTCACTTGCTCAGTGAGGTAATGGAACCAACATGGGAAGATACTGTAGTACTTAGGAGGATAGTTGGGAAGTGTGGGTCACCGAGGCAAGGTTTAAGACAGCTGGGGAGTAGAGTTAAGACCCACCCAACATTAGGACCATTAGAGCTTTAGCAGCTGAAACACCCAGAGTGTCTGTCTGAGATCTGTTGTATCTGCACATGCCACCCAGACTGTGTCAAAAAAAGTTTTAGTGCCACAGCAAGCCAGAGGCACCACAAAAGGCCATTGTTACAGCTGGTACAGTATGCTGAACCAGAATCCAATATAAATCCATTTGTAGCTCTTTAAAAGTATAGAATCCCTCTGCCCCAAACTGAAGGGAGAATCCAGGGTCTACATAGATATGTACAAAAGAAGTGGTTGACCCCAAGCTTACTAGGTAAGATTGTTTTAATTTTAAAAAATCTTATCTGTTCTATTTTCATATGTTTCATAAATTGTGAAGTATTGTAAATTTGGTTTTCTTTATTTTCCTGCTGCTAGTTATTAATTATGTTTCATTTAAATAACAAAATAAATTCCTATCTTTGGACCTCATTCCTAAAGGAATGTTTAGGGCATTTCTCCAAAAATGTATACAGCAAAATGTGCACTATTTCTATATGAAGAAAACATTTAAATAGTAGTTCATTTCAGAACCCTCCTGCCCTTGCCTCTCCTCCACCATTAAGTCCATAGTCACACACATGTACATTCGCATCTGCACCAAAGCATAAGTGGTCAACAAGGCAGCAACTAAAGATGCGGGAGGTGACCTAAGGTCTCAATCCAACTCTTATTGTATTCAGTGGGACTTTTTCCATGGACTTTAAAGGGGCCCTAAGATAGATGTCTCAATCAACAGTGAATGGAGGGTCAGGGGTAAAAGTTACATAAATGAATGTGTGTATTCACTATATTCCCTACAATAAATAAACTTGTATTTCCCCAGGTATCAGTTTTCTTTTTTATAGTATTATTTATCTTTACCCCTATTTATTGCTATCTAGTTTTATGTATGCTTGTTTATAAAATATAAATTCTTGGACATACAAATCTTTAACTACCAAAAAAGCCAGAAGGTATCTTTTTACAATAATCTATTCATAGGTGTTTAGTTTCTATATGCAGCTATATATATACACTATCCTATCTACTTCAACCAAGTACTTGTCATTTATAATGTCATTGATGTACTGAATATGACTTGGTCTTTTAGTATACTGAGCATCTTGAACACATATGTAAAGCTGAGTGCTTAATATTTTAAGAAAAGGTAGATATACCATCTATTTAAAAATACAGGTCTTCAAACTTTAATTATGGCAGAACAGAAATCTTAAGACCCTAAATGTCCTTTTGATTTACTGGGGCAAGACTAAGACTTCCACAATGATTTTAATGTTCTCCTTGTATGGATTTATGTATATTAAAAAAAACATCAGAACAATTCAAGCAAGCCACTTTTATTGCTGTTAAGTCACATGGTTCTAGGGGAACTGGAAGGCTCATGGGATTGATAACTCAAATTGAATTTGTTCATCTGGAGGTCACAGATCATTGGTTCAAATCCAATCAAGTAAACAGTAACTGGAAGTTATTGCCACTTCATGATTGATCAGTGGACTGTGTGAAATGGTTAGGTGGTCTCGGTCCACTTCTTTATGTCCAGGTAATTATATAATAAAAATCACTATCATACTGTGACACTCTCCCAAAAATATAACAGCACTAACATTAAAGGTGAAAATATAGGCTCGGATTCAGAAAAGCACAGAGTTAAGCACCTTCCTGAATAGAGATGCTTTTCTGAAACAGGGCCTTAAACACTGAATGATAGAAAATGCTAATGTAAGATTCCAGCACTACAGTGAACAAATTGTTAAAATCACTCTCCATCTGAGTGTGGAGAACCAACCTAGCTCAGAGGAAAATTTCAAATATATGAAAGTGGCAGTATTATCTACTATTTATTTTTGAGGTTCTTTTTAGTGTACTTAAATCTGCAGCAATGGTTTTAGGCTTTCTTATATAGAAAGTCTCCCCACAGAAATGACAGCTATGTTGATTTTGGATTTATCAACATATCTTGGTAGATTTATCTATAAGTGGTTGACTTATCTATAATTTCCTCCTTCCATTTATTCCTCCTTCTCAAAAATAGATTATAGAAAAGATCCATTATCTTGATTGTCCTTTTTCTAAAATTTTTGCTAGTATTGACTAGTGCTGTGAAGACCTGAATTGTAGGTATGTGTTGGCTATAGAATCTCATAGAACTGCCATTTTAGGACTTAGCAGTCACTTCAAGATAAGTCATTGAACAATGATGCTCCATCAAGTCCAAATTTGTTCATATATGTAAAATACATCTTGTTGACTAATACATCATATTGCTTAATGTTATATGCTTGCATTGTGAAAGACTGTTGTATGATTAATTGTGAAGAACTCACAGTGCCCAGTGTGGTATAACCTCTCTTTGTATAGATACATCAAGAAGCGTGCTACCCCTCAGAGCAAAACTCTGGTGGTCTGAAATGTGCGTAAAGCCTTAAGTCTCAATTTTCATATATAAACATTCTTTGTATGTTTATGTTTTGATACAATTTGATTTATTAGAGGTGAAAAACACTGTATACTTTCTCTTTGAAATTAATGGATTATTGTTGGTAGTTGGGCATATTCATGTGGGATCACTCAGACAATCTATACATTGTACAATGGACCTCAGTGCAGAGGCAGTGCTAACCCATTGGGGGCCCTACAACAGGAATATTTATGCCTCCCCCACAACAATAATAAAAGTGAATAGGGGGTCCCCTTGAACTGCTTGGGACTCTAAGCAATTGCTTAGTCTGCTTATACCTGGTGCCAGCTCTGCTTCAGTCAAGTACCACATCTCACTCTTTAGTTAAGTTGCTGTAAAAGCTGCACTCTTTTTTTTTCTCAGCCATTCAAAAAAGCCAGTTTCATAATGATGTGTTCACAAGGATGAAATCCTGTACCCAGTGAAAGTCAATAGGAGTTTTCCCATTAACTTAGCTGGGGCTAGAATTCCACTGCAGGAGCCACAAGCCTTAGATTCTATTTCTGGATCTCCATCTGACTTGCTGTGTGACCTTGGACAAGTCACTTAAAGACATTTGTCTCATTTGCACCAGCTGTAAAAGGGGGATAATAATGCTTAACCACATTTTTAAAGCACTTTGAAGTCTACAGACACTCTCTCTACTTAATGACAGGTTTCAGAGTAGCAGCCGTGTTAGTCTGTATTTGCAAAAAGAAAAAGAGTACTTGTGGCACCTTAGAGACTAACAAATTTATTTGAGCATAAGCTTTCGTGAGCTACAGCTCACTTCATTGGATGACTTGCATCCAATGAAGTGAGTTGTAGCTCACGAAAGCTTATGCTCAAATAAATTTGTTAGTCTCTAAGGTGCCACAAGTACTTCTTTTCTCTCTACTTAAAAGGATACTATATTTTAAAGTGCTAAAGTTCCATAGGCTAGATTGTAAAGGCAGTCAGCCCTGAGTGAGGGGCAGCACATAGTTATACTGTCTCAAGAGCAAAGTAACAAATTGTGACTCAGAGTCACAGTTCAGTCTCTTGTTCATCCCTTGTACCAGAGATGCATCAGCCCTTATGAGACAAAGACTACTTTCCTTTCCATGCCAGCTCAGTTGTGTTGGCCAGTGCAATACAGCTGGCAGAGTCAAGACTCTCCATTCCCTGCCCCTGCAAAGGCAGGAGAGTAAAGGCTCCCAAAGAAGCTACCCTTCCCTTTGTGCTGTGACCTGAAAAACAAGAAACTTGGGGTGTGCCAGGGGTAAAAGGTCCTTACACACCTCTTTACTTCCCTGAGTGGTGTTAACCAAGTGACAATCATGCCTATAATAAAGTTCAGTTTTGATTATAAATGGGTGTGACTCCCACTGAAATCAATGGAAGTTGCATCCACTTATGCTCCAGCTGAATCTGGCTCAGTGTGCATACATACTGTCACTAGCCTCTGCTTCAGGGAACATTACATCAGGATTTTTCTTTTATACAAGTTAAGTGAAATAGAGGCATTGCTCTTCCTGCCTCATGATTAGGGGACTATTAATCAAACAGATCCTGGCATGATTTTCAGTTCAGAGCAATTTCTCTTCTATGTCCACATCTGCATGGCCAACTGCCTGCTTCTTGAACAGTTCTCTCTCTACTAACCTACCTTTTGTGGTCCAGGCTGCTTTTTCCTCTATAGGGCCAGTGTACTGATAACTCACTTCCTTCAAATACAAAAGGTTCCTAACCAACAGTGAATTTGAAATGCAGAACAGAAATAGTAAACATTACTATGTAATACTCTACATCGTTTGTATCAAAATGTAGGTGAATATATATAATTTCATGATGGTGTGGTGGGTATAAAAAGATTTTCTCTGAAGTATCAATCAAGCCAATGCTAGCTAGTAAAAATAAAATTCCTGCAAAACTTTGTTTTAAATCCAAAATTTAATAAGTTGTTTAATTATGTTAGACTTTTACTTTGAGAGGGCACTGAACACGAAACTATTTTAAATCTATCCGTAAGCAGGATTGTGTGTTACTCATTTGTGATGTGTGATGTGATCAGAGGTACAAACGATTTATGGCACCAAAGTCATATGTAATAATCATCCAACATCAAAAGCAAACAAGGTATCTTACTTTTACTGTCACACTGTTCAGATGAAATTTAGTCATTGGAGCTGAAGTAGCAAGCAAGCATGAAATGTGATATTGTTCAACTGTGGATTTCAAATCGTTCAGAAAAAAAAAGTCAAGAGAAAAATGACCTCCACGAAGCCAGAAATCATTCGCTGCCAGCTGCTGACATGTGTACCTCTGGCAATGCTCTGAAATTCCTGGCACATGAGGTTGAACAAACAGAGTAATTAATAAACCAAACATCATAACTCTGCTTGTCCACTTGGTTTCTTCATATAAAATGAATGCAGTTAAACTTCACTGTGGCAATTTCTTCTGAAGAGAACATTTTTTGTTTTTAAATTTTTCTGATTCAGACCTGAGTTTGTATTAGGTAACATCGGAAGAGTCATGCCTATAGATTATATTAGATGAAGTCCCCTAGCTGGCTTGACCTGGCACTCTTCTAATGTAGAACCTTGAGTGTTCGGATATGCTTTGTAAGCTTAAGTGGTCCTAAACCAAAACCAAAATGCAGAGACTCCTAAACTTTGTAAAGAGTCTGATCTGAATCCAAATGTTATTGCTCAAGGTCTTCTCTATTTCATATTGTTTTGCTAATATTCCAATAAATTCAGTAAAATCAGTACTCAAATATAACAAAATGATCATTTCTATCTTTTCTCACAAAGCTTTTACTTCTGTGTATGTATTTTATAGTAGGATATTATAGTTTTTGCTTGAAATCCATCTAACCTATGAACTGCCTAATGAAACAGTTTATCTACTCTAGTATCCCATCTCTGATGTTGGCCAACATTGGAAGGGGTAAAAAACCACAAGTTCCAGATTGTAATATGGAGAGATGTCTATGTAGCACCCATTGGTGCAGGCTATGTGCTGGAAATATTAGGGTTGACAACCTTGATAACTTTTACCTTAGCTATTTTAACCAATGTCAAACTACTACTAATTCTATTTGTATTGCAGTAGCACCTGAAAACCCCAACTACATTTGTGCTCTATTGTGCTAGCCACTGTATAGACACACATTATGATACTGTCCTGGTCCCAATGAGCTTACTAGCCTTTTAGCATTTTTACCCTTTCCAACCTGTTCTAACATTGAATAGTAAAAACACATGTAAATTAATAATCTTCTTAAGGTTGGATGTTTTACTCCTATATGATGGTATCATTTGAAAGCATCTGGCAGATCACTCAGTGGTTTTCTTTCTTGATGAATATTAGGTTAGGATAGCCAGAGTTTTGTTTTTGTTTCCTGGTCATAATATTAGGCCTGTGTGCCTATGTTTGTTCACATACAGGCCCTCCAAAAAACTCAAATTAAACTGTACAGTGGTTGGGGTCAGGGCTTTAATCTGAGGGATGACAAATGAGTTCTGGGAAAACATATCCTCTGGAAATAAAAATTAACTTTATGGAAAAAGTAGGACATGAAACACATGCCTCAGTTAAATATCTTGAACACTCTTGCATGTGCCTATCATTTTAGGTCTATCAACCTAATTCTGGAATAGTCCCAAGCATGTATTAAGGTGT
Organism: Dermochelys coriacea; assembly: GCF_009764565.3. Lineage (NCBI taxonomy): Eukaryota > Metazoa > Chordata > Testudines > Dermochelyidae > Dermochelys > Dermochelys coriacea. Next base: position 44,402,976 of record NC_050071.1, read on the forward strand.
ATATTAAGTTGTGATGGGATCTATCAAGACTTCTCTGCCCCTTGCTGGAGGCATTGGTGGACTAATATGCCCGGTTCAAGGAAAACCCACTGATCCCAGGCTACCAACAATATTTAGTCCTCCAGAGGTCTAGAAGGGCCAGGAGGAGACACGGATCGGTTGGAAGTCAGAAAATTAATTAATAAAGCTTGTCTGCTTCTTCTCAGGCGCTGAGCTGGAATAGAGGGAGTGATCTAAGTGCTCACATTTTGAAGTTTTGTATTTTTATTTAAAGATCCAGGCAGACAAATTAGGAGGGTTTTTTTCCTAATATTATTTAACTATGTTGAGACTGATGATGAGCTTACAGCACTGGTTACCATGCTCCAAGCAGGCAGTCAAAACTTCTGGACTCAGGCAGGGGATTCCTGGAGTATCACATGTGACCCCGTAGGGGTGCTATGAAAAAGCTCCACCTGTCACTAAGGTGTTTTTACAAGGGCCAAATTCCATCCAGTACTGCTTTCTTTGTTCCTCCAGAGGGATTTATTAGAGTAGATGCATCTTCTTTTTATGTGCGTGCTCCACTGTACTTACCCACTAGATACTGACAGAATTCAGCAGTACTTCCTCTGCCCCCAGAATACAGACGCTCAGATGACTTGTGTATGAATGCTCAGATCAAATTCTCCTCTGGCACACGAGAGAAGATCATTGCTGTACATTTTCAGTGTTCCCAGTGCCTCGGAACTTTCAGCTTGCTCTTCTTTTCCATTACCTGTTAATCTCAGCCATAATCTGAACTTTTTAACATTCTAAAGTCTTGGCGTCAAACAACATTTCTAATGAGAAGAAGACGTGAATTTGTGCTTAGTGAGTGATATTATTCAGGCCATTTGTCAACTTGGGCACAGTGCCAATATTGTACATAACTCAGTTCAGTATCTTCTATAATAATCCAAGTGGCCTTTTTCAAATGATTCATGTTCTCCTAAACTCTTCAATGTAACAAGACAGCTAGAAAGTGATAATCAGGCATAGCTAAATTAATAGTGAATACAGAAAATATTAAAAGTGTCTAATTCCACACTACTTTTATGAAACAATTTTAGTCCTTAACTGGAGAGAGTTTATGGTACTCCAAAAATGTCCCCTGTACTTCCTACAGTCAATTTGCACTTCAGGTTTCTTTTCTTTATTGAGCTTTAATGAAAACACTGATCTGAAAATACAGATTTAATAAGGGCCTGTATTTGTTATGGCCTCTTGGCAAGCAGCCAGGGCAAATTTTATTTAAAGTAACTTGTATTATCTAAGCATGTATAGAAGTAGAATGGGTCCAGATAGTATTCACTGTATGTAATAGTTTTCCTTTATTACCACACAGAGACTCTGATATCACTGATGCAGAGAACGTGCAGCAGACATTTGCACATTTACCTTCATCAACTACCAGTTGGACAGAGGAGTGAAAGACATTTCAAAGAAGACGCTAGGAAAGTAGTCCATAATTTTAGGCAGCTAAAACAAATTAGTTGACAGTTGCAGCTGAGGTTTTAAATTATATCCATTATCTCCTGCTTCATTTTCAAGCACCCAGCTCTTTTTCTTTATGATACTTTAATTGATATCTTCTAAAAGTCAGCTGATGATGGCTGTAAAAGCTCTGATCAGAAATAGAAAACACAGTGGAAAGCGTGGAAAGAATTTTTGATTGGGGATGCAAGCTTTAGTTTTCCTTCCAATGCTTTCACTCCTGGGGAATTTCTATTGCTAAATAAGGTTTTTAACGAGATTTAAACCTCAGATGAAAATAATTAAATTAACTGTGTAGAAGAATTTTGTCAGAAATAAAACCAAGATGACAGATTAATGACTGACTGCCTATATCCTTCTTCCTCCCCCAGAAAAAAAGAAAGGGTTTTAAATATAGATGTAAAAGTTTATGAAGGAGATGAGAAACTCTAATTATGGGATGACTGGGTGCCAATATGTGGGCCTAAATAATGTGAAACACCACTATAGCTCAGCCAAAGAAAAATTAAGTGGCTAGTGTTGACATCTGCAGATAACTGGCTTGTGGTGTTGAAGAAGTTTAGTTAGCTTTCTTTGATGCTGCCTTTACCTAACCCTCACTTTCTCCCCATTCTATGGTGGATCTAGCCTACCATTACGCCCTGAGTATTGACAACTAGTAATCAAAGTTCTCCGAGGACATCTCAAATTTTGTAGTGTCCAGGGGTGCCCTGGCACAAGTTTGTTCAGCCTGGAGTATCTATGCTAAGCAAGTTTCAGAGGCACCAAATTCTTAAAAGGGACAGCGGGGGTCCAATACTGTTTGTCAGCTATACTCCTTCTGTGGAGAGATGACAGCCTTCTTCCTGGATTGTGCTGAGGGACTGGAAAGTTTATGTTGTGGAGACTACCTTTTGCAGAGTCAATATGGAGCTGACAGAAGGTGCACGTATAGGATAGTGTGTATGTGTGTGCTGTGGAGCCTTCTGCCAGTAGACTGGTTTTTTAGAGAGAGAAGTAGGTGGCATCCATCCACAGAAATGGCATCCCTTTCCCCAAAAAGACTCACTGGGGGGAGGCTCTGACAACTAAGACTGCTGCCAGAAAGAAGTGGGAAGCCACCTCACAACCAAGATAGAGGGAAAGGAGTCAGATATTTAGAAGGGAAGCCTCAAATTTAGGGACCATGAAATGTAATGGCATAGCAGCCCTGGAGATGAAGGTCATCTCTTTACCCTCCTAGCAGCGTTAACTTTTGCTCTATGTTTTCTACTTCCCTAGGAGGGGAGTGGTGCACAGGCATGGCAGGTGAAGTCACTAACTGCATGGTTTCTGAGTGAGTTATGTTGTCAGGACAGGAAGGAAGCTGTTCAGAGAGTAGAGCAGAAACTTGACTACCCCATGAAATTGGGCTCTGCAGGGTTGAAGTCGGCACTTCCTGCCCCTTCACATTGTGAAAAACTCTCTTCTTCAAGGGGAAAATGTGACAAACTGTGTGGGTTTAAACTTTGTGGAATTTTAGACTTCCTTTTTTTCCTAGGAAAGGATGATTTGGTCCTGAGACGACTTATGGATTTACTTTGGCCAAATCATAAAGAAAGGAAATGAAATTCATTTCTGAGAGGAAATAGTTACTTCTACTTAGAACTAAGGAAGTTAGTACACTCCAAGAAGCTGTCTCTATAAGTTAATTATCTCAGCAATAATAACAACACTCTTAATGTTATGCTCTTGCTTCTGGTAATCTAGGAAAAACATGTGATAGCACCATTCTTTGAAGACACACTGCTGTATAATTTTATTATTATAGACAGTATTGACTGTTGCTTTTTTCAGCTTTCCTTTGAAGCATTCCAATCTCTTCTATTACATTTCCTGAGGTAGGGGGATTAAGTTTCATGCAGTGAGCAGAAGAGTTTGGAAGCAAAGTATATAAATAATTAGAGATGCTGCAGGTACATTGCAAAGATTCATGCTGGTTTCTGGAAGTACCCTAGCTTGTGGAAATAGATTGGGTGAGCCTGATTCTGATTTCACTCATGTCGATTTTCTAAAGATGTAACTCCTTCGTCCTAATTACACAGTATCAGAATCAGCCCTGGCATATTAATATGTATATTATTATACATATTGTATATGTATTAAAATGTATGTATATTGCTCTGCAGGGATACTGATATAAATTAGCTGTTTTTGAATAAAAAAATTTATGGTTGATTATTGGGATTGTGTTGTGGACTGGGTACTTCAACATGTTTATAAGTAACTTGTAAAGACATTATTGGAAAATAAACTAGGTTTGATTTAACAGGATTAATAATCTCAGAGTTTTTCTGCAAACAAGGGATCTTGAATCTTATGCGCAAATAAATTTGTTAGTCTCTAAGGTGCCACAAGTACTCCTTTTCTTTTTGTGAAGGCCGATAGTTATAGTAGGTTAGATATTTGGGATATGTCTACACAGCAGCTGGGAGTATATCAGGCAGACAGGTACTAGTTCTTCTGGAGCTATTGTGCTAAAAATATCAGTGTGGATGCAGTGGTCGGGGCTAGTCATTCAAGTATTGACCCCAGGGGTCAGATGGGCTTGTACTCAGGTGACTAGCCCACGCCAAAATGTCCACACTGCTATCTTTAGTCCACTAGCTCTCGCAGAGCTAGTGAGTGTCTGTTTACCCAGACTGGGCAGCACATTCTTAGTTGAGGTGTAGAGTACCAAACATAGGCATGAGGAAATCAAGCATTTACATACACACGTGGCTAGGCAAACATGTAAGTGACTGTTGTCTTCAACCAATATCTGATTTCCATATTCAGTTGTAGCATCTACATGTAGGCATGTAAAATTTCATATGTACATCTTTTAAAAACAAGATCTGAAGGGTATAAAGAACTAGCAACTTTATTAAATATATTCAGATTTGCTGGAAGTTTGAATAACACTGATTGAATATGCAGAAAAACAGTTGCTTTGTGTTTAGATTCATAGATATTAAGGTCAGAAGGAACCATCATGATCATCAAGTCTGACCTCCTGCACAACACAGGCCACAGAATCTCACCCACCCACTCCTGCAAAAAACCTCTCACCTATGTCTGAGCTATTGAAGTCTTCAAATTGTGGTTTAAAGACTTCAAGGAGCAGAGAATCCTCCAAGTGACCGATGCCCCATGCTACAGAGGAAGGCAAAAAACCTCCAGGGCCTCTTCCAATCTGCCCTGGAGGAAAATTCCTTCCCGACCCCAAATATGGTGATTAGCTAAACCCTGAGCATTTGGGCAAGATTCACCAGGCAGATACTACAGAAAATTATTTCCTGGGTACTCAGATCCCACCCCATCTAACATCCCATCACAGGCCATTAGGCCTATTTATCATGAATATTTAAAGCTCAATTAATTACCAAAATCATGTTATCCCATCATACCATCTCCTCCATAAACTTAACGAGTTTAATCTTAAAGCCAGATAGATATTTTGCCCCCACTGCTTCCCTTGAATGGGTGTGTCTTGAGCATAAGACCTGGCAATAAGATGTGTAGTTATCATATGATGGGAGTGTCTTGCTTCATTTGCTGATGATATAAAATTGGGAGGCATTGTCAATACCTTGGAGGATTGGAACACAAGAACACTGGATGACCTTGAGGACTGAAATAATAGAAATGGGGTGAAATTCAATAGTACAGAGTGCAAGAACACTTAGGAACTAATAAGAAGAATTTCTGTTATAAGCAGGGGTCTCATTAGTTGAAAGTAACAGGAGGAGAGTGACCTGGATATGCTGATTGATCACAAGATAACTGTGAGTCACCAGTGTGATGCATCTGTGAAAAAGGCAAATGTGATCTTAGGATATATCAGGCATGATTTTGCAGTAGAGAGAGAGAGAGAAGTATTAATACCATTGCACAATGCCTCATTTGTAAGACCTCATTTGTAGGCCTCCCATATTCATGTAAGATGTTTTCAACTGGAACAGGTGCAGAGAATGGCTACTAGGATGATCAGGGGAATGAAGAGCCTATTTTATGAGAGGAGACAAAAAAGCTTGATTTGTTTGGCCTAGCAAAGGGAAGGCTGGAAGGGGACATGATTGTTCCCTATAAATATATCTGGGTATGGGGTTAGGGTAGACCCAGAGAGGGTGAAGAATTATTTAAGCTACTGGACAATGTTGGCACCAGAAAAAACGGGTATAAATTAGTGTCAAGGTTCCTTCCCCACTCTGAACTCTAGGGTACAGATGTGGGGACTTGCATGAAAAACCCCCTATGTTTATTTTTACCATCTTAGGTTAAAACTTCCCCAAGGTACAAACTATTTTTCCTTTTGTCCCTGGACTTTATTACTGCCACTACCCAGCGTCTAACAAATATAACAGGAAAAGAACCCACTTGGAAATGTCTTTCCCCCCAAAACCCCCAAGCCCTACACTCCCTTTCCTGGGGAACACTTGGTAAAAATCTTCACCAATTTGCATAGGTGAACACAGATCCAAACCCTTGGATCTTAAGAACAATGAAAAAGCAATCAGGTTCTTAAAAGAAGAATTTTAATTGAAGAAAAAGTAAAGGAATCACCTCTGTAAAATCAGGATGGTAAATACCTTACAGGGTAATCAGATTCAAAACATAGAGAATCCCTCTAGGCAAAACCTTAAGTTACAAAAGGCACGAAAACAGCAATATACATTCCATTCAGCACAACTTATTTTATCAGCCATTTAAACAAAACAGAATCTAATGCATGTCTAACTAGATTGCTTACTGACTTTTTACAGGAGTTCCGACCTGCATTCCTGCTCTGGTCCTGGCAAAAACCAACACACAGGCAGAGAGAACTCTTTGTTCCCACCCCTCCAGCTTTGAAAGTATCTTGTCTTCTCATTGGTCATTTTGGTCAGGTGCCAGCGAGATTGTCTTAGCTTCTTAACCCTTTATAGGTGAAAGAGTTTTTCCTCTGGCCAGGAGGGATTTAAAGGTGTTTACCTTTCCCTTTATATTTATGACAATTGGGCATGAATAAATTAAAGCTGGGAATTAGAAGAAGGTTTCTAATGATCAGAGGAGGGATGTTCTCGAACAACTTCCCAATAGGTACTGTGGAGCTAACAATATAATTAATTTTAAAATAGGTTAATTTATGAGTGGGATTGTATGACTGGGTTGTCTGCAGGGGTGGGGATCTGGACTTTGAACCCCTTGGGATTCCTTCTAGTTCATGTTTTATTTTCTTAAAATACCACACTTCAGTGTTTCAGCTGATGACCTGTAGGGATTAGGAAGGGAATCCCCCCATCATGTCATTTTTTTTCCTCTCCCTTTTTCTGAAGCATCAGAGATGGCCACAGCTAGAGATGGGACACTGGATAGGGTGGGCTCAGGTGATACTGGGAATTATCTCTAATAATATAATGATTATAATTTTTTTTATGTTCAAGATCAGCTAATTTGCTTGGCGGCCTTGTTCAGATGCTCATGGTTTAACTGATAGTTATATGTGGGCTTGGGAAGAAACCTTGGGGATTTTTTATTTTCCTTTGCAGCATGTGGTAGGGTCACTTTCTAGGGCATTGGTGCACCTCTATCCCTCTTAAGGGCTGTGATACTTTGGTCTAATTCTGGTTGTTGGCTTCGTGTGGTGGTGGCTGGGTGGTGTTTAATGGCCTGTGTACACGTCAGAATAGATGATCTGGAGGTCACTTCTGGCCTTAAATTTTGACTCTATCTTCCTTTAGTCCTCATTCTGTGTTGCATACATAAATCACACATTTCTATATAAACTAGAGTCTTTATAGTAAAAATAAAAATAAAAATGAACGAAAACCACAAAAATTACAAGAAAACCTTGGTCAGAGGCCTTATAGAGGCTACTAAAATCCTGACTGCTCATTTGAACATGCTCATATTCAAATATGAATCTGTTTAATTGCAAAGCTTTTTGTCTTAACCTGCTAGTAATGAGAAAACACCATATAATGTGAAAGAGCTGGTTATGTCAATGCTTCCTTCTCCATTCAATTAACATGTGGACTTTTTCACACCTAACATGCAGTGGGGCTTCTGTAAAGTCTGGGATAAAGCAATTTTTAAGGGTTGGCTCTAATTTGGTTGCAGTGACATCACTGTGTCTGTGACATTCACACAGAGACGTTTAGATAACTACTCTTGCTGGAAGATTGTAATGTAATACTATTTCTTAGAATTCAGAACAATGACACACCATACCCCCAAAACAGAGAGAGAATAGGCTGGTGTAAACCTGACTTATTTCAGTTGTTATACTGTACTACTTTCCCCAAGGCTGAAATTGTCCTGTTGTTTGTAAAGTAAACTCTTTCAGTGAGGTTATTATAGTGGTAAAAGAAGTGGAATCACACTTTATTTTATGTATAAATACTGTATCTGACTTCTTTCTATTCCATGGCCTGTTGCATACAAAAATGTCTGTGGTTTAATCAACTTCAAGCAAGCCTTTGCTCACATTTCATATATCAAAACTTTAAGCGGAGTTGATAGGAATGAGGCCAATGATTTTGATTCTATTTTTAGTCTACAAGTGTAATGGGAACATAAAAGGCAAAAAGATTAACCCATGCTCCCCAACATTTTAAAGACTCAAAGTAAGATTAAGAGTTTGAAAATTATCCAAGCAATAAATCCACAGATGCCAAACACACACATTTGAATAAGATTATTAATGAGAAAAAAATAGCATTTGTGCCCATCAGCTCTTAGGTTAACTTGCAGACACATAGACAACCTTTCTGTTCGTGACTTTGTAAGTGTGAAGCAGTCAAACAGCAATGAACAGAAAACATTCCAAAGCGGTATGATCCAATGGTCCAAAAAATTGCAGACCACCATGGGAGCAGTCCTTATTCTGCTGCTTGTCTAGCTAAAGAGAGAAGGAGCAGAACAGTTACACAAAAATGTCTTTACATGAACTTCACTGAGGTTTTTATTCAGCCGATCTTCTTCCTGGCTCTATTTGAAGCCATAGCTACTGACTTTAGTGATAAAATATGTTTTTCACTTCTGTTCGCACTGCTGAACCAATATAATGAAGAGGTTATGAGTTGGATCCTATTCCTTTTGTATAGCAACTAAATTGTTTACAAGTTACAATCAGTTACACTTTTGCAAACACACTGGGGGAGCCACATTTGGTCTTTATTACTGATGCACAACAAGAAAAAATCATCTTGACTCTCAGATTACATCTCCGGACAGACAAGGAAAAACATTTCACTTGTAAAATTAGGACATTAGATATGGAAATCAATGGCAGATAAACATGGTTTGGAGAATACTGTTCACTTCCCAGGCAGCAGGTGCCACCTCATGTTCAGTCGTTTTTTTAGCGTTGAATCATATTGTAAACATTTTCATTCTATTGTGTCTTTTTTTTCTGAATCTCTATTGTTCCATTTTATACAATAAATACATAATGAGATCTTTCTCTTTGGCAATCTTTTATTGTAGTTCTTGCTGACATTTAAAATTTGGCCATGAAAACTATGGGCAGGATAAGAACAGAGTGAATGTTGTCCCTTGGGCCTGCGGCCTCTATCTGCCAACTTGTAATAGTTTATCTTATTCTCCTGCCCTTGCCAGTGTTCACAAATTAGACTGTGGATGTTAGAAACCAGTGAACAGTCCAGATTCAAGCAAGGCATCGCCTGAAACTGTGTAAGGGTTTCCCATATACTTACATTTAGCTCATGTACTTGAATACCCCACTTAGGATACATGGGTAGCATGACAGAGGTGTTAACTGATTGATTGGCACATCAGTGTAACTCCTATTTCATTCAGGTCTCCCCCCGACTAGTTCTACATTTTCCATGCAGCTGAGCTGCCAAGTCTCACACCTAAAGGGTGAGCCCTTTATTTTTTTTGCTTGCTTAAGTAAAATTCCATAGGTACTTCCAAACTCAGGCCTGCACCCTGGCATCTTCTAGTTCATTGGAAGGTGTAGTGGAGTGTGAAGGAGAATCCTGTATGGTACAATCTCATTTACAAATTATTCTTACAGATACAAAGACACTTCTCATGGCATCTCCAACCACTCAAGATGTTCACTGTCTGTCATCTCATGTTGTCCTCTATGTTTATACTACATTTTAGTTGCCACATTTATTATTCATTATAGTAATAACAATAAAGAAACATAGCTCTCCCTTTCTAATGTGTTTTCAGTGTTATTGGGCTATTCTGCACAGACTATTTCTGGTTACTACTGCCAATACATTGTTTGGAAAATGTTTTCCGGATTAAAATAATTCCACACAAGTCCTCAAGGCATCTGGCATTGCCTGCACCTGGGGTATCTTAGAGCTGACAGGGGAAATATAAATCCAAACCCATACTGGAACTGAGAAAAATATGGTTCCAGAGGAACAGGAATATTCTGCTCATTTTGTTCTTATCCTTTCTCAGTGCTTTGGGAAGTACAAGTCAGAATATGCACGGTACTTCATTGTTAGTCCATGAATATGATGAGTGGCCCAGGGTTTTAAAAACAAAATTTCTTGGTCCTGTGTTTGTTTAAATAATTCTCAGTTACACCAGTTCAGCTCATATATTACTATGTCTTATGTTTGGGTAGACCTTGTGTATTCTATCACATTTCTGCCAGAGTTACAGCTAGGGATGACAGGTTTCCAGACCACAGCCATGCCAGGCAATTGGCTCCTGCTCTTTGATTTTGGGGGAAGTATCGTGATATGCTCAGAGGAAGTGTGAAATGGATCAGAACACTTGTAATTTCTCTCTACTTAATCCACAGGGAGGTCATGAGAGCATTCCAAGTAGAAAGTATAATAAGAAAATTGTGCCTATAATCATCATGTGCAATAGTGTGTGTTTCAGAGAGAGAGAGACTGGAGAAGGGCTTTTGTGAGGCACAGGAATTATACCCTCTAAACCATACTTTAAATTGCTTTAATTTTCAAATATTACCCAAGAGAGGAAGAGGCACAGCTTGAACCCTGTCACATAGACCCCCAATTTTAGCCATTTGTCAAATGCATTTAAAGGGACAACTTTTTCAAAAAGTTATACAACCTGTGTACAACCACCTGCTCATGCTCTTTTGAAGTACCAGCTTCTGCAAGTACTGGTGTTAGATATTATAGAGCAACAGAGTTTGCACATGCAAAACTCATTTCCAAAATGTTTTCCCTGGATGAAAATGCAGTCATTAGGTTATGCAGTATTAGAATCTGTTAACTGTGCAATCAGGTGTCAATGTTTGAAAAAAGATTCAAATTACTGCTCTGCAAAGATCCTGTACAAGGTGTATGCACCTCTTAAATCTCCTCAGCCACATTTTGAGGGTTTAAGTGGGTTGTCTCTGCAGGAATAAAGACAAAATACAAAGAATGGGGTTTACTCAGGCCACAACTTTATTAGCCCGTTTGGGAATACCTGACAATAAATTGTCCAGTGCAGGTCAGTATTCTTTCCTTAGTCATTCCCATCTTTTGGGGAGGGCTGCTATTGGCCTTCGCTTCCCAGCCTGGTCCCGGCCCATTGCTGGGACTCTGCTGCCCACTCCTTGTATTGGGAGTTAAGGAGGAACTAGTTTAAAAAAAAAGGTGTGTGTTTATGCAGGTGGGAGGGTTGTTTTCCTGCAGTGCCACATGTTGGGCATGCTAATTCCCTTTTCCCAGCTTCCTTAAGGGGTGACTTCTCCTAAATCCACTTCCAACTCTAGTTCATCAGGGAACTGGTCCCTTACAGAACTTGTACTTGCAGTGGACACCTGCCACAAAGAATCTCCAGCAATTACCTTGGCTGCCTCCTTGCCTCCCCTCACCCCCTCCCCCCAATCTCGATTCCCGGCTAGTTAACAGCATCATGGTTAATATTGGCCAAAAATATATCCATTCCCTGGATGAATAGGCATCCCCCATTGTACCATATGTCCATTTTCCTGTTTTTCCAGTTAATCTGACCACTCTCTGAATCCGTTCACTGGTTCTTCTTTCACCACTGTAGGAAGTTTCAACTTCTTGTCTTGCCTGAATAGCCAAGCTAGATTTGCACTGCATTGCTTGTGGGCCCCCTTTTTCCACCATGATATCAACCTCAATACTCCTTTTATTTCTTGTCCCAGAAACTTCTCTACAACTTTTTCTAGGCCACACACTATGTTAGGAATGACATCCTAGATTTGGGTCACTGAGCTACCTCCCCTCATTTAGGTCAGATCCCTTTAGAGGACTCACTTCTTCCACAGTGTGTGCAAGAAGTGAGGAAATAATGAGCAACTGAATGAGCCTCAACGACTCTGTACATGTGTAGTTATCCCCTCTTGTGTCACATCTAAATTTAGATTGTAAGCTCTCTGGGGTAGAGACCTAATGTACCTCTCACACACTTGGGTCTGATACATCAGGATCTTGCAAACCACAGATCTGATAAACATGCAGCATCATAAAAAATAGTGTACCGCATTTGTTTTCTGACAGGCTTGGTGAATCAGGCCATACCTTTACCCTTATTATACAGAAGTCCAGAAAACATCTGTTTGGGTAGCTGTAGTACTATCTCTAGGTTCACTAAGCTGGTGAACCTAGAGCTTTGAGCACCTTTTCTAGTGTGCATTCAAAGGTCACAGGGGAGGGCCCGTAATTCTGAGTTGTTTGCCATAGGATCAGAAAAATACCTTTGGTGGCTGTATATGAAATGTTCATAGGTGCATTAAAAAGGTTAAAATAATACTGGACATGGGGCTTAGACATGGGCAAACTGGTCCTAATAATTTGAACCTTTATCTAAAACTTCAAAACAAATCATAACCAAACTTTTTTTATGTTAACAATTTTTTTTAACAAAAATTGTTAACATTTCCCCCATGCATTATCACACCTTTCGTAGCATTAAGGATCAAACATGAAAACAACGGAAATACTATAGGAGACTTTTTGAGGAACTTCAGACTTGAAAGTATGAAAGTATTCTAAATCTTGTGTGAAAGCCTTGGAATCATGACCTCACCAGCCCACCTTCTAAGGATGATGGCTAGCTGGCTGTAAGGACTGCACTGTACCACCACAACTTCTCAGAGTTTAGCTGTTGTTAATTTGAAATCTCTAAAAACATTTTCCATTGTTTCATTTGTTATTATTTAAACCTTTTCAAATGTGAGTGAACCCAAAATGTGCACAAAGGTCTAACAGCACAAATCCCCATGAAAACCAATGGGACTCCTGTAGCTAAATTCTTCATACAGCACAGTTAAAAATTAGGAGTAAATGTGTAACTATTAAATACTATATCTGGAGATTTAAGATCATTTCTTAAAACAAAGTTAAACGATTTTGCCAAGAATATAAGAAACACAACACACCAGTTTTTTTTCATTAAATGATCCCTCCTGGATCAAGCAGGCAACACCAGAGGAGTCTCACACTAACGCTGCTGGAAGGACTTAATTGCCCAAGGGGACAGAAAACAGAATCCAGCTACAAAGTTTTGGTCTCCGTCCCAGATACGTAGTCTATTAAACGAGTCGGGAGGTTACAGTGAAAAGAAATAAGCCCTACAGCAGAACTGGATTTTGCAATCTGCTCTGCTGGGAAAGGTGCTGACACAGAGTCAGATTGCCGACAGCAAGAGATGTGCAGATTGCCGCTGAACCATATGGAAGGAAAATAAAATAAAATAAAAGAATAAAAAACCAACAACAAGAGAGAGGCATCTGCAACCTCATTAACAGGGCAAATGCCATGCTTTTCCACACCTTTTGGTACTTCCCTCCCACCCCCGCAATGCTGACACAATATCAGCAGAGTATGGTTTGAGGCAATAAAACTTTTCTAATGGCAAAGCCTATTGTGTTTCTTCGGAAAGTGACTAAGGCGAGCGTGAGGTCTAGTAAGTTTAGAGCAAAGGTCTGGGAGCCACTCACTCACTCTGTCACTTGGGGCAAGACACTTGACCTTCCTTCTTGTGCCTTAGGCTTACCAGCTAAGAGAAGTGAATTACAAGCTGAATTTCAGTGAAGACCAGATGCTTCTATCAGGGTAACCTTTCTTAGTTTAACTGAACTGGAAAGCTAAAAATGATCTCTTTTTAAGTATCATTTGTTTCTATGGGCTCAAAATTTCAGTCTGGCCTCCAAAGTTTGGCCTGTAATTTCGTACTTGCACACACTTGTGCATACAAAGTTAATTTTTTTCATACACAAATAGTATTTGGGGACTCACAATGCAGGGAGGCTGGCAACCCTAGCAGGAAATGGTGGGGGTGGAAGCCAGGATGATGAAACTCATTCCAGCAGCCTCGCTGTTTTTCAAATATTGTCTCCCCAAAGTCTGTTTCTTTAAGGATCCAAAAAAGGAGTGATGGGTGGAATACCCATCCCCTTATTATTTTGTCCACCAATTAGGCCTAATATCCTACCTGCCAATTTTGGTTCATTAATTTCTGGTTCTACATCTTATGTTTTTACCAAGCATGATTTCAGCGTTGTCCTTGAAACAAATCAACTTGGTCTTTTTGTTTGGACTAACTTAGTCGCTGATTGGTTTTCTCAAACCTATTTACGACATTCATTATTGAAAACAAGTTGACCTATTTTCCATTAACATTGGTTATTACAGGTTATTGTATAATCTTATAAACTTTTACATACTGTTTACAACTGAGTTCACAAATAGGGTAAATTTGTCAGCCCAATTATCATAGCAGTGCAGAATGTAAATGTAATTTCCTTTCTTAGTAGTCACACAATGCCATGTGCATGCATTTTTAGTTGTGAAGCGCATGATCAGACTGTCTAGTTCATTAGACTGGTAGCGCTCTGATTTTAAAGGGGTTTGGGTATGTTAAGCAGGCTTAATCTATAGAAAGCACACCATTTGCAGTGCAAATACTCGTTTGTGAGTATACAATTTGCTATATATGAGTATTCTGAGGTGCAAGCAGAAAAGGTAAGTCACAAATGAGGTAAGCTCTACTTTACACCAGTACAGCACATCTTCATTGGAGGTTTGCATTGGTATAACTATGTGGGTATAGCTATTGGAGTAAAAGTGGTGCAAAAATCCCTACCTGGCATTAGTGCAGGTAAATTCTAGCACTTGCATGTTTACAGAAAACACACAAAAAAGAGTATGAGCATGGCAAAAATTCTACATCATTATTTAAATCCAAACAAATACTTGCAGGGTTTTTCTTTTGTTCCATTGTGGAATATAGTCTCTTCTTTGCAGCATGTATAATTCCCATTAAATATTCCATCGGGAGAACAGGCCACATAACACGCATATATTACAATCATAGATGTTGATGAGGGAATTTGGTCACCGAGTTCTTCTTTCTGCCATTGCAGCATTGTTCAGTTCTCTACAGCACATTTGTTCCTCCAAGCTTGGTAATTGCACTTAATGAATCCAAAAGTTAATTACTGTGCTATGTAATCAGCACTGTGATTTAGGGAACAAAAATATCCATGTATTTTCACTGTAAATATATGGCATTTACCATGTAATTAAATAGCCAGTAATTACTGTTAACTAAAGAATACATGCATTGTATTCTTTGTAGTAAGAAAGTAGTACATGTTTTATTTTCTAGTCATGTGCCTCATGTCTCTGAAACTGAATAGCAATTGCTTGAGTCAAACTCTTATTGGAAAGTTGGTAAACTGAATAAGTGATTTTTTCCCCTACTTTTCATATTATCTGCTGCCTCGAAGACTCAGAGGCTAGGTACGTCTGCTCTTAGCTGAGAGGCAGACGAATCTCAGGAGAAGATTATATTGGATGCCACCACAAAGTCTTACTGAACCTCCAATGTTATTGAGGCTCTCCATTTCCCATGACTAGAGCTAGCTGAAAAGTCAGAACATTTATTTTTAATACTGTCTTTGAATTATTATTTTTTTAATTTTGGATCTATTCATGAATTGTTCCCTGAGCTCCATGTGCTGTGCAAATAATGACGGTTTATTTGGGAAAATATCATGAAAATTATCAAATAAATTGTTCAGCAAGTATTGTTCTGCCATCCCCACCTGGGACAGTCTGTCTCATCACAAACTGACCCACTTTTACACTACCATTCAGTGTGTAGTTACTTCTTTTTTTTTACAGATTTCCCCCTGACTGTGGTAGCAGGCATACATCAATGCCATACATTTAAAATTTCCTTTGGCACTGGGTTTCTCTGACAGCAGCACCACTGAGAATACACCTCTGACCAGAATCTCTGCTGTGCAACAGATTTCCTAGTGAAGGCTTTTACGGTGGAGGCACGGGACACCTGGAATGTAATTAATCAGGAAGGATCCAGAGAGTAACTGGAAAGCCTTAAAGTACAGAGAACAGTTGAAAGATGATAGAAGAGCAACATGTACTGAACCCATATAAATATTGAAAGAGAGAGTAGTATGGGAGTGGACTAGAATGGAGGTTGGGCTTTTCCATTAAACCTACAACAAACCTGAAAAATAGTTTCAAAAATTGGTTTATTTCAGAAAATAGTGAAAAGTTCAAGCTAGAGCATATTTGGACTGAACCAATTTGTCTGCCCCCTAATTAAAAATTACAAGAAAGGTGAGAAAAATCTGTTGTGTTGAGAAAGAATAGTCATGATTTTTTTCTTTTTGAGAGAAAGAGAGAAGAACTGTCCTGTAATCTTCTAGCTTACAAGCTCCTCTGCTTAACCTGGAAGATACTGAAAGTCCTGTCACCAAATTGCTATGTGGTTAATTACTTGCACAAAGGTGCTCCCCAAACATTTTTAAGTGCATGACTTCCAACTTAATCGAATTTTCTGTATGATCAGTCAAGCATTTTCATTTTTTTTTCAAAATCTGGCAAAGTACATACTGCTTATCAAGTCCAAACTACCAAGTCTGAAGTCTCAGATTTAATCTGTTTCTCACTTTTCCTCTCTAAAGCATGGGCATGTATTTTTTTTACAGTGGAAAGATTGGATTTTTAAATACTTTAATAAGTCCAGAACATCAGAGAGGATTTTACTCAAACTTTTAAGAATAATCCACCTTTAGGCAAAGTCCAAACATAGAAAATTTCAGCTCATGAAGTTAACATTTTAGAAAGTTACAGCCATGGGTTAAATAAAGATTTTTTTGTAACCTTTTCACTCTAGCATTTATAACCAAGGCATGATGATAATATGCACAATTAAAAAATCTGAATACTCTTAAGAGTGTATTTGATTTCCAAAAAGTCACATTTCCCCTTACCATGCCCCATTACTGGTATCCACTCTTCACTGTGACCTAGGGAAAAATAAGATGATTTTACAATTATTTTAGTCTTTACTGCTGTGTTTTCATAATCTGCTTTCTTAATGCTGTATTATATTGTGTGTAGCAGAAGGCTGCCTCAGCACCCTGTCACAGCTGGGCATATGAGCAGCACTGGGATTAGTATTAAAATTTATTTGAAAAATAGTTTGAAAAATATAAAAATAGTATATAACATCCAGGGTTAAGATAGTATTTGTCAGGACTCGAGAGGAAAATAGTGGACTCATAGAGTCATACGCTGCAAAGAAAAAAAACAAAAACAACAAAAACCCACCCCAAAAAACAAAAACCAGCACCAGTGTGTCTTGGTGCCTGAGTCAACTGACTCAGGCACACACTAAGGGGCTAAAAATAGCAGTGCAAACATTCCTGCTAGGCTGGAGACCGGGCTCTGAAATCCAGTGAGTGGGGAGGATCTCAGTGTCCAGGCTTCAGCCTGAGTGAGAATTTCAACACTGTTATTTTGAGCCCCATAACATGAGCCTGAGTCAGTTGACTCCAGCTCTGAAACTCGCCGTGTGGGGTATTTTTGTCAGGGTAAAAGTACCCACAGAATTTAAGGCCATCTAGTCTAATCTCCAGTATAACACAGGCCACCAACACCACCCAGTACCTGTATATTAAACCCAGTAATGGAAATAAGACTAAAGTCAGTGAGACCCACAGAAGACTAGACTATTATGGGCTACAGACAAACACTAGGATGACAGAGGTGCACCAGATCCAGGCCCCTGCGGTGGCATGGAAATGATTAAGTGAGATATACTCAGATAATTCTGCCAAGTGACCCAGACCCACATGCTGCACAGGAAAGCAAAAGCAAAAAATCCCCCCAAGAGTCATTGTCAATCTGGTCTGGGGGACAATTCTTTTCCAGTCCCACTTATTGTGATCAGTTAGACCCTGAGCATGTGAGCCAGCCAAGCATCTGAGAGAGAATGCTCAGTGTCACCTTAGAGTCCTGGTCCACCCTGCTTAATGTCCCATCTCCAGCCATGGTAGTCCATGATGCTTAAGATGAAGGAGATAAAATCCCAAGCCCAGAATACATTGCGAGGGGAAGAGGGTGAAACTCTTTCTGACCCCTACCAGTGCTGGCTAAAACCCTAAAGCATGAGCTTTAGAAACATAAGACATAAACCAGAAGTGAGTCACAGGGCTGCTGATCCCCAGCCTCACAAGCAACCTCATCCTACAATTGCACTCATTAATTTGTCCAGCTCTCCCTTAAAACTAATTAAGTTGTTTGCCCTTTCCCCTCCGCCAAAACTCCTTCCAGAATCTCACCGGTGGTTAGAAACCTTCTTCTAATTTGCAGCCTGAATTTCTTCATGGACAGTTTATATCCATTTGTTCTTGTGCCAACATTATCCTTTACCTTAAATAGCTCTTCTTGCTCCCTATTATTTACCCTGTTAATGTATTCACAGAGAACAATCGTATCCCCTCTCAGTCTTCTTTTTGCAAGACTAAACACACCCAACTCTTCCAGTCTCCTCTCATAAGATAGGCCCTCTATTCCCCTGATCATCCTGGGTCAAGGAAGAGGATCAGAGACTGGCTTGGATGCTGAGAATTGAGATGGTGGAGTTATAGCTCCAGGAGGGAACAGCAAGGGCAGTGAAGAAGGGGATCAGAGGTCTCATTAGAACAGCTGGTCTTCTGGAAAGGCAAAAGCACAGGGTCAGATATCAGATCAGGTCTCCCAATTTGATCTCTCTCCTGCAGGCACTAAACAAAAACTGCATCTGTGCTGGTGTAAAAATCAAATTAAACTTGACCAATAATATTTTGCCTGTTTTTCCATCACTGTGGTGTTTTACTCCCCCTGATAATTCAGCTTCATAGTTAGCAGATACTCTATTAAGGTGAGTGGGAGAGTTCAGTTTTATTTCTCTCTGTGCTATATTTATTAAGATTGTTGTAGCAAATCAAATGGACAGCATGCACCTATTACTACACATTTGTAACCAAAAGGGATAGGCACTTCATTTTTTTTAAAACAAAAGGTGTTTTTTTTGGATTTTGGGGGAATAAAGCACAATCCTTGTGAACCCCCTAATTCCATGATTCCCTCTACATGGAGAACTACTGACCCTCGCAGTAGACCAGAAAGCAGAAATGGTTTGCAGAGAAAGCTCCGTTATGTACTTAACTGTGGTAGAGGCTGAGCTCACCATTTCAGACTGAGAACATGGCCAAACAAAGAAAAGGTTATGACAATGGACCTCAATTAAATGTCTTCCACAGCAGTGTTTGCTATTTGACAATCACAGGAGAAGGAGGCAGTTTTTGATCTCTGCCCCTCTCTTGAAGTGGAAGCCTGGAAGGAGTGTTTGTAAAACTAGATGAATGAGTCAAGCATTTTCAAATGGACAAAAATTAAAAAATGGGAAAAATGTAAACAAAAAATATACCAGTCATTTTGGGTTGGGTACATGGTCTACAATCCAAATTAGGGGTTTTCTTCTACTTCCATTTGAAGGAGAAAAGAGCTTGCTTTGGTATACAATTTAAGTGGCTCATTTACTGGGCCTATCTGCTGTCTACAAAAACGAAATGAAACATTCCAGCCATATTGATTTCATATCTAGAATACAATATGTAGTATATTACATCTAGAAGAAATACTTTTTCTGGTTGTTAAATTCCCTGCCTATGTTTTTATTCCTTTTATTTTCAGATAGACACAAAAACACACAAACACCTGATGTGGATTTCATAACTTTGCCATTGGTAAGACAAAAAGAAAAGGAGTACTTGTGGCACCTTAGGTGACAATGTATACCTTCAAATCAGCGGCACTGCGATGGGTACCCGCATGGCCCCACAGTATGCCAACATTTTTATGGCTGACTTAGAACAACGCTTCCTCAGCTCTCGTTCCCTAATGCCCCTACTCTACTTGCGCTACATTGATGACATCTTCATCATCTGGACCCATGGAAAAGAAGCTCTTGAGGAATTCCACCATGATTTCAACAATTTCCATCCCACCATCAACCTCAGCCTGGACCAGTCCACACAAGAGATCCACTTCCTGGACACTACGGTGCTAATAAGCGATGGTCACATAAACACCACCCTATATCGGAAACCTACTGACCGCTATTCCTACCTACATGCCTCTAGCTTTCATCCAGATCATACCACTCGATCCATTGTCTACAGCCAAGCGCTACGATATAACCGCATTTGCTCCAACCCCTCAGACAGAGACAAACACCTACAAGATCTCTATCATGCATTCCTACAACTACAGTACCCACCTGCTGAAGTGAAGAAACAGATTGACAGAGCCAGAAGAGTACCCAGAAGTCACCTACTACAGGACAGGCCCAACAAAGAAAACAACAGAACGCCACTAGCCATCACCTTCAGCCCCCAACTAAAACCCCTCCAACGCATCATCAAGGATCTACAACCTATCCTGAAGGACGAGCCATCGCTCTCTCAGATCTTGGGAGACAGACCAGTCCTTGCTTACAGACAGCCCCCCAATCTGAAGCAAATACTCACCAGCAACCACACACCACACAACAGAACCGCTAACCCAGGAACCTATCCTTGCAACAAAGCCCGTTGCCAACTCTGTCCACATATCTATTCAGGGGATACCATCATAGGGCCTAATCACATCAGCCACACTATCAGAGGCTCGTTCACCTGCGCATCTACCAATGTGATATATGCCATCATGTGCCAGCAATGCCCCTCTGCCATGTACATTGGCCAAACTGGACAGTCTCTACGTAAAAGAATGAATGGACACAAATCAGACGTCAAGAATTATAACATTCAAAAACCAGTTGGAGAACACTTCAATCTCTCTGGTCACTCGATCACAGACCTAAGAGTGGCTATCCTTCAACAAAAAAGCTTCAAAAACAGACTCCAACGAGAGACTGCTGAATTGGAATTAATTTGCAAACTGGATACAATTAACTTAGGCTTGAATAGAGACTGGGAATGGATGAGTCATTACACAAAGTAAAACTATTTCCCCATGGTATTTCTCCCTCCCACCCCACCCCCCACTGTTCCTCTGATATTCTTGTTAACTGCTGGAATTAGCCTACCTGCTTGTCACCATGAAAGGTTTTCCTCCTTTCCCCTCCCTGCTGTTGGTGATGGCTTATCTTAAGTGATCACTCTCCTTACAGTGTGTATGATAAACCCATTGTTTCATGTTCTCTGTGTGTGTGTGTGTGTGTGTGTATATAAATCTCTCCTCTGTTTTTTCCACCAAATGCATCCGATGAAGTGAGCTGTAGCTCACGAAAGCTTATGCTCTAATATATTTGTTAGTCTCTAAGGTGCCACAAGTACTCCTTTTCTTTTTGCGAATACAGACTAACAAGGCTGCTACTCTGAAATTGGTAAGACAGGTATCAAAAACTTATCCATCATGGGACCAAACAGAGATTCTAAAAGTTGTAATAACAATGTTAATACTTGCTATCTATTGACAATGTGCTTGGCAGACAGCACAAAACACACTGGCAGACCAAAATAAATGTTCTGTCTTACACCATCATGTTTCCAATGTTTTGGTAACGGGTGGGTGCAAGTGTTTGTTGAAATGGATTTGCATTTGTGAGCTATATGAGTTTTGAGCATGGACTTGAATGAAGAGAGCGTGGAGAGCAGGTGCAGTGGGATCAGGGATGAAGGGGGTCAGGACTCCTTCTGACATCAACTTGCCTTGCTAAATCCACAACTGAAAAGAAAATGAGAGCACACGATGAAAGCTGTTCTGAAGCTATATTTGCAACAGGACATTCATGTCATTTGACATATGGAACCTCTAAAACTAAACATATACAATTTTCACAATGCAGTTAAAAATTAGCCATGCTGTGTTTGGTTTACAGAGTATATCAACACATAAAAAGGCACTTAAGTAAACTGCTATGGGCTAAGAGGAGTGGATGAAGGTGAGGGGAACACTAGTTTACTCTCTCAAAGAACAACATGATAGAAATGATAGATATGAAGTCATATAAATATTTGTTATTTTATTAGGAAAATATCGATAAATAGGTCAGGGAAGGGACTGTAATGAAACTAAGTACTCTTTTCTAGCATTTTATGAGCTAGCTTGTGCATGCTCCATCTCCTTAATATAACAGAGCTCTTGTCTGACTAGATCAAGTTACTTAATGCCTTGCTTATTGTAGAATGATATGCTTTTGGAGAATGACTGACATCTGGCAGCAGCCAACATCTTGAATTAAGATTGATTTTGACCAATCAAAACAAGGCAGATTGGACATTGTAAATCTCTTTAATGATTACAAGTTCAGATGATGTGGGATGGATGCCAAACACTAATATCATGCTCAATGAATACTTCTGTGTTGTATTTGGCTGATGGGGCCCTGTATAAAACGACATGTGAAGCAAACAAAACTGGTAAACTTTGGCCTCTCCTTGGATTCATGAAAAGATAGAAAACAGTTACTTTCTGCTAGATAGGTTTTACCGCAGTTTATTCTGTAAGCAGAAAACAGTTTTTGTAACTAACACTGCTCTTGATTATTAACAATTGTTCATATGTCTCAGTGGAAAATCAGAGTTATTGCCTCCTGGTATGAGATACGTTGTGGGTGGAATCATAGCCCTGTGATTTACAACATTCTAGGCAAGCTTAACAGCCTAGACAGGACTGTAGTTTCTGTGGACATATTACAAATCTTTAGGGTTGGAATATCTGTAATACAGACCCTAAATGGAAGGGAATTCTTTGGAAAGCAATAGACTTGAAGAATTTGTATGTTTAGGGTTAAGAGCTTGTAAATGAATTTTGGGATATATACCTAAAGGCATTATGTCAGAGAGGTTATGGAACCTGTCCATGTAGCACTAATTGAGAATATTTCTAGAATATTTCATATATTGTCACCTCAAAGAGCCATTTATATTGGAAGGAATTCAGACATATATAAAAAGTGATCAGGATTTGAAGAAAATTTACAATAGCTAAAAGATATGTTAAGCTTGGCTTAATGAAGACTGAAGAGAGAAGAAAGATATGATATCCGTATGCAAGTATTTGCAGGGCATTTTAAAGGCAGTGCATTTTTACAAACTGAGGAAGAAAAGATTGTTAAGGGTGGTTCAAAGACAGTGTTATTGGAAATAATAGGATGAAACTGAGCAAAATTTAGGCTGAAGGTCAAGAAAAAAAATCTGCATGGTCTGTTGAACTGGGGAATGGTCCCCAAAGGGATACAGTGGAAGATCTATTCCTTGAATCATTTAAAACCAGTATTAAACAACACACTTAAATGCATTGTGGACAGCAGCCATGTGTAGGTAGGAGGATATATTAGGTGACTTACTGGTAAGTTTCCATTTTTTATTTCTAGAATTGTCTGAAATATTTCTCCACATTGGCTAAGCTGAAAAATGTGGATATATATTGCTTGGTTTTCGGTTAGGGCCCTATTTTGTCATTTATGCTACTGGATTTGAAATAACTGATGGGACAGAATTGGAGCACTCCTTGTATGGATGACAGGTTTCAGTGGTAGCTGTGTTAGTCTGTATCAGCAAAAAAAACCCAAGGAGTCCTTCTGGCACTTTAGAGACTAACAAATTTATTTGGGCATAAGCTTTCGTGGGCTAGAACCCACTTCATCAGATGTATGAAGTAAAAGATACAGAAGCAGGTATAGAATGCTTGCTAGAGATTCTGTAGGTGTTTGTCTCTATCTGAGGGATTGGAGCAAATGCGGTTGTATCTTAGAGCTTGGATCATGTGATGTGGTCTGGATGAAAGCTGGAGGCATGTAGGTGAGTATAGTGGTCAATAAGTTTCCAGTATAGGGTGGTGTTTATGTGACCATCACTTATTAGCACTGTAGTGTCCAGGAAGTAGACCTCTTGTATGGACTGGTCCAGGCTGAGGTTGATAGTAGGGTGGAAATCATTGAAATCTTGGTGCAATTCCTCAAGGGCCTTCTTCTCATGGGTCCATTGTCTACAGCCAAGCTCTAAGATACAACCACATTCGCTCTGATCCCTCAAACAGAGACAAACACCTACAGAATCTCTAGCAAGCATTCTTAAAAATGCAATACACGCCTGGCGAAGTGAAGAAACAGATTGACAGAGCCAGAAGGGTACCAAGAAGTCACCTACTACAAGACAGACCCAACAAAGACAGTAACAGTACGCCACTAGCCATGACCTACAGCCCCCAACTAAAACCTCTCAAGCGCATCATCATCAAGGATCTACAACCAATCCTGAAGGACAACCCCTCACTCTCACAGATCTTGGAAGACAGGCCAGTCCTCGCTTACAGACAACCCCCCAACTTGAAGCAAATATTCACCAGCAACTACACACATAACAACAAAAACACCAACCATACAAGGATTACCTCTGGGCCTGGTGTGTTATTGATATTGAATAGATTTTGTGACCATTATTCTCAAAGGTCATGGTTCAAAAAGTGTCATTACAGAAAGTGGGCAGTGTTGTTGTAGGCATGTTGGTCCCAAGATATTAGAGAGACAAGGTGGGTGAGGTAAAAACTTTTATTGAACCAACTTCTGCTGGTGAGAGAGAGAAGCTTTTGAGCTTACACAGAGGAGAGCGCTGTGTAAGCTCGAAAGCTTGCCTCTCTCATCAATAGATGTTGGTTCAATAAAAGATACTACATGACACATCTTGTCTCTCTAATTACAGAAAGTGGCATCCTCTGATGTGATAAATGTGAGCTGTTCAGAATGTGTCTGAGCAGTGTGACAGATTGACTATTCCACAACCAACACATGGTTTACTTTAAAAAGGAGAATATTGAATCATTTTCACATCACACTAATGAAGGATGCATTCATTACTTTCTCTAAAGTAAAAATTTGCCTCCTCTTCTTCCAGAGTTTGCATAGAAATAGTCATACCACACCAGGTCAATGGCCAATCTAATTAGTCCAAGATTCTGCATCTCAGAATGACCTGTAGCTGAAGGTTCAGTGGTTGCAGAGATGGATCAAAAGAGTCTGATGTGATGAGAATTTCAGATCAGCGTCAATAGTTTCAGATTCTTATGCAATTATTTTACTTATCCGTATATATAACCTACCAGAAAATAGAACTTCTCAAAACTGGATTCTTCTCCCTCCCACCATCCAACTGTTCAACCTACAAGCAGCTTCCCAAAAATGGGTAGACAAAACATCATACCTTCTCCTTCCTGCTGTTGATAAATCAGATAGCCAATTGCTTGACCGCATTTTGGTTTGTCAATGTCAGGTTTATTGTTCTGAACCACACTAATGTTTTTAAATTTCAGATAAGTAGATTAATATGCATGTTAAAAATTGGTAAGTAAGTTTTAACTCCATCCTGATATTGAGGCTCACTTTGGATAATAGATTTATTCTGAAAAACTGGTATAGGCATTATTATAATATGTCCCAGAGTGCTGCGTACAGGAGGAATGAAACAGAAATTTGGAGTAGTGACATTACAGTGTTTTTAGTAATTAGTTACTACATAGTACTATTATATTATAGGTCATCCTTACTGCTAGTTGTTCCAATTTGGTAAGCTTCACCAGGCAGAAGACAGGAGCGGCTGCCCAGAAGTACCTGTGACTGTGATCTCCTTCCCTGAAAGGAGCCTTCTTCTCTTCCTCCTTTGAAATCAGTGCTCCTCCCATATGGAGATATTTTTCTTCTTGCTCTGAACCCTTTTGTCTCAGGGTCAATAGATTTTGTCCACAGCCTCTTTTAGCACAAGTAGGCACAGAGTTAAGGAATAGCTGCAGTAATGGAAGGGGAGAATCTCCAGAGTAGAAAAGTGGAAAGAAAAAGAGAGATTATGATAGAGACAAAGTGGGTGTTTTGTGATAATGGTAAAGAATCACAGATAGACCCACTTTCTTCTAACACTGGAAAAGGAACTTTATCAGAAATAAGAAAAATATCTCCCTAAAGCTCCCCTCCATTTTAGGATTTTCTGCCAAATTTCTAACTTTATCCTTTTCCTGGCCCCTTATTGTTCATTATTTCAACAGACTTCACACATTCGGTTCTCCTTTAAGCAAAACCGTTTCAACAAACACTGTCCCAACTTCCTCAGTGCATTTCAATAGCCCATCTCAATGTCTGTAGTTCGATCTACTTGATTACTTCTGATGGCCCCATTAGTAACAAAAACATCAGGATGTATGCTTTGTGTTTGTAACGAGTACAGTTTTTAAATTGACCCAGACTATGTATCTGTCTGCTTTATCTTTGAATGTTGCTCTACATTGCTCTAATTTACGGTTCATCTCATTCCAGGTTTATTTACAAAACAGAGTCACATTCTTAAAATTGTCCCCAAATCAATTTTAAATTTAGCAATACTGCATATGTCTTCAGATAAACTGTCCAAGCTTGTTTATGAATTCTGTCTTTGGACACAGATCCCAGGAAACAGTCATCACTCGATTCAGCTGTCTTTGTGATTCCCTTGCTTCAACAGACACATTTCCAATGTTAATTCACCAGCAACTACACACATAACAACAAAAACACCAACCCAGGGACCAAACCCTGCTACAAACCCCGGTGCCAACTCTGTCCACATATCTATTCAAGGGACACCATCATAGGACATAACCACATCAGCCACACCAGCCAGGGCTTGATTACCTGCACATCTACCAGTGTGATATATGCCAACAATGCCCCTCTGCCATGTACATTGGCCAAACCAGACGGTCTCTATGCAAAAGAATAAATGGACATGAATCTGACATCAGGAATCATAACATTCAAAAAACAGTAGGAGAACACTTCAATCTCTCTGGTCACTCAATAACAGACCTCAAAGTGGCAATTCTTCAACAAAAACACCTCCAGAAACAGACTCCAACATGAAGCTGCAGAACTGGAATTAATTTGCAAACTAGATATCATGATATTAAGCCTGAATAAAGACTGGGAGTGGATGGGTAGTTACAAAACCTAAACTTAATTTCCCCAATACTAATTTTTCTAAACTAAATAACTAAAGTTATTTCTCCTCCCTTGGTATCCTGCTGTTAATTGATTTTTCTCGTTAGACTGACCTAACACTTGGTAAAGCAACTTTCATGTATTTATACCTGCTCTGGTATCTTTTACTTCATACATCTGATGAAGTGGGTTCTAGCCCACAAAAGCTTATGCCCAAATAAATTTGTTAGTCTCTAAGGTGCCACAAGGTTTCAGGTTAGTCTCTAAGATGCCACATACATCCTAGTATAGCTCTATCCTTCAATATCCTTCAAACTTTGCATTTATTCTCCTGCTCCTAATCAAACAATAATGCTATAACATAGTCTAGATGTCTATCATTAGGGTTGTTTAATTTAATATTTTCCTAAAGCAGAAAATGATGCATTCAGACCAATCTGTAGTGGTCACTTCTGTGATAAAGTGATGAAGTGAGCTGTAGCTTATGCTCAAATAAATTTGTTAGTCTCTAAGGTGCCACAAGTAGTCCTTTTCTTTTTGCGAATACAGACTAACATACGAGAAGTTTAGTAGCCCCGAATTATAAGTGTTGATAGCCTTTCTAAAAAAATGTTATTCATCTGTATAATTACTCTTGTTGCCCTCATTATTCATATAAATGTCTAATCCATTTTAAGTAATAAAAGTTTATTATGAGTTGTATAAAAGAGTATTTCCTTTAATGAGTTCTAAATTTGAAACTCTTCAGTTTCATTGAATATTTCCTTGATCTTGAATTATGAGAGAATAAATAGGAGAATTTGAATGATGAAAAGGGGCAATTTCATAGCAGAGTGCTATTTTCATTGGTATTTGTTCATTGCTGAAACATACATCATATGAGTAGCCCCTCTTTCTTACCCAGATTACTTCTTGGTCTCTTGATAACATGATGAATGGCCCCTCAGAATAATAGTAATCTGAGCCCATTTGGCTACTTTCTGAGCTGTGTAAAAGAGTCTGAAGTTTGAACATATGAAGGTGAGTGAATGTGGCAACATACATGGAATACGGGATCATTTGGAATTACACCAGTATTGATCCTACAAAGTTAAAAATGAGCTGTTTCATTGAAAACCTGATGTCATTCAGAGCAGAAAAAAAACAAAGGTTATAATTGCAAAACTGAACTATGCTGATAAAGCTACCTTTTTAAAACAGGTCTGGATAATTTTTTTCCATTAGTGAAATCTCTGAAAAGCCCTAAATAATTGAGTGTTCAGAAGCCAGCAACTGAAATTGAAGTTGGAAGTGCTGTTTGCACAGGTGGCTAACCTACTGGGAGACTCAATGCTTACCCTGTTGTCCATATCAATTATTCTGAGACATTGTCTGTTCAATGTCTGCCAGTTTTGATAGCTGAAGCCTTTTTAGAAACTGCTGACACAACATTTAACAAATTATCTTTAGGGTACAGAACACTTTCTTTATAGGAACATAATGAGCATAGATACAGGATAAGCTGCAAGGACAGTAAAACACCAGTCCAATTAAGAAATAGCCCCACATTTCTAGGAGTCTAATTATAGGCAGAAAATGGGAACCCAGAATGATATGCTTACAAGATGTTGTATGGAATTCTGAATAAACAATGAAATTCAAACAATTATCCCTATGGTTGCCAAGGGATTTACCTGTCTTTTGAAAAAGCCTAACTTTTATGAAGCCTGTAGTCTGGCCCAGACGCTGCATTGAATAAGATACCACACACAGAGATTTGTTTAAAGTGAAGGCTGCAACATTCTTTAGATGTGGCTCCTCCCTGTGAAAAGTAAGTCTAGTGTGGTTCCCAAACCAAAAGATGTAAAGACAGAGCAATCCTTAAGAGGAGGCTATATCTAGCCCTCTCCTGTGAAGTCCACCCAGGGATCAAGATCAAGAATGCCCCTTGAGGAATTCAATGGCATCTTCCAGTGTTGACAAGTCTCATTTATTTGGTGTTTTTCTTAAAGTTCCAGCTCATGAAGTCAAGTCGTCTTTCATTACTGAAGGAAAGAAAAGAAAAGACTTCTGGCCTCATGGTTAGGGAGAAATTCTCAGTTCACATTTCAGGCCAACCTGAAGACTTAAAAACCAGAAGGCAAATAAAAAGAACCCCACACTTTTTTATTATTTTAAAAATCTCATTATTTTAAAGCTCAATTCATGGTTTTTGGAAGCTGAGACATGCTTTTTGATCACCCAGGGTTGACAACACTGCAGTGAAGGCTTCCTGTTGCTCGGCAATGCACAGCAAGGGTCCAGCCAATGCTCAGACTGCAGCAGCAACTCTAATCCCCCTGCAACCTCAATTAACCTGTACTGAGCTGTATGAACCATTAACCTGTGCCAGCCTGCCATACAAGCAATGCCAAATAATCCTCAGCACCACCTCATGGTTACCCACCTTACCCTGTGTGCACCGAGAAAGACAACCCTCACCCATCGCTAGGTGCTAATTTGCAAAGTGGGAAAAGTCCTTCCTACTCCCTTTAAAAAGTGCTAGCTAAAAGCCAGGGCAGATTGGGAAATCTAGCAGTAAAGAGGAAAAACAAACCCAAACAAAGTGAGAGTTGTGTAAAGAACATAGGCAAAAATGATTGCCCATTGCCAGAATGAGCAGTATAAGCTGTTGTAGTAAGGTATATCATTAGTCCTCCATAAGATGCCCATAAGGTATATAATTAGGTCCCCATAAGATGCCCCCATAAAATGGGGCAATCAGGCTATGGGAGTGGGAACTAAGTACTCTGATCTCTGCCCAAATCCTCTCCATGCACAAAGGCTGAAGAAGAGGGAGGAAGAGGCACTGCATCTCCTCTCCATGCTAACTAGAATTCCAGAGATCTCTTATGCCCAGATGTTCATCTACCTAAACAATGGTAGCAGCATTGCTCATTTTAGTATTAACGTATAAGCCAATATCTTCTAAATCTGCAGTACCTATACAGTTGAATGACAGGGAGTCATTTATGGTTGAATACAGGGTACATATTGGACTAAGCTATAAAGTAACTGCCCTACTATCACTGTGTTCCAAGCTACTTTTTGAACTTTTGGTTAACTGCTGAAGTCAATGGTGAAACTCCCGGGGGAAACATCCAGCGGGGGCAGGATAAGAAACTTCTTTACTGTATACTGCTGTAGGGGGGGCGGGGGAGGGGACAGGGAGATGCATGTGTATAGGGAGTGGGTGGGCATGGGTGAAAAACAAGTGGAGCCTGGCTTTAAAGTTCCAGTCATGATCCAGCACTACTAAGCCACCTTGAAGGGGGAGATAAGTTGTATCAGGAAAAGGGTAAAGAATGAAGTAGGGAAATTAGACCATGCATTGCTCCTGGGGTACAATAACTACATGCCTCTGGTGCCAATCCAGCTCATAGCAATTGTAGAAAGGTGCAGAGAATATTGCAGATATGAACTGCATATATAACTCTATCTATAAATGCAAAAATCAGTGCAGCCAGTGTACATTGATATTTGGAGTCAGTGGCTGATTAAGCTCATGCAAGCCAGTAAAAAAAACAAAACAAAACAAAAATCTTCCCCAATGAGTAATCTTCAATATTTTTAAAAGTCTAAGTATATCTTTTTCAGGTCAGACAAATTGTATTCTTAAAGGAAAGTGATTCAACATATGGATTTCTGATACCACATTATAGGTCTCTTGGTATCTGGGAGTTAATGTCCAGATTGTATCCACTTACACCAATACAAACTTTATTTTTAAAAATGGGCAACAATCTCCTAAAACTTCAAGATTGTTTGCTTTAAATTCACAAATGTACATGTCTCTCTGTATGCTATTATGACTTTGGTAGCAATCATTTTTTTCCCTTGGAGCAAACAGTTAAATTTAATGTCCATCCTATAATCAAATAAAATGAGCATAATGGCCTCAAATGTTTCTCTGGAGGAATGTAGCTTACATAGTCACCAAAGGGATTGTATAACCACTGGCATCAGACACTTCTCAGTAGCATTGCCAAGCTCAATGCAGAAGAGAACCAGAATGTATTCAGCAAACAGACCAAATTACCCCATAACTGACCTGGAGGGTATTCCTCCTCAGTCAGCCTTTACCTCTCCAATGGGAAAGTGGGAATAAGGTTTACATTACAGCTGCATGTGAGGTATCTAATTGGAGAAAGTGATTGTTGTGATTTGAAAAGCTTTTAATGTTCATCATTGAAATTGCAGGACCAAGAGACAGAGCCCTGTTTTTAGTTGTGCTTGTGGCCACAAAGGATCGGAGTAAAAATCACAAAGAATGCATGTGGGTTAGGCTAGCTGAATCAGTGCCATCAAATAGAAATTCATTCAAAATGATCAACCCTGAAAAAATAGCTCATGTAGAAACATTGTCAGTGCCAGCTATTAGTGCCACTATGGACTAATAACAAAAGTTTGAGCTTGTAAGGGTGGAACCTGAAGCAGAGAGTG
This sequence comes from Dermochelys coriacea, assembly GCF_009764565.3. Classification (NCBI taxonomy): domain Eukaryota; kingdom Metazoa; phylum Chordata; order Testudines; family Dermochelyidae; genus Dermochelys; species Dermochelys coriacea. The sequence goes on from NC_050071.1 coordinate 44,434,185, forward strand.
GGCAGACTGCTATGTACAACACACATGCAACAAAAAATATAAAGAATAAAGAACACAGGGTGGTTCTGTGAAAGGTTTAAGTGGATTATATCAGTATTTATTGTACACATGTTGCAATAGTGATATCTAGATGACAAATTCCAGAACCCTTAAATTGAGCTTCCATGAGATTAGTGTATTGCACATTTTGACCTCCTCACCTACACTGTGTCCACCAATCTCTCGCTCCCAGGACTACTGCTAAGAAACCCAAACCTCTGACCAGCTGTCCAACAATTACCTTTAAAAGGAAAAAAGTCTACCCTAAAAGCTTATCCTTCCCCCCTTGGCCTTTCTGGTTAAAACAAACAAACACAGTGTCCCAAATCCTGATCTAGGGCAATAGTCAGTCCTGGACCTATGATAGTTTTAAGGTCCAATGTCCCCTTAATCACAAAATCTAGGAATTTGGGCATTAGGACATGATTCAGCTCCCCTTAAAATCAATGTGACTCTTTCCATTGACCCTCATGGCAGTCTTGTTAGTAGCCCTGATGGATCATAAAATATCATTCCTAACAGCTGGGATAGTATTTTGTATGGAGAAGCTATTTCAGATCATATTAGAGGTTTTCTAAAATTCGTTACTTATGTTACTGTCCTTCTGAGGTCTGTACGTTTGGTTTCATGGTATAGAATGATATGGAAAATAGAGCCTGTAACACTTACTTTAAACTTTCCAGAATATAGAACTTGTATAAAGTAAGTTGTGTGTGCAGAATACACAATGGCACTGTGTGGTATCCCAGTTTTATTGGCACTTGTTTAGGATGACCTGCCTAACTTACTTGTGCATGGTTTTGCTCTTGAGACCAATGTGGTCATTTCAAACCTCTTCCAATAAAACCTTTATATACCACACCACATGATCATGTACTGATTCTGTATTCTTTATAGGATACCTCTTATGCCAAAATAGCTTTGGGGGATTATTGAATCCATAATATGTAGTGAAGTACAAGCTTTCGTTTAACTAGAGATCTTTAAAAAAAGATTCATGCAGCCGTGCAAAATAATGTGTTTAACTTACAGAGAACAGTGGCTTGCAAACTCAAACAACTTATGAGAACTCTGCAGACTCACAAAATAGATTGCAAGGTGCACAAGATCTTGAACTGCATTTTACCTTGTCCCCTGTTGCATTCTTACTCGTTTGAGTTGTCTGCTATTGGTAGCATTATGCTTCTCCACTGCTGTAATATATAACAACTCCAATGGCAAGGATGATAACAATCCAGTTGGTCAGATGTATGTATTCTTTGCCCTCTTTAAAGACATTTTAATTAGCTGAGATGCTAGAAATGAACAAAAAGAATCAGAAAATTTTCCACTAGTGATTGCCATCAATAATCATTATGCACAATAGTTGTATTGGATAATCTGCTCTCTATACCTCTATTTTTTCCCCAATTAGACTCAACAGTTACATGAACTATTGTGTGGACCATGATCTCTAACAGGACTATCATGTCTTTGTCTGTCATCCAACAGTTTGTATGAATAAGTACATGCCTTGTGCTGTTTTTGTACCAATGAGGTTTTTTTTATTTTCTTTAGCCTTTATTCAAAAGTTTAGATGATTCATTCAGTACCTTACATATAATGAGCCATGACTAGTAGTTCTGACAGGATAATTTACATTCAATTTCTACATCTTGGTATCACTTCAATTAATACCTGTGCTATTAGCAACATTTTCCGAAATTCTTATATGACAACATTGGAGCTAGAATAGTGTCATTCTTTGGTCAAGACCCCTCTGAAGCATTGAAAATTTCACACCTAAATACAAGCTACATATATCCCCTGTAACTTCAGCACCACCTTGTAATTTTTCATGCCCTAGGAGATTGTTGCTAACTCTGCCCCCTGCATCCCAAAGTTGTCTGTGGCGAGGTGCAAAACTAGCATTGTGAACTAAAATATTATGATTAAGGGTGTGATAGAACATTTTATTTGAACATATTCATTCTTAGGGAAAAGGAAAATTGGAGAGTCATGAAGAGGGAAGTGAGAGTAAAATACTAAGGCAGAAGGCAGTGTTTTGTATCTCAAACACACTTTCAGTTCCCATAATTAATGTAAGTATTATGAAGAATGAATAGAACAGCTTTCATATACAAGCTGGTAATTGTCAATCCAATTCATCTCCCCATTTTTTTTTAAACTTCAGGGAGAAAAATTGTTTCATGACTCCTTGGGCAATTAAGAAGTTAAGAACTCGGTAGTCTCATTTTGTTGTTGCTGTTGCAAAGTGCCTGTTCTCTAAAAGCCGGCCAGGAAGTCCAGGGATTAATTTTGCAGCTCATCAATGTTGTTTGAATTATTTACCATCAAATCAACCAACTCACCCCACAAAATATCAAAAGTCCCTGTTAGACTGAAAGAAGTGAAAATAAAATTCAGGGATCACATCTGTGACAAACCTCCGGCATTAGTCAAAGCACATTCAAAAATATAAACAAACAGACAGAAACAGGCATTTTTCTAAGCAATACTCTTTATAATTCTTTTGACATGTCTAGTTTGGGGACCTCAAGTCTTCTAAGTTGTCACATTGATTTATACATGCCAACCAAATAAAAATGCTTTGGACAAACCTCTTGCCCCTACCCCACTTTGCTCCTGTTGTTATTGATTATTTGTATTAAGACAGGGCCTATGGGCCTGAACCGGGGGTCATGGTTCCACTGTGCTAGGCACTGTACAGATGCATAAGAAAAATATGATCCCTGCCCCTAAAAGGTTACATTTTAATTAGTGTGTATTGTAGCATGGCAAATTATCATAGAACCCTGTGCAAAATCCCAACCAGAAAACATGTCTAGGTAGCAAGCAGAACCAGAGTCTGGAAGGATCACATCTTCTTCCCTTATAGGCTACGTGGAAGTGGGAAAATCTTTGGTGACAAGATTGGTCATAGAGGGGCTAGATTCTGGCTCTTTTACTCACATTGTGATTTCAGTGGAACTACTCATGAAATGCAGTTCTGCTCAGTCTGAGTAAGGATGACAGAAGCTGACCTTCTCAGAAGCAACTTCAAAAAGCTGGTCCCTTAGAATAATAAATCATCTGGTTTTGCACTTCATAAATGTAATACTACCGTACTATCTTTTTACAGATTTCTTAATTTAATCTGATTTCTTTCCTGTTGCTTTCATTGTGGTGACTCCATCTTCTTCGCTTGGGTTCCTGGCCAAACTGGGGTGGATAGGACACCTCTATTAGTGATAATCATATGTTGCTCAATGTGATAGCCAGTGAGTATGCTGTGCAGAGCAATGAAGACAGATACACAGTCTCTTCACTCACACATACAGAAAGCTCATTGCCTATGCCATGTTTCTGGAATGAAGTGAAAAAATGATCTTGCTGGGTTTCCCAGCTTCCCTCTCACCTGCAGGAACCAGTTAAATCTCCATATTTAATCTACCAGAGTACATATGGTAGAGTAAAGATAGTGAACTCTTGCCAAGGACTGCTTACTGCCTTGTCTCCTGGGGTGGAAAAAGAACAAATTCTTGATTACAGGATAAGAGAATAAATCTCTCAAAGAATTTAACAAGGATAAAATGCCCAATAAAGTGAGTTTCCAGACTTCAGCCTAGCATTTGCTTGGGGAAGGGAATTGCAGTGAGACACAGAAAAATTTGCTGAAGGAGATTAGAACTGAAAGTTAGAAGAGTTCAGTAGAGGCAAAGCATACAACTGGTCGCTCTAATAAACACAATTTCATTGTGCTCAGTTAATGGGATTAATTTTTTTCCTGGGGGAATAACTTAAAAACATTTTTAAACTCAAGTGTTTAAGTAATTAGCAACCCCAGAAGAGTAAAAGGGTCTGAATGCTATTAGGGCCATTGAAAATTTAAATCTAGCGTTACACTGAGACGAGAAAATAAAAATCAGTTCCTTAGCTGAGTCATCATTCTCATGTCATTAAATTCTAAGAAAAACTCTCTTTCATTGCTATCTGCATTTATCATAACAGAGACTATGTAGCTGTGTTCTACAGCCCCTTAGGGGTATGTGAATGCTTTGTGGGGGGTCTGAAAAGTGCCTGAACTTTTCCTGTAAAATCTATGCATTTATACAAGATCAAGAGCAATTGTAGCATCAGGAAATATTTAGGGGCTGATTTTCAAAATTAGATATGTAAAATTGTAGTGAAATAATGGTGTAGAAGACCTAGGTTCAAGTCCCTGTTCTGAATCAGTCCTTCCTGCCAAAAAATTTCAAAATGTCTGTGTTATATCTTAGGACAGAACAAGAAAACTTTTTGAAATCTCAAAATTTTCCCCAGGATGGGAAGACTGTTTCCTGCCCAACTGTAGTGCAGAGGACACTGGTATAAATGAATTTGTCAGGGGGCTTTTTAATTAGAAAATCAGATCCTTGGGTTCATAAATTTTAGAAGCCTTTATGATGATAGCTCAATTACATTCAGGATTCCTTCATAGAAGATGCTGGGCATACTCAGAGTGCTGTGGTTTCACACTGAAGACTTGCAGTCTTCACTCTTCTCATTCAACTGAATTAAAATCTCTTCCTAGGCAATTCAAAAACGTGAAACACTGAAAAGTCAAAGCCATAGAGTATATTGATACATCTTTTTGCACCCATAATATTAGTGCTTTTTAACACAAGCAGTCTTCTGCAGTCAAATGCAGTGTTATCCCAAATAAAGCCCTTTTTAACATCACAGACCAGCAAATAAAAATGAGGTAGCAATGTTCTCTTATACTTTGTATGACCTTGCAGAGTATCAGTCCGGTTTCTGCTTTCTACTGTATATATACTATGAAAAACCACTCATAATGTAACAGAAAACTTCCAGGAAAAGTAAATCTGTAAGGATAAAATAGACATTTCTGCATGCAAACATACATACATTCAAATATTTATAGCTTTTATTTTTGTTTTGTTGCAGAAAATTTAAGGAACACATCCCCTACTTCATCATATTTCTTATTTCACAACATTGTCATCAGAAAGGAATTTATTGGGAAAAAAGTGATCTTCAACTTTTATCCCCCTTCTTTCAAGTATGTCATAGAGCATTCTAGAAATAAATAGATATTGGATGAGACATTTTTCTAAGCCTAGCTCTTTACAGTTCTTTTGACATGTCTAATTTGGAGACCTTGAGGTCCTTTGGAGTTGTCATACTGTTTTATTAATGCCAAAAGAATCAGCAAACCTTAGGGATAAAATACTATAAAATCTTAGGACAAACATTTTTATCTTCACATTTCAGTTCAGCAAATAAAAGATTACAAATATTCATAAGATTCTGTCGTTTTTTTTAAAATGCATATAATTGATGATAGTCATGTGTTGGCATTGCCAACTGTCATATCAAAATAATATTTATTATTTGAACAGTAGCTTATCCAACTGAAATAACAAAGGAGTCCACAGATAAATTAGGGACTTTAAAATTTAGCCTGGTTGCTGGATTCACACTACAACAGCAAGTGATGGGCGAATTAGATTGGATAAAATATGGAACAGGCTAAACTTTCATCGAAAACTGAAATGAGTTTCCAAAGAAGTTTTAATTTTTTTGTGAATTTCTTCCCTTCCGTTTTCAGCCAGAGGCAGAAGTTCCAGATGCAACAACAAAAGTAATTTTCATACTATTTCCCTCTTTTCTGAATCCAGAAACTACCTGAAATTTTGCAAAGAAGCCAGCTCTCAACACTTTCAATTTGGTTTCTCACCCAAAGAGGTTTAGATAAGCATCAATTGGCACATGAGAGTGAGTGTCTGATCAAAAAGTCTTCATAAACATCTAGGAGAAATGTTCAGATAAATTGTGTGTGGGGAAGAGTTACAAATCCTTGTGAATGATCTGTGAACAATAGGAGAAATTTGAGAATTTTATAGACAGAAATTAGTAAAGGATGGATTTTCAAAATTTGGGACCTATGTTTTGTTTGCCAAATTTGTGCATGCAGCTGATTTGAGATTGGGTTAAACAATAAGCAATCATGGGAGAATAAAGTGAGAAATCCAAGGTGATTGCCAACAAAATATTCAGAACAGTGCTCTCAGCCTTGCAGCTCCTATCTCTAATTTTCAGTTACTTGGACTGTTCTTTCTGCTTTTTATAGTGATGTTTCAATTGTTGTAATCTATAAAAGGAAACCAACAAGAACCAAAATAATCTGTGCAAATGTGTTTCTTAATTTCAACATTCTGCCTTTATTTGGTTATTGTTTCCTCACTGTGTAGATTAAGATTCACATGTACGCAGCATCCTTGAAATGTGCATTGTATTTAGAATTGTGTTCCCACTCTGTTTTCCAGTCCTGCTTTAATCATTGAAGAGCAAGGGCCCCTTCTGAATCAATCACAATGTCACAAAGAGCATGAAAGCCATGAAATGCTACAATTACCATGAAAAAAGTATAGCTGATGCATTTCAGAGTTAAATGTGTGAAAATCTAGGCTAGTGTATGATATGTTTTGTTCGATCAGCAACAAATATAAAAAAATGAAGGTTCCATTTGTCTTAGAAAAGATTGTAAATCTGATACCTATTCACCAGAAATAATGTGGATTTAGCATGCACTTTCAAATGCGACACCAAGAAAGTTGCTTTCACAGATATGTGCACTGAATGATTTTATCTTATCTTTTCATTGTGGCACTGCTGTCATATGAAGCATAATGTTTTGACACTTCTTGGCGAAGAAAGTGAAAGTCACTGTAGGAGGTGCAGGAAAATTCCAGAGAGTGGAATTGCAATCTTAACTATCACATGCTAATACTAAAAAATTTCTCAGGCATTAAAACAATGAGTAGCCTCATTATTTACACAGTTCCTTTAGGACTTTGCTCCAAGAATTTTATGACAGAAGGCAGATTCTCAAAATCCTCAGTCTTCTGTGAACTAACATGTATTAGTGTGATCTATACAACTCTCTCTAATCTTACCACTATGATTTCTCAGATTAATTGTTTTCCTCCGTCTTGCAATACCTTTTTCAGGCACTTCTTTCTCTGAGACAATAAACAAGCTCGCTGTAATCTGGGCTTTTGCTTCTCCATTGAAGGGTTCTTGCTGAAACATCTGAGCTTGAAGCTTTGGGAGTCTGGATTTGCAATACTGCAACCCAGTTTCTTCACATAGGCCCCAATTCAACAAAGCATGTTGCTTAAGCATGTTCTTTTTGCTTACGCGTTTTATTTTTCAAATTTTAGCAAATGCGTAGCGTAGTTTGTTAAAATTGGAAAGTGGGAAAATAAAGAGCAGCTCTAGTAATAGTTATTCATCTTCAGTTTAAACTAGCACTTCATAAATACAGAAAGGGCAATTAATTGAATATAGTCTGGATTTCTGTACAGTAGATATACAAATTCAGAACTGCTCACTCTAAATCTACCTCAATATATATGAACTTTAGAATGTATGGAACAGGAGAGAGTGGCATTTTTTTCATTAAAATTCTAGCAGAAGAAAAGGCATCTCTTTGCTGCATTTCCCTTAATTCTTCATATTAGATTCCCGCCTCCCCCAAGGAATCTTGTTCCCATTGGATGCTTTGCCATTAGGGGGGTCACTGGCTCCCTCTATCTTCTCTTTTAAAGGATCACACAGATGTTTAAAGGCCGGACAGAAGAATTTTCTCTGGAACAAGTGGCATGCTAAACTGTTCATTATGTGACACTAGGACGAGAAGACACTCTCCATGGTGCCTGCTGTACTTGCCTTTGACATTCTGAATCTGGGATGTCCTAGACAGCACTTGACTTAGAAGCCCCTGACTACAACCTAAACAATTCTTAAACTACTTAAAATTCCATAAAGTAAAATTAATAGTCTGATTGCATTTGAAATACTGGAGGAAGTTTCAATAAATAAACACATTGGAAATGGTCCAGAGGAAGGCAATTAAGATGTTCAAGTCCTTTGAGAGACTGACCTCCTGTGCTAAAGCTAGGAGAGACTAAGTACATCATAGAAGAGGTGTTCAGAACAGTTCAGGAAGGAATAGCTGGAAATAGCTATCTAAAGTAAATACTTCCATCTGAGCAACTCACAATCTTTAATATACTTATCTTCACAATACACCTTTTTACAGAGGGGGAACTGAGGCACAGAGGGACTAAGGGACTCATCCAAAGTCACACAATAAGTCTTTGGTGGAGCCAGGGACTTGAATCCAGACCTCCCAGGCTGCAGGACCATCCTTCCTTTCTATAAATAATGAGATGATACAGAGCAAGAAGAAATTTCAGTTTGATACCATAGGGAATTAATCCAATAATAAGATCAAGTACACTATGGACCATGCTAATCTTCCAAAGGAAATGATGGAACCACCTTCATTATAGTTTAGCAATACGTAGGCAAGATAGAATGGTCAGGAAAACAGTCAGCCCATCTTCTGACAAGGAGGTGGGCTGACTGCGTTACAGTAACAGGACTTTTCTATCTCTAAATTTTATAATTTTGTAAGGCAGAAAAATAAAAGCAAGGTGGCCAACTAGACAGCCCAGGGGGAATCATTTTACATTCAGTGTGTTGCTATTTAAAAGACAAGATCGGAAGCAGATGTGCAAAAAAGAAAATAAAAATGTAGGAAGGAAGGAATACCTCAGGCTATGGCTGTACCTATTGTGCTAGTTAATGCGGAGTCCACAAGGAATATTGATTTAATTACAGCTCACAGCCAGCATGTGAGCTTATCTTTAAAAAATGATGTCTTTCAAAACTTATGTAACCAGGGAATATGGATTTTTGCACTGTTCAAAATGGAGGAAAAGTTGGCACAGCAAATCATACCTAAGATAAATAAGGTCATTGTCCATTTGACACACCAGCTACCAAACAGCATAGAAAACATTGTCCAGAGTGTTTTTTGGCCCAGCAGTCCCAAAGTGGCAAACTAAAGGAAAGCCAGGGATCAATGTAATCTGGTGGCCTTAGCTCCCGGCAGAAAATAAATGCTCTCTTGAGGTAAAATCCTGCAGGCCTTACTCAGGCAAAACTCCCATGGGAAAATGAAATTGGGAAATTCTATCTAATATTAAGTCCCATTCCTTAAGGGGACTACATTAATACAGACCACAGGGCCTGCAAGGAGCCCCATTATTTCTTCCACTACCACAGGGTTGTGGGGAAGGCCTGGAAGAAAGTGGCTTAAAGCTGGCTACATCAGCCTTACACAGCCTGGGGGATCATATGTATGGATAAGCCTCAGCTGCTGCATGAGGATAGCTTTCTGGCTAGTTTGGCTCTGCGTTTATTCATTTATTTTGAAAGGTGTAAAATGTTAATACAGCAAAATGGACAAATATTTATCAAATAAATAAAATTATCCACACTTTTTCAAATCTCATAATTCCCTGACAGGTCAGATCAGGTCAGTTCTGAGTGTATATGAATCCGTTCATTCATCTCATCTGAAAAATGATCAGATACTTGAAATTATGCTGAGGAATAAGCAGGTCGAACCCAAGGCTGCAAAACTCTGGGTTATTTTAGAGGCCGGAGCTTTTACCAGAGGACAGAGAGTGATGTAGTTATTTTTGGCCTACTGAGATATTATAGGTATTTATCCTAGAGATTTTCCAGAGTTTCTGCTATGCCTGTTGACCTGATTCAGAAAGGGACAGGGGTCTGGTGCTATAAAAGATGCCTTCAGGACTATTAAAGAAAATTATGTACAGCTCCTGTGTGTCAGGGTCCACAATTCTCAGGCAAGTTTATTGTCCAGCCGGATGCATCAGAAATTAGGATGCCAAGAAACTGATGATAAAGAGTATCCAGTATTGTATATCACTTAGGAAATTGTTCCCAAAGGTAAAAAGATATGCAATAACAGAAAAAAAATGTTTCACTATAAACTGGGCTTTGGAAGCACTTTCCTGTTATTCCTTAGAAAATGAGTGTGCTTTGGTAAAAGATCATCAGACCTCAATATGAATTAATTTAATGTGGGAGAGAAATGCCCACATAAGAAAGTACAGTGTATGGCATTTCAATTTATGTGAGTAGCATACATTTACACCCATCCTTATTAAGCAAAGCACGTAGGCACATGCTTAAGTCCTATTAAAATTAGGCATGCACTTTAGTGCCTTTCTGAATCTGGATGGACTTAAACACGGATGGACATAAACATGTGCTTTGTGCGTTCCTCAATCAGAGCTCTACAGATGTTGACCAAATAACATGACAGATCTGAGATGGAAATGTTTGAGAGAATAAGATTCCTTTCAGGCCTGGGTAATTTGTAGTGTTATAAAGGTGACCTTACTATCTCCATTGTGTTCTCTTCACTATGGTGAAAAAAGCCTCTACTGAGAGCATACTGTTTATAACTCTAATTAGGAAATAATTCATGAAAATAAACATTCAAAGTACTGTGTGACCATTGAAACAAGGTTCTGTGTGTCTCTTTTGCCTTTGTCTGTACTCCACATTTCCCCACCCTTTTGTCCTCCTAAAGTCTCTGTTTAGTCTTTACATTAGTAGAAGCTTAAGATATTTGGTACAGAAAATCTGGCATCAATTTTGGCATCAAGAGGCCAGAGTGTGGTTTGTTTGCTAACAGATTCATGCATCAAAAGGCCAGGGCCGACTCCAGCTTTTTTGCCGCCCCAAATGGCGAAAAAAAAGAAAGGAAAAAACCCCTCAATTGATCTGCCGTCGAAGTACTGCCGAACTGGAAGGGAAGGAACGAGGGACTCGCCGCCAAATTGCCGCCAAAGACCCGAAGGTGCCGCACCAATAACTGACGGGGTGCTGCTTCCTTTGCTGGTGCCTGGAGCCGGCCCTGCAAAAGGCACAACCTGGAAGTTATCTAGTTTAAAGTGAATTTCAAAGCTTAGATCAATTTTGAATTATAGAAAGTACATATTTAGCTTCTCTGAATTACTTCCTATCATTCTCACATCTCTGCCAACTAACCAGCTATGATTTGCAAATACCTACATTTTAACATATAGTTTAAAATTCTTTTTATCCACCATGATATTCCCATAGCTCTGCTGGGTTCACTAGAGATGTCCCAGAATGCATCATTCAAAGATGTTAATGATTCCACCAGGGTCAATGGTGGACTCACCTCTTCTCTTTCTGATGTACCAGAATGATGGGAAAGAATGGAGGAGGTGGAAGAAGAGGTCATTGAAAATCAGCATGTAGCTCTGTGCCTAACTCTAAACTGATCTAATCTTTTCAGTTCACCTTTAGGGAGACCAGCTTTTATTTTCCCACCCTTCTCTGCCTGGTCTTTTTATGTAATTTTACACAAACTTCTTTGATCTGAAAATCAAGCTGAAAATATGAGGAGTATTGGCTTTCTCATGAGATGTGTGGCATTTCTGATCCTGTCTGATACTGCAAGAATTCTTTTGATTTTCTTGTAGCATTTCACTAGATCCATTTCTAATATAGAAAATAAATCAAAGTGCAGATGTGTGAAATAAGTATAAGTAAAAATATGAGTTACTTGCAGCAGAGTTACAATTACGGAATTCATTAAGACCAAGCTAATTTTCATCATTGACCAAACTGAATCCAGTCTCCAGAGCTGGAAAGTTTCTGTACAAGGATTCATGTTCTGCTCCAGCTATCTCAAATAAGTATCTTTCTACTATTAATATACTCAATAACATTAATTATCATACTTGTATTATTACAATGATCCTCAAGAATTTCACATACCACACTATAAGCATACAGCCCTTGGAAATGTAGCCACCTATGAGGCAGAGGGGTGTGTTATGTTGCATAACAACATACTGAAGGAAACGTGTCGTTCTGGTCAAGCACATCAGGCCAACCCCCTTTTCTAATTAAAAGAGACATGGAACCTTAAACATTCATGCAGCGCAGAAATTACCTTAAGTACTAAGTGTGAAAAGTTAGGCACCTGAATCTATATTTAGGCACCAAACTAAGTGCCGTGATTTTCTGTGGTTTTCAAACTAAATGACAGCAATGGTTACTCATAACCTCTGAATAGCTGACTAACTTTGAATTGAGCTTTGGTTGACTTTTTTGGCCTGAATCCTAAAGATCTCTTCTAAAAGACACAGTAAACAGCATGGAACTCATTTTATTAGCTTCAGAAACATGAACAGCCATCTGACCCTCATGTTAAAGTTAATGTAGTAACAGTTCAACTGGTAGTAATGAGTGGAGTGAAATATATATATTTCTCCCTTTTTTCAAACCACATACACAAATTAGGGTTTAAACAGCAAACTGTATATTTGCTCTAGAATTTCATCTAATTCCACTCTTATCTCAGAAAAAACATTTAAACATAAAATAGTAAACTCACTTTTTCCAAGACTATAGCTTGTTGACATTGAACCTCACACAGTTCTTACACTGTCTGCTCCAGCCGACATGGCGCTATTAGATCAACAATCCCAGCTGTTTTTTTAATTCTCTTGGGAGCCAAAATTTAAATAAAGTTAAATATTAGGTCTGTGTTTAAATCTATTTTATAAATATTGTCATTAATTTAAAAGAGATGCTTGTTTGATTTTTCATTTTACTTTTATTGTTGATCCTTTCAGCCTTGTTTTTAATATTGATTTTAGGATGCCCATAATAAGTGTTTATTTTGTCCTACTTATGTGTCACTGTTTAACCATGTTGAAATTCTTCTAGTAGCTACATTATTTACTTATTTATTTGGGGGTCAATGGAGAGCTAAGCAGCAACAGTGCATGTGTATTGTAATAATTGGACCCCTAATTAAAGTTACATTGCAGAATGGCTTAGCAGAATGACACAATGACTGAGAGTCAGTAGATTTGGAATCTATTCTCAGTTCTGCCACTGTCTTGTTGAGATATATTGATGAAGTCACTTACCTCTCTGATCCTTACTTTCACCACTTATGAAAGGATGATAATGATACTCGCCAAACTTTGTGAAGCTCTTGGAGATCTACTGATGAAGGCTGCAATTCTACAGAGGAAGGCAAAAAAAACCCAGGGCCTTTTCCAATCTGCCCTGGAGGAAAATTCCTTCCTGACCCCAAATATGGCGATCAACTGAACCCTAAGCATATGGGCAAGATTCACCAGCCAGATACCCAGGAAAGAATTCTCTGTAATAACTCACATCCCACCCCATCTAACATCTCATCACAGGCCACTGGGCCTATTTACCATGAATATTTAAAGATCAATTAATTGCCAAAAGCATGTTATCCCATCATACCATCTCCTCCATAAACTTATCAAGGTTAATCTTGAAGCCAGATAGGTCTTTTGCCCCCACTGCTTCCCTTAGAAGGCTATTCCAGAACTTCACTCCTCTGATAGTTAGAAACCTTCATCTAATTTCAAGGCTAAACTTCCCGATGGCCAGTTTATATCCATTTGTTCTTGTGTCCACATTGGTATTGAGCTTAAATAATTCCTCTCCCTCTCTGGTATTGATCCCTCTGATATATTTATAGAGAGCAATCTTATCTCCCCTCAGCCTTCTTTTGGTTAGGCTAAACAAGCCAAGCTCCTTGAGTCTCCTTTCATAAGACAGGTTTTCCATTCCTTGGATGATCCTAGTACCGCTTCTCTGTATCTGTTCCAGTTTTAATTCATCCTTCTTAAACACGGGAGATCAGAACTGCACACAGTATTCCAGGTGAGGTCTCACCAGTGCCTTGTATAACGGTACTAACACCTCCTTATCTCTACTGGAAATACCTCTCCTGATGCACCCCAAGACCGCATTAGCTTTTTTCACGGCCACATCACATTGGTGGCTCATGGTCATCCTGCGGTCAACCAATACACCAAGGTCCTTCTCCTCCTCCATTACTTCTAATTGATGCGTCCCCAGCTTATAACTAAAATTCTTGTTATTAATCCCTAAATGCATGACCTTACACTTCTTACTATTAAATTTCATCCTATTACTCCAGTTTAAAAGGTCATAAAATAGTTTGCTCATGAAAAGCATCTGACACTATTTATTTTTAACACAAAGCTTGTGTACACATTTATACTACAGATTTGTTTTATTTCTTTTAGAACAATTGTATATCAGGCTATCCAGGTTGGGCAGATACTGTAGCATTGCTTTCCTGTCATTGTATGCGAGGAAGTGCTGGTTGGCCCCTTTGGCAGTTCTCGTATGTCCTGTTACTTGTAATTTCCCTCTCTCATTTCTGGAACATGTTATTTACAACTCGACTAACAGGAAAAGAAAGCTGTTACTTCATGTGGGGCAAACAATGCCTGAGTTTTTGAAGAAGTGGCAGCAATATCTCTACTAAAATACTGTCCTACTGGTTCATCAATCTTTGTGCCTCTAACTTTCATCTAAGAGTGAATTCATTATTCATAATCAGTAGCTGATTCCATGTTCCACAGCATATATATTTCAGTAAGTGACACAGCAGAGAGACGGTATCATAATTTACGTGAAAGTCAAAATGCTACATCAAACATTATCAGCAAAATACTGCATATTTCCACTGTACATACTATACATTTCAAATACCTCTCAAAAATGTTATCTGTGGAAGGAGAGCAAGTGAATAGACAGCTATTATGTCAGTAAATCTAGACAACGTAGCATTCCCTCCACCCTCTCTGAAGTAACATAGAAACCTTTAAAGGAAAATGTCTGCACCGGACGTTCATAGAAATTGGGTCATATATTTACATAAAATAAAACTCAATTCTTCATAGCATTTTACTGCTTTAACCTAATACATTATTAAATAAAATGTTTATATCTGTTTTCTTAAAGGAGGAATATGAGAAGAATTCAGTGAGGGCGAACACCTGAGGCAATTGCATTAAGACCACTCTAAGTGAATCAGTGCTTGAAAATCAGAAACCAAACTAATGTTAGTTGTTCAATCTTCTCATCCTTTCATATGGTCTTTTGTCAATCATTATATGCCAGAGTGAACTGGCATCCCCAGAAGCTCAAACTTCGTCAGTCTGTGATGCTTCCTGAAAGATCAAATTATCAATAGGAGTGGAAGATTATAACTGACAAGGCTGGAACAATGTAAGGTAACTGGGTCATGTTGGTATCTGCATAAGAATGTACCAAGGATCAATATTAGTGGTAGGAAGAAGTGCAATGTTGAAAGTATTGGAACAGGAGTGCAATGTTGAAAGTAGTAGGACAGGAGAGGTGGCAGAAGTGAAAAAGGTAGTGAGACAGAGTTGGGAAGAGTACTATATGCAGAGAAAAAGTAAAGGATGAAAGTTCCATGTGCTGCATGACTTGTAAGTTAACAAACGCGAAATATACACAGTGTGCCCAGACATTGGTACAACACTAGACAACAGGGATGGTATTATGTTGCATGTGCAGTACCCTGAGGTGGATCTTGTGCTTTTCCACGTAGCAAACATGTAGCTGGCATGGAAAGACAGTTTCATATTTATACCATATGTTGGAAATTAAAGGGACACAACTGGTGATGCTGACTGGCTGCTGAATAGTTCTCTTTCAAGTCCTTATATATGCTGCATTTTGCCCTCCAATTATGCAATCTTATCTATTTGATTTTTGCTTAAGTTCTACACAATTTTAAACAAAGAAAAATAACTAAAACCCAAGCCCTGTCCATTTGCATCATATAAGCAACTGGTCATAAATAAAATAACTATAAACTATTGCAATAGTTAAATGTTAGTAAACAAAACAAAACTGCTCTGTAGCATCTTCTAATGATGTCCAGAATCCAGTTGTTCAAAAGTTTCTTATATTCATTTTTAACCAAAATTTTCATTGAAATTTCAAATGTTGTCAAAAAAAAAGGGATGAAGTTTTCATTAAAATTAAGTCCGGTTTTTTATCAGCTCTAGTTCAGGTGTGCATGGTGAAAGGATGCTTCCAAGGCTTTAATAATAATTCTGTGCAACATATACTGTTAAGTGTCATCTTAAAGGTGCTAAGAAAATGTAAATTTCTGTCTAATGAACTGAATCCAAAACTGAGAGGACATCACAGTTTAGATATCCAAAAAGCCCCTACTAAAGTTGTGATCAGTCTCAGTGACAACAGGATACCCACTTTGATTGTCTCTAGTATTTAAGATTTGAATGGCCTGTGTTGATTAAACTGGGGTTGGATCTTCTTCTGTAGGCTAAGAGCCAAAACCTTATTTGGTGTAATGAAGCTAGGCTAATTTATACCAGCTGAGAATTTAGCTCTCGGGGAGAATAGATTTGGCTAGAGAAGCTTTGGTACCCACAGCAGTTCAAACATGGAGACCACAAACACATCCACTGTGTCTGTCTGGGGTTCTTGAATTCTAATTCTGTGCATGTGACTGTGCTGACCACTGATCTAGAAGCACTACTTCTAGAGTGCTGAGCTTCACAAAAGCTACAGCAATGCATAGAGCAGTTTTTGTGTGGACTCTGTATTTCAGGAACTGTTTGAGGTCCATGGGAGATACCTAGAGGTCATGGTACACTGGAAATCCTGTGCAATATCAACAGGACAGTCATCTTAGTTACCTAATAGGAAGCCTGCAATCAAGTATTTCCCAGTCTCTTTTCACACAGAGTGATACTTTGGGGGCTGGAAATAAAATCTTAGTTATAGTTGTGAATGTTGATGTTTGGAACGGACATAAATTTACTGCAGATGTATTGGAAAAATAAATGGATATACCCACAATCAAAGTTCTATAAATAATAAAATTATTAGCTGTAAAATGTTATTTTTCTTCTTTATTTCTACTTTTCTTGGCTCTTGTATAAAGATTAGGTTCTGTCCTTGAAATGGAAATAAATAGCTGTAGATGAAATTATCCAAACTTATGTGAAACAGAAGCTATTTATAGGCTTGAAATTCTTGGTGTCCCCTTATACTTGATTCTTTTCAGCAGCTAATCAGTTTTAATGAAAACGTCCTTGATGGATAATATAACCTAGTTGGCAGTAATAACTGGAAGAAGGAGACAATGAATATATTTATTGCTGAAGGTTCTTTAACCAGTAACTATATATTTTAAGCTTGTGTTACAGCAGATTTCTAGTAAGTAAGTGGGTCAACCTTGTAAATCTAGGCCTTGCCCATATAAGGCTAGCTATAGTATATGTTTCAAACAGCAAAACACAATGTATATGCTTTACATACAAGAAAAAGTGAAAAGTGGTAATGTGTGCACTAACCCCCCAAGTACTGTAATGGCTCGCATATCTACAGTGATGGGCACAAGTAAGGTAGCTATGCTCATTAAATATCCTTGGGACAATTCCTACACTAGTTTCTAAATTTTGTTAGTAAATTTAAAAAAAAACAGTAAAAATGTTTTCTTCACACACAATCTGATTTGCTATTCTACCTCTTGTACCTGGGGATACATAAGTTAACTGCAAGACCCCTTTCTGGTACATGTTCAAAAAGCCTGATTTATTCTGACTAAAAATGAAACTGTTTTATTATGAAAAATTGAGGGGCAGCAAGGAGACATTAAATTTTGTTTTCCCTTCAGCTTTTCACACTTTTATACCTTCAAAGAAATTCAAGAACCAACATAGTCATGTACAAGGGCCTGATTCTGATCTCACACCAGACATAACCCCTTGATCTGAATGGAGTAACTCCTTATATATAATGATGTAATTGAGATCAGGCTTAAGACTTAAGACCAGTATCTCTTGGAACCCAAGTGGAAGTCTTTTCCTGCATTTATTTATTGAAATATGTTACTCATCTAAATCAAGATTTCTTTATAAACTATGAAACACAATGTCTCAGGAATAGAAGGCTTTATAAAGAGAAATTTAGTTAAGCATCATCATCATGTGTAAAAACTCATGTGATGCTGTCTCACTGGTATACAGGTTGCACCCACAAAGAGTTATGTTTAATACAGCCTAGAACCTCTACTTCTATACCTTAGAGCATAGAGTATGTTTGTGGAGTCTGGTGAGTCACATTGCTTATTTATCACAGGAAGAGATTATTTAAAAAGTGCCCCCCACAAAAATCTTCGGAAATGCTGTGTAGAATCTTGGGGCATGCTACAATCCAGCTAATGAAAAACTTACTAAAAATTGTCAAAGATATGCTCTTCCAGCCCAACACTAGACTTGTTCAATGTTATCTATTCTAACAATCACAGAGACATTAGGCATCCCCCCCCAAAATCCCTTGATCCACATTATTGAACAGAACTGGAGATCTAAATAAACCTATAAGTGAATCACAGCTGGTTATGGCAGTGACCATTTATAATTTTAATCAGTGCAGCTCTAGTGCTCTAAGTGCCAGACTGGAATTAGAGAACAGATGGAAAGTGTTCATACAATGAATACTCAGAGAGGTGTAACAGATGCCATAACTCTCCTGAGGCTATTAGGTAGATTCAATATGCTATTGAGCAAGTGGATTAAGATTGTGATTTAGTGTTATTGAAGTGGGTTTTGAATGCAGTAGGGAGATGATGAGTGGAAAGAGAGGACAAATTAATGAAGTCTTCGTAGTGAAAATATCCAAAACATATATGCAATACTCCAGTCTGCACCTTTCCCCCACTGAATTAAAGCAACCTCCAGGTAAGAGATGGAAGGTAGAGAAGAATGTGGAGGGTACAAGAACATCCTATCTGGGCATAGGGATTTACAACACTGATCTCTAATGAGACCAAGAAAGAAAAGGATGCAATCTTCACCTCTCCTCTCCATGTGAATATAAACAGGGGCCAAGAGGAACACCTCTTCTCCCCACCATCACGAAGGAACCAAGGAAGAGATGCACCAAGACAAAGGGGTCCTTTTCTTTCTCCCAACAGTCTAAAAGAAGTGAAACCAGTAGAATCCCACTTTTTTTTTCATTCTTTGCTGTGTCTTGGGAACTGGAAGTATTGGGTGCTGGAAAATCTTTATCCCCTCTCCTTAATGAGACCATATGACAAGGGATTTATTGCAAATAGAGATGCTATTGAGATTGAGATTATATTTTTGTTCAAAGGTCTATTCTAGAATCTGGTGAAATCTATGGCCAGTGTTATGCAAGAAGTGAGAAAAGATCTCATAATGCTCCCTTCTGGCTTTAAAATCAATGAATCGATCAATGACTACCTTCTTAATCTGATTGTCAGCAGATTCCTTTCCTTCCTTCCTTTTTTTTACTTCACTTTCTTCAATTAATAGAGCTGTACCAGATTGTTCCAGTGGAGAATTTGGCCCTGGGTTTTTGCATGCTCTTATGTGCATTTTTGCTTGCTTGACTGTTCTGTTAGGGATGAACCCAAAGTCCACTGAAGGCAATAGGAGTCTTTGCACAGACTTCAGTGACTTTTGTATCAGCCCTTCACTGTATATGCGTTTTTTGCAAAGTTGATGCTTGGTGTTTGCAATGTCATATATACCAGACAGAGCATAATTTGCTTTCTTGGCACTTTATCTAGGAAAAGCAAAGGTGGTGCTAGATTTTGGCAGACTATCCACAGACCAAATGGCTTGATAGGTCTGCACTTTGAAGGAGCTTCTGAGTTTCTGGGAATGCCCAGGCTGAGTTATCTATGCAACAAGAATTTGTGTGCTAGAAAGAGTTAAGCTCAGAAGAAAGTTTTAGGATACCACACATCCTGTAGGACACTCTGCAGTGTCAGCGTCACTGTTGGGTCTCTCAAACAGAGAGGCAGAAATTGGAGGCAGGTTCCTGAGCTAGTCGTGTAGCAGGCCAGGTATTACAGCCTGACAGTGATATGTTTGCTTCCTTTCTTTTTCTTTTAAACAAATAAATGCCCATTGATTGTGATGTATTATTTCTTACTGTTAAATAAAGGTGTCATCTTGAATCCAGCCTCATTCCTCATTGAAAGATACATTTCTCTTATGACTTCATCCCTATTTCTTAAATAAAAGGCTGACAAATGAGATTTGTCTGCCATATGCTACCCCTAGAAGTGTTTGCCTGCATTTTAGCTGACCTCTGCCTCTTTTTAAGCCTGAATCCATCCATTTTCAGCTCTCAAGATCCTATTCTACTCTTGCACTGACATACATGAGGAATAACTCCATTGAGATTAATGGAATTACATAGATGTTAGACTTGTATGGGAAGAGAATCAGAATCTCATTGGCATGAGACAATATTTGTGACTCAAAATTTAAAAAAAGGAATTTTGATTTTTCTCACAGATAAAATTTAAATCAAAATCAAGCCTGTTCATTCCAGTGACTTTTTTGATTTTTTTTAAAGCCATGTCAGGCCAGATTTACAATATTTGTCATTGTTGAAATAAAGCAGTAAAACATTATTGAGAAAAAAGCCTCCAGGATGAAGTCAGCAGAATTCAGAACTTGCACAATAAAGGGAAGGATGTTTTACTTTAGCAAGTGTCCTGTTCTCCATGCATGACTTCTCTCTCGTTTTTCCTGAGCAGTTCTTGGTGATTATCATTGTTATTTTATGACTTAATCTCAATTTGCCTGAAGAGTTCAAACACTGTTATTTCTAGTTTTTGTTTAAATCTTTTTTTAAAAACTGCTTAAATATTCAAGTTTAAGTTGGTCCCTGACAGAATTTGCTCTCTTAGGAAGGGAGACTTAATTTAACCTTTTTTATTATAAGGAATTTCTATTGTAATGTAAATTGGGGTCCCCTAGAGATCATTTAAATTAGATGTAGTATAGAGGGAGAGGTATCGTCTCAAAAGTTTCAGGTCTAGTGTCCATTGAGTGCTGGTGTGACAATGCCTAAAGACTTCATGGATTTTTCAGGGATACTCCACCTCTGGCTCTCTATAGGCTTTAGTCTTTTGTCACCTATATCTGGGCCAAATCCTGCAAGACACTGAACACCATCCCATATAAATAAATGGAAATTGAAATATCTAGCCCTGTAAGATATTTTCAGCAGCCCATTTTAGGTCTCCACATCTTATACTTAAAGTAGTCCTTTAAATATAACACTCCACTTCTTGTTGTCCTTTTTCTTTGTATTTTTGACAACTATACATTTAAAAACATTTTTGGTAGTTCTACGATTTAGTGCAGTTGAAATCACTGTTCTTCTTGTACCACCTATACAAATGTGATGTGCTTTTATTCCCAGTGTTTCATTCCAGAGGTTGGGGTTTTTTTAGACTAAAATGTAATTATAACTCAGAATCTGAAACAATGAGTGAAAGTTCTTGAGTTACAAGTGATGATAGGATTGTGCTGTCATAAATTTGTATAACCCAACCCTTGATTTAGCCAGGAAATGAAACCATTTTCAAGTGTATTTCAGTACATCTTCTTTGATTTTCAGGAAGAATTTGGTGGTAGAGAAAGAGAAATTAGTTGATTAAAAAAAATTCAGTTATTGAATGCCAATATTAATAATCTTTAAAAATAGCTGTCACCCAAATTATACTACAGTCCAAGTAGGCACTTTAATGAAATCTCACAGCTACTGACAGACTATTCCTCTACAGAGTGACTGTTCTGATGATTAAGAGACTGTGATGAAAGCATTCACTGTCACAATCATCATATCTCCCTCCCCAGGGCTTTCCTCTTCACTCATCCCTATTTTAACAACAAACTTCTAGTTTAGGAGGCAGCAGTAGACTGCAAACTGCCAGGGAGAGGGAGGATCTGAAAAATGCTCCTCTAGCTCTACCTGATCACTCTTGTGACAGGATGGGGAGAAGAGGATTGTGAATAGTGCCAGTACTGCTATGGGAAAGGACAACAGTGGTGGTAGCTGGTAGACTTGGGGATGGAAAGCAGGAACAGTCAGACTTAAGTATCTTTTATTTAGAACATCTGAGTATCACTCACACAAAAAAAGACCCCTGAATATGAGCATCTTCCGGTGCTGAATATGAGCATCTTCTTTCATCAATTATTCTCATCTGGGACTGTACAAAGTAAAGGATATAGTATTTGCATATGTGTAACACTTTTAAGTTGAGGAGCTCAGAGTATCTTTCACAAACATTAACCAACTATCTCTTACAACACTTGAGAGAGGAAGGCAGGCATGGTTATTATACACATTTTACAAATAGAGGAGAGTGGGGTACAGAGGAGTTAAGTAGTTTGTTCAAGGTCACACAGGGAATCAGTGACAAATAGGAATAGAACCCAGGAGTCCTGGGCTGAAACCACGAAACTCTTGTTGCTTTTCTGGAGGGAGAAGAAAGGAAGTTCTTTCCTACTTTTTCTCAGCCCGTTTCTGAGTAAAGAACAGGAGCTTTTTTATGTTCCAGGTTATATTCAGGAGTCACATCAGATACAGGATGGTGATGGAGCCTGTTGGCCAACAGTTGAGAACCTGAATATCCACAGCCAGGTACCTTGTGCACCTCAGTGACAACAGAGCAAACTGAGTGCATGATGGGTGTAAAATTGAGCAAAGTTATAGCATTTTACACACATTGCTGAGTAAGTTCCTGGCCAATGGAGAATCAGGTTCTTATGATTTTAATGATTTAAAAAAATGTGTTGTTTTGTATTGCTGTCAGGTGTACTAATAAAATGCTAAAGCACATAGTCAGTGAACTCTGAGATTATATTAAAATCCTTATGTTTCCTTTAAGCTCTCAGTGAAGGAAAATTAAATAATCCTACATATTCCAATAAACTTTCTGGCTCATTTCAGGGCACTGTTACCATCCAGTTCACATCCAGCCAGTAGAGGGGTCCATGAACCACCAGGACAGAAAAGAGAAAGTCAAACGTGACAGTGGTGGCTCCAGGCTCAGGAGGGAGCCAGAAGCTGTGGGGTGTGTAGGAGCAGCAGGCCAGAGCCAGCAGCCCGGAATCAGGCAAGGAAGCTTGGGAGTGGGGAATGAAAGGCTGGATAGCCCTGTTGGTGGCAGGGGGGTGCCAGTAGTCATCAGCGATTTTACACTGCTAAGCAGCCTGGATAGACCGATATGCACTTGCACAGATGGGGGCCCTCCGATCAACAGGGGAACTTCCCCCCAGAACATACACAACCCAACCCAGAGGCAAGAAGAGGTCAGGGCATTGCAGGGGGAGAACCCACCTGCAAGCTGTGGTGAAAGCTACCCGGGCCTCAGAGCCAGCCCAGGCTAGCAGGACAGACACCGATGCACAATGAGTGCAGGGTGGGCTTGCTCACTCTACAGCAGGCCCCCTTGGGCCTCCACCACTCCCCAGGAGGAGGTCCCAAACTCCTCCCTCCCCCCAGGCCTCCCATCTCCCAGGGACAGGGAAGGTGTGTGTGTGTGGGGGGGGAGCAAAATTCTTTCACCTGGCCCTGCTGCCAAGGTTTGAGGTCCACTATTGACCTTAAAAAGGGTCTAAATGGATAAGGGCATTACTCCTCTCTACATTTTTAGCTGACCTTTTAAATCTCTCACTCCAACAATGAGCAAATATTAAAACCAACTATTTATACTGCCATCTAAACCCAATTTTCAGTGCCTCCTCTGTTGGCTCTATCTGTACCAGCAGTTAAATAACAAACACTAGAAATATGCTTTGCAAACATGTTAGCTTTGAAGTATTAGGTGTTAAATAAAGTTAGCCTAAATAATTTATCTCCATTTAAAATGCAAAGAGGGATGGGGGAAAGTAATATTTTCTTAATGGAAAATGCCAAATAGGTTGCGAAAAATATTTCTTTCCAAGCCTCAAAAATCTATTACCAATCTTGGGGAGTATAAAATTCTGTCACCCTATTGAAAATATTTGTCAATATCCTTAGGCCTATATTCTCAACTAATCTCTTCATCCCAAGAACCAGAGGATTTCACGGATTTGGTTCATCAGAGTGTGCCCACCATGCCTCACAACAGCAAGCTATTTTTATGAAAGGAAAGAAATATGTTTAATAACTTGATAACTAGACTTGGGAGTCTGACGCAGAGTTCAGCTAACATCAGGTTTATGGCATTTTGAAGTAGTATTGAAGGCACATGGCCAAATCTGATCAACACCCCATAAATCTAATGATAATTAAGTAACATTTTATTTGGCAAAGCACAAATAACCATTGTGACGGAGTCAGACCAGAAGGATATAAGAGAGTTGTCCTATTGGGATCCAGGAAGTGGCAGGCTTCCGCCTGTCTGCCCACTGCTAAAGGATCCCCCCCAGCTAAGAGGGGGATCCACAGGATCTGGAAACCAAATGATTATGGGGAACAACTAATGAAATAACAGGGACAGAACTGGGGTCAAAGGGTCAAACAAAGGGAACCAGATGGGGACACCGAGCAGAGAACCCCAAACTGCACCCTCTACTCCTCAAAGGTGTCAAGGGAATCAGTGGACGCCACCCAGAGGAACTCTGCCCGGATACGTGAATGGACGGAGAATCGGAAATAGGCCCCACAGTCACAG
This sequence comes from Dermochelys coriacea, assembly GCF_009764565.3. NCBI lineage: Eukaryota > Metazoa > Chordata > Testudines > Dermochelyidae > Dermochelys > Dermochelys coriacea. Next base: position 44,458,495 of record NC_050071.1, read on the forward strand.
GAGACTCCATTGGCGAACCTCCTCACCCTGGTTTTATAGATGGCCATTTTAGCCAGGGCCAGGAGGAGGTTGACCAGGAGTTCCCATGACTTTGTGGGGCCACGGATAGGGAGTGAATAAAGAAAAAGGTGAGGGGAAAAGTGCAACTGAAATCTTAACAAAATGTCCAATAGGAGCCTGAATAGGGGCTATAGCCTGGCATACTCTAAGTAAATGTACGCCAGGGTTTCCCATGCTGCAAAAGGGGCAGGTGTCCGGGATAGGGGTAAATCGCGCCAACTACATGCCTGTGGTCATGGCCCCGTGAAGGAGCCGCCAACTTATATCCCCTGCAGGCTTTGGGATTAAGGTGGAATATAGGCTGGCCCACCGGGGTTCCTCACCCTCTACAGGTGGCAGGAGGTCCTGCCATTTTGTATTGGGAAGGGACGCGAGGGTGAGGACGTGAAGAGTGTGAAGCTGAGTGTGTTTAGATGTTTCCTTGGCGTGGTCTAGATGTTTAGATGTGTTTAGATGTTTCCGTGGCTCGTGCAGCCGGCTCATGGTGAAAGGATGGGGGGGAGGGGTCAGTTGGGTCCACGGGGCAGGGGTCCAATGAAAAGCTTTGGAGGGCCTGGGATGGAGGGTGGGCAGGGTGCGCCCTCGTGCAGGACCTGGTTGAGGTAAACCTGAGCAGCAGGCGGCAAAACGGCCCTCACCTCCTGAAGTACGCTCCCAGGAGTACGAGGCCTGGAGAACCCCATGCGCTGAGCGAGCATCAGGGGATCCAGCCAATCTCCTTGGTCATAGTCCAGGAGGTCTCCAACTCTTGTAACTTCTGCCAGGACCACCCTCTGACGCACTGAGGGGGACTCCACCTCCTGCACACTGAGCTGGGGGTTGTGTAGCAGGGGCTCCACAAGAGAGTGGTCTTATTGGGATCCGGGAAGTGGGCGGGCAAAGCCCGTCCACTGCTAAAGGATCCCCCCCAGCCTAAAAGGGGGATCCACAGGACCTAGATACCCAAATAATTCCGGGGGACAACTAATAAAATAACAGGGACAGGAGTGCGGTCAAAGGGTCAAAAGAAGGGAACCGGACGGGGACACCGAGCAGAGAACCCCGGACAGAGCCCACTGCTCCTCAAAGGCGTCAAGGGAGTCAGAGGACGCCGCCCAGAGGAACTCTGCCCGGATACGTGAACGGACCGAGGATCGGAAATAGGCCCTACAGTCACAGGAGACTCCATCGGCCAACCTCCTCACTCTGGTTTTGTAGATGGCCATTTTAGCTAGGGCCAGGAGGAGGTTGACCAGGAGATCCCGTGACTTTGTGGGGCCACGGATAGGGAGTGCATAAATGAGAAGGTGAGGGGAGAAGTGCAACCAAAAACGTAATAAGATATTGGTGAGGAGCCGGAATAGGGGCTGCAGCCTGGCACACTCCAAGTAGACATGTGCCAGGGTATCCCTCACGCCGCAAAAGGGGCAGGTGTCTGGGATTGTGGTGAACCGCGCCAAGTACACGCCCGTGCTCACGGCTCCGTGAAGGAGCCGCCAACTGACATCCCCGGCGGGCTTTGGGACTAAGATGGAATATAGGCTGGCCCACCGGGGCTCTTCACCCTCCAAAGGTGGCAGGAGGTCCCGCCATTTTGTATCGGGGCGGGACACGAGGGTGCGGGCGTGAAGGGTGTGAAGCACGAGCGTGTAGAGATGTTTTCTTGGCGCGGTTTGAAAACAGACCGGCTGCATCTCGTGCAGCCGGCTTCTAGTGAAGGGGTGAAGGGATCGGTTGGGTCCACGGGGCAGGGGTCCAATTAAAAGGTCCGGCGGGCCTGGGGTAGTGGGTGGGCGGGGCGTGCCCTCGTGCAGGACCCGGTCGAGATAAACCCGAGCAGCAGGCGGCAAAGCGGCCTTCACCTCCTGAAGTATGCGTTGGGGAGTACAAGGTCTGGAAAGCCCCATGCGCTGAGCGAAGGTTAGGGGATCCAGCCAGTCTCCCCGGTCATAGTCCAGGAGGTCTCCGACTCTTGTGACCTCTGCCAGGACCAATCTCTGGCGCACCGAGCGGGACTCCGCCACCTGCAAACGGAGCTGGGGGTTGTGTAGCAGGGGCTCCGCAAGGAGATCTGCCCCCTCGGTGGCCGCCACGGACCTGCTCGTTGTAAAGAGTTTCCAGGTCCGGAGGAGGTCCTGGTAGAAGACCGGCAGCCCGGAGAGGTCTCGCGGAAGACCTCTGGGATGGAGATAAAGGAGCTGCCGGTCGTATCGGAGCCCTCGGAAGCGGCGCAGGAAGGCGTGCGCCAGTATGCTCCACGCCGGACTACCTGCACCATAAAGGAGCCTCTGCAGGGTCTGGAGGCGGAAGACATGGACCTGAGTAAGCAGACATTTGAGGCCCTGCCCTCCCTCCTCCACAGGTAGATGGAGAACCCCTGCAGGGACCCAGTGCAGTCCTGACCAAAAGAACTCCAGAATCGATGTCCGCAGGTTGGTCAGGAAAGCCGGGGCTGGGACCAGGGTGTTGAGCCGGTACCAAAGCATGGACAGGATTAGTTGATTAAGCACTAACGCTCTCCCTCGAAGGGAGAGGCACCGGAGTACTCCTGTCCATTTCCGGAGCCGCTCTATCACCCCGCCCTCTAAATTCTGCCAGTTCTCCGGCGGAGAGGGATGCATGGCAGAAAGGTAAACGCCTAGATAGAGCAGTGGACCCATGCTCCACCGGATGGCTTGAAGCGCGGGTGGGCGGGGGCTCGCCTGCCGCCAGTCCCCTACCACCAAGCCAGAGCTCTTGACCCAGTTGACCCGCGCAGAGGAGGCTGCTGAATAGATGGCCTGGCAAGCCTCCACTCGCACCAAGTCGCCCGGGTCCTGGACCATGAGGAGCACGTCATCAGCGTACGCCGACAGGACCAGCCGCAGCTCCGGCTCCCTCAGCACCAACCCTGTCAACCTCCTTCGGAGGAGACAGAGGAAGGGCTCGATCGCCAGAGCGTAGAGCTGGCCTGAGAGGGGGCACCCCTGCCGTACTCCTCGCCCGAAGTTGACCGGTTCGGTCAGGGTCCAGTTGAGTCTTACCAGACACTCTGCGGAAGCGTACAGCACCCGGAGAAAGTTCACAAATCTGGGTCCGAAGCCAAATGCCTGCAGAGTGCTCAGGAGATACCCGTGATCCATCCTGTCGAACGCCTTCTCCTGATCTAAAGACAGGAGGGCGAACGACAGACCATCCCTACACCCAAGTTCCAATAGGTCCCGGACCAGATATAGGTTGTCGAAGATACTGCGGCCCGGGACGGTGTAGGTCTGGTCTGGGTGGACCACGTCCGCCAGCACGGACCCTAGCCTCAGGGAGATGGCTTTTGCCACGATTTTGTAGTCCGTGCTGAGGAGCGAGACGGGACGCCAATTTCGTAAATCGCGGAGGTCCCCCTTCTTTGGCAATAAGGCCAGCACGGCTCGCCTGCACGAAAGAGGGAGGACCCCGCTCTGCAAAGATTCGGCCCAGACGGTGACTAGGTCTGGGCCCAGGATGTCCCAGAACACGCGGTAGAACTCCACGGTCAGCCCGTCCATGCCGGGAGATTTATTGGTGGGCATGCGACGGAGGGCTTCCGAGAACTCGGCCAGAGTGAGGGGCAGCTCTAGCCGGTCTCGGTCGCCCACGCTGACCGTCGGGAGCTCCTCCCACAGCACTCTGCAAGCGTTAGGATCGGTCCACAAGAGAGTGGTGGAAGGCAGGTATATCAGCCTCAGGATGAGCAGGTCCCCGCTCCCTGGATAGCTAAACAAAGGCTACTCCAGGCCAATCAAGACACCTGATGCCAATTAACCAATTAAGGTCATTAGGCTAATGGAGACAGCTGGAACCAATCAAGGTGTCACTCAGACTGCTTAAAAACTCTCCTTTCCAGTTCCCTCGAGAGAGCCCAGGTGAAAGGAGCTAGAGAAGGAAGCATTGCTGTATCCCGAGGTAAGGGTGAAGCTAGGAAGAGGGGACCATGGGGGAAGTGGCCCAGGGAATCAAAGCAACATTTAGTGGTGGAGGGAAAGCCACCAACAGCTGCTATCCTTAGGGTGCCTGGGCAGGAACCCAGAGTAGAGGGTGGGCCTGGGTTCCACCCCACCCAAAATTCTACAGAGATCCCCTTGAGAGGGGAAGCAAGACTCAGTCCATTCAGGAGGGCGAACTGTGCCTACTGAGCTCTATGGAGCAACAAAGACTGAGGGGTATTTCCCCTTTCCATGTCCCATACTGGCCTGTGATGAAAGTAACTCAATAGGCTGTGACCCTGGCCACTACACTGTGAAAGGAAGGTCATTTTGGGGCTTTAATGAATCTCTGAGGCCCCTGGATCCACCAGGAAGCGTGGGATGCACAATTACAGGCTTGGAACTTTGTCACACCATGTAATAACTCTGTAATTCTATGGTAATTTCTTACACGTGGGTACTGATGCCTTGTAAAATAACGTGTTACCAATGATTCCATATTACATCTCTGGTCTTAAATATAAGACCTCTGACAGACCATTCATTTTTAATGTTATTTTAGTTTGGAACAGAAATCATGGATAATATCTTATATCTTGATGGGTAACTTGCTTGCTCTTCATTAGTATTTCCTTACCCTGATGGTACATATCAGTTATGTATTAATATGGTCCTAGACTGTTAGCAGGATATTATGAATAATAAAAGAACTTCTAGCTCTGCAGGTTTGCACAGAGACCTATGTGTGTTGCCCAATCTCACATAGCAAATCAGTAACAGCACCTGTAATAAAATTCAGATTGCCTGAGTTCCAGTCAAGTACCCTAGTGACTATTAGGTTGCATCAAGTTATCTTGATAGTCTATTGTAGTTGAATTAATAATAAAAATTGATGGATTGGATTATTTGCCCCCATGACAAGGAGCTCAGGAAAGGTACTAGCTTGAGACCACTGGAAATCTGCAATCCCCTGCTTATCCAGATTCGGTACAGGTAGTGGTAGTGGCCAACATACCTTATGCATCTCTAGGATAAAAGGATAGTTTTATTTCCATATGCATGTAGTCCTTTGCCTCTTTATTGAGATTGCCAATAAAGGAGCTACTTGTGGAGATTTTGTAGTCAGTGGTTCCTTTTAAAATATTATTTCTATTATATTATTCTATATATAGAATATATAGAAATATATATATATATATTTATTATATATATTTCTGTTATATATATATAACAGCAATCGATGGACTGTTTGAGAGTTTTTTAAATTTATTTTTGTGTTACAGTCATGCCTTGAGACCCCAACCCAGATCAGGGTCTCATTTTGCTATACATTGTACAAACACATAGTGAGAGATAGTCTGTACCCTTAAGAGTTTAAATAGACAAAACAGCTGAGAAGAGAAACAGAAGCAGAGAGAGATTAAGTGACTTTCCCAAAACCACAAAGCAGGTAAGAGCCAGGGGGGTACCAGCCTCTTCCCAGTGGAAGGACTGAGGTGGGCTAGATAGAAAATTTTAGGGGGGGCACGTTTCTCTGAGGGGGGCATGAGCTGCCCAGCTCTGAAGGCAATGCTCCCCCAGAAGCCACAGAGAAGTAAGGGTGGTGTGGTATGAGATTGGCACCCTTGCTTCTCTGCTGCTGCTTGCCTTCAAGCTAGAGCTGGGTGCCTGGCCAGCAGTCACAGCTCTCCAGCTACCCAGCTCTGAAAGCAGCAGTGCAGAAGTAAGAGTGGCAATCCCATAGCATGCTACCCTTACTTCTGTGTGACGTTTGACCTTTACACTGGGACGGGTGGCTACAGGGGGAGCTAAGGCAAATTTTGGGGAGGCAATAGCTCCAGCAAGTCCCGCCTAGTGCCGCCCCTGTGCAGATATAGGAGTACACAGTTTTCCTGACTCATAGAACTCATAGAATCTCAGGGTTGGAAGGGACATCAGGAAGTCATCCAGTCCAACTCGCTGTTCAAAGCAGGACCAATCCCCAATTTTTGCCCCAGATCCCTAAAGGGACTCCCATCCAGAACCCCAGCCAGTGGACTATGCTGGTCTTCAAGGATGGTACTGCACAATACTATAGACCTTTCTTAACCATATATGTTCACAGGAACCTCTTCCTTTCAAAACTATTTATTTTTGTTCTGTGGGAAAATTTTTGGGAACTTCTGTGAAATCAAACTGCATAACTTTTTCTGTCCTAATGAATTGAATAAAATAAGATAGAGAATAAAACCTAATCATTCAAAACATCTTTAAACTTTGGCAACATTTGAATCTAGATCCATATTTAATGGCTGACCATTTCTCTGTAACTGACCAATCAGATCCCAAGTTTGGAAAAATGCAGATATGGCTCCAGATTTGATTTGGCCACTCAGAATTATCTCTAATTAAAAAGAAAAGGTATCATCACAACAGCTCAATCCTGCACCATTAAGTTCAATGGGAGTTTTGTCACTGGGAGTAGTCTGAAAGTAACACTCAATTTGCATGTTTAGGGGACAATCCTGTAGTCTGCTGAGCACTTCAAGTGACATTCGCAAAAAGAAAAGGAGTACTTGTGGCACCTTAGAGACTAACACATTTATTAGAGCATAAGCTTTCGTGAGCTACAGCTCACTTCATCGGATGCATTTGGTGGAAAAAACAGAGGAGAGATTTATATACACACACACAGAGAACATGAAACAATGGGTTTATCATACACACTGTAAGGAGAGTGATCACTTAAGATAAGCCATCACCAACAGCAGGGGGGGGAAGGAGGAAAACCTTTCATGGTGACAAGCAGGTAGGCTAATTCCAGCAGTTAACAAGAATATCAGAGGAACAGTGGGGGGTGGGGTGGGAGGGAGAAATACCATGGGGAAATAGTTTTACTTTGTGTAATGATTCATCCATTCCCAGTCTCTATTCAAGCCTAAGTTAATTGTATCCAGTTTGCAAATTAATTCCAATTCAGCAGTCTCTCGTTGGAGTCTGTTTTTGAAGCTTTTTTGTTGAAGTATAGCCACTCTTAGGTCTGTGATCGAGTGACCAGAGAGATTGAAGTGTTCTCCAACTGGTTTTTGAATGTTATAATTCTTGACGTCTGATTTGTGTCCATTCATTCTTTTACGTAGAGACTGTCCAGTTTGGCCAATGTACATGGCAGAGGGGCATTGCTGGCACATGATGGCATATATCACATTGGTAGATGCGCAGGTGAACGAGCCTCTGATAGTGTGGCTGATGTGATTAGGCCCTATGATGGTATCCCCTGAATAGATATGTGGACAGAGTTGGCAACGGGCTTTGTTGCAAGGATAGGTTCCTGGGTTAGTGGTTCTGTTGTGTGGTGTGTGGTTGCTGGTGAGTATTTGCTTCAGATTGGGGGGCTGTCTGTAAGCAAGGACTGGTCTGTCTCCCAAGATCTGTGAGAGTGATGGGTCGTCCTTCAGGACAGGTTGTAGATCCTTGATGATGCATTGGAGAGGTTTTAGTTGGGGGCTGTAGGTCATGGCTAGTGGCGTTCTGTTGTTTTCTTTGTTGGGCCTGTCCTGTAGTAGGTGACTTCTGGGTACTCTTCTGGCTCTGTCAATCTGTTTCTTCACTTCAGCAGGTGGGTATTGTAGTTGTAGGAATGCATGATAGAGATCTTGTAGGTGTTTGTCTCTGTCTGAGGGGTTGGAGCAAATGCGGTTATATCGTAGCGCTTGGCTGTAGACAATGGATCGAGTGGTATGATCTGGATGAAAGCTAGAGGCATGTAGGTAGGAATAGCGGTCAGTAGGTTTCCAATATAGGGTGGTGTTTATGTGACCATCGCTTATTAGCACCGTAGTGTCCAGGAAGTGGATCTCTTGTGTGGACTGGTCCAGGCTGAGGTTGATGGTGGGATGGAAATTGTTGAAATCATGGTGGAATTCCTCAAGAGCTTCTTTTCCATGGGTCCAGATGATGAAGATGTCATCAATGTAGTGCAAGTAGAGTAGGGGCATTAGGGGACGAGAGCTGAGGAAGCGTTGTTCTAAATCAGCCATAAAAATGTTGGCATACTGTGGGGCCATGCGGGTACCCATCGCAGTGCCGCTGATTTGAAGGTATACATTGTCACCAAATGTGAAATAGTTATGGGTGAGGACAAAGACAAAAGTTCAGCCACCAGGTTAGCCGTGACAGTATCGGGGATACTGTTCCTGACGGCTTGTAGTCCATCTTTGTGTGGAATGTTGGTGTAGAGGGCTTCTACATCCATAGTGGCTAGGATGGTGTTTTTAGGAAGATCACCAATGGACTGTAGTTTCCTCAGGAAGTCAGTGGTGTCTCGAAGATAGCTGGGAGTGCTGGTAACGAAGGGCCTGAGGAGGGAGTCTACATAGCCAGACAATCCTGCTGTCAGGGTGCCAATGCCTGAGATGATGGGGCGTCCAGGATTTCCAGGTTTATGGATCTTGGGTAGCAGATAGAATACCCCAGGTCGGGGCTCCAGGGGTGTGTCTGTGCGGATTTGTTCTTGTGCTTTTTCAGGGAGTTTCTTGAGCAAATGCTGTAGTTTCTTTTGGTAACTCTCAGTGGGATCAGAGGGTAATGGCTTGTAGAAAGTGGTGTTGGAGAGCTGCCTAGTAGCCTCTTGTTCATACTCCGACCTATTCATGATGACGACAGCACCTCCTTTGTCAGCCTTTTTGATTATGATGTCAGAGTTGTTTCTGAGGCTGTGGATGGCACTGTGTTCTGCATGGCTGAGGTTATGGGGTAAGCGATGCTGCTTTTCCACAATTTCAGCTCGTGCACGTCGGCGGAAGCAATCTATGTAGAAATCCAGGCTGCTGTTTCGACCTTCAGGAGGAGTCCACCCAGAATCCTTCTTTTTGTAGTGTTGGCATGTACATTGGCCAAACTGGACAGTCTCTACGTAAAAGAATGAATGGACACAAATCAGACGTCAAGAATTATAACATTCAAAAACCAGTTGGAGAACACTTCAAACTCTCTGGTTACTCGATCACAGACCTAAGAGTGGCTATACTTCAACAAAAAAGCTTCAAAAACAGACTCCAACGAGAGACTGCTGAATTGGAATTAATTTGCAAACTGGATACAATTAACTTAGGCTTGAATAGAGACTGGGAATGGATGAGTCATTACACAAAGTAAAACTATTTCCCCATGGTATTTCTCCCTCCCACCTCACCCCCCCACTGTTCCTCTGATATTCTTGTTAACTGCTGGAATTAGCCTACCTTGCTTGTCACCATGAAAGGTTTTCCTCCTTCCCCCCCCCGCTGCTGGTGATGGCTTATCTTAAGTGATCACTCTCCTTACAGTGTGTATGATAAACCCATTGTTTCATGTTCTCTGTGTGTGTGTGTGTATATAAATCTCTCCTCTGTTTTTTCCACCAAATGCATCCGATGAAGTGAGGTGTAGCTCACGAAAGCTTGTGTTCTAATAAATGTGTTAGTCTCTAAGGTGCCACAAGTACTCCTTTTCTTTTTGCGAATACAGACTAACACGGCTGCTACTCTGAAACCTGTCAAGTGACATTGACATTGCTCAGTACTTCACAGGACTGGACTCTACGGAGCCCAAGACTTGAGGCAATTTAGAAATGTATGTAGTCCTGTCAATAAAGCAAATATCTTGTTTCATTCTTTATTTTTTTTGTATGGCTTTCAGATTTCCAAAGTTCCTCTTCTATTTATAACTAATCATCTCTGGTATATTTTGTTCAGCCAGTGTACTGGAAACCTGATTGTAGTAACAGTCTTTCCTTGAAATAACAATAAATTATTCCCTAAGTTATTGAAAGGCAAACTGTAACTATATAGCAGACAATATTGCTTAATAAGAGATATTTAATATGAAGGTGGGGTTCTCTAATGACCTCCCACATTTAGTGGGTGGGGATTTCTGGATTGGGCCAAAATTTTTAGGAAAGAAAGAATTTTAAACTTCAGTGAAATGAAAAAAGATTTTTAATTCACAAAAGAAGCTTTTTTGTTTCTTTCAGGAAAAATAAAAAACCACAACATGCTCAACAAACAAACAAAAACAAATTTGCTGAACAAATTCTGATTTACAGATGGAGTGTAACAAACAGCAACAAACCAGAAAGCCTATATATAATGCCATAGTCTTTCCTTCCATTGAGAATTTTCTTTTCAGGGCACAGGGTATTCAAAATAATAAATTAAAACATACTTATTTATTTATAAATTACATTTTCAGAGATTTATAAACATTTTTATCTTATCATTATCAGTTTCTAAATACATAATGATAATACAATTCCATTGGACCTGATTCTGCATCCTAATTCACATGAGGAGTCCCTTTGACTTCAGTGGGACTAGTTAGATGACTAAGAGATGCAGGATCAAGCCCAAGAATAGCAACTTTCATCATCTCACAAATAAACAATAATCAGTGGCCTAATTTTGCAAACACTCATGTCAGTAACATGATTTCATCTCTGTAGCGAAGTGCAATGAGACTGCTAACATAAATGAAGACTGTCTTGCATGTAAATGTTTGCAGAAGTGGGCCCTAAGTGATTATATATTCTCTTTGGACACAGCTAGAATTAGCATATCATTAGAGTTCATTTTATCAACTCTGATCATCAGATAAACAGACTGGGAAGAGAATGGAACCATCTGTGTCTAGAAATAAAAGTGAATTCCAGTTGACTAAACCCACTGATAACCACAGATATTGGACTGTGGCAGATATTCATGAATAAGAGCAATATTTGACCCATGGATACAATAGTCCTCAAAATTCACTTTTGAATTTAAAGTAATTTTTAAAAATCTGTGTTGGTTTAGTATGCAGCTGTGGAAGCACAGAAACTAATGGAATTTTTGTTTGTTCTGACATTTACTTATTTTTTGCACTCTATTCTCTGCGCTCCCTTAAAGGATGCATGGATGCAAACAATACCTCCTACAGGTCCGATCATATCTGCTGTGTAAATAAGAAATTTTCAAAACACTTTGTAACGTCTCATTACTAGGGTTTGTACATATTTGTTAAAAGATGAAATTTAAATACTGGAACAGGATTCTGTGCTTTGTACCCTACAATTAGCATAGCTAACCATAGGATGATCACTGCAGTGTATAGGAACCTCCAGTAATGCAGATCTGAGAGCAACCCTCTGCAAACCCCATCCCAATCTGCTGGCTAGGACTTCTCTATGGCCCAGCAATCCCAGGTTGCCATATTGATCCTTAGAGCTTCTGGCAATTGGCACAAGTTAGAGCCGTGTTTGGATGACTCTAATTTATACGAGGGGCCATACTGGCTCTGAGCTGGCCTAGCACCAGAAGATAGTAAAGGTGGTATAAAGCCACATTTGTCCTCCTGCTTCATTATGCAATTGAATGCAACTGAGGATCTGGGTGCTGGTATCCAACAAATCCAAAAACTCACATCCACATATATTAAAGACATTTTCTGAGGTTTGATCCGAAGAAACATAAGTGAAGATTACTTGGAAGTTCCATATGGTTCTGCGTATGGCAACAAATCAACTTCTCACATTATTTACAATAGCGTTGGCAAATAATGCATAATGATTTTTCACAAAAGTTTGCTTGAACCGAGAAGTCGTTTTGCTTTGGTTATATTTTCACTGTTCCAGTGATCACTGTGAGATAGTTATCCTGAGATGGCCAGTACACAAGTGTGCTGACGCAGGAGCAGTCCAGTGTCTCTGAGTCATGCTTTGGTTCCTTCTTTCTTCTCGTTCCAGTCCTCTGCTCCCCACCTACCTGTGCAGGAGGGGAGGGCTGGTCACATGGGTATTCCTCTGCATGGGTAAGTAAGGCAGGTCACAAGTAAGTCCTTTTTTGAGTTTTGCTCACACAGTCATGAAAACTAAATCTAAACTCAGTCTTGAATATTTGCATCAGAAGGGTGTTTTGTGTTTCGTGACAGCATTGGGGACCCTAAACTTTTTGTACAGTAGATAACTAATAAAATCAGAGGAACATATCACAGCCTGTATCAAATGGAGATACAGAGGTATTTCAGGTTAAACATTTTTTTAAAAAAGGCATTTATAATTGTGACACAGGCAGACCAGGCCTCAGCTCATGCCAGAGCCCCAGGCCAATTCACTTGTGTATTAGTGTAGATCAAAGTGATTGCTGAATGTATAAGAGCATATTTGATGTTTCAACTTCATGAAAACAAGTGGGATGTTACTGGTATTGTTTTTGCTTATCTGTATCCTGTTATGATGCAGTAGCAAACATTTACCTTGCGCATACCCCTGTAACTAAATAACCCATCAAACGTGAAACGTAAACCTTGTGGAATGCAAATGAAGAACTTTAATAGAAAAGTGCTACTTTTAAAACAAATGGCCATTGTGTATGATAATCAGAGGTCAAATACTCAAAATGCCTTCCTCACACTCCATAATCAAAGGAAAAGCCCACGTGAGTAGTGACCCTGTCAGCTTGTTTTCTGTGAGAAGAAGCTAGAAGTATGGAGTCAAGGAAAGACCCTTCATCTCTGGACTGTTTGGACTCTTACAGGAAAGTGGAGATGCAAAGATGCAAAGCTGAGATTCCCCAGAGATAATCTTGAAAAGACTTTTGGGAAACTGGCAGTTTCTTGCATCGCTGTCACCATTTGGAATTACAAACTGTGACTCACCTGTGCTTATCTTTTACCTGCTTTAACCTCTCAATAACTCACACTTTTTTTCTTAGCTAATAACCTTTACTTAGTTTACTATAGAATTGGCTACCAGCATTGTCTTTGGTGTAAAATCTAGTGTACCAATTGATCTGGGGCAAGTAACTGGTCTCTTGGGACTGGGAGCAACCTCAGGTGGTAGGATTTTTGGTTTAAATGATTTTTAATCACAAAAAGAAAAGGAATACTTGTGGCACCTTAGAGACTGACTGCATCCAATGAAGTGAGCTGTAGCTCACGAAAGCTTATGCTCAAATAAATTTGTTAGTCTCTAAGGTGTCACAAGTACTCCTTTTCTTTTTGTGAATACAGACTAACACGGCTGCTACTCTGAAACCTTTAATCACAAAGTCTAGTTTGTTTGGGAAGCAAGATAAACTGGAGAGTTTAAGGGACTGTCTGTGACTCCATGGAAAGACTGGTATAGAGATCCAGGAGTTCACATTTGTTACTGGGTTGGTAAAATCTAATTATAGAATACACCACCAGCTTCGGGTGTTTGCCCTGTTTTCTGACAGTCGGCCCTGGGATAGGCACTCTCAGTTGTGAGCCACTCCAGACAGCATGACAGTAATGTCAGCATTGAATAGTATTTTATGAAACACTGTCATAATAATTTTATTTATTTTAATGTCTTTTTTTAGTTGTGACACTTTTTACTGTGGTATCTAAGTGTCTGTGAGTACAGGGTTCCAAAACACCTTTCTTAGGCCTTGTGAAAGGGGCAGTCAAATGACCAACATAAGGATTTGATCACACCCTTCACAGCTAGGACTGAGCATGTCATTACTTTCTGTCAGTGACTGCAGTGATGACAGAAAAATACAGAACAGTAAAAGCAATGCACTTGGTATATTTTATATGGGATGATGCACTGCTCAACATATTAAAATGGGACAGAGATCACAGAACCCTGCACTAGAGCCCCAGCATGGAGACACATATATTAACTAGAGAAGGATCTGACCAAACCCTTTGCAACTAGGACTATGGAATGCACGTGCGGATAAAAGAAAATTAAATGTAAGCTTCAGAACCCTAGTGCATCCTTCAAGCCTTCTCCTTGATTTTAAGGGTTTTTCCTCATTGAAATAGAAACTGTATCATAAGATTTATGCCACCCATCACAGGTTATGTTTTGAATATTGATTATCAAATTCTTATAGAACTTTTTTCAAGGAATCTTCAGGTTTAAAAAGAAAATCATATCATTTGGAGTAAATTAGAATAATGAATAAATTAGGGGAAATTTTGATCCATTTTTGGATATGCCACAAGTAAATATAGAGGCCAAATGTATTGAGGGAATTATTCATCAAGGGTCCTCTCCAATGGCCACTGAAGCCAGTGAGAGTCTTTCCATTAGCTTTAACAGATGTTGGATCAGGCCCTAATTAACTTAATTTTCTGTGCATGCACTGCTGCTGGAAGCAGCATTAAGAACTCACCATTGTCGTCATCATATCTCCAGGGTAACCAACATGCCAAAAAGTCCTAGTGCAACTGACTTACTGAAATATGATGACTGAATTACAGAGCAGTATTGATTAAAGCTTTGAAGGAAGTCTCTCAAGTGGTTCTTCAAGTTAGGAGGCGAAATACTGCATATGTAACTGACAAGTGCTGGGAGTAATGGGACAGAGGCAATAGAGCAGCAGATACCCTTGAGCTATAGAGTGGGTAAAATTCCTCTGTTACCATGAAATGCTGCTTTTAGTACCGTTTCCTGTATCAAGTTGATAGTTGCCAGCAAACACATAATAATTCTTTCTGATCCTGAGAAGAGAAAATATTGTTGGTAACAGTTTTCAGACTTCAGCCATAAAACCATCACCAGATGAGGAGGTAAATAAGAAATAGAAGTTTCCCCTCATTTGACCAATGGTACCTCAGAAAAAACCCTCTTTAAGTAAAAAGCCTATAAGAAAGAGAAGAAGCATTAAATCAGACTCTCTTGTGCTTCCATTTCTTGGATTTATTTATTTATTCATCCATTCCAGATTATAAGCATCCATCCTTTTTGCTACTTAGCTAATTTGAGCCCAAGTCATGGCTGCCCTGCAGTTCCTGATCTGCTAGCTCCACCAGTAGAAAAGGTGCCCCAAGGATTTCCCCCAATATAGGCATACATTGATGAAGCCAGCTCTGTACCAGACCTGTGGGAGACCCTGATGCAAGGGATATTCCAGGGGCATGTTGGGGGGGTTGGTGGTTTATGCCCTGGTTATTCCCTTCTGCCTCTACCCCCTCCAAGGACAACTGGGAGCTGGGTGCAAGTCAGGGAAAATCTCAGGACTATTCCAACATGAATTTGAGGCCAAATTGGCTCTGCAACCCCGCACTGTAGGGGAGATGTAAGAGTGACATAAAAACTTCATTAACTTCAGTTCTGGTGCAAGGATGGTTTCTGCCCACTACTTTGTTATTGATAAAGTTTTCACTATGCTCCATTATGTCTTTCAGTGTGATTGTGGTTTCTTTTTAGTTTGTTCATCACTTCTAAATGGGGTAGATTTTAAAATTCAAAAAATGTTGCAAAAGCTTTTTGAGAGCTCGTAGTTATTTCCAGTTGGTAAACTTTATTTCAAGTGTTGTTCCAAGAGAAATTATACTCTGAACTTTAAAGGCATTGCCACTGTGAATAATTCACCTTTTGATCCACTAAGCAAGAGCAGAAGGGGTGGGTTTTTGACATCTGTCATTGTTGGTACTTATCTGATCCCCTCTTGGAAACTGAATAAGAAAAGCACAGCTTCCATTACCTTCGTAATGTGTACTGTGTACAGTGCTGAGGTGAATGTTCTAAAATATAACAAATTGGATTTAAAGAAGAAAAAAGAGAAGAATAAACCTCCAAATTATTTAAAGGCCATCTTACGCTTTTAGGAAGCTGCACAGAAGAATATAGATAAGTTTACTAGCTCCAGAGGGATCTAAAATTAGCTTGTAGACACTAAAAAGCAGCAAAGTACTATTTTAAAGCGTTTTGATGTCATTCATATAACTCACTTCAATATGCTGAACGTAGTGCACAGAGAGAGAGTGCCAATGTCCTTGGAACTAACAACATTTCAGCACCAACAAATACTTTATTGTCCTCCTTCCTAGAGAAACTGAAAGCAATAGTGACCCTAAAGCATTCTCTTTGGAAAAGGAAAACAACTTTGCAATAATAATTATTCCTTGAGTTCAAAAGATTAAACCTTATTCAGAAAAATAAAATGATTATAACAGCTGTTTAAAATTGAATGAAGATGTCAATTATGCAGATAAGGAAAAAGGAATGGTAGTCTAAAAGCTTCAAAGGAAAATCTATGTATAGATGTGTTTAGGTTTTTGTAAAAATAGATCTACACTACTAGATGATCTGCCCAATTAATGTTTCACTTTTTATGTTTTTCCCTTCTTAAATGCTTTCATGCATAACCACAGACTTTTCTGAAAGAATAAAAAGTTTGCCTGAAATAGCCGCCCACTACCTTTTCAAAGTGTCCCAAAGCCTGATCTAAGAACATTACTGATCCTTTCTCTCTTTCACAGCCAAATTGTTTACACACTGTTCAGTCCCCGGTGCTTACTTTACCAATGACAAGAATAGTCTCATGCACCATCCTTCTCTGTGATAAAGGAAAAGCTTATTTACTGAAAACAACTGCTTGCAATGCTGCAGTTAAATAGATAGTCAGTGTTTGCATTTAATGGGTATAAACTTGGTTTTAAACCCTGGACTCAACTGAAATTTGAAGTATAAGAGAACAACACTGCGCAGAACTAAATTAAAAATAGATTCTTAGAAGACAGAATTAACATTTGATAACTGGCTACCATGCATATGCAATGAATATTTTTTCAATTACATTTCAGATTAGCATTGTGTTTATGACAAGTCTGTTTCACACTACTATTGCAAAAAGTGCTAATGTCATGCATATTATTCAAGATGAAACTCTCTATAGCAGGGGTAGACAAACTTTTTGGGCCGAGGGCCAGATATGGGTGGGGAAATTGTATGTAGGGATGGGGCAGGGGGTTAGGGTGCGGGAGGGAGTGCGGGGTGTGGGAGGGGTGCAGTGTGCAGGAACGGGCTCAGGGCAAGGGATTGGGGCAGAGAAGGGGTGTGGGATTATGAGGGGGCTCAGGGCAGGGGTGCAGGAGGGGTGCAGACTGCAGGAGGGAGCTCAGGGCAGGGGGTTGGGGTTTGGGGTGTGGCAGGGGGCTCAGGGCAGGGAGTTTGGGTGCAGGAGAGGTGTGGGGTGCAGCAGGGGATTGAGGTTCCCCATTCCTGGCCAATGGGAGCTGCAGGGGGCAGTGCCTGGAGGGAAGCACACACAGCCCCCTCCCCCCCCCCCGCCCCAGGGACATGGTGTCGGCCTCTTCTGAGAGTGGCACAGGGCCTGCGGCACCACGGGGGGCAATCCCATGGGCCGGATCCAAAGCCCTGAGGGGCTGGATCTGGCCCGCAGGCTGTAGGTTGCCCACCTGCTCTACAGGAAGAGAGAACGCTACCCTGTGCACCTAGACAATTAGGTGGATTGTGTAGAAATTCCTTTGTCTGGATGGGCTGTCAAACCTTCCTGAGGTTGGTTTGTGCTGTGGAACAGCTGCACAAAAGGAGGCTTAATACCCAGGCCACCTTTTAAGACCATGTGGTCCTTGGGGGAGCAGTTTTACATTAAGAGGGATTTCTAGGGGTAATTAGGGAAAGTGAAGATTGTGTTAAGCAGGAGCGTCCAAGAGAGAGAGACACAGGCCTAAAAGAGATGCTTCTTAGCCTACACTGAGGTTTCTGCAAGGAGGGAATTGGCTATGTGTAGTTTTAGCTACCCAGTTCCAGGTAAATAGGATTGGTGTACAACTAATAAATACACAACTGTACACACAAGTTACGGTAGAAAATATTTAACTCTGCTTCACTGACTTGTTAAAAAGGAAGTTGACCTGCAAAATCTCAAAATTTGCTACCACTCAGCACTAGGGTTTAACATGATGGAGCTGTTGGTCTGTATCATGTCAAAGAATGGTTTTTAGTTTCATCTCAATATTAGACTTTAAACAATACTCTGTTCCATTTCCAAGAGCAAAAGACATATTTAAAGACAATTGAATTTGTTCAACAAGTAAAACTGCCTTTCTAGAAGGAGCTATTACCATCTATTGAATAAATATGTATTTCACTGAGTCAGACATTTGTTTTTCAATTTTTTTGTGCATTTCAGGAAAATGTATAAGTGCCATTTGGAATCTTTGTTAACTAATTTTCTAAAAATAAAGGAAATTCCCAAAAATAACAACAATATGTAGTTAAAAGTTCAGACTTAAATAGAACAGAGAAAATCAGAGTGAAGGGTAAAACTGCATCATTCTTAATGGTATTGTGGTGTAACAGATGATGTATCACATGGAGCTGCCATTGCTCAGAAGCCCCCTGTCAGAGGGCCATATTTACAGTGTGAAAACTGATGGGACCAGTTTATTTTATTTTCACGGGCAAAAGAAATAGATTATTTTTTCTCCTCCTCGTCACACAAGACCCTCCTGTTATCTAGAACACTCCTCAACATTTTCTTTATAAAATTTGCAAGACAGAAATATTGAACTATATTCCTGTCCCAACCTCAATACAGAAAGGAAAGACGGTTTAGCAACCAGAAGTGCTGTCTTCTTAATCTAAAATCTATGTGAGGAATAGACTTTTAAGGTCTCAAAGGCCTAAGCCCCAACCCTTATTCTCAAAACTCCCAAATTGTTTGTGTGATTTCACCCACGTTTGCCTGGTATCCGGGAGTTCCCCATCTTCCTCATTGGTTGCTGGTAGGCAGGTTCACAGATCTGGGGCTTCAAAAAACAACTTGGAGCATCTCCTAGTTTCTGCCTTTGTTTAAATTCAGTCTTCTGGTATACATTGTTGTAGCAGGCCCTAGTACTTGTGGGCTCCATTGGGCTCCAGCCACGTCCAGTTTCTTTAAACACTAGGAATAGCTGATGCCTTGCATGTGGCTGATCTTCAAACCATTAGTATGTGAATTGTCTTTCAAAATCTGATACAAATATTAACTGTCATGGCTGTTCTTATGACTACTACAGCTGCTGTTCTGGAGTGGCAGTTGACAGCTTCATCTTGCCTTGTCTCGAGGACTTTTACTCTCCCCCACTTAGCAAACTACAGCTGATCTGTTTTTTCTCTGAGATTAATTTTCTGGATTTATTTATGCTATGGCTGTCAGTTCTGGAGAAGCGCATTCCTAGAATTGGAAGCAACATTTAGGCTAAGGAACTAGTGAAGCGGAGTAAGCACTCAAGACCAAGTATGTATAAGGTATGTAAAATAGGTACTTGTTTATTAACACTTCAGTCTGCCCCCTGCTAATTCTTCCTTTTTGTTTCCTTTCTTCTCCTGTGGTCTCCATTCATTTAAGTCACATGGACAATGGCTGCCATAATATGGGCCTGAATATGAGAAGTCCGGAATACCTAAGTCAGGTAACTTTTACCCAGGGAAGCACCACTGTAGCTATCCTTCAGGCATACAAGATTATGAGGCCTATTGGTCTTCATCAGGCTAAATGTACTTAAAAATGCATGCTACCAGTAGGGCATCTAGGGGAGTAGTAGAGCTGGGCGTGAGGAAAACGTCTCATCAGGGAGAGAGAGAGAGGGGAGAGTTTCCTCCCTGCCAGTTATATTCTGGATGTTTAATATGTTGGAAGAATTCTGTCACCACTGTCATTGTCCCACTCGGTTCTGTCAATAAAGCAAAAGTAAAATGTTGACACTGGGTCATTTGAAATGAGTAACAGTACGTCTACATTGGGTTGATGCTACTATCTGTATAAACGCTGTATTATTTTTCTTTCTCTCTCTCTGCACTGTACATTCCTGATTTCATATTGTAATCACTAGACTTTCCAAGTTTCCCCATCAGCCTACTATGTAGCTAAGCAATGTTTTATATTAACTCTACCAAATAGTAAATATGATACAGAAAATAAATACAGCTAAATTTCACGGAGAAATTAGCCTGCTAATGAATCTAAACCACTAACCCCACTGAAGTTATTTTGGACCAGGTTGGGATTTCAGAGCTGTGTACATTGTTAGACATCAATCCATATTTTGTTGTTGTAACTGTTACTCTTAGTCACCAGATAATACATGTTGATAGCTTTTGTACCTTACTATACTCTATCTACAGTATTTCCACTCTGAAAAGTTAATCTCTGCTATTTGTATAGCATATGGAATATTGAAAATTCATTTATGATACTTAAACCTTTGAGCTGCAGTATAAAAAAGAAGAAAATATTTCCTGTTAGATAAGAAAGTCAACACAGAAAGTACATACATCATAAAAGGAAGTTCAACTAAATGAATGGGCATTGGCACTGTTAGCTTCCCAGACCTTAAAACTAAATTCCAAGTTAATTTTCTTTGGAGGGAAAAAGGAAGTGTTGCTACATAGTATCATTCATGCATCCTGGGACACTTAGTTTCTCATATGCCTTTGAATTTTTTTTAAATCCTGTTTTAAGAATTCATATTTTTGAGGTGGTGGTTTTTATTCCACAAAAGTCTGTTTCCATTATTATAAGTATAGACAGGGATGAATTGAAAACATTTGCGTAAAATATGATGACTTGAACCTTCATCCAAAATTTGAACCACTTTGAATTAAAATAATCTCAGACGCAAAGAAAGATGGAAAAGCACTGATGAGCCAAATGCTGTCTAAGAATATGAAATGCAGGCTTTCTGCAGAGCTCCTGTCAGAGTGCAGTGAACTATGACCCAGAGAAGCTGAAGGGAATAAGATTTTAATATGGCAGACATTCAGAGAAAGTGGCAAATATAAAACTTCTAAGTGACAGAGTTATTAAAGGCAGGGGTATATAGTGGGTGATAGTAATTGTTGGAAAAGGTCATGAAGTTTGAGGGGGTTAAAATAGTGGGGTTTAGGGGTTGGTACCAGAATGCTTTATCTATCTATCTAATCTGTAAATAGTTAATAGCTAAATTTTCTGTGTTTTGTGGAACCAATAAAACTCGTGCACTGGAAATGGCTTCCTCTGTGTGCTGCTTTTTACATTAGTTCTTAACAGGTCTCAAAGCCTCCTGGGAATATAAAAAGGAGCTCAGAAGGTGTATTTAGGATTAGAAAGATTGATTTGGGTATGGTTAAGCCTATTGTACATCAGTGAGCTGTTTGTAGTTATGCAGAAGGAACTGGGGTCTAGAGAGGGAAGCAGGATCAGGAAAAGGTACACTGGAAGGCAGGAAGAAGGTTGGAACATGGTGAAGAGGGAAGAGAGGTACTGGAACTCATTAAATACTCTGAATAATCATCCAGGAAGGTGCTCCTCTGAATTTATTGAACACACTTTTCACCAGTAAACAATATGCTATAAAAATAGCTCTTGAGGTGTAACCTGCTGTCAGAAATCTCAGCTCGGGAAGGATTTGTTGTTCCCAAATTTGAAAAAAGAAAAATCAGTTTAAAAAAGTTAATATTTGGCAAGCCTGGGATAGGAGGGAGCTGTCACCCACCTTTTAACTTGTAAATAACAATTACTATTTTCACCATCTTTTATTTAATCATTTAAATGACTCTCTGTTTCTAAATAGCTTTCTATGGGATGCAACTGTAAATCTTGGCAAAAGAAGGTTTCTGCAACTTTTCCCAATTCCTTCTATTGAACATGAACATGTGGGATCCAGATCAAGGACCTTTCATAAGCTTTCACAATGCAGAATGGTGCAAGGGTTGTTTATTTATTGAACTGAACTCTAAACTCTAGAGTTCTAGTGAACAGGAGCATGTGTAAATGACAGAGGGTGTGTGTGTGTGTTTGTGTGTGTTGTTATACATTTATGTTCTTCAAGTATGAATTCATTTCTATTCATTATATGTTTATTTTCTTCAAGTATGAATTCAATAGCTGATTCACACTGTGGGTATTATAGGAAATGGAGTGAACTTCATATTATGAGGTGTGAAATGGCTTGTCAACTGAGCCAAAAATTAACTTCAGTGAAATACTCTTTTTAAATTGGCAAAGTTGAGGACAGCTATGTTCTATCACCTCCACTCTTCAGACCAGCTAGCACTAAATATGTTCAACAATACAAGTTATTTAAATGATGTGTTAGTGTGCTGGTGAAGGCTGAAAATGCTTTAGAAGTTAGATTCAAGAAAATAACATGTAAATAATTTGCTTCATCCAAATACAGTAGTAAATGACATCAATGACCGTCTCTCCTTTCTGTTTCATCTTGGGCTCTGTATCAAGCAAGTATTTATTGAAATATTAATGAAATATTGTGCTGTTTACGTAAACAGCATGCCGATTGCTTGTGAGTGATGTGATAGTGATGGTAAGAAAGCTGTACCTTCACAGCTCAAACTCTCTATGATTTAAAACACACATCTTTAATTTACTTATTGCCACTTTTATGGACTCTGGGCCAGATCCTTTGATGTGCTGAGTGCCAATTTCTAGTTGCTGAGTGCCCTCAATTTCTACTGACCCAGGAAGCATTGACTTGTTTCTTTTTGAAGGAGAGCATAGTGGTCATAAGGCTAATAAAGCAGCCCTTATAAAGCAGTTCTTTGTTGTCAGCAGAGCAGATGCAAAAAGTGACAGTGCAAGCTTCCACACACACCTCTGTCTACGTGTCTTTCTATAACATAAGAAGACCCATGTGCCACACCTTCTGGGGGTGGAAGAGCAGGGAGGCCTGGAGGCTGATTGAAGTAATCCTTCAATTCTCTGATGAGCTTGCCAACAAGATTGCCCATTGGTGACAATTCTGATGTGTTTTTCTTTCATCTTTCTATGGAACCTCTCCACACAGGAGCTAGATTCAAACAGTCAATTCATTTTACCTAGGATGACAAAGAGCTGTGTAATGACTGACAAAGACTTTTTGGTAACTGCAAGCAAGAGTAGTGTCCATTACTTCCATTTTGTAGAGCAACATCTTACATTCCAATATCTGGTTATATTTATAAGATATTTTAAAAGGAGTTGTAAAAAAACCCTTTAAGGTTAAATTTAAAGTACATAACAGAGTCTGACTCAAGAAATAAGCTCCCAAAGCAAATTACAAATACTTGTGGTTTGCAAAGTTGCAAGAAAATGACAGAGCTGCCATTTAAGAACACATTTATAATGCAGCTGGATGATTCCATGGCACATTGGACTTTTTCTTCCTGAAATAAAACTTCTCTAGCTAGCCAGGAAAGAGGTTATATCAGGAAATCATTTCCATAGGTTGAAGTACTAGACTTTGTATAAAGTTCAAGTGTTAACTCTGATATGATTTAAAGTGGTTCTTGTTTCATGCAAATATCACAAGGAAAACAACAGAGGAATGTGAAAACCTGTTAAGTTAAAATTATAGGTCTAATTTCCTTTTGAAAAATGATACTTCAATTTTTTTTTGCAGTACAATACAAAATAACTTTGTTTTGATAAAGAGAAATGCAATTCCCTGCCAGCTCGAGTATATTTGGAAAGATTTAAAATTTTGATCACTTGGCTCAAATGCTGAAGGTAATTTGACTGCATAAATTTCATTCTGATACCAAGGTGATGAGCTTTTCACAACTTGGAGCTGTATATCAAAATAATGAGTGCAGCTAAATTACATTATGCTATTAACTAAGTAAGTCTGCCAGTTATTATTATCCTCTGATGGGCACCAGTGTGAGTGCATGCACAGACACAAAGAACGTCAGGATGTATAACTGGAGGGAGTTGTGATAACCTAATTTGTGTAGGAATATATCAGAAATAGCACTCTACATGCATATGTTGCTTGGGTTTTTTCTACTTTTGGCTTGATCTTCTAGGCTATGATTTAAAACAATAATAATTATAGAATTGTAATTGTATCATGTTGTGAATCCTTATTTACATGGCTATAGTAAATATCACATAAATTAGATGAGTTAATATTTCCTTTCTCATATTCTTAGAAATTATTTAATCAGGAATTTAGAGAAATGTAATTGTTGATGACCTTCTATTCATATTATTACAATCACCTGCTTCCCCATACAAAGAATCTATTTTCTGCACCCTGTGTCCTAGATCTTCCCTTTTTTCCTTTTCCATCCACTATGAAACATTTTAAGATCTGAGTTTGAGCTCTTGCCTGTGGCTCAGCAGTAAACTTGGCCCCAGGGAAGAGAGAGAGTGCCTTGACTAGTTCTGTAGTGACAAGGCCAAGACAGTTCAGACCAGGCTCAGGTAGGAGTACTCCACAATCAAAAGCACAGTCACCCAGCCTCCATAATTTACAAATTTCTAAAAATAAATGCATTAATGTAAAGCCAAGTCTGCTCTTGCTAATGTCAATAGGAAACTCCTACTCAGCTCAAATGTTAAACATTGGAGATAGAAAATAAATGGGAAGATGAAACACGTATCTCATTTTGAGAAGAAGATTGTAAAGAAATTGGCCAAATGTCAGGAATACTTTGAACTTTTTCTCTTTATGATTTTCCCAGAACAAAATCTTCAACAGGTTTTACAGGAAACCAGGGCATCTACATAAATTTGCTTTAGCTAATGCTGCACTCTAAATGGAAGGGAGGGTCAGGCAGAATATACAAGCATAGAAACACTCAGATGAGAGAAGCTGAAGAGAACTTTATTGCAATAAGACTGAAACAGACATTTACAGTAACTTTCTCTTTCTTTCATTTGCTCCACAAGTTGATGTCTGCATTGTTCAGACATCTTACTGCTGCATCACAGAGTGTAGGAAGGTGCTGCAGTCCAGCCTCCTATCCTCCACCCCATGTTTGACCATCAGCATCGCTGACCCGCAGTCATGCTATTAAGATTGGGCTAAGCCAAATTTCTGCATTGTGACAGCTACTCTGGCTGGTCCAGTCAACAGCCTGGTAAGCCCAGTCCAAAATCTTCATCCCAGGTTGAAAACACGTGGGTGTAAATTAGGGGTTCTGAAGTTCATTAACATTCCTGTCTCTCTATCCCAGGAATACTGCCACTCTGCAAGGACATAGTTGTTAAACCTGATATACCATTGTTCGTCTGAGCTTAACACTACACTAGGAGCGCTGGACATGAACTTATGAACAGCCACTGCAAAAGAATGTGACAAAGGCAGTCATGGCAAATCAGCAGGAACTGCAGGTGTAACTTCTCTAGATGTGCTTTAAGTCTTGTCCATGGCTATGTAATGCCATGGGGTCTTTACAAAGTCATGGCCTGTTCAAGGCTGTGAACACCAGTGGATCTTAGCACTGGTATTTTGAAAAACACTACAGATGTCCCTAATTCTGCTCCCATTGAACTCTATAATTACTATTCAAAGGGAACAGAGTTCAGCCAACGCTCAGAGCAAAAATCCCACACTCAATGATGAGGAGCTTTCCCTGATAGAAAAGTGTGCAATCTGGTGATTTAAAATGTGTCGAGGCATAACAGTGAATATTGCTACTCCCTAATGGAATTACTCGTGCAGCTGAAGTGGCAGGAGCCATGCTTTGGAGATGAATGTCTAGGTTCCTAATCCACTGAAGACTCAGAAATTCAATATGCTAATAATTATAAAAACTGCAAAACAGCAACTAAGCTATCTGGTTTCGTTTCTTTTCTTTTTTTTTTTTGCAGCAAACAACAAAAATATTGGCACAATATATGCAAAAAGTCTCTCCAAAGCAATAATACCTAGATCTTATATAGCACTTTTCATCACTAGGTCTCAAAGTACTTTACAAAAAGGACAAGTATCAAGATCCCCATTTTACAAGATGGGAAAACTGAGGCACAGAGCAATTAAATGATTTACCCAAGGTCATCTAGCATGCAAATGGCAAAGCCAGGAACAGATCCCAGGTGTCTTGAATCTCAATCCAGAGCCCTATCCACTAGGGAACATTACCTAAATGTATTCTGTTCTTGATCTCATTAAGTTAATAACAAGACTCTTATTGACCCAAAGAGGAGAGAGATTTTATACCCAGATATTCTGTGGATATGACTGGAGGCTGGTTTTCAGTCTGCAGTTAAACATTAGTCAGGAGGTCTGGAAGAATAATCTAAACAAATTCACACTCTTATTCAAACTGGAAGCTTTTTTATTACTTTTCTTTTTCATGGCTCATTGGGCTTAATTAAGCTAAACCGAATACCTAAAAGCAACTATTAATGAGTCTGATTTGTGTTGGACATAAACAAATGAGAAGAGAGAGATGACAGGAATGTGTGAGTATTTCAGCAATCTGATGTATAATGTAAATTATTTCTAGTTTTATTGGATTTACTTTTCCCATCATTCTCTATTGATGGATTTCAGATCTGTAGTGGACCTTTATACAGAGAGGACTGAAAAATTAATTTACTCGTTGATTAATACACTCATTTTCTATAGCTGTAAAACATACAAACAACTGGAAATACACTTAGACTCATATCCTACAGTTATTTTGTGTACATGTGAAACCAAAGTTGATAAACTTGGACACAGACTAAAGCTTGTAAGAAACAAATTCTAGCTATTCTAATAGGGCCTGAGTTTCCATTGACTTCAGTGGGCTTTGGATACAGATCATACAGTTGGATAACTCTAAAGTAAAGTTAAGCTGATAATAGGTAACATTTCTGTCAAATAAGATAGAGGATGAGATTTGTCCTTTGCCTCAGAAAGGTAAAATAGGTTTGATGTTTGAGCAAAGATTCAGGTCAGTCCTATTTTATTCAAAGTTGCCTCTTCTCTACTTAGGTGTAAAGCAATGTCATCAGCAAAGTCAAGGTTATGGAATTTGTCTCCACTAGTCCATTCTACACTCTCAGGAATACCTTTTGTTGTCCTTTTCAACATCCAGTCTCTTGTTAGTGGAAAGAGGATTGGTAATAATACACACCCTTGTTTAACTACACACAATATCAAACCACTTACCCAGGAGTTTACCCCATCTTACTGTGTATCTACTTCTATTATATAAACCCCTTATTATATTGATCAGCTTTCTTGGTTTCCCAGGCTGCTAGCAATATTCAAGAAAATTGATTAAAATGGGTTTTTCCCAAGCAGTAGCTATTTCAATGATCTGGCAAAGAATGAAGTATGATGTGGAAAGGAATGATTGCCCTTACAACAGAGGTAGAACAGGAAGTAGCAAAAACAGGATTGAAAGTAAATGCAGAGAAAACTACGATTATGAAGGTAGGAAATTGGGTAACAGATGTAAAGATGGATGGTAGAAGAGTTTTGCTATCTGGAGAATGTGATGACATTTGAAGATGGCTGTGATAAAGATATTCATATGGGATTAGGAAAAGCAAGCACCACCTTTGGAAGGTTGAACAACATCTGGTCAAACAGAAGTCTCCACACCAGTGGTGGGCAACCTGCGGCCTGTGGGCCATACACGGCCCATCAAGGTAATCCGCTGACGGGCTGCGAGACAGTTCGTTTACATTGATTGTCTGCAGGGGCCACGGTTAGTCGTTTCCAGCCAATGGGAGCTGCGGGAAGCAGTGCAGGCCGCAGGGATGTGCTGGCAGCCGCTTCCTGCACCTCCCATTGGCTGGGAATGGTGAACTGTGGCCACTGGGAGCTGCGGGCAGCCATGCCTGTAGGCGGTCAATGTAAACAAACTGTCTCGCGGGCTGTCAGCAGATTACCCTGACAGGCCACGTGCAGCCCATGATCTACAGGTTGCTCACCGCTGCTCCACACTGAAGGTCAGTTTATACCATGCGATTGTACTGAGCACGAATGTACAAAGCAGGGACTTGACAGATGACAGGCCTAAAAAAGGAAGAGATTGGAAACTGCCCATCACAAATGACTGAGGCACATTTCATGGAATAACAAAATAACAAATGTGAGAGTAAGAAAAGTGGCAGAGCAGGTCATGTTAGAAAATATCACGGGAGGACATTACACCATATGGAAGATGTCAGACACACTAAGCAAGCATTGAACTGTGTACCTGAGGAAAGAAAGAGAAAGCCAGGAAAGCCAAGGAAGAATTGGCAGAAGACAGTGACAGAGGATACTGAATACACTAATATCACCTTGGAGGAAGTACCACATTTAGCCAGTGACCATAACCATTGGAAGAACTGGACTGCTCGATGTGTCACTTGCATGGGAGGAACAAATGTCTAAGGTAAGGTAAACCTCAGTAGAACACACCACTCATTGCATGTGACTGTGGTAATTTGCTTAGATTTATTTAGTCATACATCAGAAAGTCAGTGTTTCTACCATGTCCAGCAATTATTTTCTACTTAAGAAAGAAGGCACAGAACCAACAGTGTTTGCTCTGACCCATTTACTGACTCACACTTCTAAAGTTCTGAGCTGTCTCTTCTCCAAAAAAGAGATGCAGTTACAGGTCTCTCCTGTCCAAGAATTTTAAAAGCCAAATTTACAACTGATTTTGAATAATAACATGGAGGTGCCCACTCATTAATAGTTGTAATTTTACTGAGAACAAATATTGGCTTCTTATATTTCACTAGGGCATGATTTTTGCTGCCACTAATTCTCTCACTTATCATTCCCAGATAAGATCATTTTGTATGTGTTTTTAATGTTTGCAAATGCTCCCATAGCTCTAAAACACATCTGTCACCCACTGTGAAATGTAGTACATAAACCTGTTTTCCCATATTTTTACATTTTCACACATGTTGAAACCCTTTTCCTGCATGCAGTATTTTATATTTAGATGTGGTGCTCTTTTTCAAATGTTTTTAGAGACAATGACCTCTTGAGACCACATAGTGTTTTAGTTCAAACTACTAATAAGAGGTACTTTGGCCTGGCTAATTACTTGCCTAGAGTTTTTGTTCTGTGCTGCTAGTCTACAATGTTTAACAATGGTTGTCACTGCCTTGTGTTTGCACCCCTCTGCCCCCACACATTCTCTTTCAACTAGTATCTATATTTTAAATACTTTTCCTTCCATACCTGAAATTCACATGAATCATGAGAAGCAAAATCAGTAAGCTAGTTCATGCAAGAAGCCCCATCGTGTTGGATATGCTTGGTAAACTATACTCATAATTAAACTCAATTTAAGATTTATGGATCCAGAGCTTCTTATCATTTCACGGGCACCTCATTATTTCAATTTTCAATCAAAACTTTTTTCAGAACAAAGACAACTCAGCAGGATCCTTTACTGAAATATGTGGTCTCCTTAATAACGGGTGGCTACTTGTTAATTATCAGGATGGGGGAGCAGTGCTCATTTTCAGGATGAATAGTCATGTCACAGCAATAGTTTTCACATCAGTTCTTTCCAGAAGTAAAACAAGACATGAACAATACTTTTCAAACTTTAAAATAGCTCTAAACTTTAAAATGAAATATACCAACAAAGGATAGAAAACAGAACACTCTATTTTCTCCTAATCTTTACATAGTCACCTATATTTCTTTAGACCATAATTGTTTTTTTTAAAGCTGATAGAGTGGTAGGTAGCTGGTTTATGTTTGGAACCACTCTATAAAAAAAACTTAAATACATATTTCAGATCTTCTAGAACATTTTATATTTCCCCACTGCAATAAAAGGTAAATTGGCTGTAGAGTCATTGCCAACATAAAGAGAACAGTCAGATTTTTATGCAGAGTGGAAAATATATTAAACCATTATAGAAGTGATGTGCAAGAGGGGTATCTCAGGAGCTTACTGGGAATCTTGTGTTAAAATTCTGCAGCCAAATTGAAGGCAAAATTTGGATGATTTCCAGCCTGAGGTAAAGTTGAAACTACTCTGCAAATATTGCTAAATCCATTGATCTATCTAACCTATGTATTTGAATGAGCTCAGAAGTGTAGTATTTAGAGTAGACACCAAATACAAAATGAAAAGTAGCGTAATCTCCTCCTGAGAAATGGCAGGGAAACAGAAGAACCAGCTTTCCTAATTTTTAGTACCTTACTCTAGCTCACTGGAAAAATGGGACTACTCATGGAGTAAGGCATTACTCAGAGTAAGGGTAATATAGTATGACCCAGAATTTCTTGCCTTTGACATAGAAATTTCTATCCCTGGTACTCATGAGCTTCTAAAGAGCTGTATTCCGCATTGTGTACTGAGAATGGACAAGTTTGCATCAAGTAGAAGATACTTTCAAAATAGTTTCTCAATAAAGGGTATCCACGTGCCCACACTCCTACCAATTTTAAACAAACATAACTGAACATGGAGCTATACTCCTGCATCTATTTTTCAGGAGTGAAGTATAAACATTTCCTACAAAGCACACATAACAGACATTTGTTTGCCAAACGGTGTTTTTTTCCTTGGCTGTGATTCTTAGAAAATGTTCATATTTTAATTTAAAAAGAAATGAATAGAATTTCACTTCCTTGCAAGAACATGTGCCATTGGAACTTGGGAGCGATCACAAATTAAGGGAGAGATTTTAGTGGGAGTCCCTTGTTAAAACATTGGCAGTCCATCATTGTACTGAAGAAAAACGCAAGTTAGTGCCCATGGAGTTTTTCTTGATAACTGATTATAAGACGCCTTCATGGCTGCAATTTATCTTCAAGAAATGCAATAATTAGATCTGTGTAAGCTCGGGCCTGTCTCTATCCACTGAAGAGGCAGATATCATTCCACTGTTCAATTCCTATGAGATCATTAGTAAACCTGGAAATCTAAACAGGCTGTCTGGGTCTGCTGGGCTTCCAACTATGAGAAAGAATAGTAAATGTATTTCTAATAGCTTAAAAGAACCATTGAAATCCTTCACTTTATTTAAATGTATTTTTAAAACTTCTTTTAATACAGCATCAAAATACAGAGTGCCTAGGGCTATGTCTACACTAGTACTTTTGTTGGTAAAACTTTTGTGGTCTAGGGGTGTGAAAAAACACAACCCGGCCCACATAAGCTTTCACTCTTTTGTGAAAAGGGGCACCCCATTTTTTGAAAAAATACTGAAATTAAAAATTTTGATTAAGAAAAAAGGGGATACATTTTTTATGAAAAAATGTTCCCATTT
The DNA here is from genome assembly GCF_009764565.3 of Dermochelys coriacea. NCBI lineage: Eukaryota > Metazoa > Chordata > Testudines > Dermochelyidae > Dermochelys > Dermochelys coriacea. The sequence continues at coordinate 44,489,168 of NC_050071.1, forward strand.
TTGACCAGCTCTACTTACTAGCTCATGTTACCATGAGATAAAAGTGCTACAATGATACACAATCACTTCAGGTTTCAGAGTAGCAGCCGTGTTAGTCTGTATTTGCAAAAAGAAACGGAGTACTTGTGGCACCTTAGAAACTAACAAATTTATTTGAGCATAAGCTTTTGTGAGCTACAGCTCACTTCATCAGATGCATTCAGTGGAAAATACAGTGGGGAGATTGTAAGATGCCTTCATGGCTGCAATTTATCTTCTCCCCACCGTATTTTCCACTGAATGCATCCGATGAAGTGAGTTGTAGCTCACGAAAGCTTATGCTCAAATAAATTTGTTAGTCTCTAAGGTGCCACAAGTACTCCTTTTCTTTTTACAATCACTTCAGTGGCTAGTAATGGGGGAATAAATAAGTGTATGTGCAGTTTGTCCAAATTATATTTCTCAATCCAATTATATAAGGTATTGGTTAAATATGACACCTTCCCCCAACTGTATTGCTACCAAGACACCCTACACATAAATTCATTTCTTTATTCAACAAGTTATATTGCCCTATTGTAATATATATCCAAACATATACCAAGGCCTAATAATAGATGTTGGGGCATATTTGTCATGTGAGATAACATTACAAGATTTTTGGGAATTAGTTAATCATAAGGTGATATAGGGAATGCATGTCAGGAAATCTTATCTTGGTTCTTCCAATAACACTTTTAAAATGTGGGCAGAGAAAGACTCTGTTTCCCTTGTAGTAAAAGAATCTCCTATAGAGAGATAACAGGAGCGTGACAGAACAAGACACAAATCAAGTTAAGATGGACAAAGTAAAAAGGAGAATGAAATGATTGGGGTTATTGTAGTGCAGTGGTTTTCAACCTTTTTTCATTTGTGGACCCATAAAATATTTTGAATGGAGGTGTAGACCCCTTTGGAAATTCAACATGCGGTCCGTGGACCACTAACATGGAAGTCTTAGACAGAAAACTGACTGAACAGAATTCAACTATAAATGTTGCACCTGTTTGGCCTGGCATCTGACACAGCATGAGAAAGGGTGCTAAACTGTGGGCTTCTAGGGTAATGACAACAATTCCAGGTTTTGATCTGTAGATGGGGGTATTCGCATACTTTTGATTGGTCAGAAAAATAGAATGCTTTCTCTGGGACCTGAGACTTTATTTTCCTAGTCATCTTTTGTGGATCCCTTAGACATAGACTGCATACCCCCAGGGGTTTGTGGACCCCAGATTGAAAACCACTGTTGTAGTGAAATCTGTAATTCTTCAACTGCTCTTGGCTGGTTTCTGCTGGAGACCCCAAGAGGAGAGAGTAAACAATTAGACTCATCACTCTGTTTCAAAACCTGTTTACCAGTTTGGACCCAGAGGAACTAATTACAATTTTCAACTGGAATTTCCACAACAGTTCACATTTCTTTTTTGCATTAAAATGCTTACAAAACCCATCTGTTTTCCCCTTCCTGCCCACTCTCACATCTCTTGTATTTGTGATTCCTACCATTCAGCTAGTTCCACTCCTCACTATGTCATCTTTGGCCTGGTCTACACTGGGGGGGCGCAGGGGATCGATCTGAGATACACAACTTCAGCTACGAGAATAGCGTAGCTGAAATCGACGCATCTTAGATCGACTTAGAATCACTTCGCATCCTCACGGCGCGGGATCAACAGCTGCCACTCCCCTGTCGACTCTGCTTACGCCTTTCGCCATGGTGGAGTTCCAGAGTCGACGGCAGAGCGATTGGGGATCGATTTATCGTGTCTATACTAGACGTGATAAATCAATCCCAGTAGATTGATCACTACCCACTGATCCGGCGGGTAGTGTAGACGTGGCCTTTGTGTTAACAGAGAAGGCAGAGGACTTATCAGCTGATATAAATAAAAGCTATTGATAAAAATGAGCATCATTCAGAGTTAATTACATTGCTAACTGTTGTCATTATGGGTGTTTTTCAGTGCTTTAGTATACCAAACCCTTCGGATGACAGTAGTTTGCCAAGTGTAATGCGACTCAGAGGGAAGCACTGAAGGTTCCTCAGCAGATGGGCCTTGTTGGTGCCATCCCTGGTAGGTCCCAATAACCACTCAGACATTTAAATAAAAGGGAATTTTATAAGGGTGATACGAAAGGGAAAGTTTGCAAATACCCTAGGTACAGAGGCTTAAACAGTTACAATAGCAGTAAATGTTTGGGTCCCTAAAGCAGTCCAATCAAGAATCAGGGCTCTTCATGTCTAGTGCCTGGCATGCCCTGTCCAATCTAGTCTCTATTCAAGTAAATAGGAGCTTGTGAGTTTGCAGCAGCTGCTCCCCCATAGGTTCCACACAGACCTGCACCCAGCTGTAATGTCTGGCAGTCTCAGCCTGTTCCACAGGTGGCTCTGCGTACAAGTATTCAGGGTTCCATCCCGCATCTGGCTTCTCTGCAGCTTCTGACTGGCCATGTGGCTGCTGCCGCTCAACACAGCCTGGCCACTTCCTGGTTCAGGACTTTCCCCCTTGCCTGTTCAGGAGAAAGGGGGATGTGCACTGAGGAAAGGGCTGCTGGAATTTGTAGTCCTTTGCTTAGTAGATCCATCACACTATGAATGTTTCCTTTCATCATCTTTTTCTCACTGTAAGGGCTGTGCATACTGCTGTCAGTGACTGGGTGGCAAATAGAGGAACCAGTACTGCCACTGTTGGGTAAACAAATAAGTCTGCCAGGCTGTTTAGCCTCTGGACAACTTACAATCATACTGCTTTGTGTAATGTTAATAGTCCCTACTAGAGAGGAACAAGTAATTTTTGGCATTTTGCTCCAAACTGAGCCAAAATCTGTTTGTGGTTAAGAATATTATATAAATAATAATAATTGTTGTGTCTCTGTATTGCCTGATTTTGGCAAGGTCAGCAAGCTGAAATTCCACAAGCTGAAACGAGGACGCTCTGGAAATCTTTTACCCAAGGGTCTGTTTTTGTCAGATTTTCAGTCTGATTTCCAGGCAGCACATACTTTTGCACACTTTTCTAAATCAGACCCTTAGACCATAGGACCAGTATAACAATAACAACAAAAATCCAAGAAAAGGGTTCAGGGAGGGAGCTGGAGATGGCTGGGTCAATGGATTGGGATGCAGGGTCACACTGAAGGAAGCCCAGATGTGTGCGTGTTTCTGGAAGCCTGGGGCTTAGAGAGACTGTATGCACAGGGGAGGAGTTGGATGCACTAGGATATTACAACGATGGGTAAATGTGGTAGTGAGCGGTGGCTGAGATGTTTCTGTTGGCACTAAGTTTCATTGGTGGTTGCTGGTACTTACACTTGGATTGTTTTTTTACAATTTTGTAACAAGAATCTTTAGTCATAGATTTTTATGTATATTTTGTTAGAAATTTAAACAAATAGGTAAACAATATTTTCAGATATTACTGACCAAAATAACTATTGATTCTAGTTAGCAATTGAGAGCTTTGGGAAAGGGAGCTGCTTTATTTTATTTGGAATTTTATATCGTGGACATTACCATGGTATCTCCATACTTCATAGCATGTGATGTGAATTTTGTTCTGGTTCAGGCATCATCATCAGAATTGTTAACTAAATTCCAGTTGCAAAATCTTTATTCGGGGAAATCAGCCATCTAGAAAGAACCCAGCTTCACTTTCAGAATCCGGGCTAAGTTTTCAGGGCTGTACATTAGAAAAATATATTTTACTAATATTTGATCTGACAGTTGTTGGGGACAACCATGGAATCCCACATTGCTATTTTTCCTGTGTCACTTTTCAGAGTAGAATTACACCGTTAATAAGCTACATATTAATTATACTGAATAACTGGAGAATCACTTCACCTCATGTGGTACCTATTTATAGAACACATTGTTTTGTAAAAATGTCTAGAGAATCTTAGAATCGGAGCTTCATATTTATCACAGTTATACTTGTTTTTATTCCATCATCATTTCTTGGCTATTTTATCCAGGTACTTGTATGTATTTCAGTAGGTTGATTCACAGTCAAAAAAATTCAACCTGTCATTAGTGGCTTACAATTCAGAAGCAGTAAATAACACGGGCTGTCAAGTGATTAAAAAAATTAATCGCGATTAATCACGCAATGAAAAAAATTAATCATGATTAATCATGCTGTTAATAATAGAATATCATTTATTTAAATATTTGTGGATGTTTTCTACATTTTCAAATGTATTGATTTCAATTACAACACAGAATACAAAGTGTATAGTGATCACTTTATTTTTGATTACAAATATTTGCACTGTAAAAAACAAAAGAAATAGTATTTTTCAATTCACCTAATACAAATACTGTAGTGCAATCTCTTTATCATGAAAGCTGAACTTTCAAATGTAGAATTAAGTACAAAAAATAACTGCATTCAAAAATAAAACAATGTCAAACCTACCAGTCCACTCAGTCCTACTTCAGCCAATTGCTCAGACAAACAAGTTTGGTTACAATTTGCAGGAGATAATGCTGCCCACTTCTTGTTTACAATGTCACCTGAAAGTGGAAACAGGTGTTTGCATGGCACTGTTCTAGCTAGCATCGCATGATATTTACGTGCCAGATGCACTAAAGATTCGTAAGTCCCTTCATGCTTCAACCACCATTCCAGAGGACATACTGATGATGGGCTCTGCTCAATAACAATCCAAAGCAGAGTGGACTGACGCATGTTCATTTTCATCATCTGAGTCAGATGCCACCAGCAGAAGGTTGATTTTCTTTTTTGGTGGTTCGGGTTCTGCAGTTTCCGCATCGGAGTGTTGCTCTTTTAAGACTTCTGAAAGTATATTCCACACCTCATCCCTCTCAGATTTTGGACAGCACTTCAGATTCTTAAACCTTCGGTCGAGTGCTGTTGCTATCTTTAGAAATCTCACATTGGTACCTTCTTTGCGTTTTGTCAAATTTGCTGTGAAAGTGTTCTTAAAATGAACGTGTGCTGTGTCATCATCTGAGACTGCTATAACATGAAATATATGGCAGAATGCAGGTAAAACAGAACAATTCTCCCACAAGGAGTTCAGTCACAAATTTAATTAACACATTATTTTTTAAATAGCATCAGCATGGAAGCATGTCCTCTGGAATGGTGGCGAAGCATGAAGGACATGTAGATGTTTAGCATATGTGGCATATAAATACTTTGCAATCCTGGCTACAAAAGTGCCACATGAACACCTGTTTTCACTTTTAGGTGACATTGTAAATAAGAAGCAGGCAGCAGTATCTCCCGTAAATGTAAACAAACTTGTTTGTCTGAGCGATTGGCTGAAGTAGGATGGAGCGGACTTGTAGACTCTAAAGTTTTATATTGTTTTGTTTGTGTGTGCAGTTATGTAACAAAAAAAATCTACATTTTTAAGTTACACTTTCATGATAAAGAGTACTTGTATGAGGGAAATTGAAAAATACTATTTCCTTTGTTTATCGTTTTTAAAGTGCAAATATTTGTAATAAAAATAATAATATAAAGTGAGCGCTGTAAACTTTGCATTCTGCATTGTAATAGAAATCAATATATTTTAAAATGTAGAAAAACATCCAAAAATATTTATTACATTTCAATTGGTATTCCCTTGTTTAACAGTGCTATTAATCCCGATTCATTTTTTTGAGTTAATTGCATGAGTTAACTGTTAATTGACAGCCCTAGTAAATACAAATTTTTTCAAAGGGGTAGACCAATAAAGGTAAAAAAGTATTTTCATTCCCAGATATTTCAATATCTCCACATCTTTAATTTTGACCTATAGAGGGCATTATAGTGACCAAACAATGGAAAATCGTATGAAGCTTATTGCTATACTCTGTCTTTTCCTTAAGTAAATAAACATCAGTGACCTCCCATATAGAGAAACACATTACAGTAAAACATCATGATAATTATGGTAGTATGAGTGTAGTCGATGGAAGAATTAACAAAGGCATTAAATAACACTGAAGGGTCATGTCAGATATCTTACTTTATCAATCTAAATGTCAGAGTATGCAATAACCATATCTGAAACAGTATAGTTTTGCCTTTACCAGCAGATTTGATGTTATGACTGGCCACTGAACAACAAAGTAATCCAAATCTCAATCTTCTCAAATGCTTACTTTATATTAAAATGAAATGCGTTCAGGGCTAGATCAACATGAAAAAATGATAAATCTTGTTCGAATTTCTGCTTGATCTGGGGATAAGAGCGTTCTGTGGTTTTGGCTATAATGCATCCATGCTCTTCACTACTTAGACCTGGTCTACACTACAAATTTAGGTCAAATTTAGCAGTGTTATCTTGATTTAACCCTGCACCCGTCAACATGAAGCCCTTTTTTTTGACTTAAAGGGCTCTTAAAATTGATTTCTTTATTCCACCCCCAACAAGGGGATTAGTGCTGAAATCGGCCTTGCCGGGTCGAATTTAGGGTACTGTGGATGCAATTTGACGGTCCTGGCTTCTGGGAGCTATCCCAGAGTGCTCTGTTGTGACCGCTCTGGACAGTGCTCTCAACTCAGATGCACCGGCCAGGTATACAGGAAAAGGCCAGTGAACTTTTGAATCTCATTTCCTGTTGGCCAGTGTGGTGAGCTCATCTGCATAGGTCACCCAGGCAGAACTCATCATCACAGGAAACCATGCAGTCCCAGAATCGCCAAAGAGCTCTAGCATGGACTGAACGGAAGTTACAGGATCTGATCCCTGTATGGGGAGACAAATCCGTGCTGGCAGAACTCCGTTCAAAATGTTTGAAAAAATCTCCAATGGCATGAAGGACAGAGGCTATAACAGGGACCTGCAGCAGTGCTGTGTGAAAATTAAGGAGCTCAGGCAAGCCTAGAAAAAAAAACAGACAAATGGCTGCTCCGGTTCAGAGCCCCAGACATGCCGCTTCTATGATGAGCTGCATGCCATTCTAGGGGGTGCAGCAACCATTACCCAACCCTGTGGTTTGACTCAGTCCAAGGAGTGAGAGGCAACACGGAAGCAGGTTTTGGGGCGAGGAAGATGATGATGATGAGGAGGAGGTTGTAGATAGCTCACAGCAAGGAAGCAGAGAAACCGGTTTCCCCAACAGCCAGGATCTGTTTATCACCTTGGACGTGGACCCAGTACCCCCCGAACCTACCCAAGGCGGGCTCCCGGACCCTGAAGGCAGAGAAGGGACCTCTGGTAAGTGTACCTTTGCAAATATTATTCATGGTTTAAAAGCAAGCATGATTAATTTGCCCTGGCATTCGCGGCCAGTACAGCTACTGGAAAAGTCTGTTAACATGTTTGGGGATGGAGTGACAATCCTCCAGGGACATCTCCATAAAGCTCTCCTGGATGTATTCCCAAAGCCTTTGCAAAAGGTTTCTGGGGAGGGCAGCCTTATTCCATCTTTCATGGTAGGACACTTTACTACACCAGGACAGTAGCACATAGTCGGGAATCATTGCAGAACAAAGCATTGCAGCTTATGGTCCCGGTGTTTGCTGGCATTCAAACAACATCCGTTCTTTATCTCTCTGTGTTACCCTCAGGATAGTGATATCATTCATGGTCTCCTGGTTGAAATAGGGTGGTTTTAGTAAGCGGACATTCAGAGGTGCCCGATCCTGCTGGGCTGTTTGCCTGTGACTGAACAGAAATCTTCCCTGCTGTTAGCCATGTGGTGGGGGGAGGGGTGAAGCCATCATCCCAGAGAATTTGGGGTGTGTGTGTGTGTGGCGGGGTGGGGTTATCTGGGTTTCTGCTGCATGTGAACCCGGAAACTGCAACTCCTCCTTTTAAATTGCCAACCTATTTTTAATGGCCAACCCAATGGCTACTTTGTATGGGAAATGAGGACGCTGCTGTTTGAAACCATTCCCACATGTTATAAAGGTTAAAGAAGCCAAAAGACTGTGGTTTACCATGTCTGCCTGCAAGCCGAATTCTGCTGCCTGGCCCTGCGTGAGCGATCTCTCACACCAAACCGGCATACCCTCAATAAGAGGCAAAATGTGACCTTGTAATGAAAGCACATGTGCTATATAATGTTAACAGCAAGGTTTACCATGAAAGAGTGTACCCATTGTTCTATAAAATGTGTCTTTTTAACTACAACTCTCCCTTTTTTTTCCTCCACCAGCTGCATATGTTTCTCCTTCCCAGAGGCTAGCAAAGATTAGAAGGCAAAAAAAATGCACTCGTGATTAAATGTTCTCTGACCTCATGCTGTCCTCCCACACTGACAGAGCACAGCCAAATACATGGAGGCAGACAATCTCAGAGTGCAGGAAAACACAATATGACCGCAAGGCAAGGTGGTGGGCTGAAGATGGTAGGTGGCATCAGCTTGCTGAAAGAAGGCAGGAGTCAATACTTAGGCTGCTGGAGAATCAAACTCATATGCTCCAGTGTATGGTTGAGCTGCAGGAAAGGCAGCAGGAGAACAGACAGCCGCTACAGACCCTGTGTAACCAACCACCCTCTTCCCCAAGTTCCACAGACTTCTCACCCAGACACTCAACAACACGGTGGGGGGGCCTGTGGCCACCCCAGCCACTCCACCCCAGAAGATAGAAGGCAAGCAATAGAAGGCTGGCATTCAATAAGTTTTAAAGTTTTAAAGTACTGTGTGGCCTTGTCCTTCCCTCCTCCACCGCCCCACCCTGTGCTTCCCTCCTCCACCACCCCTCCGGGGCTACCTTGGCAGTTATCCCCCCTATTTGTGTGATGAATAAATAAAGAATGCATGAATGTGAAGCAACAATGACTTTATTGCCTCAGCAAGCAGTGATCGAAGGGGGGAGGGGAGGGTGCTTAGCTTACAGGAAAGTAGAGTGAATCCAGGGGGTTTCCGTCAAAGAGAAACAAACAGAACTTTCACATCTTAGCCTGGCCATTCCTGAAACTGGTTTTCAAAGCTTCTCTAATGCGCACCGCACCCTCCTGTATTCTTCTAACCTCCCTGATGTCTGACTGTGCGTAATCAGTGGCCAGGCGATTTGCCTCAACCTCCCACCCCGCCATAAACGTCTCCCCCTTACTCTCACAGATGTTGTGGAGCGCACAGCAAGCAGTAATAACAATAGGAATAATGGTTTCACTGAGGTCTAAATGGGTCAGTAAACTGTACCAGCGCGCTTTTAAACTCCCAAATGCACATTCTACCACCATTCTGCACTTGTTCAGCCTATAGTTGAACAGCTCCTGACTACTGTCCAGGATCCCTGTGTATGGCTTCATGAGCCATGGCATTAAGGAGTAGGCTGGGTCCCCATGAATAACTATAGGCATTTCAACATCCCTAACGGTTATTTTCTGGTCTGCAAAGTAAGTCCCTTGCTGCAGCTGTGCAAACAGACCAGAGTTCCTGAAGATATGAGCGTCGTGTACTTTTCCCGGCCATCCCACATTGATGTTGGTGAAACGTCCCTTGTGATCCACCAGTACTTGCAGCACCATTGAAAAGTACCCCTTTTGGTTTATGTACTTGCTGCCTTGGTGCTCCAGTGCCAAGATAGGGATATGGGTTCCATCTATCACCCCACCACAGTTAGGGAATCCCATTGCAGCAAAGCCATCCACTATGACCTGCACATTTTCCAGAGTCACTACCCTTGATATCAGCAGCTCAGTGATCGCGTTGGCTACTTGCATCACAGCAGCCCCCACAGTAGATTTGCCCACTCCAAATTGATTCCCGACTGACCGGTAGCTGTCTGGCATTGCAAGCTTCCACAGGGCTATTGCCACTCAACTGTGAGGGTTGCTCTCATCTTGATATTCTTGCGCTTCGGAGCAGGGGAAAGCAAGTCACAAAGTTCCATGAAAGTACCCTTAAGCATGCAAAAGTTTCACAGCCACTGGGAATCGTCCCAGACCTGCAACACTATGCAGTCCCACCACTCTGTGCTTGTTTCCTAGGCCCAGAATCAGCGTTCCATGCCATGAACCTGCCCATTGACACCATGATGTGCACATTGCAGGGGCCTGTACTTTGTGAGAAGTCTATGTCCATGTCCTCATCACTCTCATCACCATGCTACAGTTGCCTCCTCCTCGCCTGGTTTTGCTTTTCTTGCAGGTTATGGTTCTGCATATCCTGCTGGATAATGCACCCGGTGTTTATAGTGCTCATAATTGCTGTGGTGATCTGAGTGGGCTTCATGTTCCCAGTGCTATGGCATCTGTGCTGAAAAAAGGTGCTAAACGAGTGTCTGCTGTTGCTCTGATGGAGGGAGGGGCGACTGACAACATGGCTTACAGGGTTGGCTTACAGGGAATTAAAATCAACAAAGGGGGTGGCTTTGCATCAAGGAGAAACAGAATGGTCCCCTCAAGGATAGAACTCAAAACCCTGGGTTTAGCAGGCCTTTGATTTCACAGGGGGAGGGAAGAGAAAATGAATACAAAATCTATCTTTATACATCTTGCTGGCAGCAGATGGTGCAGTATGGAGACTGCTGGCCATCATCATCTCCTGCTTGCTCGGCAGCACATGGTGCAGTATGACAGCTGGCCATCGTCGTCTCCTGGCTTCTCATTAGAACTTGGTGTAGTAGGACTGCCGGCAGGACTGAATCACCATGAGACGAAACTTAAAAGGGAAATGACCTGGCTGAATTACTCCCATGTTTGCCCAGGCGCCCCTGACCGACCTCACCGAGGTCAGCTAAAAGAGCACCCTGGAGTATGGCGACACTGGCTACCAATGATACTGCACTGTCTGCTGCCAAAAGGCAATGAGCTGTTGCTGTGTAGCAATGCACTACTGCGTCTGCCAGCACCCAGGAGACATATGGTGACGGTGAGCTGATCGGGCTCCATGCTTGCCATGGTATGGCATCTGCATGGGTAACCCAGGAAAAAAGGTTGTTTTCACGGAGGGAGGGAGGGAAGGGGATATGTACCCAGAACCACCCGCAACAATGTTTTTGCCCCATCAGGCATTGGGATTTCTACCCAGAATTCAAATGGGCGGCGGAGACTGTGGGAACTGTGGGATAGCTACCCACAGTGAAACGCTCCGGAAGTCAACGGTTGCCTCGGTACTGTGGACGCACTCTGCCGACTAAATGCACTTAGAGCATTTGTGTGGGGACACACACAATCGACTGTATAAAAACGCTTTCTACAAAACCGACTTCTATAAATTCGATCTAATTTTGTAGTGTAGACATAGCCTCAGAGGGTATCATGTATACCCATTTAAGGTTCTCTTTTGGCTGCTTCTCAGCATCTTGGAATATGTTCAACTTTTTGTTTAAACTATGTAAGTGTGGCCTGCTTGATACTGAGATTATTTCCCAGTGCCAGTGTTGGTCTTAGAGGGGAGGGGCTTTGGTTGTGAGGGTTTAGCCATCCATCATTCTCACCTGTACATCTCATTTTTAGACTTGAAGTAAAAATATCAAATCATTCAAATGAAAGTCAGTCAGACTCAGGATCCTAACAAAGTCTCTTTTTGAACTGGGTCTTAGACTCCTAAGTCAATTAGGATTTTTTGAAAATGTTACTCATGCTCAAAAAATGATAATTATTTTTAATGAAAATTTCAAAACTCCCCCCCCCCCGCAAATTTCCATGACATGTTTTGATTTTCTGATTAAAAAGAATGGAACCAAAATCAGTTCTTTTCTTTTCTTGTTCCCTCACCCCCCACACCTTATCCCTTCTCTTCTTCTTCTCTCTCTCTCTCTCTCGTTCTCTCCTCTCTCTCCCTTTCTCACCAAAGAGGAAAGATGACAGCAAAGACTCCATAAAATCCACCAGGAACATTGCCACGCATATTCAATTTATGTAGGAATCCTATGGTGATGGGAGATCTCAAATAGATTACAGCAGACAGATAGATCATCATATGTTAGTTTGACAGAGTTAGTATTATGGTCATAAATTTAAATCTCACACCAAAAGCCAGGATTATGTTAATTATGGACATTGTCTTTTGGGGACAAATTTTAAGAATTCTGGAGCTGTGTGAAATTCCTATTTTCAGTTTTTGAATTATCTTTCTGGCTGATGTAAATACTGGGATTTTGTATATGATCCCCACTCCACAAACCTGGTGTAAAGTCTCCAGGTGACACCTAAGGCCAAAGAAAATCCCTTCACCATTAAACATGTACTTAGTCGTGAAAACTTTATCTCAATCCTGGGACCTGCATGTCTAGTCTTTTGAAGGCCTTCACATTTGAGTTTGGTGATTCATAGTGTCCTTCAGTTCATTGGTTTGCTCCTATATTCATGTTTTTCCTTATCCTTCAATTTTGGGAAACAGTTTAATTTTACATGATATAGCACACTGTATTGCAAAGTGTTGGACTGAGTTGTTTTATGCAGAAGAAATTACTCTGGGAAAACAATTCAGTTTGAGATTCATTTTTATGTGTACTTACACTGGACACTTGCATGGAATTTGTGAGTAGTTCTGTAAATACGTTTTCCATTGCATGATTTGAATCACATTTTATGAAGTGCTGTAAAGGCCAGCATGGCTTTGTATGTTTATTTGTTTACATGATGTATTAATAATTACTAGAATAATTGGTTTATGATCCTATATAAATATAATGGACAATGCAATATATGCTTTATTTAAAATGTTAAAATTTTCTTCAAATATACCTGCATGTTTCACAGGCCAGAACTAGGACTGTTCAGTGTACAGAAACTGTCACTCTTTATAGGCACCCCATGAAGTTGGATATGTTTTACCTTCTGCTAAAAGAGAGTGATATTTGTATCACCAGAGGGCCAGAGAATGGAACTCTTGAGGGAATTTGAGCAACTCTCGAAACGATCTGGAAAACACATTTTTCAGAGGGACAGCCAATCAAGCACCACACAGGGTTTGTGAAGTCAATAAGGTGTCTTTGGAAATGCTACTGGAGAAGGTCAGGTTGAATAAGCAACAGTATATCACAAAATCAAAAGGATTAGATCACTGTGCCTCATTTCTTCTCCAAGCTTTAATTAGCACAATAATTTATGATCACTGAAATTATAAAAAAGGTGTATAACCAATTACTCTACCACAGTTATTGGGCCAGATCATCAGCTCCACCATGGTTAAAGGACATCCTGAAGATTTCTCCAATCCATGTGAATCCTGGAGTAGTCTAAAGCCCGCCACAGCAGCTCGTATGCCACCCTTCCTCCCAGCACTAGTACAGAGGATGTGACCAGGGGAAACATGACATGACACGGCTAGAGCATCTCTACCCCTAGGCAGTCCTGATTGCTGGAATGACCCACTAGATAGCAGCACTAATATTATGTCAGAGGACTGGAGTGTTAGCCCCAGATTTAAAGTGGCTTAAAGCTATTTTCACACCCCATTATGAATTGCACTAGAAACTCAAAGACCAAACCAGAATATCTCGCCCATTTTATTTCAAAAGAAAAACCTCTCAGCAGGGAAGTCCCCAGTTAGTCATTTTGTGGTTTGATAACAATTTTCTCCACTAATCCTTCCTCCTTAAATAAACTGAGCAGCTTTGTTGTTTGGACTGAGATAGCTCAGACGTGCTGTGAGTCATTTATTTTTCCGACTAAGATATTCTTATAATTTTTGGGTTCATTGAGTGGGGAATGAAGTCAGTTTCCCAAAGGGCCTTTCCACTCACAAGGCAGAGTGATCGAGAGTGCTTTGCCTTTACCTCAATGTTTTGGGTTTTTTTTAGATGGGACATCATCCATAAGACATGCTACAGGGATTCTCTTTGGCATCAAAGATCATTTTCATCTTTAACCAGTAACCAGACATGGTATCCGAGGAATGATATACCTTATTATGTGTAACATTGCACATGCTGCTTTAACTGGCTTCCTTGAATAGCTGAAGGTCTATGTGACATAGGGCATTCCTCTACTATAAATGATGTTAAAATCTGCTTTCTATAACTTTATCCATGTGGCATATAATGCAATACTGTCCTGAAAATAAAGTGAAGGGTAACCACCTTTCTGTATACTGTGCTATAAAATCCCTCCTGGCCAGAGGCAAAACCCTTTCACCTGTAAAGGGTTAAGAAACTAAGATAACCTCGCTGGCACCTGACCGAAATGACCAATGATACTTTCAAAGCTGGAGGGGCGGGGGGAACAAAGGGTCTGTCTGTGTGATGCTTTTGCCGGGAACTGATCAGGAATGCAGTCTCAGAACTTCTGTTAGTAAGTAATCTAGCTTGAAATGCGTTAGATTTCCTTTTGTTAAATGGCTGGTAAAATAAGCTGTGCTTAATGGAATGTAGATTCCTGTTTTTGTGTCTTTTTGTAACTTAAGGTTTTGCCTAGAGGGATCCTCTATGTTTTGAATCTGATTACTCTGTAAGGTATTTACCATCCTGATTTTACAGAGGTGATTCTTCCCCCAAGTGGGCTCTTTCCCTGTTCTTTGTTTAACACGTTTGGTGGCAGCATAGAGTTCAAGGACAAGGCAAAGTTTGTACCTTGGGGAAGTTTTTAACCTAAGCTGGTAAGAAAAAGCTTAGGGGGTCTTTCATGCAGGTCCCCACATCTGTACCCTAGAGTTCAGAGTGGGGAAGGAACATTGACAAATACCAATCACAGTTTCCTGTTACTCCTACAGCTTTAACATTTGAAGTTGTTGCATTTGTTTTGACATAATGAACAAGCCCATTGTGATTTATCCATAAGGATTTTAAAATTGATGAGGGTAACATCAGTTAAAGTTATTGGTAAAGCAGAAGAGCTACAAGCCAGGGTGAAGGTCCCAAGCTGAGACTCAGCAGCTCTAGGTTCAGTTTCTACCTCCCTCTCATGCTTCTTGTTTGTCCTCCAGCAAGTTGCTAAATCTCTGCGCTACAGTCTGTAAAATAGTAGCTAATTGCCCTTTCTTACCTCACAGGAGAGTTGTGAAGATAAAATTAATGGTTGAGGTGTTGCGATACTGCAGTGATGGATAGAGCTTGCTGTGTGACTTTGCAAACATGATTTCATCCCCAAATTCTTCAGTATCCCCATCTGTAACATGGGGATAATATCAGAAGCCTGTTGTGAGGCTTATTTCATTAATATTTGAAAAAACAAACATGTATTTACATACCATCTTCCATCAAGGGAGCCCAAAGTGTTTTATTTGTAGTTTGAGCCTGTAAAATTCTGAATTCCACCCAGGCCTCACTGTTATCTTCTTTTATGTCAACTGGGCTGTTGGTCAAATATCTGAAATTGCTAAGATTTTCCAAGCTACTCTGTCTTATCAAAATAATGGTCTCTTGCAAGAATACATGGAAATTAGAATGACAGGTTATATTCAGGGATAAAATCCCATGTTTAAATTGCCATATTTTGCTTCTGTCAGAAATAATAAATGGTAGTATTTCTTAAAGCCACACATTTGCTAATAGTGTTTAACAGTCCAGGGGGAATAAATGTGCTGTCTGATCATGTGATAAACACTTAAGAAAATTCAGGAAGCTGAATGTGGCACCACTGCATTGGGGCAGTATGTGATCTGATTGCAATTCCACACAGGAACAGTAACCATGCCAGATTGGTTCATTTAGTGATTATCACACCAGTGTGGCTCTGTCTCTTGTTTTTCTTCATTGTGCTACTATGTAGTCCTGGCTTAAAGCTACCTTGACAATTTTCTCCTGTTAAATTTGTTGCTCCAAGACCATAATTGGTATATATATAAAAAACTTGTATATGACATGAAGAGGATGAAAAATGGTTAGTGATTTAGTGCTCTTGGTCATTTTAACTGCTGATAGTCTTCATGACTATGATTATAATCAGCAATAAGTTTTTCTCTCAGTTGTTGTAACTGGGACAGACATTTGGGCATCAGGAAGCTCACAGCCTTGTGCATTTCTGATTTGGGGGAACTGTAAAAGAGAATCTCAACCATCATTTTAAAAAGTTTCTATCCCTTTTCCTTTGGAAGAGAGCCTCAAAATGCAAACCAGAAGGCAGAGTTGAATGGAGCAAACAGCTGGGTTCCACTTGTGATGCAACAGGAGAGATTCCTCCCCGCAACAGGCACACGCACACTTAATATGAGACAATCAAGTCTGGGTGTCTCACTCAGAGTCGTCTCACTACAGTTCCCCAAAATCCTTAGGCCAGCGCGGTGTAGCGTGGTGTGGTAATCCTGGGAGGAAAAATCTTGGTTTTGCAGGTCCTCCCCAAATTCTGAAGCCAGATGGAGTCCTAGTAATTGAAATGTGGAGTATTTGGCTTTTACATTCAACTATCAGTATATAGAAAAGATGGACTGTTTTATTCCATACAGGGAAACTAAATATGTGAAGAGACACCAGAAGGACAGTAATTTTCTATCTTTGTTTCTGTAACTGGAATGTGTTCCTTAGGTCATTGGGAGAAAGACAAAAATAAATTATGTAACAACATATCTATGAACTGTCTGAAGAGAGATGTATATGCACACTATAGTTTTTGGGGTTTATTACCTTTCAAGCATTGACTATGTTAGATTTGCTTATGTGATTTATGTAGCTATGAAACTATATGCATTTTGTCTTCTGGATGCTACACCTTCACGTTTCTAAGCACTGTCCATGGGTGCTAGAGCGCAACTGCCATTTTGTTCTCAGAGCTCAGCACAGCTGAGGAAAATGTATGTTGGACTGCCAGGAAAAGAAGGATCTAGGCAGGTCTCTTAGGAGCAACCCAGGAATACAGGAAGAAATGTACAAGCACTGCTGTGTGTCTTTACTCAAGCGAACTTCCTGTGGGTTACCAGAGAGGTTCATCTACTGCAGAAGTGCTAATGTTTCCTTCTGTCTTCTCCTACAATGCTCAACCGCCCCAACTATCCCTGTCTGTGCCTTAAAACCTCTCCCCCAAAAGCCCATAAAGCCCCCTTATCTATAGCCTTCATTGTTGTGGGGAAACTCACAAGCATAAGGTTTGCCTGATTGGGGGAGAACTAACAAGTCTCCCAAACTTTTTGGAATTGTGGGGTTCCTGACAAACCTCAGAAAGCTTAATGGGAGGCAGTTTATGATCTACCCAGGAAGAGCTCTACTTGATGCAAATCCTAAGGTCTACTAGATGTGGGCTCCCTTTCTAAAGATCTCAGGAATTGTGTACCAATGAGAATCCACTAGCGCCTAGCAACATCAGGAAAACAGAAAGAAGAGGTTTGGAAGGCACCACCAACTTTCTCTGCTCCTCAATCTCAATAAAAATATGAGAGACTTTCTCCCACAAAACTGTAAGGTGCTGCAGGCAAATGACAGCGGTTCATATGCACATGACCTTTCAAGAATAGTAAAATTAAAAAACCACAACAAATCTTCAACTGCTAGTATAAGAATATACCCTCCCTTCAAGAACAAGAAAAGAAAAAACATACCAAGAGTTACAAAGTCTTAATATAAGTTGAATAGGTGAGAATGCAGCTCTACCTAACCAGTTCAGACAGGTTGCGAAGAATAACTTATCCATTGAAATTGCGGAAGGATTTTATGTAAGCCAAATGTAATTAAGGGAGTTGTAATCTTTGTTCTTCTATCAGTTAGAGTCCTCAGAGAATTAGTATGTGCAAATTGTGGATACTTCTAATATTAGTCCCCTTTTTAGCTATAGTTCATGACAACTTGTTTAAATAAAGAAGGACAAGGTGGGTGAGGTAATATCTTTTATTAGACCAACTTCTGTTGATGAGAGAGACAAGCAACAGAAATTGGTCCAATAAAAGATTTACTTCACTCACCTTGTCTCTCTAATATCCTGGGACCAACACAGCTAGAATTACATTAAATACAGAAATCAATTCAAGTGAACAAATGAATAATATAAAGCTCCTCTGAGATTGATTAGTAGAGCTGTATGAAATTGCTTGGGCTTGCTTGTAAGACTCTCAGCAAAAAGCAGGAGATAATTAGTGGAATTTCACTCCATTGCTGAGAAGCAAAAATTCAACACCGAAAAAGGCATGTTTTCCACTATCTAAAATGCCAGGCCTATTAAAACACTAGTCTATTTAAGTTTAAAATAATGCTGAAACTTTGAAGCTTCCCCTCACCCTCTTGCAAATAGTTTTGTCACTGTCAAAGAGGCAAAAACTACAGGCCAGATTGCTAGCTGGTGTAAATCACCCCAGCTCCATTATTGTCAATGGAGCTTCACTGATTTACATTAGATGAGAATAAGGCCCTGTCTCCTGAAAACCCCATACAAAATATACAAAACCCCAGACAAATCAGGAACATATGGAAAATGTTTGAAATTCTGAAATCCTCTGAGTGCTTCCATCTTTGTTTGAATACCCTCATCTGTTTGCTCCATAGTATGAAGTATTCATACATACAGTGGTCAAATTTTATCCCTCCTCCCCTTTGTATTTCTAACCTCACTGTCCTCAAGAGCCAGAAACCAGTTTCTTTTCTCACCACACCACATAGCAGTGCTTCTGCTCTGAAACAGAAAATGATCAGTAAGAGCCAATACGTATCTGGTCTTCAGAGCATGTATTTGATTACCAGTTATATCTGAATAAGCAGAATCCTATTTATTTGATCAAATTATACATCTTGAATTTTACTTTAATGCCATAAATATTGTGGACCACGTTCAATGAAACCATCAGAAAACCCTAGCTCTGGGGCCAGAGTGGCTGCAAAAGTAGTTGGCAATATATGGAGAGGAAGAATGTGTAGGCTGGCAAATAAACTGCACTGATTCAACACATCTCTGCTAGAGCCCCACTAGTAGAACTCCCCAGGGTAGAATTCAAAGCTGCCCTTGCTATATTTGAATGCAAAAGGAGAGAGCTGTGCAAATACCATTGATCTTCTACTATGGGTTAATCCTCCTACTTGGGGGATCAGCAGCCTTCACTAATGCAGTCAGGTAGTCTAATAGATATGGCTTCATATTCCAGAGTTGGTAAAATTCTTCTAAAACAGCGACTGTAGCCTAAAGGTCATTTGCTGTCACTCACATTTGTTGGGCTTGAAATATCCCTGGTAATGAGAACTGCAGAACAGCACTGAAGGATGTTGCATTCTGAGCTGTTTAAAAATCACCCATTCTTTTCTTAATTTGCGTAAAGATTTGTCCGTTCCTCAAAAATTGCTGCTTGTGAGTATGCGCATTTATACTAGAACAAAACTATTTCTCCTCAATGTACCGTTTGACTGTACATAAACCTTTAAAACAAATTGTAATAAGCACAAGTCTGGTCCTCCGATACACACATGCTCTTATATAGATGTGACTGAAAATTTGTCATCAAAATTTATTTTCACCTAAAAATGACTTTTTGACCAAACCAAAAAAGTTTGTGTAAAATTTTCGATTTGATCAAAATTTGTCAGTTTCACAAAAAATGAAACCCATTATTTTTTGACAACTGAAAATGTTCAGTTTTTTATTTTCAGCAACTGAAATATTTCAGCCTTTAGTGGGGCAAAAAAAGAACTTAAAGAGAGAAACAAATCCCAGCCCCGCAAGAGTGAAAACTGAAATTATTTCTTTTGTTTAATTGAAAAACTGAAAATTTCTGTGAAAATTTAAGCACTTTTTTGGTGTGTGAAAAACACCATTTTTTGATCATTCTAATCCCATTGACTTCATAGGAGCTGTGTGAGCATATATGAGGCAGAATTTTGTCACATAGCCTAAAATCTTATAGTGAAATGTATCTCTCTCTCTCTCTCTCTCTCTCTCTCTCTCATATTCCTGATTTTGTTTAATTTGTTTGAAAATCTCTTGAAACTACTAAATATCCAACACTATCCTAAATAAAACTTAACTTGATAAAACTTAATAAAACTATGTTTAAAAAAACCCCTCATATCAACATATCTGTTAACGAAATCATTGTACAATTAATACCCCCCATGGACTCACATAAGGTTGTAAAACAATAACAGCAATAATAATTTGTCAATGATTCCAAGGTATGTTTGTGAGTAATTTATTCAATTCATTTTCAGATTAATTTTTTCCTTTATAAGTGTTCAACCAGTTTTAATCCCTAGTGCAATAGAATTTTCAACTGCATATGCCCAAATTTCCTCACTTTAAAGCACTTTCTTTGCCTCTTATAGCTCTCATGTCTGTAGCTTTCCATTCACTTGTCTGTTCCGAGGACACTCATTTTTCTTCCAGTTTTCTTCAGACTCCCTTCCTGTGCTGACTGTCTGGCTCAATTGCACTCAGATTCTCCTAGTCACTTGATCGCTACCTTAGTGAAAAACTGTCAGGTTATAATTTAGCCGATTACCTAGTAGTAGTGTACAGCTGATTTTCACATTATGTCTTTTGGGTGCTCCAGGCTTAAGTTTATTTCAGCAAATATGTTTCCTTTCCCCAAGTGCCACAAATGACTCTGTCCATTTGTTTTTGGATCACCTTCTTTCCTTTGATATGCATTTTACCTGCAAGGCTTTTGAAAATCTATACAGAGGAGCTTCCCTTCTGTCTATTTTAATTCATCTTGGTTTGATGTAAGCATAGAAGAGGAGCTCCAATACCACTCAGGCATAAAAGATTTTGTGTTGCAAAGAACTCAGGAAAATGCCATACCAAGAAAAAAATAACAATTTCCCTAGCTACTGGAAACTCAAATAAGGCAGTACCTGTCCATGGCTAGATACAAAGCTGAATGCTTCCACTTGTTTAAATAAGACAGGAGCAAAGGGCTTTCTGTGAAATATAAAGTCTTCTACTTTGCATAGATTCATGATTATGGTTCAAAGTCAAACTCAGTTTCTTATAGAATGATGTAAGTTGTAAACTCCTCTGGGCTGGATCCTTTTTATTTCTACCTGATTATCTATGGTATATTAATAAGAAGACCAGCTATTATATATACCCAGAAGTGTTTTTTTCTTTAAAGTGATCTCTCTTCCCTTTTACATGAAGAAGCTAGATAGGATAAAATAATTTATCTTGTGGATAGCTTAAAAGATAAAAAGAAACCAGGCCAAATTATTTACTGGTATAACTCCACTGTACAGTGACAAGGAAACATAGAAGAAAATGTAACCGTACATCTCCTGAGTACTACTACTACTGCACATCTAAATTTCTGCTTTAATTTCATATGTACTGGGTTTTATATGTTACTAAAAATGCCCTGTGACAGTCTTGGTACCTTTCATTTTTAGTATGAACAAAGCCTTGCCTGCCCTCTACCATTCACTTTCTAGGGTTCTGAATTCCTGTACTCTTTGTACAACAGATGTTAGGCAAATCGTTTTCTTTCCAAATACCCTATGATTACAAGCTTCAATTCCATTCTCTATCTCCTAATTTATCTCCACAGATTATCTATGGGAGACATACCCAAGTAAAATGAGTCTGATTACCTGATCAGTTCTTTAACTCTGTTTCATTTTAAGAAAAAAGGATACAGTAAATATGAGGTGCAGAGGCATGTTCAATTGATCTTTCATGTGTAAGTCACGGTCAGGATTTATGTGCAATTCAAACATAAAACCCGAAGACTTGTAAGAACATGTACTGGCACATGGGCTGGGGATTGTTTAAGTAACAGTAGATTTGCACATAAAAAGACAGAACACATGGTTGGCAGCTGGAATTTATGAGGATCTTTATTTAATAAAATAGTAGTAGCTACCTTGTGCTACTAAATTCCTTTAGTAGTGACAAAATAGTGGCAGGAGAGTAAAATGCTCTCCTTTAAAATAAAAAAAATTACTTTTTGGAAAATAATAATTTCTTATAACCCTTTTCAAATGAAGCATGGCAATAAAATTGCAACCTGAAGATAAGGTCCCCACTTGTCACTGTGGCTGCCATGGTAAATTTGCAATTTTGTGTAAAATAATAGGCAGCCACTCAGTGTGGAAATTACGGTCAATCCTGAGAACGGCTGCAGTTCCTATAAAATGTATTCCTTGTTTCTACTGGGATTAGCTGATCAGTATGTATTTTCCAGTTACCACTCATGTAGATTGGCTTTGCAATCGCAGCCTTTTGGGGTTGATTGTTTGTGGGAAACTATTTGGGTCTGATTGTGCTCTGATTTACACCAGTATAACTCACCTGTCTTGTGGGGGAGATTCAATGTCCCGTCGGCCCTTTCCTTCATCTCTCTTCTAATAGGCCTCAGTTTCTTCCTTCAAAAGATAAGTAGGGAAAGAGCTTGATCATAAAAAAGGAACAAAGGGATAGAGGGACAGTATTCTGGGCAAGTTTCATTGGGTTTATAGCAAAATTGAAAAAGTTGCCAAGTTCTTGTGGTCTTGTCTAAACTCTGGCTTGAGTTTTGTCCTGAGCTGTAAAATCATATGATCTCTACCTGCTGATAAAACTGGCTGAAATGAATGCACACCCCCATCAGTAGGTTTTAAACAGCCCTATTCACAAGCCAGTGTTTTTATTTTTCTTTCTCTCTAGGGTCATCTTAATGATATAATGAGGCTCGTGAGTCCACTGGAACCTTGTTTTTCCTAGGCATCACTCGATGTGGGGAGTTGACAGCTGGGGACGTGACTGCAAGTATGTTAAAAATGAAGAACCAAAAGTTTTTTCTTCTTCCTTTTTTTATGTCAGTGGTGGACTGTTTTTTCAAGCCAAGGCACATATTTTGATCATGACTGTGTGATAATGAAAAACTTGTAACTATTTTACAGGCAACTGCATAGCTTCGGAACAACACACTTTGTTTCTTGTCTGGTATTTTATTTTTTAAAGTCAGCAACATTCAGTGCTGTGTTTGCATTTCAACCAAAGTTTAGTTCTCCCCAGAGATTCCATCTTGTTTTAAGGAGACACTTGTTACAACTTTTTCCTTTTTTATTAAGCTCCCAGCCTATTCTCATTGTTTAGTTGGAAAGACCTTCATCCTTTACTATATTAAGGGATTCCATTGAACATGAGATCATAAAAAGGACCTGAATGCCACATGTGTGAGGTGGTGATTTGACTGGGCCATCAACCCAGTGAAAGATGGCAAATATGAACCAGGAACCAAGAAATCCTCATAAAAAAATCCTTTCATTACATTGCTGAATTTTAAATTTTGAATGAATTGACCTTGAGAGCATGTGCTACGTGTTAATTACTGGTATTTCCTTTACAATTGTTATTAACCAATATTTAATATTTGTATTTGAATTCTGCCTCTACCCTTCCATTCTTCATTTGTTTAAACAGTCTGAAACAGTGCAATTCTGTGCACATTTTTGACACACAAAATCATCTGTGGTTTTGGAAATGTACGCTGAAAATCTGTACCCCACTTGGTGTGATTGATGGACTGATCACACAAACAATACAGGCAATTGTGGGTATCTATTAAATTTAGAGATTGGTCTTAGGTGTGAGTTTTAAAATATCAATTCATTTTTCAAAGCCTCCAAATCTGAAAGTAGGGATTTGTAACGATAGAGGCCAGCTACAAGATTCTCACCCAGATCTGGGTTTTGAATACTCTCAAAATGCTGGAGCATCTTATAATATTATATATATATATATATATAATATTATCTCTAATAATAAGGCATATAAAATCCTTGTAGCTTGTCCACATGCTTGTGAACACTACTACTATCCTGCTTTTTTAAAAACTACTTCACTTTCTCCCTTACTGGTTGAAGTGTGGTTAAGCACTAAAACTCCCGCAAATTTATTAGCTTTACTTTTCATTGGTTCATGAAAAGGTCTTCTTCAGCAATGATTTGTGTATGGTCAAGCTTTGCTTTCAGGTTCAAATTCAAGTGAACCCCACCCAATGTTTCAAAGAATGCTCAGTTGCACAGCTGAGAGAAACCACATATTTTGCAGAATTTTTATGCAACAACATACACTTCACTTAGAAGTCTCATGAAATTTAGTAATCTTTCAAAGAAACTGGTTCCAACTTCCAGTTTACAATGATATTTGAAATGGTGAGATTTGCCTGACTTGGTATTTCTTTACAAACTTTTATCAGGGCTCTAACTGATCTGCAACAGATCTGTTACTTTTCCTGTGTGGTGGCTTCTTTTAAAAAAATCTATTTTTAAATAGTTTTCACCTCAGATATCTTGAGTTTATGTATTTAATTTGGGAATGCCAGATGGGGACTGACCTAGAATCCTGAATCTCAGCACACTACACGTTTGGGAGGGTTCAAAAGTCAGAACTGAACACAGATCTGAATTTTACACAGATAGCTTCTCTCTCCAACAGACTGTGAATCAGAACCTCAATTTTCAACAGCTCCAAATTGTAAGAGGTGGGAGCAGGGATGGAATTTGAAATCTGAACGTAATACTGGTCAAAATTGGACCCTTTGGGCCCATCTCTAAGGAGTCTTCTTTTTTCAAACAACCCTTTCACAATCCCCACTCTCCCTGGCCTCTGCCCACTGCTACCCTACATTTGGAATTCTACCTGTATCACATGTATAATTGAGAGGTGTCTTTAGAGGAAATGGACTGAATGAACTGTAGAATGTGTTCTTTAAACACAGACAAATTGTGGAAAGATGCATGCTGTAGTTTCTGAAAGCAGTACGGGGAATTTGTGTACCTTACCATATATGTTTTGTAATTAAAATGGCCCTCTGATACCAATACTGATACCTAGTGAAGAGACATTCCTCACAGTCCAGGATTCGGGATTTTTATTGTAAAGTATGGAGAAACCTTTCAAAGTCTCCTTGCTTTAATACCAATGACATTTATTACTGTACAGTGGTGATCTTTATGACTGACTACATGTTTTTGTTGAAGAATAATGGGGGACTTTGAAATGTTACAATTGGTTATGTTAACTGCAAGTTACTAAGTTGTGTAAACATGTCAGGTTCATCAATTTAACATAATTATGCATTGTAGATTTCTATTTTTGTTAAAAATATGTGGATAAATGTTAAAAGTTTTGAAAATGAGAGACTAGGCCGGGACAGGCATCCGTGCACCTTCCATACACCACTCTGCTGAGCTCTGACATGTCACACCTTTCCTGTTCCAGACCACCGGTCTAATCCTATGACCCAATTGATGTCATGAATAATCCTTATTTACCCCGAGGAGTAGTGCTGGTTTCAGTGGGACTAGTAAAATGAATCAGAGTTGCAAGATTGGGTCCCAGGGCCCTTTTAAGCAATGTTTATTAATTACAATGAATAGTGTAAAATTCTGTCATAAGAACATAAGAATGGCCCTCCTGGGTAAGACCAAAGGTCCATCTAACCCAGTAGCCTGTCTTCCGACAGTGGCCAGTGCCAGATAATGATTTTACATTGTAGAAAAATATCCACTGGTTTAAGATGAGATCTTTCATTTTTACTTTGGGATCTTGGGGATAATGGTGGATGAATAGTCACCTATCCTTGTCAATTTTGTAATTTGACTCATTTTCTGTTTTCTGGGATCAAGCAAGGAATCCAACTGTCCTCCCTTGACCCAGTAAACAATCTTCTGTCCACTTTTCCATGGGGCAGGGAAAATATTTCTCCCAGTCCTACAGCATGACCCACACTGCATCAGTCTTAAGGCATCATTAATCTGTGGAATCCACTGCCACAAAATATCACTGGGCCAAGAATTTAGTTGGCTTCAAAAAAGGAATTAACTTAGACATGGGTAATAAGAATACTCCTCATTCTAGGGGGGTAAATCTGAAATTAGACATGGAGCAGATACCTGAACTTAGAATGTAGAAGCGAGGGAGGAGAAAATAGATGGTTTGCCATTTGTCTCATTCATGCCACTATTTACTCACAGAATAATGCCTTGTGCCAGTACATCCCACTTCTTGAACAGAGACACAACTCCTGGGGTAAAATCTTGGCTCCATTAACATCAATAGCAAAATTTTATTAACTTCCCTGGGACCAGGATTTCACTCCTGAAAATATTATATTTCACTGAAGGCTGTTACAACCTTTCCCCATCCCCCAATGTATGATCACTAATCTATTGTGAGTGGATGAAATTTCTGGGTCCCAAAAGGTTACCAGTGAACTAAATCTGGGTAGCATCCAGTTACAGTACTCTTTCTAGCTCTGGGTCTATAGGGCACACTGCCAGCCTCAGACCTATAGTCTGACACTCTTCTTTGGAAGGTGGGGCATGACTGCCCCGCTGCCCTTGAACCCCAAATCAGTGTCTAAGACCTCTCAACACCCCCACACAGACTACACATGCTCTCCCAGAACTCCATCTAGAACTCCAGGCTTCTAATTTAACTCCTTCATAGACAATGGGGCAGAAAAGCAAGGAACTTAGACTTAGCAAAGGAATTTGTTAAACCCAGAAACTGTTCATAAAGCATTGGAGAGTAACAGTTCTTTGAAAACTGTAGTCCTGAGACTACACCCCCATATGTGAGCCTGAGTACAATCAGCGTTTCATAGTCCCTCTTGTGCTCACCCTCCTGCAAGTCCTTTGGGTGTGTGAGGTGATGGTTGGTCCTGCACAGAGCAGAACCCCTCTTAAGTAGGGTGCCATGTGGTCAACTTGGGGAGCTCCATTTGGTCTCTCCCATTCATGTTTGTCACCCCCCATCCCAACACCCCACATGTGGAAAGTCCATAGTTCCATGGGGATGGGTTGGTAGCTGAGCATCATTCCAAGTCAATGTTATTGACATTTGAGGCTGTGGTTTTGTTGGCTCTTAGTGTTAGTCCTTCAATGAGGTGTCAAACACCATTCCTGCACAGGCAGCTGTCTGAACGCAGTACAGTAGGTTGACTTCGGGTATGTCCAGATTTGTGTTCAACCCAATATACAAAATGGAGTTCATAATTTGATGCTGATTTCTATCTATCTATCTAGATAGATAGATATTGTCACAGAGGCATTGCCAAATCATTGTCCTTGACCATCGGAAGCATACTTAGCATAGGAGGATGAAAGGGACAATCCATGAATAAAAGCAGGTAATAGATTTTGTAGTAGCTACATGTTCAAAGTTATAATAAAAATAAATCACAGTGCTTTAGTACTCTCTGTTAATGATATATTTTAAATCACTATGCTGCTTTAAAGCCAGAAATCCTGGCAGGTATGTGTAAAATCCATTTCCATTTTACTCAGCTATCTGTTATTTCTCATTGAATAACTCCCAGCAGTTATTTCTCTTCTCCTGCTGTAGTTCATAGATATATTTTGAAACAGGCAGATATATAGTTATTTAATGCTATTTTGATCATGGATGAAAAACCATGTAATTAAAAAAAAGAAAATAAAAAGGTACTTCTCTCTCTAGAGGATAAAATACCATCTTAGCCTTTTGCTAGTTGTAATAACATAATCCAGTTTGATACCTAATAATGTCTTTGGGTTTTAATCTCTTGGGCAGAATATATGAGAAATCATTTTCTTACAAAGTTTTTCTGTGTTTTCTGTTTTGCCAGGTTTTTGGACCATGAATTGATGTCTGTAAATTGTTTACTGTATCTTATGGAAGTTTACAATACACAGAAGTTGTTGGCTAAGATAGTCTCATTTGATGAATGGTAGGGGTTCTTTGATTTCTCCCCCTTTTTCTATTATTTTCTTCACTCTTGTTTTAGGATAAAAGAATGCAGAGATTAACTGGTGGAGCTTTGCTGCAGAGATTAAATAGGAAGAATTTAAACCTAATGAGATATAGTTAAGAAGGTTGAAGTGATATGAATAGTTTCAGAATTTGAGACTTTTAATTTCATTGGAACAGGGAGATTTGTATCCCACTTTCTTTTCTGAATAAACTGCATTAGAAAGGAACTGAACCAATTCAAATAAAGCCAAGTATTCAGGAACAGGGGATCTGCCATAGGAATGTGGTTATTTTACTACACAGTACGGAAGAGCAAAATCCTAAACAATTTATTCTACCTGCAACTCCTGAAATAGAGGTTCAAATAAAATGGGATCCAGACAGAATTACTCCTGGACCTGGATTTGGAAAACCAACACCTGATCAGCCAGTCTTAGTAAAATTCTTATTACCTCTTGTTACCAAGCTACTGCACTTCAACATGCCTTTCTCTAAAAGATTGCCTATGGATATACCAGGAACACATGAACTGGTTCAAATATGAGGGTGGGGGAAAAGATAGTTAAAGAGGGCACTATTGTACTTCATCTGTTTAAAAAATAGTGGACAGCCATAAACAGCTGAGCATCTTCCATTCTTTCCTTATTACTCAGGTCTGGTTCACACTACAAAGTTAGGTCAACCTAAGTTGACCTACTATCATTGATGCAGTGCTAGTGTAGATACTGTGTTACATGTGTCAACCCTAACAGTCCTCCAGCAGATATCTCTCAATGCCCCTGTTCCCATGACAGTGGCTCCTCTAGTCACATTTCTGAACTCTACTGCCCAGGAATTGCAGAGACTGGAAGCTCACCCATTTAAAAAAACTCAGCATATTGCTTAAATATGCTGTCTTAGTTCAGACAGAGAGTTACACCTAGACACACTCCTCAGAATTAGGTTAGAAGTCCTGAATCTCCTCGGCCTGTGGGAAAAGCAGCAAGTGGGACTGTGGGAATTTTTAAAATGGTGTGAAAATTATGGGATGGAATAAGCATTGTAGGATGGAGAAAGTGGGATTGTGAGAACTTGACTCCTAATTCGTGGAATCCCTGGGCAAATTGCTGGTATCCCAGAAAGCACTGCAAAAACATCCCACAGGGCAGTGTGCTGGATGACAGCATGGGGCACACTGGATACCTGCCCAGATTTTCTATCAGCACAACCACTCATGGTGAGGACATATAGCACCAACATAGTCAGCCATGTGTGCACATGCCTGAGCAAAGTTTGTAGTGTAGATACCATCACAGTGTCTTTCCCACCCTCCAGATCAGATCCCTGCCCTTGCCCTGAGAAAAGCCAGGGAAGAGAGAAAACAATCCTTTGAAATTTTGCTCTCCAGCTGCTAGGGGTTGCTCTTATGGGTGCTGAGCAGCGGCCAACAGCTCTTATTATCATTCTTCCTTCTCACTTTCCTCTCTGCCATCTACTACCCTGCTCATGACAACACAGAAGGAAGCCATAGAGAGGAGCCAGAGAAGAGGAGGAGGAAGAGAAAAAACAGATCTGATAAGAGCCCTATGGAATTCCCTTTGAGATTGGGATAGAAGTGTGTACTAGAAATGAAGCTTGAAGGTGTGAAATTGAGATTTGACTGATTTGGGGGGAAATAGTAATTGACAAGTCCCTCCCTACAGATTTCAAGTCAACTTTGCCTTTGAATCATACTTCCCTAACTTCAGGCTTTTGGACTGAAACCAAGATTTTGGTGGGAATTTTCACCTCTGCCTCCAAAATCTCATGACTTTTAGTGCTACAATTGTGACAGAGGAAAAATCAAGATTTGACTGATTTGAGGGAATTAGTGGTTGAAGAGCCCCACCCACAGCAGAATAGAGGGATGGCTCTCATTAAGGCAAACTGCAAAAAGGACAGTGCTTATCTCTTGAGACCCCACTTTTGTCTACTTAGCATAGGAGAATGTAAATTGAAGGCAGGGAATATATTATTCCCCCATTTAAACCTCGAGTTAAAAAAACACTCTTAAGAAGAGAAAATTCACATAGTTCTGGTCTAGTAGCAAAAGCAAAACTCTAGGGGCAGGGTGTGTAGAGAGCAGCAGCCAACAAGCAAATATGAGGCTCTTTGATTTCTCACTATAAGATGGTTTGTCTTGATTAGCACTCTTATGAGTGAGCCTGATCTCTCAAGGTTTCCTGAACAAATGTTTGGAGAAATATCTGAGTTTGAGATATTTATCTGAAGCAAAGTGAGCCTCTGAGGTTTGCCCATTGCTGTGGTTTAGATTTGAACCAGCTCTGTTTTCAAGGTAGTATAGGCACAAGTAGGGGTCCTTTTCACTGCCGAAGTCTGCATTCCTGCTGTTACATGGTCTCTCTCTGAAATTCTGAAAGCCATTTTTCAGTTTGTCTGCGCCTGTGAAACAGCTGGAAACTGCATTCAAAGCACTGGGAAAATCAAACATACAGCAAATAGCAGTGCCACAGTGAGGTAAGTCTATCTCTACTGTGCATTTCCACATTCAGAAAATGTGCCAGAATCATGCTGGGGGAGGAGCAGTAGAGAGGGGAGAGGTCAGTTTGTTGGCAATAAATGATTTATTTATAACAAGAACGATGGGTGCCAGGTTTTGTTACATGGATGTGAGGCACAGGGCTAAGACTAGCTATGATGATGCCTTCCAGCTAGTGAGCACACAGTGCAGTCCTCACCCAGTGGCTTAACTCACTGTGTGTGTGACCTTTCCATTACCAGCCCCTGAGGCTCATACTGGAACACTTGTGGCCTGCAAGGCTGAAGCCCTGACAGGTGAGGGAAAAGGAACTAAGGCTAGTAGTAGCTATGCTAAGCTTTTCTCTGCAGGAAGTTGCTCTTTGCATAGTTACACGCTTGGCAGAGGATTTGTTGTTTCATGTAGATATCCACAACTTGCTATGGTGATTCCCCAAAGTCACTATTAACACACAGAAATCAGAGCACTTTATTTTGTTCTTATTTTGAAAATTAGGCACAGTGGGAATTGTTTCACTTTATCTGAACTGGAACATCAAAGGCTGCAGGATAAAAGAAATATACATTGTGCCTCTAACACCACGGCAACATAAGAAAGAGAAAAAGAATAAGCTACCTCAATTAAAACAACTAAAATTCATGCATTATACCATGGGCACAATTTAATCTAAGCCATAGTCAAAGACACACTGATAAAGAGGCACTAATAAATAGATACAGTTGATAGAAGGCATAGGAGAACAAACAGAATCAAACTGAAATTTCATGGGGTTGTAATTGTAGGGGTCCTGACCCAAAAAGGAGATGTGCGGTGGTCAAAAATGGTTTATTCTGCATGTTAAACATTGTTATCCCTGGCAATTTCAACCCCTCTCTTAGTACGGTTGTAGTCAGGAATACTTGAGAACCTGTAGGGAACTTAGCTACTCCAATCTCTTGCAGATATTTTATTTGAGGGAACTTAGATTGTCAAGGGCTTGATCCAGAGCCTATTCAAATGAGCAATGTTTCCGTGGATTTAAATGGGCTTCAGATGACACCCATAATATATAGCATATTTGGATTGATGGGATAAGAAAATGTATTACTTTTTATGAAAAATGGGAAGAAACTTTGGAAATAATATGGGAAACATTTAAAATCTGCTAAAATATTCATAATTCATAATATTCATAATTCACTGTTACTGTTGCTTAAAAAGTATCACAGGCATGAATTTGACTCCAGTTAAATGGATTCATGCTGGAGAAGGCAAACCAGGAGAAAAATCATCTAATTTCTGCTGGCAAGCATGCAGTTTGCCAAGTTATATTAATACTACAGTGCACTGGAAATTTTCAAAAATTATGTGAAAAACAAGGGGAAATAGTCATGAGATGTTTCCATTTTCTGACCCACTCTTAATTAATATACATTATCTTTTTTTGGCTATAGAATTTTATATATTGAGATGATATACCTCAAATAACTAACATTATATAGAGTGAAAAGATAAATGCAAGGGAACAGATTGCCCCCTCCACTGTAAACACCCAGAGGGGAGAATTCAAAGAGGAAGAAAATTCTTCTTGTCGAGTCGGCTGAAGGAGTTCAGCTCCATGGATCCCTTGAGATTTGCTAAAAGATTCCAACTCTTGATTTGCTCCAGCTCCCTAATAGGTAGGGCCCCATCAAATTCATGGTCCATGTTGGTCAATTTCATGATTATAGGATTTTTTAAATAGTAAATTTCATGATTTCAGCTATTTAAATCTGAAATTTCATGGTGTTGTAATTGTAGGGGTCCTGACCCAAAAAGGAGATGTGCGGTGGTCAAAAAGTTATTATAGTGGGGGTTGTAGTACTGCTGCCCTTACTTCTGCGCTGCTGCTGGCGGCAGCTTTGCCTTCAGAGCTGGGCAGCTGGAGAAAGATGGCTGCTGGCTGGGAGCTCAGCTCTGAAGGCAGAGCCGCTGCTAATAGAAGTGCAGAGGTAAGGAGGGCATGGTATGGTATTGACACCCTTACTTTTGCACTGCTGCCTGCAGAGGTGGGCTTTCAATCAGCAGCCACCACTCTCCAGCTGCCCAGATCTGAACGCAGCAGTGCAAAAGTAAGGGTGACATGGCAAGCTATTGCCACCTTTACTTCTGTGCTGCTGTTGACAGGGTGCTGCTTTTAGAGCTAGGCATCTGGACAACAGCCACCGCTCTCCAGCCACCCAGCTCTGAAGGCAGCACAGAAGTAAGGGTGGCAATACCATGACCCTCCCTAAAATAACCTTGCGACCCCCCCTGCAACTTCCTTTTGGGTCTGGATCCCCAATTAGAGAAACGTTGGTCTCCCCCGTGAAATCTGTATAGTATAAGCTAAAAGCACACAAAAGACCAAATGTCATGGGGGGAGACCAGATTTCATGGTCCGTGACATGTGTTTCATGGCCATGAATTTGGTAAGGCCCTCTCATAGGGCTACTCTGTGGCGCCACCTTGCCATGGAATCCTCTGCTTGCTGTTGGCCCTTGACTTATCCTCATGCATTTTCCATGGAAAAGTTTACTCATGGAGTTAGTAGAGAGATAAGATACGATCTTCTAGCCCTCTGATCCAAGTGTCTGATCCAAAGCCCATGAAGTCAGTTAAAGGCCCTGGATCTCGTCAAAGGGCTTGATCCAAAGAATCTCATTGTTTGAAGTGGGTTTAGGATCAGATGCTATTGGGCTACAGGTCACAATGTAGCCAAAGGTTATTTTTAACTCTAAGCACATTCATATTTTCAAATAATTTTAATTGGTGTTTGAAAGTAATCAGCAGAAACATTACTGTACCTCCATTATTACCAGGTATCCAGTGTAGTTATAAGACTATTTTTACCTTTTAAAATAAAAGTATCCCATATTTAATAAATATTCTAAAGATCTTGCAGTCCAGAACACTATATATATTACTGCCATTTAGGCCATGAGCTCTTTTTTAAAAATTTTAACCAGCTCTCTGAGACATCCCACCTGGGGAGAGAGCATAGTTTTTAATGTTCTCCCTGCTTTTGAGTTTAGGTAAAGTTTAAGAAAGATTACAACATTTGCTGTTATTTTAAAAAACCCTGTTCATACTACTGTTCTGAAGAACTCCCATACCCACATGGTGCTGAAGCAACATGGGAATATTATAAAATGGCATGTTTTAAAAAAATCCTATTCGCCATCCTCTCCTAGATTCAGACTCCTAAATTCAATCCATGCCTGGAGTATGAATATGACAAAATATATATGGGAACAAAATAACCGTGCTTCATTGATATGTTAAAAAAAGTTTCATCATACAAACTTTAAAAATTGCTATAAGGGAAAAGCCAAAAGGCGTGTCATGGATTGCTATTATGACCCAGATTTTCAACTGGTGTTAATAGGACCATGGCAATCTACTCCAGTGTGGACATGGTCCTCCATCTCCCGCTGCTCCAGTAAAAGATGATCTCCTCTCTCTTTCCCTTCACAATCTACCTCATTTAGCAGTGCTGAATCAGAGAGATTCGCATGAGTAAGTGGTCCTCCCCATGAGTCTGTGTTACAAAATCAGGCCTTTGGTGATCATCTTATTCCAGTGGTTCTCAAACTAAGGGCGCCGCTTGTTCAGGGAAAGCCCCTGGTGAACTGGGCTGGTTTGTTTGCTTGCCACGTCCACAGGTTCGGCCAATCGCGGCTCCCACTGGCCGAGATTTGCTGCTCCAGACCAATGGGGGCTGCAGGAAGGACGGCCAGCACATCCCTCGGCCCGCACCACTTCCCGCAGCCCCCATTGGCCTGGAGCCGCAAACCATGGCCAGTGGGAGCCGCAATGGGCTGAACCTATGGATGCGGCAGGTAAACAAACCGGCCCGGCCTGCCAGGAGCTTTCCCTGAACAAGCAGCACCCCTAATTTGAGAACCACTGTCTTATTCCATGTAGCATAAGGAATAATAGCCTTGTTTATTGTTTTTCTAGCTAGTGTCACGTCAGGTGCAATTCTTATTGAAATAATACTGCCATCACATTTAGAGATGTATCATTTTCCACTCCATTCATTTGAGGTTGAAATAATCTTCCTCACATGCCACTCAGATCATTTCACTCCTTTCCTAATATCTCTCCTCTGGCCTTCTTAACAAGGTCAAGCTTGTTCTCGCTTTCAAAACTCTGTATAATTGTATATTTGCCTGTGTCTCTACTCTTATTTCTTACTTTGCTCCAGCTCTACCAGTGAATTCTACATGTCCTCTCTTTCCATCTACTCTCATCTTCTTGCCTTTTACCATGCTGTTGCTGTCTTCTACTCCAATAACTCCCTCCCTATATACCCCAACTCCTTCTTTCCAATCCCTTCCTAAAATTCACTTCTTCCCCTAGCTCCACGAATACCAACTCATCAACCTGTTCTATTGCAACCTTGTTCTGAGTATGCCAGTGCAATTTCTATTGTTCAGCTGCTTAGATGAGAAACTCATGGGCACGGAATGTGTCTTCTACTACGTCAGTACTGCCTTTAACATAAGCTCTTAATGTTAAATAATATTCTGGCCTTGAAAAATTCAGCTTTCCTGAGTGTGAGTAATTCTTTTATACAGGCAAATAAAATACCATCAGGTTTGTAATTACCATCAGTCATGATGGTAAAGGATGGGTAACTGGAAATTTTCCTGAGCCGAATAACAATTTTCATGACAATTTTGCACAGCTGTAATAATTGTAACAATACCTTTTCTTTCCTCCTCCACACTGTGTGGTAATTTGGAAAAAGCTAAACAGGGAGAGGAACTATATGAAATATAATCATATAATCTTCTCTTATCCCAGCCCCCCTCACTCTTCCGTGCCAACTCAAGGAAGGAATTTCTCAAGGAAGGACAGTGAAAGCAAAGTTGGTAATCTCAGTGGACTATGTTCAAAACGGTCTCAATTTCTCAAGGAAGGACAGTGAAAGCAAAGTAAAATAATTTTTCTATTTTTATTTCAAATGAGAATTTGGAGTTACAAGAAAGAGAGAGTGAATCTGATTGGCTTGGAAATATCTTTCTCCCCATCCAGCTCAATCCTCCCCGTATAGAGCATGCATATGTGTGGGATGAGAGGGTGAAGCACTTTATAGGAACTCCAATTCTCAGCAGAACAAGAGAGAGCAGTTTATTTATCTTCATCTACAAATCTCAGACACAAACTACCTATCAAATAAACAAAAATAAGTGAATTTAAAATAAAACTACATTTAACTACAACAATATTAAATGTAAGTTGAAGATTGCTTGAAAACACTATTCAAACTTGAATGCTTTATATGCTGATATAAATGGGAAAGAGATTTTTTCTACCATACAATTAATTTGCTCAAAAGGAAGTTGGTAATCTCAGTGGACTATGTTCAAAACGGTCAACAGATAGAAGAATGTTGAAACTTGCACAGGAATTTTTTGTGTTAGTTGGTTGCTGGTTTTATATATTTAGGATCAGATTTTTCAAAAGAGATCATCATCACCCAACAGCTCCCATTTAGGCACTTAAATGAAGTGCCACATTTTCAAAAGGGGTCAGGATTCAACATTTACCTTTGAGTATCTCTGAAAATCTGGCTACCAGTTATTGGTTCTGAGCACTGTTGAAAATCTAGTACTCAGCAACTATGCACTATTAACAGCTTTTAATAGAAGATGTGCTGGAAATTTCATTTGAAGTTGCAAGATGACTTTGATTATAACACTTGATTGGTCTTATATGATAACTTTTATTTACTTGATCATTTTTATGAAGAAGCTATTGTTTTTATAAAAAAAGAATATCTAAACTTGGAAACTTCAAACCTCACATATGGCTAGGCTACCATGAGAAATAGGTGTTAAGTGAATTTGAGTGAGAACTTTGTAATATTTTTTAACTTATAATTCATTACTAATATGGATTTTATGCATGCACAGAAAAAATATAAGTTTAAAGAGCTGAAATTATCTGTGGCCTTATAGAATTCTGCAAAAACTTGTGTACTTTTATGTAAGTTCCAGTCCTGCTCTCACTGAAGTCAATATCACCATTCCTATTGACTTCAGAGAGAAAAGGGTCAGGCTGAAGTGGTGTATGTAGGTCATCTGTGTCTGTAAATTGTCTGAGATTAAAATATATAGAATAATTATTAACTTCTACTTGT
This sequence comes from Dermochelys coriacea, assembly GCF_009764565.3. NCBI lineage: Eukaryota > Metazoa > Chordata > Testudines > Dermochelyidae > Dermochelys > Dermochelys coriacea. The sequence continues at coordinate 44,525,275 of NC_050071.1, forward strand.
GCTTTGAAAATCGTCTCCAAATACATAGCTTAATAAATATAACCTACAAGTGAAAAGGGAATGAGTCAGTTTTTCCATGAGAATTGTAATCTCTTTATTTTCTAAACATTTTTAGGTTTAAAGTTAAAGCCATATTAATTCACAATCTGGATTTTTGTACCTTTTATTGAAGGCTGGCCATGCAAATTATCCATTCCATTAGCAATTTTAGCTGTTTTCCAGTATTGCTATATGAATTTGTTAATAGTAAGTGAACACTACAGGAATTAGATACTATTGGGAGCATATTTTTGCTCCCTAGACAAAAGATTGTAATTAGATATTTCTTTTCAAAGGTTTAACTAACACATTTAAATCTCTAAAATACACTTGTTCCCAATTATGTGATCTTAATTATTCTTAATATTTAATTTTTCCTTTGTATTCCAGTCAGGTGTTGCTTTCTTTTTCCTTTGCATTCCAAAATACACATAGCCAAAAGCTTATATGTTGCTAGTTCCATTATGAAATGGAACAATACTTTTGAAATATAAATTTAAAAAAAGACATAAGTTAAACATATTTTTGTTTGGAAAGATTGGAATGGGTTCAAGGTTTAAGAGGCTATTTTGAATGGCACTATGCACATAAGATTGGTTATCACATTGACATCCTTGATCCATGATTAGTAACTCATGTATGACTGTATACTCTAACAAATATATAGAGTGTATCAAGGACTCAATTGATTTAATTCCCAGAAAAATAAGCTATTAGATCTTTGTTTTCATTTCTATATTTCCCCCCCTTGTTCTTTTTTGGCCTATATGATTTCCAAAAAGCACATGCATATGGGAGGTGGACTCCCCTACTGCTTTACAGCAAGGCTCCCTACTGCGATGGAAAGCAGTAATTAGCCAGAGAAACAATGGCCACATTATAACACTTTTTTTCCCCAGTTTAAAAGCTTAGTTAGAGTTGTTTGTTATATTCATTTCTTTCCCAAGATGCTTATTCACTCTTTGTAGAATATTTTAATTCTAAACAATTATTTAAAACACCTCAGAGACAATGTTTATTTGATAAATAGTAGCTCTTTTTCTGCATTTTGGAATATGATTTAAAAATTCCACCTTGGAAAATAAACATGAAATTTAAAAGAACTCTATAGATTATAACCCAATTCAGTGTGATGTTTTGTTATGGGATGAATTTGCCCTTCCACCTAATGAACAAACTGAACCATTCAAACCATAAAACCCCTCAGCCTACCAATACTCTCTAAAATTCTTCTAACGTAAAGGATTGTGGTTTGCAAAGGAATTCATGATGTTTAGTACCATGTTCTCATTCTTTTTCATCATTTTACTCCCCAGAAGGAATTAGCACTAATACCTCCTAATTTTATTTTACCTCTGTTAACACACGTTTTATCAGCATGTTCAAAATGTTAATGTTAAATTTAGACTTTCTTAAATTGATCAAAGCGCTCATGAGGCCAGAGAGGACTCAAAATTTTCTTCCCAGTCCTCAAACTTCAGGTGGAGCAAACTCAGTTGATTGTGATTACAATAAACTACTGACTTTATATGCATATCAGAGCTGTTTGAATTTTGGCAGTTTAACTTTCCTCAGGTTTGTGCCAACATTTTATTTAGTTTTAATCCACAAGAGTTAATACCCATAAATTTGGCTCTGAGTTTCAGGACAAAGTGCTGAACTCGGAACTCGGAATCTCAAAGTGAAACTTAAAGAAAACACCCTTTGTGTCAAAACTATGCAAAACTATTTCAATTCAAAGCATAAGTTAGCTCAGGTTTGCACAAAATGTATCTGACTTTTTGACAAACATGACCCAAGTTTCAACTAAATCCCAACTCAGTTGTGTGTTTACATGGTTTCAGGTTTCATTGCAAACATTGTACACAAGCTGTAATACTTAACTACATTGGAACCCAGTTGCATTCTTAATAGTGCTGGGTGGAAAATACCAGTTGTTTTTTGTTGAAAATTTTGGGGGAAAAGTTTTTTTTTTCTTCTTCTTCTTCTTCTTCTTCTTCAGAATTTCCCATGGAAATATTTCATTTTTTTAAAAAAAGCTTCCTCGCTCTGCGTAAGTCTTTGCAGGATCAGGGCCCTAATCATTTTAATGCAATGCTGTGTAGCTTCATAGATCTTTTTCTATTTGAGAATGGCTCACACTCATTAGCAAATAAGTTTTCATTGCTTTGCTAATATTGTTCAAGTCTTTCTGCCCAGTCTTCTAAAGAGAATAAAAAATGTACTGAAGGGAAAGAAGTGTGTGCACCTATTGATGGCACTGATATTGCATGTGTCCAAGTACATCTTGCAATGAATGAATTCTACTAATTGAAGTACAAATCAGGGCTGAATACTTGAAATAACAAGGTTTTTGCTGATGAATACTTGGATAAGAATACAAGAGTCAGTGCCATATAGTTGAGAACATGTGTCAGACTTTGCATGGCTGGGATATAAGGTACTAGGAAGACTTTTACTTGCGTATTCCCACTTTACACAGTGCTAGAGATTTTCAGGCTAACTATGGAATTTCCTAGGTCTGATTGAAGAGAGATGCATGAAAAGGCAGAGAGACAATAAGATTTAGTATTTTATTTTTATTAGCTGCCATCCAGCAGTAGCTGTAAAACTGACTCTCATGTGTTGGAGGAGTTTATTTAAATTTATGTCCATGCCACACAAATAAAGTAACAAGTAGATCATTGGCTTTCACAAATACAGGGAGAAATCTATCTTGTGTTGCAGTTTGTAATAAAAAGCAGTGCTGATGAACAGGCACACCGAGCCTGTGTTGACAATGGTAGCAAATAAAAACAGCACTAAAAGAGAAAAACATTTACATTCAGCAGTAACTCATTCTGCAAAGCTATTTTTGTGAAACTATATCAACATCATGATCCGTACACAAAAGTTGGGAAAATCAGGTTTTACTGGCACAAATTCATATATTGTTTGCAGTGTGGCTGTAGCCATGTCGGTTCCCAGATATTAGAGAGACAAGGTGGGTTAGGTAATATCTTTTATTGGATCAACTTCTGTTGGTGAGAGAGACAAGCTTTTGAGCTACACAGAGCTTTTCTTCAGGTCTACACGTTTATACAAACAACTCTGAGACAGAGAAGCATGCATTATTGTTTGATATCTAATACAAGAGGAGAGGTTAAAGAAATAGGCTGAAGACAATGATATCTAAATCCATCTCTGGCAGTGGAACTTTAATAGGAATGGGGGATTGGAATATCCTCTGTTCCGAAAGCACAGATTAAGAAGTGAACTGGAAGCAATAATATGCCTGGAGACCAGCATTCAGATGTATCAACCCTTTGAAATGCCAATTCTTACCTAAGAATTAAAATTAGAATAATACATTACATGCACATAGAATACGAGAGAATGAGTTACAGCATTTACAAAGACCATTCAGCTTTTATCAGGAAATGCAATACAATTAAGTCTGCAAATCCATACTCGCATGAGAAGTCCGTAACAAAAATAGTACCATTAGAGTCAATAGGATTAGTCTGAGTAGAGATTGTGCAAATAATGTGTGGAGCATGCCCTATTAGAAAGCAGCAGGCAAAAAAAAGCAAACAGGCAATTTTCCATCAAATGGTACAAATCACTCTTGAGGAAGTGTAACCCCACATCGCAGTATTTAGTGGTGTAAATAAGGGAAGAGAGAGTGAGTAGGATACATAGTTCTTGTTATTGTTTTGGGATATTCTGTGCTTGCAGACTTGCTGGAGCGGGGTGGGGTTACTCTGTTCTGGGCCAGAATTATCTACAAAAAAAAAGGAGTCAGGCACTAGGTATGCTAGTTAGTAGTTTGAAGTTACTTAGGTTGCTTCCATTATGGGCAAGCAACCTGTAAGGATACGCAGAGTCCCTCTCTGAGGTGGAACCAATGGGAATGTAAAGAGAGGGGGAGTTTAAATAAACAAATAAATAGGAGCAGGAGTTTAGTCACTGGGGAATAAAAACCAGCAGGATCTGTGTTCCAGGGACTTTGCTAGTTTTGTTGGATTAGACTGTAGGTTCCCTCATCCCACTAGAGAAGAAGACAAATAGAATTGCTGCAGGCTGTGCAAATTGATGGGCTCAAGGGGAGTGAGGGCTCAAGGGGAGTTTAAAGAAGACCATTTCCCAACTTTAAGGAGCTAGAAAGCCTGACAGAGGGTTTGGACATCATTCCATGCAGTGAGAAAGGTAAATCTTTCCAGACAGGAGCCTAGGGGAGTGTATGTATGTGCACACACATAATTATATTTTGCATTTGAACTTGTGATAGTAACAAGTACTAAACCTTGAGCAAAATTCACTGAAAATGTTGTCTTTAAAAAAGAATTGTTACTAAAAATATTTACAGTTGTTTCAATGATTAAATAAGGAGTAAACTTTGTGTTCTTATACACACCCACACCCTGAAAAGACTAAGCTCTGGTCTGTGCCATAGTAGAGCAATAAACTGAGGTACAGAGAAGGGGAAAGAAACATTATACCTAACATTATCACAGTGCTTTCCCCATGCCCATTCCAGAATCATTTAAAAAGATTATACAATATGGTAGAAGTTACTCCAAATCTTCTACAGCACTCAACATATGTATAAGTTGATTTGTAAAGATGAATTTGATTTGTAAAGATGAATTTAATCTGCAATTTTTTGTGTTGTGGAGTTTGGGAAAAAACTAAACATTTTTCTGTGATTTTTCAAAAGCAAACTTGGAATGTCAACATCTGCATAGTATCGGGGGGTATCTAAAGTGGCAGATAGTCAGAAGGATCTATTCCTGCTGACTCTAACTACTTACTCCTGAGTAGTCAGAATGAAGGCAATTGAAAGAAGCATTGAACCCATTAGAAAATGTTTTACAGGTGAGGGGTGGAATCCTGCCTTCATTGAAATCAATGGCAAAACTCCCAGGAACTTTAGTGGGGCCATGCATTTCCATCCCAGCCTTGAGTTTTCCATAAAATACCCCAGAGCTGCTCCTTTCAGAGAGCGTTTAAGATGAAAAAAAAGATCTGTTTGACATTTTTAATATACATGCCACCACAGTATTTAGTTGCCTAGTTCTGGCTATTACATAACAGACTGTGGACAGGATGTGTAATCATTAGATTCCATGTTCATTTTCAGTTTTGTACACATTGGGATATGCACCCTACTAAGCATGTGAAACTGGCAGCTCTGAGGCCTAGAAAAAAAGTCACACTACACCTCCATGCACTGTTCCCAAATTAGCAGAAAATTGTTTGTAATCTTCATTGTCAACCCTGAAATTTTGAAAAGAAGCTGATTTGGAGTAATTGGATGCAAACTTTTTTTTTTAAATAGAGTCTGAAATAGTGAAAAACACTTTTTGTTTTGTTTTTTTGTTATCTGAAAAGTGGCCAAGTAGAGTTTTTTGACATTTTCAAGAATAATTTGGTCTCTGGTCTCAAAACAACTAATGGATATTTCAGCTCAAAAATTATGTATTTTTTTCCTGAATGTTTGAAAACAGTGTTACACATAGAACAGTGATGTCTATAATTGTCAAAGGGAACTGGACCCACAACTCTTACTGATTTTCAATAGGATTTAAGTGTCTAATAGAGCTGGGTAAAATTTTCGGATGATTTTTTTTTCACCAAAAATTGCATGTTGTGGCATCCAAAACAATTAGTGTCAACTTTTGCCAAATTGTTTTGGTTGAAATTTTTAAAAGAAATAATCAAACAGAAAATTTAAATATTTTATTATAGTTATTTTTATTATTATTATACAATATTCAATTTTTTATTCAAAATGACTTTTCATTTTCAAATTTTACTTCAGTTTTATTACAAAAAAGGTAAAAAAAATCCTCAAATGAAACAAAACATTTTGTTTTGGCTCAAACAAAAAAATTCATTTGACCCTGTGATGGGGCCTGAAGAGATTAAAAGACAATACTAGGCCCAGACCTTCCAAGCATACTCTGACTAGAGGAATGAGCTAAAAGGAGCTCAGAAGCCTAGGCAAAGGGTGATGGACAGGCTGCAGGAGAAAGGAATCCTTCTCTAGGAAGCTAGACATATGAGTGAGCCTGAGAAGGAACTATAGAGCTGGTAAGGCCTTCAGGGAGAGCTTTCTCCAACCACCATCCTCTTTGAAAACTCACAGGTTGGGCAGGACCCAGCACCTTTGGATTCTTTTGGTTGTTTTGGGCTATAGGGGCCATGCCCCAAACTGAAAGGGCCTATAGGTAGGAAGTAGCCCAGGGAAGCAATTTAGATTTGCTGCAGGGCATACCCTGCCATTGTTGCTTCCCACAGGGCCCTGGGCTGGGACCTGATGGAGAGGAAGGGCCTGGGTCTTAAGACCCAGATGTGGGTGGAAAGCTGAAGATCCTTCGCTTAAGGTCAGGAACAGACACCTCTACTGCCCTGACATAGAGGTAAGGGGCTAGAAGTTGGGTGCTCTAACCATTAGGATGCCTGGCCCTCTGAGCTCTCTCTCATAGACCCAAAATGAATTTTTAAAAAACGTTTCACTCTAAAATTAAAAACAAAATAGGTTTGCATCAACCTGAAATAATTTTTTTATTATTTTTTCTTGTTTGGCTGAATAATTGAAAAATCAGTTATTCACACAGCTCTAGTGTCTAACTCTCTTAAGGGGCCCTTTGAAAATCCCATCCGATAGCTATTACTGTCAGGCAGACCTAATTATCAAAGTCGATCTATCTGCCATTCTTAGGTATTTATAGGACCCTCATTGATATAGTATCTGAGTGCCTCACAATCTTTAATATGTTTGTCCTCACATCACCCCTGTAAGGTCGGGATAAGAGCACTTCCCTTTTTACAGATGGAGAGCTAAGGCATAAAGAGACTAAATGGAAGCAGTGCTGGGTTTACAATGGCACCAGTGGTGCCATGGAGCTGGGCCCATGCTCAAAAGGGGCCCCAGCCTGCTCCTCTTGCACTGCACCTGAAGACCCTGCCAGCTCCTCCCTGACCATTGGTTGCTCCTCTCCGCCCCATGACCCCATCCACCAGATCCTGCCCCCTGGCCATACCCCAGTGCACCTCCAGCTCTGGGCAATCTCTGCTTCCCACCACCTGTGGGGCCCCACCTTTCTCCCCGGAGCTGAGCTGCTTGGGACAAGTGTAGAAGCCTGCCCAGTCGGGCGGGACGGATAGTGGGGGCAGGCTTGGCAAGTGGGTCCTGACCTAGCTGATTGCACCACTCCCAAAGGACTGGAGTGATTCCCTGCACTGGGATCAGCCCTGGCTGCGCTGCCAGCTCAGCCCATCAGACACAGTCGCCTCCCAGCAGGGCCGGTAAGTACGACCAGGAGGCAGGGCGTGGGAGAATGAGTCTCTGAAGGGTTTGGGCAGGGGATGCTGGGCTGTGAGGGGGCAGGTAAGATGTGTGTATTGGGGCACTAGGAAGTGGTAGTTCTGTGTGGGGTGCTGGGTGGCTGTGGACAGGGGGACACTGGGCAGGGGTGGTGTTGTGCAGGGTGCTGTGCATTTGTGGGGGAGTCTAAAGAGGTGCGAGCCATAGGGAGTCGGGGGGGTGTTGAAGAGGTGCCAACATTCCGATTTCCGCAGGGGTGCTTGACTCTCACTCTGCTCCAGGCCCCGCCTCCACTCCACTCCTTCCTCTAAGGCCTCACCCATGCTCTGCCTCTTTCTGACTATGCTTCTCCCCTTCATGACCCTGCTCCCTCCCCTCCCCCCAGCACCTTCTGCCCACCGCTGAACAGCTGATCAGCGGGCAGGAGGGAGGCGCTGGGGAGGAGTTGATTGGTGGGGCCACTGGTGAGTGCTCAGCACCCACAATTTTTTTTTCTGTGGGTGCTCTAGGGGGCGGCTGTGTGGCATGGTATGGGCCCCCCCGAGGAGAAGAGGCACACTGGCAACGCAGGGCTGGGTGGGCCCAGTGTGCCTCTGGCAACTGCTGGTTTCATGGAGTGGGGCTGTCCCTGCCATGCCATGCCTCATTGCCTCTGGCCAGCCCCTTGGTCCGGGGAACAATCTCCCTGTGCCATGCTCCATTGCGCCCATGGGGGTCCACAAAAGGATAGTCTGGCCCTGAAGGTAAGAGCAGGGAATTGAACCTGCATCTCCTGAGTGCTAAGCTAGTACCAAAGCACACAAATTTGCCTTTTGTGAGTTCTGAGTTTTTATGTTGTGACATCATTTAGTTTTATTATTTGAATCAAAAAGGGGCCTGTGAAAAACAAAGTACTTTTAACCATCTAGCTCATATTTTTAAATGACCAGGTATTCAACAACCAATGTTGCTTATGATTTTCCAGTTTATGGCAAAACTGGAACAAAATAATTTCACAAGTCTATAAAACACTGAGAAACTGGTAGATAGGTTATATTTGTATCAAAAGAGCCTGTTATTACTGTGTCTGTTTAACATCTGAGGTAAATGTGTGGGTTAAGGTCACTTTACTTATACCAGTGTTTTGCCACTAATTCTTTAATATTAGCCCAAAATCAGATGCTCCCTAATGCAGCATACAACTGCTGAGGAGCAAATACATCTCTTTAACAGCACCCTGTAATGGTGATATGTAATTTTTGTTACTCAATAAATATACTTTTGGAGAGATGGAACTGGAGATGTGAGATGACCTTCACTTCTTGAAAGGAAGGCCTTAATTGTCACCCCTTTAATATACACAAAAGGGAACTCAAAAGGATGAAATCCAATATAAATAAATGACAACATTTTGGTAAGGTGGTCAAATTTCAGATCTGGGTTTATTTTCTATACCCAGTTGCCAGAAATAAATGACGAAATTTAAAGATTTTTAGCTCAGTGGAAATCTAGAAATTGATTATCAGTAAGTATGTTACCTGTTATGAGCATCTGTATTATATTAGATTTTGGGGAGGATACATTGTGTTCAAATTCTGCAACCTCCATGATGTCCTTTAGTGCTGAAAACTTCTAAACGTGGGATATGAATATCTGATAACCTAGAACTGGAATAGATTATGGTGAATTAAATCCACACTGTGGCTAGAGATACTGTACTTTTATATTCAGCTTCTGGAAGTGCTAAGTGCTGTTAACTCCCTCTCCTGTTCCCATTGACATCCGTAGAAGATTTGCTGTTGACTTCAATGGGAGGGGAACTGGACCCTAGATGTCCTTAACTCCCACTTAAGAAAATCCAGCCTGCTAAATGTAGAAACCTCACCCACCTACAGACACATGTAATGTACAAATCAGTGGAACTTTAATGGCATGACAATCTGTACAAGTGTTGCCAAAGTGTAAAAAAGACAAACCCCGCAAGTATGTGGGAGGTTAATAAAAGGCAGTCATAATAGGGCCTCATGCTGATTGGGGTTTGATCTGTCTTCATTTGTCAGTAGTCACACATTTCTCACGCACATATAAATCCTTACCTGCATATATCATATTAGACTACTAAAATGGAGAAAATTTTAAAAAATCTAATTTATTGTACATTATTTAGGCTATGCTTACTCTGTGCATAAGCAAGGGCACACACTCTATGGTAAAGTTCCGTTTGCTCTGTAGTAAATATCACTGTCTGAGTCTCATGTCTGACAACAATGGTGCTAGGTTTCTATTTTCAAAACTTTGCTGAAGTATGTATAGAAAACAAAAAAAGTTTCCACTGTGATTTTAAATGTATATTAGGTTTATATTTTGTTTTGTTTTGTTTTTAAATCCCCCTTTTAAAAATGTCCATCCCTGTATTTGGGTCCTAAAATATTTCGCAATATTTTTAAGCCATCTGGGACACCATTTCTGTGTAAAGTGAATATTAAATGGTTGAAAGCCCTCAGGATGTTGTACCTACTTAGAGATAATTACAGTCTCCTCCCTCAGCATCTTAAGTTAACCTGAGCTATGTTTTCTAATAATAACAAAAAATTTACAACCCTTCCCTTCTCCCAACTGGATATAGAGAGTTACAGTGTTTGTACATCTGTGACTTGTCATGTTTCTGTTGTCATGTTTCTGTTGACGAATGAGCAAATGAAATGCATTTCAATTTACTATACATGGCAATAGTCCAGAAACCTAATGGTTTAAATAAAGGGGGAGAAAAAGGACTTGTAGAAACATAGTAGGATGACATGTGGACTAGTTTAAGAGATAGGAGAGATCAAGAAGTGGTAAAAGAGGATAAGGGTGGCCTTGAAGGGAGAAGAAGAATGTAAAAGTATTCAAAACATTTGCATTTCTTGTGCAATCCCCGTGTTTCTTCATCCTGCTCACAAACCTGTACAGTCTGTGTAGTCCTGTAGACCTGTTTAAATTGAACCTGCATGCATATAACTTAATTCAGAGAACAGGTTGTAAAGTTAGATGGAGGTTATCATTCTTCTGACACAAACATACTATGGGAAAATAAAACTCTAAGGGTTTAATTTATCCTGAGTGGTTGTGGTCTGCCATATGCTTCACAATCTATTAACAGCTGTGAGGCCTTTTGTATGAGAAGCATGAGCAATGCATTGACTTATGCATTATTATTAACTTGTAAAATGTAATCTACATTACTTATGATTAAAATATTAGGGATGATAAATTGTGCAATCTTTTATATTTTCATGTACAACATATGGCATAAAATTGTCCATATATTGTCAGGCTTTTCAAGTAGAAAGTAGGAGTTTTTGCTTAACTGAAAAGACCTAGCTTATATCAATACATCTAAAATACAAAGAAAGGACTTCATCCTGCTGGGATGAAGATGAAGGCTGAGAGAGAGAAGCATTCGGGATGGAATTTTCATAAGCATTTCAGTGAATTAGGCACCTAACTCCCATTGACTGTCAGGATGAAGTATTATGCTTCTCTTTTTCTCCTAGTGTTTTTCCAAATGTAAAGCCCTTATCCTTCTAACAAAACCATGTGACCGCTCCCTACATCTATGTGTGGTTCCACTGAAGCAAAAGTTTGGGTAAGTAGTGTAAATCATATAGGATGATATTGAATAATGAAGGGTTGTGGTATGTAGAAGTTGAGGACTGGTCAGTCAAACAATTTCTTTGTCCTAGTGTGTGAGCAGGTATTTAGTGTTTGAGGAAATGCAATATTATTGTTTGCTTGGTTATGCAAGCATCTTATGAGAGTAACTCTGGCAGATAGCTGAAAGTTTAATCTCTGCCTTAATCTCTCTATCTACAGTTAATTGTTGGGGCAGAATACCTTCCTGGGACCCAGGAAATGGTGTATGAGCTAAGATTTCTGGAATGTTTATGCTGTTTATGACTGCCTCTGTTCCATGACTTGTGAATATGTATAAATAGAGCAAGTCACACAGAATACACTTAGTATATGCTCCATGTCACTGATTTCTCCTTCACTGGGAAGTTGACCTAAAGCTGAGGAATTCTGCTGCCATGTGTCAGAGGGGTCATATAGATGTTAGAAGCAAAACACTGGTATTGGAAGAACAATATTAGGAATTCCACCATGATTTCAACAATTTCCATCCCACCATCAAACTCAGCCTGGACCAGTCCTCACAAGAGATCCACTTCCTGGACACTACGGTGCTAATAAGCGATGGTCACATAAACACCACTCTATATCGGAAACCTACTGACTGCTATTCCTACCTACATGCCTCTAGCTTTCATCCAGATCATACCACTCGATCCATTGTCTACAGCCAAGCGCTACGATATAACCGCATTTGCTCCAACCCCTCAGACAGAGACAAACACCGACAAGATCTCTATCATGCATTCCTACAACTACAATACCCACCTGCTGAAGTGAAGAAACAGACTGACAGAGCCAGAAGAGTACCCAGAAGTCACCTACTACAGGACAGGCCCAACAAAGAAAACAACAGAACGCCACTAGCCATCACCTTCAGCCCCCAACTAAAACCTCTCCAACGCATCATCAAGGATCTACAACCTATCCTGAAGGATGACCCATCACTCTCAAAGATCTTGGGAGACAGGCCAGTCCTTGCTTACAGACAGCCCCCCAATCTGAAGCAAATACTCACCAGCAACCACACACCACACAACAGAACCACTAACCCAGGAACCTATCCTTGCAACAAAGCCCGTTGCCAACTCTGTCCACATATCTATTCAGGGGATACCATCAGAGGGCCTAGTCACATCAGCCACACTAGCAGAGGCTCATTCACCTGCGCATCTACCAATGTGATATATGCCATCATGTGCCAGCAATGCCCCTCTGCCGTGTACATTGGCCAAACTGGACAGTCTCTACGTAAAAGAATGAATGGACACAAATCAGACGTCAAGAATTATAACATTCAAAAACCAGTTGGAGAACACTTCAATCTCTCTGATCACTCGATCATAGACCTAAGAGTGGCTATACTTCAACAAAAAAGCTTCAAAAACAGACTCCAACGAGAGACTGCTGAATTGGAATTAATTTGCAAACTGGATACAATTAACTTAGGCTTGAATAGAGACTGGGAATGGATGAGTCATTACACAAAGTAAAACTATTTCCCCATGGTATTTCTCCCTCCTACCCCACCCCTCACTGTTCCTCTGATATTCTTGTTAACTGCTGGAATTAGCCTACCTTGCTTGTCACCATGAAAGGTTTTCCTCCTTTCCGCCCCCTGCTGCTGGTGATGGCTTATCTTAAGTGATCACTCTCCTTACAGTGTGTATGATAAACCCATTGTTTCATGTTCTCTGTGTGTGTGTATATAAATCTCTCCTCTGTTTTTTCCACCAAATGCATCCGATGAAGTGAGCTGTAGCTCACGAAAGCTTATGCTCTAATAAATTTGTTAGTCTCTAAGGTGCCACAAGTACTCCTTTTCTTTTTGCGAATACAGACTAACACGGCTGCTACTCTGAAACCTAATATTATAGGTGGCACAGTCATTAATTCCTAGAGTTAACTTTCCATTATAAGATCCTGTTTTCAATTGCATATACCTTTGGCAGACTTGAACTGTTTGGGCTGAAATTTTCCATGCTGGGTGAATTAAAAAAAATCAGCAAGAGCAGTTCGGTTTGGAAAAAATATGTTTTTGCTGTGTCTTGAGACACTGAGGTCTGGTTTACAGAAGTGCTGAGCATTCACAATTGTAACTGAAGTCAATGGAAGCTGTGCTTTAAGTTAGTTAGTTAGAATAATAGTTAGTATTCCGAAAAATCAGGCTAGGCCTCCCATATTGGACACCCAAAATGAGTGGATACTTTAGACCTAAATCTCTCTGTGCTCAGTACTGTTGGAGGGCTTTCCCTTCACTCTCTGCCCTGGTTCTTGTCACTTAGACAGAAAGCTGAAGACCAGAAGTCCGACGTGCAGACAATGCAATGTTTATTGGGGTTAGTTTCCAAGCGAGCATATTCCGAAGCCCTTCACACTAGTCAGGCTTATCTCTCTATGCTGATAGAGTTTGTCCCCAGTGTTCTCTTCCCAGCTCTGACACTGCAGAGTATTTACCCCATGTCCCCCTTCCCAGCTCTGACACCGCAGAGCCTTGCCTGTGTCCCTGTTCCCCATTCCCTATTCCCTGTTCCTGTTCCTGATCCCGGCCCCCCCAGCAATGATTCCAATTTCCCTTCCACTTCCTGTTTGACCCCAGTTTATATAGTAATATTCTCAGCTATACCTTAACCAATCATTTTTACTGAAATTTAACTAACCAATCCTAATATATTGTAACATAATTCTCTAACCAATTATATCCCACTACCCTAATTAACTTGCACCTAGCAAAATTAATTATACAGCAGACAGAAACAATTAAAGAACCAGACAGATTAACAATAGAAAGTGGGGGCTATGAAGATAAAACAATACAGAAATGAGGGTTTCACAACCATTGATAAGTGATTTCTTGCCAGACAGGATGCTATCAGATTAAGTTTTCTTCTTTTCTTTAAGATCTGTTTCTTTATCTGGTGGTGATGGGCACTATCAGGACAGGATTGTCTTCCTAACAGTCCAATACTACCTTATTTCACTGTGACTGGTTTGGGATGTGAAGATGTGACCGTATACTTCCCAGCTTATGGCTGCTCCTGCTGCTTAGCCAAAGGTCTTAGCCTAAGAACATGGCCTCAGACTATCGTAGTGAGAGAAGGCCAATAAACAGGAGGACTGTGATTTTGATTCTTTGTTTTATACCTCTATAACTAGCTAAGTGATAAAAATACACCTACGTTCTTAAAGTATAGGCCTTTACAGGCAGGTCTGAATATCCATATTCTAACAAGTTCCCCATCTGTAATATGGGGTTCTGAAGACAAATTAATTAATGTTTCCGAAGGACTCAGATACTATAGCTATGAGTGGCATAGAAAAGTCCATGGCGGAGTAAATAATTCTGCCTTCCAACCAGGGTTTGTATAATGAGTAAGGGTGGAACAATGAGGATAAAATGAAATATTGAATAGCTATTCATTAATTGAGCACTGTCCCCACTGTGCACTGAGTCAGGAAATGATCCTGTGGAAAAAAATTGTATGAGATCATTTAATTTAAAATAATGTATCTTAATGCATATGAACAAGGGGAGCGAATAAAAGTTGCACAGGTGAACTTAATTCTTGCATTTACCAACTTCTGAGTGTTTGACTTTGCAACCTTAATGTTTTTAATGTATTTTTTTGGTCATATACACATGTGCGCAAACACATATTTGTGTGTGTGCATATGTGTATATAATTTGCTGTGTATATATATAATGTATCTATAACATGCTGATTTTTATATTATATCTAAATTATAAAACCAGCATGTACTGGAGAATGACTGCCCTGCACCTTTAAGCAGGGGGGTATTTGGCTGGATTGCCAAATGAAGGGAACAGTGCTTTATGGCTGGAGGGTCGGGGGGGGGATGAACACTGCTGCAAAAGGTTGCTGACTCACTTCCTTAAAAGGAGGGTTTAAAAGGTGCTGCCCTGGGCTGAGAGCCTCCCTTTTACCCACCCTCCCTCCCTTTTATGTGGTATAATACCAGATTTGGTCAAGACCTTATGTGGGCATTACAGTAGCCACCCCTTTTTAGGGGGGCTGGAAAGGAATTTTTGCCTTACCACCATTTAGGGGTCGGTCCTGGGGCCCGTTTTGTTCAATATCTTCATAAATGATCTGGAGGATGGTGTGGATTGCACTCTCAGCAAATTTGCGGATGATACTAAACTGGGAGGAGTGGTAGATACGCTGGAGGGGAGGGATAGGATACAGAAGGACCTAGACAAATTGGAGGATTGGGCCAAAAGAAATCTAATGAGGTTCAATAAGGATAAATGCAGGGTCCTGCACTTAGGATGGAAGAATCCAATGCACCGCTACAGACTAGGGACCGAATGGCTCGGCAGCAGTTCTGCGGAAAAGGACCTAGGGGTGACAGTGGACGAGAAGCTGGATATGAGTCAGCAGTGTGCCCTTGTTGCCAAGAAGGCCAATGGCATTTTGGGTTGTATAAGTAGGGGCATAGCGAGCAGATCGAGGGACGTGATCGTTCCCCTCTATTCGACACTGGTGAGGCCTCATCTGGAGTACTGTGTCCAGTTTTGGGCCCCACACTACAGGAAGGATGTGGATAAATTGGAAAGAGTACAACGAAGGGCAACGAAAATGATTAGGGGTCTAGAGCACATGACTTATGAGGAGAGGCTGAGGGAGCTGGGATTGTTTAGTCTGCAGAAGAGAAGAATGAGGGGGGATTTGATAGCTGCTTTCAACTACCTGAAAGGGGGTTTCAAAGAGGATGGCTCTAGACTGTTCTCAATGGTAGCAGATGACAGAACGAGGAGTAATGGTCTCAAGTTGCAATGGGGGAGGTTTAGATTGGATATTAGGAAAAACTTTTTCACTAAGAGGGTGGTGAAACACTGGAATGCGTTACCTAGGGAGGTGGTAGAATCTCCTTCCTTAGAGGTTTTTAAGGTCAGGCTTGACAAAGCCCTAGCTGGGATGATTTAACTGGGACTTGGTCCTGCTTTGAGCAGGGGGTTGGACTAGATGACCTTCTGGGGTCCCTTCCAACCCTGATATTCTATGATTCTATGATTCTATGATTCATATGGACTTGGGTGCGGTTGGGGTTTTTTTGCCTTCCCTCCAGTGGGTTCAGGAAGGGCTCTGTTCATGCATGGCATGAGGGGCAGTAGGCTATATGTTGCAATTCATTATTGAAGTGTAGGATGGATGTCCAGGTACTCCATAGGAAAGATATACAGTGACCAGATAAATGGCTTGGAAAGGGAATTAAAAAGAGGTGTTCATTAAAGGAATTAATGGGGGGTGGTTGGGGACTCCTATGATTGGTACAGGAGGGAGCCAACCCCCCATTCTTATAGCTCACCTTAGCCCTCCTATGAGGGAGGTGGATGATAAGTACCTGGCAATGGATTTGCTGGAGGGACCTAGATGGAAAAGAGGGGGAGCTGGTGGGAACCCCCCTAGGTATGGAAAGGTCTTGGCAATAAATTTGCTGGAGGGACTTGGATGAAAAAAAGTGGTGGTGGAGGGTGGAGGCTGGTAAAAGCCCCTGGGTAATTACAGAAAAACATGAGGTTACCTGCCCTGTACACTTTTATCTTCTGGATAGTCCCAGACATCCAATAATAAAGTTGCGGACTGATTAAACCCATGTCAAATGGCTCCTGTCCTTCTTTCAGTATAGCCAGACAATGTTCTAGTAATGCCTTCACGTCAGAACCTAAAAGCTGAAGTGCAGTCCTGGCTTCCTTGAAGTCAATGGAAGTTTTGCCATTAACTTCAATGAGGTGAGGTTTTCACCTTTGGTGTTCTTAAGCGTCAAAATACAACCAAGGGAAGTGAAAGCAAACACTAGTAAAGCATCAGTAATAAACCTGTCACACAAATTTCTTGTGGTTTTACAAGCATGTAGTTAGTGCATTAAGTTGTTGTTACCTAATTATGTGACTTTTATTGTGTCATCAAACGGAAAACTGATACCAAACAGTATAAGCAAATTAATGGAGAATCTGGAGCTACAATGTTAATAAGAGTAAAATTCAAATCACTGGATAGCTTCAATATGGGAGTAGAGAAAGCTACCAAGCTGTCTATTGTTTTTGAGAGGGAAAAAAGACACCCCTTTTGATAGAAAACTGAAGGCTGAATCATAGTTACTAGTAAGTTAATGGTAATAAAGTACTGCAAGTAAACTTTTATTTGACAAATTCCCTTCCAAACACCTATTTAGGGCTGAAATGTGACTTGTAGGCACAGCCCTTATATCAAATGCTTCGCCCCAAGGAGCATACCAAGAGGCATTCTTTTTCAGGCAGCACATGTGCTACTACATCCCTTTGTGCAGCTCCCATCTTGCTTGTGGTGGGATCAGAGACATGGCCCCACTTCCTCTCTTCCTTCTTGCCTCCCCATTTGGGTACCATGCACTCTTGGGAGACATAAGGACATAGTAGGACCTGTGCACCCCAGATTGCAGGGAATATAATTCTTCCTGGCCCTTACATGGACCATGCAAAGGGGAGGAGGAAGCAGCCCTACCTTCCATCATACACCTGCATAGTGCCTAAGCATGATCTGACCCTAAAGTATTAAGGGCTTGTTCCTGATCCTATTGAAGTCAGTAACTTGCACTGATTTCAATGGGAGAAGGACTGGGCCCAGGACTGGGATCTGTTATTTGTGAATACAAAGAAGCTCCACACCTCCTCCCTAAAGGACTTCTCACTTAATGTAAGAATTTTGCATGACACAACCAAGTATATTCAAAACCAGAGTAGCCTTTGGTAGAGTAGGGGAACCTTAATTAGCATACTAGATTGGGGTGTCCATGACATGAGGAGCCTTGAAGTAAGGGAGTTATACAACAGAGTAAATGTGAGTGAATCCTTGGTTTTCACACAGTAGCTCTGACTCTGAAAAAGCTTTTACACATGAGTTTTCCTGTGTTAACATATCCTAGAAATTAATTCTGTGATTTTAGGTGACAGACTGTATGTCACAGCTTATTGTAGAAGGTGAGTCTGTTTATACCAAATGGGTGTCATAGGAGATTGTTAGCAGATCGTTTATCAATGTGCTGAGCTTTATGCAGCAGCAGATTAACCTTTTATTTATAGATCATTACAACAAATCATGAAAAAGGCTTTTAATCTCATAACAGCTGAGGAATTAGAAATATTTTTTTCCACTGAAAATGAAAGATTCTCTTTGGTGTAGTTTCATGGGGCTGGAGAGTGGTGTTGACTGAATGGTCACCATAGAACAGCAATTTAAAACTGTATTTTGAACGCATTCCTGAGACTTAGGAAAATATGTTTAATATTTCATCTGTTTTGAGTGATGATTTTGCAATATCATTTTATGAATGTTGCTGGTCCTAAATATTCTAGTGATAGTACTGGCCTTGTAATGGTTATTTTGCACACCTCACTTAAACAGGCCTTTGTATTCATACTCTGAGTTCCTCTGTTGGAGTTGAGCTGCTTCTTGAATGGAGAAAAATCTCAGTAGTAGGTTGTTTGTATCTGTTGGCTAAGCATGGGTGCGGGTTGGTGTATATCCTGGCAACAGAAATGGACAAGAGCTGTTTAAGAATGTCTTGAACTTAATAAAGCAAGTAGAAAGGGAAATGGTTCAATCATTCAATGTAATACTGTTTAAAGTTTGGACCAGCATACTAGATCCAGTATTGTAGGATCAGAAGAGTCAGATGTAAACTACTTCTTATTCTGCAATGACTTTTCCAGGAGACATTTACAAGAAGAAAGAAGGCATATAACCCAAATAAAAGTCTAGTATTTAAGTGTATTTAATGCTACTTTAATAACAGTCCCAACTATACTGTTATTTAATATTGTGTCCTGGTAGACACACCAAGGCTTTGGGCAAAATCATTTGTTAAACAACGGCTTCTGCATCTTTCAAACAATAGTCAGGGCTCAGACTGTATGTTAGTACTTCATTTTCCAAGGAGAATTTCCCTTTGTTTTAATAACTAAGCACCACTGCACCAGTACCTTGCTTTTTATTTGTGAAACATTTTATTATTTTTCCGCTTGGGGGGCAACTATATAATGTGTTTAAAAAAAAATTGGTAGCATAAGGACCAGCTATGTCTTGAGTTTACACCTCTTTTAGAACAGCTCTAGTCTGACAAGGAAGACAAGTGTTTTGATTATTTTTTGCTTGTTGTTGAGCTTTATAAGCCCTTTGAGGCAGGGACTGCCTTTTTTCATTTTATATATATGAAGTGCAGTTGAGCCCCAGTCTCTAAGTGGGGCCTGAATGCAATACCACATAGAAATACCAATAATAGCCATTAAAAGATTTTGGAGCAATTTCATTATAAATCCCCACTTCTATTTTAAAACCTAGAAGGATAGAAATATGTTTTTATAAAGAAGATAATGATTGATTGACTGCATTGCATTCAAACATGCTTTTATCACCATTGTCTTAGGGAGCATGCAGAGAAGTCTTAAACAATGCAAGTAACGTTGTACATAGAACACGCCTTTACCCCTTAGGCAAAAGCACGATTGAAAAACTTGGGTGTTAAAACTGTGTCCTACTGCTCAACTTGTGGGGTTCTGTCATCCCAATTAGGGAAGTGAAATCAAGATTTGTGAGCCCACTATCGAAAATGCCTTCAGCCCCCCAGACTTACAGATCTAAGGACTGGTTTCAGAGTAGCAGCCATGTTAGTCTGTATTCGCAAAAAGAAAAGGAGTACTTGTGGCACCTTAGAGACTAACAAATTTATTAGAGCATAAGCTTTCGTGAGCTACAGCTCACTTCATCGGATGCATTTGGTGGAAAAAACAGAGGAGAGATTTATATACACACACACAGAGAACATGAAACAATGGGTTTATCATACACACTGTAAGGAGAGTGATCACTTAAGATAAGCCATCACCAGCAGCAGGGGGCGGAAAGGAGGAAAACCTTTCATGGTGACAAGCAAGGTAGGCTAATTCCAGCAGTTAACAAGAATATCAGAGGAACAGAGGGGGGTGGGGTGGGGGGGGAGAAATACCATGGGGAAATAGTTTTACTTTGTGTAATGACTCATCCATTCCCAGTCTCTATTCAAGCCTAAGTTAATTGTATCCAGTTTGCAAATTAATTCCAATTCAGCAGTCTCTCGTTGGAGTCTGTTTTTGAAGCTTTTTTGTTGAAGGATAGCCACTCTTAGGTCTGTAATCGAGTGACCAGAGAGATTGAAGTGTTCTCCAACTGGTTTTTGAATGTTACAATTCTTGACGTCTGATTTGTATCCATTCATTCTTTTACGTAGAGACTGTCCAGTTTGGCCAATGTACATGGCAGAGGGGCATTGCTGGCACATGATGGCATATGTCACATTGGTAGATGCGCAGGTGAACGAGCCTCTGCTATTGTGGCTGATGTGATTAGGCCCTATGATGGTATCCCCTGAATAGATATGTGGACAGAGTTGGCAACAGGCTTTGTTGCAAGGATAGGTTCCTGGGTTAGTGGTTCTGTTGTGTGGTGTGTGGTTGCTGGTGAGTATTTGCTTCAGATTGGGGGGCTGTCTGTAAGCAAGGACTGGCCTGTCTCCCAAGATCTGTGAGAGTGATGGGTCGTCCTTCAGGATAGGTTGTAGATCCTTGATGATGCGTTGGAGAGGTTTTAGTTGGGGGCTGAAGGTGATGGCTAGTGGCGTTCTGTTGTTTTCTTTGTTGGGCCTGTCCTGTAGTAGGTGACTTCTGGGTACTCTTCTGGCTCTGTCAATCTGTTTCTTCACTTCAGCAGGTGGGTATTGTAGTTGTAGGAATGCATGATAGAGATCTTGTAGGTGTTTGTCTCTGTCTGAGGAGTTGGAGCAAATGCGGTTATATCGTAGCGCTTGGCTGTAGACATTGGATCGAGTGGTATGATCTGGATGAAAGCTAGAGGCATGTAGGTAGGAATAGCGGTCAGTAGGTTTCCGATATAGGGTGGTGTTTATGTGACCATCGCTTATTAGCACCGTAGTGTCCAGGAAGTGGATCTCTTGTGTGGACTGGTCCAGGCTGAGGTTGATGGTGGGATGGAAATTGTTGAAATCATGGTGGAATTCCTCAAGAGCTTCTTTTCCATGGGTCCAGATGATGAAGATGTCATCAATGTAGCGCAAGTACAGTAGGGGCATTAGGGGACGAGAGCTGAGGAAGCGTTGTTCTAAGTCAGCCATAAAAATGTTGGCATACTGTGGGGCCATGTGGGTACCCATCGCAGTGCCGCTGATTTGAAGGTATACATTGTCACCAAATGTGAAATAGTTATGGGTCAGGACAAAGTCACAAAGTTCAGCCACCAGGTTAGCCGTGACAGTATCGGGGATACTGTTCCTGACGGCTTGTAGTCCATCTTTGTGTGGAATGTTGGTGTAGAGGGCTTCTACATCCATAGTGGCTAGGATGGTGTTTTTAGGAAGATCACCAATGGACTGTAGTTTCCTCAGGAAGTCAGTGGTGTCTCGAAGATAGCTGGGAGTGCTGGTAACGAAGGGCCTGATGAGAGTGGCATACTGTGGGGCCATGCGGGTACCCATCGCAGAGCCGCTGATTTGAAGGTATACATTGTCACCAAATGTGAAATAGTTATGGGTGAGGACAAAGTCACAAAGTTCAGCCACCAGGTTAGCCGTGACAGTATCTAAGGACTGTTAGTGAGAGCACATAAGCTGATCTCTGGAGAGAGTAGGTTTCTTGGTAGTTGGACTCCAAAACATTCAAAAAGCTTCAATGGATGTGGGAGCAAGGAATATTAAATTTTATATACGTTTTAATAGGGGAACAGTGGACTAAATGAAGAAAGAAGTGCTTTAAATTGTTTAAAAAAAAACAAAGCAAAACTGTGCCAATCCTACTGCACATAATTACTTCTATACTTCTTTGGTCATGAACCAAAAATGTATCACCCAGCAAAACAATTTATAATTCATGTTGGCCATGGGATTTATGTTGGGGGCTACACAAAGGGCAAGTGATGGTGCACACTAGTTTGTAAATGTCATAGCACAGCAGCCTAGAAAAAGAGAAAATTAAACTATAAGAACCTACTTTCCCTAATGCTGCATGACACCATGCTCAACAAAGAGTAATTGACAGGTAGGGGGTGGAGGAGGAAAAATCTCACTGCCTGTCTGCCTCAGCGGGAGCAGATAAGTAACACTCAATGGGGCTTATGGGAAAATTAGGACATATTTAAAAATAAACACCACACAAACCATTATATTTTATAAAATACTTTGTTTGTAATAACTCTTTTGCTCTTTTATTAAAAAACACATGGTGCTTTGGAAAACGCTTTCTGTTTTACAATATTTTCTGGAGTATATGCTGCTAGAGGTGCCAGACTATGTGAAGATAATTCAATCCGTCAGGAAATCCCATTGTCTCTCAGTTTGTAAACACCAGTGATAATCGCACATTGAACTAATGTCAGTCTGTGGCAACAGATCCATAATCAGGATTATGGAAAGGGGTGGGGAGGCCTCTTTATGTGGCACTGAGGTTCTTCTTGCATAGATTGACTTCTTGACTTCTGATTTGTTGATTAAAATTGTCCTCTTTTTCAGAATGCTTTAAAAACCCTTCCTTTATAGACTTGAAGAATAACTTTAAAGTAGACTTTTAGTCTAGTTTTCCTTTACAAAAGCTTTTCCTTGTACTTACTCATATAATGTCTCTGATGCCGGATGATGTAGGGAAGCCAATTCTGAGGCCTGATATAAACACAAAGTTGCACCGATATAACTAAAGGTATGGTTTCATACCAGTTTACTTAATCAGTGCAACAGTTGGTGTGGACTCCCTTATATTGGTTTAAACCTGACACATTGGTTTAACTAAGGTGATACAACTAGTTCTAAATGATCATAGAAGAGTTAACACAGAAAAGTTGCATCCATTTAACTAAACCCATTTAAGTTCAATAAGTGCTACCTCTGTTTATAGACAAATCCTAAGAGGTTAGCCTTTTGTATAGCTGTAAATGCTAAAGGAATCCTTCTGTTGTCCATACATGCTGACAGGAGACCATGGATGTGGTTTAATTAGGCCACAACTTTATTCATTTATATTACTTGGGAGTACCCAGCAACAAATTGTACAAGGCCAGGAGACGATCAAAATTGTCTTGTTTAGGAGACTAGCTGAATAAGCTATTCTAATTCTTCTAAGCATGGACTGTAATGAATCTGGGCAAGAGGAACAAGAATGTTGTTCACAAATTATTCCATTTATCTAGATAAATCACTGAAAAATATATGCTAAGTAACATGCTATTTGTAGGGGGTTGGACTAGATAAACCACTAGCGCACATCCTCTCGCTCTCATCCTCTCTCACTCTCTCTATGCTGCACCATAAAGAACAAGTTAAAGCTCACACTCTATAAAAAACAAGTGGATAATATTTGTTTTGGACAGCAGGCAGGGTGAAACAAAAATGAGGTTGTTGTAAAGGTGTTTTTCTGTGTTGAAACCGTATGCTTGGGAAGAGATTTCAGAGTTCTCTCTCCACTGTTGCCATTGTATTGTACAGTGTACTTGCCAAGAAACCCCAGGGGGCGGAGATCACCCCCCACTATATAAATTTGTACAATTACAATTTCATCTTCCCCATGAAGTCTCAAACTGTTAGTTGACATCTTTACACGTTACCAACTTTCAAAGAATCAAACAAAAACTGTTGAAAAACCAAATATTATACTGATGAATGTGTTAGAGAAATCCCATTAGTTTTAGCTAGAAAAAGAGGAAACACCACCATTCTCAAGGCTACAGAAAAAGGCTAGAAAACAGAATGTGCTGTTCTAGAGAAAAAGGAGCCAGAGCTCTTTTCTTTGCACCAAAGGCTCTTCGTTGTACATTAGGATCCACAGTTTTTTCTTTTTTAATATGGCTATTCTTTCCTGACTAATTTTCTCTCAGACTCCTATAGCTGATGTAGCTGTCCCTTGTCCTGTACCTCACTGTATTTTGCCTTTCCTTTCCTTCCACCAGTACATCCTTCCTTCTTGCTGAATTGCCAGATCCAGCATTGGACCTGATAGTGCATTAGTTAGATTGTGACAACATAGGAAAAACTGTCAGGGTGGTTAAGCACTGGAATATATTGCCTAGGGAGGTTGTGGAATCTCCATCATTGGAGATTTTTAAGAGCAGGTTAGACAAACACCTGCTAAGAATGGTATAGATAATACTTAGTGCTGCCATGAGTGCAGGAGACTGAACTAGATGACCTCTGAAGGTCCCTTCCAGTCCCATGATTCTATGACTATAGCCCTTTAAAATCATGGCCAAAATTTTCATGTTAGTATTTCACATGGGTAAATTCTGTTCCTTTTTCTGTTTTGTTCTTTTTCTTTTTTTAAATTCAATATGATTGATTTAGGGGATAATTCCCAATATACTGTACCCTGATACTGATTTGTATGGTATACAAATGTTATTGCACGTCAGCATCATAAATCTATTAAGAAGTTTAAAAAAAACCCAAACAGTCCAATGTTTGCAGTTTCCTACAAAAAGTATGAAATGGGACCAGTGCACATTGCAAATTAATTGTCAACAAACATGCCATTTTAAAAATTAAAAATTCTTTTGAATAGCCTTAAAAATATGGGGAAGGGGTAGAGGAAATGTAACTCTTTTAATAATTAAAAAAAAGACCAAGAAATATAGGGCCAGACTCTAAGGGTAAGAGCAGATACCCTTGCTCATGTTGCATAGTGCTTTACTGAAGTATCCCCATTCACTTCAGTAGGACCATTCATGGTATAAGATATAAGATAAGGCCACAGGAGTAAGGTATTACAGTCTGGCGCAAAATAAGATATATACTCAATATGAGTATGGGTGGCAAATTGGACTGCACATAATTAATGACCAGATTCTGCTAATCTTGTTTATACTGAGTAGTTCTTTACTTTGGAATTAATTCCATTGAAATCAGTAAGATGATCCATAGAGTAAGATACTATTGAGCATGAATACAGATCACAGAATCCAGCCCTATAAAAAGTACGTGATCCAAGGCAAAGAGTTTATGTACCAAACTTAACCCCTCAAATGTCAGCTTTTATGACCAAGGTAGAGAAAATAGAAACCCTGAACTAAATGCAATGAATGGCGCCGCTATAATTATTCCTAGCTGCCCTTGTTGGATTAAAACCATAAAATGTGAAATGGTAAAATTCACTTATTAAAAAACACAGTTAGAGATTTTAAGAGCTCTATTAAATGTAATTAGGGAAAATATTGTCCTGGTGTCTTTAAGTTAACTCAAAACCTAGCCTGTTGCTCTGACTTGAATAACAGTTTTGTTATAAGCTTTTTTTTAATGACCTTCAAAAATTTATGTTCTCCATAATCTACCTTTTCAAAAATGTGCAGTACTTAAAGGTAAATAAATTGTCTGTGGAAAATTATTATTTTATAACTCTTATCCAAAGTTTTCTTAATGCCAACGCTAATTGGGCTATCAGAGGCTTATATAATCTATCATTTGACACAGTCCTGCACTGTAAAGTCAATAAGCTATAGAAAAGCTTTGATCGACTACAAATACTTCTCATCTGTAGCTTTTAGATGATCATAGATGAGCATATAAAATAGAAAATTTCTATCCATTTCTATATTCTGTAAATTAACCAAGGGCATAGTAAAGCCCCAAAACCCATAACAGTGAAAGTGGGTCATTTAGGGAGTAATCAAGTGAGTTAAGTGCTAAAGGCTTTCCTTACCTAACCCCATAAAGTATCTCTACACTGCAAGTAAAAATGTGTAGCGCAGGTCATCATATCCACTCTAGCTTTAATCTAGCCAACACAGGTAACAACAGCATGGGCTTCAGCATGAGCTGGCCACCAGAGTACATTCTTAGGATCGCCTAAACTGCTCTTAGTGTAAGTGGAGAGATTGAGGACATTATATAACTCACTGATGAACTCTCCAAATCGTGGAAATCTTCAATTTCATACTTCTGAATATAACATTACAGAGACAGCCAAACAGAATTGTTCTACGTCATGATATAATATTTGTTTGTTACTGATAAGTGAAGAGCAAATTCCACTCGGTGTAGTGATATATATTGAGCAAATGTTTTGTAGTTTAAAGGGGGAAAAAAACTGACTGATGAAATGGAAAACTAAGACATTTCAGGTGTCTTGAGTGAAGTTCCTGGCACCCTGGAACAGTATATGAAGATGTGATTCTGTTCCAGCTGAACCAGGTGATGGTCATTTTAACTAGGAAATGAAATCATTTTACACAGGCAATTGAAATATTAGAAAAAAATATTGCGCTACTCTGGCTTTTTTTGTCCACATTCAGATTTGTGGCCAGTCAGTGAAGGATCCACATTTCATTAACTATTCCTTTTACCACCTGATACCTTTTGTCATATTTGATAGTGTGTATTTAAGCAGTCAGACCAAAAAAACCCCTCTCCCTACTAAGATATTTTGGGGGTTACCCAGGCCGATAAGGGATTCTGTTACCATCTGCCTTAAACTTTGGATGCCTAAATACTGTTCTGCTATGGCTCAGGCTAAGTCTACACTCGCACTTATGTTAGCAAAAATTTTGTCACTCGGGTGTGAAAAAAACATACCCCTGAGCGACATAACTTTTTCTGGCATAAGAGCTGGTGAGAACAGCAATATCTCGGCAGGAGACTTTGAGCTGGTTTTACTATGTTGACACGAGAACTCATTCCCATCAGCATATTGCAGCTACATAAGCGATCTTACAGTGGCACAGCTGTATCGGTACAGCTGTGTCACTGTAAACTTGGTAGTGTACACGTGGCCACAGAGCTCTGACACCAATAATCTGCCTACAAGCATCAAAGTCTCAAGCATGAGACTCAAGCATGGCTTCCAGCCATGCAGTTACTCCTTATACACTGACCCCCAATAGCCCTTCTGGTCCTGAGTCTCCCCAAATCCACCTCCGAGTTCTTAACTACCAGACATTCAGACTTTTCTCCTATGGTTTGTCACCCGCCGAAAAGTGACTACTGAGCCCAGTTATCAGTTCACTTCGGTGCACATATGCCATACTGTTTGAACAACAGAGCTCTGCTTGCAGTAAAAATAAATAGAAGTCTTAAGTTTAACACTGTAATTCAACTATCAATGATATATTATATGAGGAGGAGATGAGGAGCCAGATCCTCAGCTGGTGTAAATTGGCATAACTCCAATGAAGCAAAGAGCTCTGGTTCTAGGATTAATGGCCCTACATGATCTCGTTATTGCAACTCTTTAAATATTATATATAGGTTTAACATCAACAAGTTTATCTTGCTTTTCAAGAATATAATACATTAAACATTTGTTTTTTCTTCAGAGTAATTGCAATTGCTTGCCCTTAGAAGACATTCTTATGCTTTAGTGATAGTTGCTGAATTAAAAGCAAAAGTAACCAAAATTTGGACATGTGTTTCTAGTCTTAGTTTTTAATGCTAATCTTTTATAGAAAATTCTAAGCCAAAACTTTTTAAGACCTAAAACATCTCCCATTTTTACACTGAAAACTTTATATCATTCTTATTAAACAATATTTATTGTATCAGATCCCATCCCACACATGGAAATCATTTTAATAAAAAGGTTGTGTGTACCTTTTTGAGTCATGAGCTACTAACGTATTCCATTTAAACAATGCATGACAGAAGTTACAGATTCTCGTGTACCCTATTGATCTATATTAAGACTATATCCACATTGAAACATTGTTCCTGTTCACTGGCATTGCAGAAATAGCTGTCATTTATAAATTTTAACATCCATGAAGATGATTATTTTGGATTTTTATTAAAGATACTACAGTTAAAGATTACCTTATAAGACTATACATTCAGGGAGCCATAAACTAGCATTAAAATCATTATTCCTGCTGTAACTTGATATACATTAAATGGTCTCAACCCTATAAGTATTTTTAAGTCTTTTTTTTGTATATGCAAGCAAAAGAAATACAAAAGGCATTTTTTTATGGGATTCTACTAGAATTATATTCCCAGGGCATAAAGTGACCAGGGAGCTGTACTGGCACAGTAGGGAGCCATCCTGCATTATCAGGGAGATGGATTGGATGATTTACTAGGTTTTCCTAACTCCAGCTTCTTTCTTTATCATCTTCCTTTTCATTCCTTCTTGAATGGAAAGGTTTCTTGTCAGATGGCAGATTAAGGAATTCCTTAAATTTACCCCAAAGATTAAAAACTCTTCTATCTTGTGTTTAGTATCAAATCCACAACAGACAATTCTGGTCAACTGGGTTTTTCAAAAAATGCTAGGCTCTGCCCTGCTTTGGCAAACTATTAGGGATGGTTAGAAAACAAAAATAATGATGTTTGTTTTCATTCCAGTGATGGGGGAGGGAGATTTACCCCAGATTAGCTAAGTTTTTAAGTACAAAATGTGGTCTGATTAACAGTAAATAGTATTCACAGCCAGGAGGCTGCTCTAACTGGAGGTGGGGACTGGCTAGGTGTCATCCTGGCCCCAAATGCAGGTGAGCGTAAAGACTGCTACAGTCACAGTTCCCTTCCACAAGTCTTGTACCGAGCACAGATAAACAGGATGTGATGTTCTAGCCTTATCTGCTGGAAAATCCTTTCTGGATACTTTCAGACCATTGATAGTGGGAGTGTACTTCCTCTACAACTCATCTGTAGTAAGCTTCTATGGAAGCTCTCAGGAGCTTTGGGATCATGGAAGGTGGTTCATACTGATCTCCGCATTACTCTCCTCTGAAAAGCACATGGATATCAAGGAAAATATTCCACTTGGAGAAGATATTGCTTAAAACAATTCCAAACTCCTCCAGGGGCCACTGCTGAACAGCTGTTGGTGACTGACAGTGAAGATACTGTGCTGCTGGGATCAAATGAGTGAAAGCAGACCCATTCAGAGGTGCAGCTCTTCAGGCAGATAACACCAGTCACCATCCATTTGGGGTGATTGGAAGCCTCATTTTCTTCAAATTGCTATCTCTTGATGGGACAGGAAACCCTGAAGTCCTTTCTTAAGGTTTCATACTAGAGTGCTGGTGATAATCTAGCTCATTTAAATCAATAACCTAATTTCCATGACTTCAATGGCTACACGATTAAGTACCTAAGTAACCTATTATGTATTATATACTCAGAGTTGGATGAATATACAGCAGTTCATTGTATGGCCAGATGAAAGGGTCAAAAATATAAACATTAATCCACCTGGATATTTGTTGGTATGTATGGTAGATACGGTACCAATGAAATCTAAATTTTAATTTGTTTATTTTCAAGATTTAGACAGTTTAAGATCTAATAAACTGCTTTAGGGTTAAGTGAAAACTCTGTCAATAATCTTTTGCCTTTTTATGCAATTCCAAAATATATTAATTTCAGATTAGAAATTAGCTGACAGTGTTAGTGTTCAGCAATTTGTGACTTCTTCATTACTCTTCCTCTCGGGACAAAATTCATCTTTATTTGACTCAGTGCAATTCTCGATAATTGGATTGCTTCAAGGGTTTTACTTTGTATTAGAGATTTAAATGGAAATTAAATAATTTTATGAAGACTAAGGCTATGATTAAATATATAACTGTTAAAATTCATTGAACTAAATTTTAATATGTCACTGCCATTTCATTATTGTTTCATATATTTTCCTGAGGCAATAATTCAGATAAACCTAATTATAAAAACTATATTAGGAAAAAATATATAATTTCAAAGAGTTAGTTCATGATAGATGATACATTAATATTTTTCAAGGCACTCACTGTTTTTCTTCACACCTTTTTTTCTTACATTTATTGCCTTTTGAAGTTTCATAAAATACACAACTCACCTCCAGCTTCAAAAGAATTATTTTTGGCTGGTTTCAAGTTTTCATATATACATTCTCCTTTTCTGTAAAGAAAAAGAGATTCTTTGTGAAAGGCACATTTTACTCTTACATTCTCCCCACCTCCTGCTTTTACACATATTATGAGAACTATTATGAATATCTAATTACCTTTGGAATATAGAAATTGATGATGATGATAATAACATCAGCAATAAGAGAAATATTTGCCACTGAGCGTGCTTTGCATTTTCAAAGTATTGTACATAAGCTAAGGGCTGGATTTATACCTTACGCGGCCCCAGGCACAGCATCTTCAGCACCCACCCGCGTACAGATGACTTTTGTGTTTTCTGTAGAAAATGAAATTTTTAACCCACTTTTAGGTGCCTCTAGGCAAGTGCCTACTGTGTCTAATTAGAAATCCGGCCATGCATATACTGATCCCAATTCAGACCTAATGTAACTTCACTGATTTTATCAGGGATAAAAATGACATGTTAGATAATAAAGCCTCACAAATAGAAGTGGGTGGCTTTTTGGCTTAAAGTTTTTTTGGTGAAAAATGCAGATTTGGCAACACTGAAATGTTTCATGAACTTATTAGAGAGATCAGGGGGGTGAGAAGCAACTTGGACCAGCTTCTATTGGTGAGAGAGACAAGCTTTAGCGCTTCCACAGAGCTCTTCTTCAGGTCTGGCAGACTTACTCAGAGTGTCCCTGCTAAATACAAGGTGGAACAAATTGTTAAGCATAAGTGGTTACAAATTTCAAAGGACCATTAGAGGTGAAATGGCTTATGCTCCAATATGTCTGTTAGCCTATAAAGTGCCACAGGACTCTTTGCCGCTTTTACAGATCCAGGCTAACACGGCTACCCTTCTGATATATTAAATTATGTCACCTATTGCTATATTTAGCTGCAAATCCAAAATTAATTAGAATAATTCCACAATATTCTGCTATGTGCTGCTTAGCAGTGATGCTAGACTAATTCAGAAGCTCTTTTTAAAGAATTGTAGCCTGTATAACAAAATCAACAAAAGAAAAGCAGACCATTAGATGTAGGATTTGAAGAGTTGAAACACAGTTAGAGAGAATTAGAATCATGGGTTCCACTTACACACATGTTTCACTTTAAGGATGCCAGTAGTTCCACAGAAGTCTATGAGACTCCTCACCTTACTACATGTGCTTAAATGTTTGCAGTATTAAGACTATAGTCAGTAGCCAGAGATCGGGCTAACCATCAGACAGAGACTTTCTTCAGTAAGTGTACCAGAACAGGCCTTCTTGTATGTATTGACATATGTGCAACAAAATGTGGCCAGATAAGATGGAATTCAGTGATGAAATTAATTGTTCGAAAACCTGCCAACTGAAAGCTGTGGACATTAGCTGAAAACCTTTATCTTGGATTCTCTTAGAACAGATGGGAACAACATCTTGTTCCTCCTTTAGGTAAGTATTGGCTTTCAATGGGTTATTTTTCAAAGATGCTTAAGAGAGTTAGGCACCCAGCTAAATCAATGGGAATTGGGCAATTTAGTCGGCTCTAAAAATCCCAACCTAAGGGTATTTTGTGGTCCTAATTCACCACCATATTACTCTCATTTTATGCCATTAATGTTATTGATTGCTGTATGTGTAATACATATATATATATATATTAATACATGACTTTATATATAAAATGTGAGTGACTGGAGACTTGTATATATTAATAGCCAAGCGGCACCCCACTTTTTTTAAGCAAAGTAACGTAGGAAAATATTGGTCAGTTTAACTGAAACAATTTAAAAGTCAAGTCCAAATGAACGACTGCCCACTTCTTCATGTGGAAAAAAAGCCTTTGTTAAAGTACAGATGAATTACTTCACTTAAACCCTCACACAAATTGATGTTGGCTGTGCATTTGTTCATTTGATCCAGATGTTACACTATTAACTGTTTGTCATTTTTTTTACTAATAACCCACGATTCAAGGTTTTCACTTAGCAACATGGCAGGCAAAGATGTTTTTCATCATTGCTTATTTTTATTTTTTTACTTTATTTTATTGTATTGTTTTGTTTCCTCTTTAGGCCTCACTGGCAAAAGTCATGAAGCTGCTGTTTGTTATGCAGCTTCCCAAGCAGAAATGTCACATGGAGAGTCATAATTACAACTGCTAGATTGGGGTCCTTCTTGGGTACTAAAAATAAAAATGAACAAATCTGCCCATTCTAAATGGATCAAATAGATCACTTTGTTAGCACTTACTGGATAACAAAGTAGGAAGATATATCTGAAGAAAGAAATGTATATTTATTTTCTCTCTTGCTCTCATACACCTATGGAGAGCAGTGGCCCAGTGCAGGGCTGGTGGAGCTGGGGAAGCTGTGGGGGCTAGTGCCCCCGCAATAGAAATGTTGTGTGCTGATCTGTATTTCCATGCCAAGCGTTGTTCTCCTATGCACCCTGGGAACTAATGTTCCCTGTAAACTGCCTGCACATACTGGCAGGTAGAGATGAATGGAACCTAGGGGGCTGGAGCTGCAGCACCCAGCATCAGTCCATGGAGCAAGTAGGCACCGGCATGGTCAGGCTGGTTTTGGGAGCATCTACCTCTGGTGACCAGTGAGAGAGATGTAAATTGCCAGACCCCTCTCCCTATTCCCAGCCTTGAGCCAACAACCTCCACACCCCCAGCTGAATCTCTTGCTCCATATGCAGAGCACCTATCTTTCTCCCCCTCCCATCCTTCTGCCACCCATGCGCTTTGTCTGCCTCTAACCCAGGGTCTCCAACTGCTGGTGGCCAGCCAGGTTATGTAGTAGTAACATCAACTGCTACCCTGTCTCCCTTTCTTTTCTGCATCCCATGCTGCACAAGATAGGGGGAGCATTCTCAAAACTTTGCTGCTTCTCCAGACTCAGTGACATCACCTTTTTTCCCATTCCATGTATACCTCAAACAGTGGCAACTATGCTCTCTGAGCCATCCAATTATCAGAGACATTTGTTATCAGCTCTTCCAGCAGGGCAAGCTCCCATCCTCTAAAATCTCCAGAGCTCCAGGGACACGAGTTATCACTGCTGTCTTCTTCACACAGCCTATATCAGCCACTTCAAGCAATCTGCAGTCCTATCACAGAGACCCTAGTGACAGAAGTAGGAGTTAAGTCCAATAGGCACCTTGCAACATTGGGCCCTATATTGGTCTCTGGACCTGAAATGCAGTCCCTTGCTTTGTCTGTGGTAAACTATAAGACAGTTAGGGCAACGACTGGCCCTAGTCTACAGTTTGCTATATAAAATATCTGTATACTTATGGCATTGTATATATGTATATAGTAATAATATATGCACATTATATGGTTATAAATGTATTTATTTCCTATGTTCATGATAAAAATCCTGTTAATTAGGTTGTTTAGAAGATACTGGGTGGAGCTATTACTATTTTGTAACAGACAACAGTGTCATTTACATCAATTTATACTATTCTGTTTTATGCCACCCATCTTTGGCCTGTATACAACTTCTTTCCAAATCTAAACTAATAAGTTTTGATTAAACCTGCTGTTACCATGGAAAAATTTCTTGGGGCCTTTTGTTATTCCTGCACAACCTTGATAGTGTTTATTTTTCCTCCATTTTTGTTAAGTTTTTAACTACTGACTTTTTTTACTTTCCTTCCAGCTTATTATTTTTGGAACTTTGGCCCTCCTTTACCCCAGCCAGCTTGGCACCATTAATTAATAGAGTTCTTAATACACTCCTTGTGTATATATGGAAGATATTGACTGTGACAACTCCTTTTTTTCCCTGTGTCAAGCCTCCTAGCCACCCCATTGCACACATTTTATCTGAAGAATATAGCACTATTAAAGTGAACTTCACGAAGCCATAGCACACAGATGATGCAAGAGTTTCTATTTTCAGTGGATGAAGGCCATTGCATTTTGACACACCATACTTTACATTGTTAAAAACAATATTTACCGGTAAGATCTGGTGGATGCTGTTAAACACATCATAGCAGGTAAAAGAGTTCCATGTTGTAATGTAATATAAAGTGGTAGGGGACTGTGGTTTTGGAGCAGAAATTCTACCTTCGCTATCATGTGTAAAGTCTATGCAGCCTTCAAGATCCAAATACTTGATCATCAGAACATCCTGTGGAGCCATAGAATGTCACTGCCTGAATGAATTAGCCTATCCATTCCTCTAGCCACTCAGACTGTTCTTTTCTGCTACCATTTTTAAAGAACGGGACAATCTTGAACAGCAGAAAGCAGCTATCACATGACAGCATTTCATGCTTAGAAGGAAATATTAGACCACTTCAGCAGCAAGACCAGTTACTTTTGGTCACAACAGGATATGTGTCAGGAATTTTTATGAGAATTCATGT
Organism: Dermochelys coriacea; assembly: GCF_009764565.3. Classification (NCBI taxonomy): domain Eukaryota; kingdom Metazoa; phylum Chordata; order Testudines; family Dermochelyidae; genus Dermochelys; species Dermochelys coriacea. The sequence goes on from NC_050071.1 coordinate 44,559,507, forward strand.
CCACAAGGATAGAAATTGCCATACTGAATCCGACTAGAGGTTCATCTATATAAGTTGTCTTTGTGCCTTCCTGAGCCTCAGCTGGTATAACTTAGACAGTCTCAAGGTCCTATATAAGTTAAGGCAGCCTAACCAAGGTGCACTATGGGCTGCAGAACTGCCCAGAATCTCCACAGTATTGTATCCTGTGGCTCCACTCCTGACATGCCACTTCCTCTGGCACATCCCATACTCCAGGGCTTGCAAGGAGGTTCTTAGAAGGCAGACTTGTTTACTCCATCCTTCAGCCCTTGGCCATATACAGTCTTTTACATGGGGTTGACATGTCTTCTGTCTATCACTTACGTGGGCTAATAGTATGTGATCAGACATTTCTGTCTGAACAAATGGAAAATGAGCTGAAGCCCCTTTGAAGGTAAGTACCCCACATTAAAGTACTTCCATGAACTAGTTAGGATGTAGGTGTACTGTAGATGTGATATCCTTGATCTTAGAGGATGGGCAATATGAATACTGCCTGCATTGTCAACAAAAACTTGACACATCTACTATGTTCATCTCATGTACCTTGGCTGTGCTTGAAAAGAAAAATTAAGAATGAATATATAAATGGAAAATGAAATATGTTTTAAGAGGCAGACAAAAATAGAAGTACGTAAGTGCCTTGCTCATATCTTGGCTACAGCTTACCTAGAGTGGCCATTGTGTAATAAAAATATTTTCCTCAGAAGGACACTTCTTTGGTTAAAACAAATTCCTATAAATATAGGTATTTTAGGGACAAATAACACTGTGACACCATTCTACATAAAATGACTATTGTTTACTCCTATAACCTATGTGAAATATACAATATGTCTCAACCATTAACAGCTTCTTAGTTTCTCTCTATTCCAGAAGTCCACTTGAAATGTCAAATAAGGAGGCTTATTTTATTGTTATCAAGCAATCCTGTCAGGTTCAGAAGAAGGTAGTAATGGTGAAGAAATAGCTGGTTATCGTGTATCCTACATTTCATAATTTCTGGTTTTAGCTCTTCGTGCTTTTTAGTGTCCATTCAATGGGCAGCTGTGTTTATCTATCCCACCTACCTACTTCATTTAGTGTCAGACTGAAGTTTGGCTTCAAAACTAATTTCCAAGTATGTGGATATGTCATTGTTTATCACTCTAATTTATGTGGCAAGGAAACATATTTACAGTCTACTGACCCTTTTCATTATGCCTCTAAGTAGAACATATAAATTACATGAATACCAGGAATTCCCATGCATCTATTTGAAATCCACATATAACTTTCTGTGCCCATATTCCATCATACACATGTTCATGAACACATGGATTTTATAACAAATCTTGCTTGTAATTTGAGGCCCTGCTTATTCTCAGATCTAACCACGGAATAGATTTTTTTCATTAATAGGGCCCCAAACAGTTTATGTTTGTGGTGTTATTGGTCAATCTATTGATCTGTCATTCAGGCTTTCCCACACCAATTTGCCACACCTCTTAACTCTGACCTGGAGGGACTCTAGAAGTGAGAGGTTTGGTATCTCCTCTGAGACAAAAAACAAGGGTGCCCTTTTAGGGCTAATTACTATGATAGTGTATTTGATTGAGCAACTGAATCTGTCAATCTGAAACAAGACTGAGACCATCAGTTACTTAAACATGACCGTTACTGTCTATCAATCATTACATGCATGTATAAGGTGCCCATCATTGTAGCATCTGGGCATACTTTACACAGATTAAAAGTTGATCAATTGATATTATATTGTTATATTATAAATAATGCAGTGCTCACAAGGTGCTAGGCATTATCCCTGGAAAGACACAGGCCTGCCCCAGAGAGCTTACAGTGTAAGTATACTAACTGTTCAAATAATGTAACAACTGTACAGAGGTGCTGTGTGAATTTTATTGGTCTTAGTTGCAGGGCATTTTACACAAATAAGCCCAGCAACTCAAAACAAAATTCACTGAAACTGTTCAGTTTTGCTTGTTTTCAGGTCAAAAAGACTCCAGGTGGGCATAAGGATGAGATTGGGACAATCCTTTTGAAACATGTGGGCCTTACTGAATGGCGTTTGAATGTCAGAACAATAGAAATTTCTGTGATAATGTCTCCCTGTAGAGGCTAACCTATATGAGGATATTGGCCCTGATATAGATTTCATTTTGCCTCATGTTGTAACAGCTTGTGTTTTTGAAGGAAAAGGTTCTGAGTTCAGTCCTTGCTGATTACCAGGAATTTGATATATGGCCACAGAATTATTACACTACAGATAATGCATCCGATGAAGTGAGCTGTAGCTCACGAAAGCTTATGCTCTAATAAATTTGTTAGTCTCTAAGGTACCACAAGTACTCCTTTTCTTTTTGTGAATACAGACTAACACGGCTGCTACTCTGAAACTACAGATAATGCTTCTGTTTTGAAGATTTAGCATCAATACATTGCCATGTAATTCAAATATACTTTGTTCATAGATAACTGACTTTTCATTTCATTGGAAACCTAAATAAGGAATGTTAACAAGTTCTTGATATAGTTTTACTTTTTTATTTAAAAAAAAAAAACTGAAAAATGGCCATGCTGTTTGTGGAGTGCTTTAGAAACTGATGTCTATGCGTGCTGTGGGGGGAAAAGTAGGAGGAGCAGCTTTTTGGTAAAATGAAATGTTTTTCAGCAGAGTAATGGGTGAAATAAAAAATGCAGAGGAAGTAGGAGCTCTAGACATCAGGATAGAAAACAAAAGCGTGAAGCGAAGATGACAAAAGTAGTGAAGGGGGGAGAGGGTTTTTTAACATATATTACACTTATTGTTAAAGTGAGCAAATCATTTTGTAGTATTTTGTTGTCTCATGGTGTATGACGTTGCTAGAAACCTAGGATGGGATTACAACATTATTTTTTACTGTTTGAAGATAATTTTTTCCTTCTGCATTAGCCATTTTTAAACTTATCACATATTGCATTACCCGTTTTGGTATAAAATTGATTTTACATCCACATATATGTGGAAGAGTAACATAGTGACACTTTACAACATCACTTTACAACATCACATACAGTAGGATCTTACTCAATTAAGATCCATTTCATACCCTTATATATATATAAAAAATATAAATAGACCTATAATAAATCAGATTTTTAGATGAAAATCAAAAATCAGGCACAGCATGTTTTGTATTAGTATAACAGAATTTTAAACAAAGCAACACCCACAAATGTATTTTTCTCTTGGTTTTGTGAAATTATCACTTAGGATTCATACTCGGTAAATGGGAATTTGACACTTCATACCAGTAAACATTTAAAATTATATCTTTCAACATCTTCCACTAAGTAAAGTCGCGAAGGGCTAGTTCCAAAACCAACCAAATCCTCTCCCCCCGCCCTCGCCGCCCAAATAACAGCTGCCACACCAATCCAACCCAAGGAAAATATAGTATCCCAAAAGAAAGGTACACAGGTAAAAACATTTTAAATGCCTAAGTGACCTAGGAACCTACGTGCCACTGAAAGTTAATACAACAAAGGCTCCTACGTCTCTTAAGTGCTTTTTGAAACTTTCACCTAACACTAAAGAATTTACAATGTTAGAGTGACCACAGCATGGCTAATTTAGTTACAATTGTGATTAAATAAACTGAAAATGTGATTTTTGTAATTGCCGGCATTGCTCACTCAAATCTGAAAATGAAACTATCCTTGCTATCTCTACAGGAAGTATGACCCTGTCGTCCTTAGTGTTCTGCTAGTACCCATGGCATGCTAGGTGTTCTCCACACCTAGATCAAAACACAGGATCTGTGTTCCCAAAGAGTATAACAATGTGTCCTACTCAGCAGGTGAATGATTTAAAAGTAGCTCAGGAGTAAAGTCAGATGAAAACAAGAGACCTGCCCATAGTGGGGGAATAAGATCTTGGACAGAACTATTAGAACATCATTGTCTATCTCTTCTGAGCCAATTGGCCTCAGCTCCACCTCTTCCACTTATCTGCTGTCCTTTTAGCCAGCCTAGCCAGTGCGCTCTCCCTAGGAAGCAGAGAAAACAAATAAAAAGGATCCCACAGGCTGCTATGCTGAACTAGTGGTCTAGTCCAATCTTCCAGACAATGAAACTTTGGCTGACTTGCCTTAAGAAAAAAGGATACCCTCTTCAAGTCATGCGCTGTTTATATGTACTCTAAGCAGTGGCACTAGTAGGTTCAAAGAGAAGCCCTGGGGTTCGGACTTTGGACAGATACAGGTGAATACCAAGGGAACAGACCTGTGTTCATGAGAAGGTCTCCTATTTTATTGTATTGTTATGCTGAAGGGTGTTGGTAGCTCCCAGCAAACATGTCTTTGAACTGTGGGCAGCACATGCGCCACTGAAGCTGATGGGTGTGATAGCCAGGCTAAATGAGGGAGCAGTTAAACGCCCTTTTGTTTAGTGATAGCTGAAAAAATAGAGACCATCACCCTACCTACTGAAAATAAATACCAACACCCAAAGACTAAACTATATGCAATAAAAGATATTACCTTGTCTCTCATAAGTAATATCTGTCATGTATGGTTCATTCTCTCTCAGTGGGGGTGGGGGGTATGTGGAAAATAGTGTAGTGTAATATTTTCTTTTGCTGAGAGGACTGTTTTTAAATGTACACACTTCTCTGGGTTTATTGTAGAGAAGTCAAGGTTGCAGAAGTTTGTGATAGTCCTTAGTTTCTGTGGGAGTTCATTCCACAGTCTTGGACTCAGGAAGTTCTGTTTCCTGCACAGATGAGATTTACCCTTCTGGGAGAAGGTTCCATTATGCTTGAGGAATGGAGTTGTCATCCATGAGCTTCATCCCTGAGCTTTAGATGATCTTTTAGATATGCTGTGCCCAGGCCATAGAGCCCCTTGTGATTTACACCACTGCATAGATCTCTGCTATTGTTTTTAGACCCTCACTAGCATATTGACTATGCGCCTGGCAGCCAGACAAAGTTCTCGTACACTGATATCTAGTTAATGATCATCTGATTGATATTTTGTTGATAATTCCCTTCTGTTCCCTTCCAATAAAAGTCAAACCTTAGTGCTTAATGCTAGAAATTCATACTGTGTATGTTCATTAGTGCCTTAGAGAACTGTGTAAGTTGTACAGTGAAAGTGTTTCCATGAACAAGATAGCAACCTTTTGTGTACATTCTCATTGGACTTGGAGACTCAGCACAAAAAAGCTGATGTCTTCAAAACCTATTGCTACTGAAAATATGATGTCAAAAGCCAAGGGCTTGTCTTTACCGCAAAGTTAACTTGTGTTATACTTTGAATATTACCCATAACTTAAGGTTTCATTTGTGTGTGGACAGGACTTACCTCAAGGGTGGTGGTGCTTTTAACTCAAGTCAGCTGGCCAATGAGGAGATGTAAGCTATAATTGAAGTTAGCACAACTGGTTAGCTCAGGATCTCAGGAATTCTCTACACAAACAATAATTTAAAGTTCAGCTTAGTATTTCCCACAGAACACCCCTTCATTCATCACAGTATAATTTGTAATTATGATTCTTCAGTCAAGATTTAGCTGTTAATTTAACTCATGCCTGAGGTAGAATGGAATCTAGGTCACTCTTTGATAGCTGTACTTGTTCTGTAGTGTTCACAGACATAACAATAAATGTCAGAAGCAGATATGACTTGAATCAACATAGAACAGATTATGTGGGTGAGAAAAATGTCATTTGTTATAGTTGATTTTCAGATGATAAACATACAGAACTTTCCTCCCCCTCTGCTGTAATTATGGAACTTGAATATATATATATAGTTGACTCTTTTATTGGTGACTGAGACCTACAACAAAAAACTTGCCCATATTTAGAATAGAATTTGTTAATATTTAATTGAGGCTAGCAGAGAAATAAAATCAAAAATTGATATGAAATTTCACAGTTTTTGTATAACAAACATGAATATATATGTTAATTTTTGTACATTTGAGACTTCCAAAGCATCAGTCAAGCAGTGTAATGATGCATACCCTTGTGATACTGTAGACGTCTTCTGCTTTCCAGAAATCCAGCTGACTCTGTTATTTTGGTAGTGGGATGTTACTGTGAGTACAGGATTTGGATAAATATTTATTTATGTGCAGTTATGTCATATACAGACTACCCCTCTGTTTTTCTGGCAAAAGGACCGATTAAATGGCAAGAGTCTAAATGGCTGTAATACCACAGTTTTGCTTTTCTTACTGTTAAATAAGATGGCAGTGGCACAAAAAAACACTGCCAAATCATGCAAACAACCCAGCCAGCCTTCCACTTGCCCTGAAGTCCTTGACTTTGCCAGCTGTGAGGCCTCACCTTTGCTTTTGTTCTCAAAAATGGATTAACTCTTGAGAAAACATTAAAGAAAGAATAAGAAGTTGAAAAAGCTGATTCATTTGTAATTGCAACCTTATTTTTATTAAATGCACTCTAAAAATGGGGAAAATATGCTGTTTATTAAAGCCATATTTTGCTATTAACGTTTTGCAAGAGTTCAGATTACATAGTGCACTATTCTCTGCTCCTTTTTAAGGAGGTGCTGTAACTCTACAAAGCAGTGAGTTGCTATGGAAAATTCACATTTTGATTCAGTTATGTAGTAAATAATAACATAAAATGGTGTGCAAAATGGCTAAAGTGAATGTTAAATAGCCTCCCAAGGTACCTTTAACTGGTGTAGGGTACCTTCTGGTGAACCTTACAGTTCTTTAAAATGTTTTTTTGTACAGACTGTATATGTATCTATCATATGTATTTTTATATGCACTTTCATATGGTGTTTGGCTTATGTACTCCTTTTGGACATGGTATATAGAGGGAGGGTTCCATGCCATGAGCATAAGGTGACTAGACATCCCAGTATTATCGGGAAAATCCCTATATTAGGGGCTTTGTCTTATATAAGCAACTATTCCCCCCTCTTCCCTGAGAAAAGAAGTATCCCAATTTTTTACACTTGCTACCTGGTCACCCTACATGAGTAAGATGGATTTAATGAAGAGGTGAACTCTATACTTTGTCCAAACCAACTGCATGCTTTCAGGTACCTCCAAAATATCTGTGTGTAATCAAATAATCACGCTCACCTCATGAAGGAAATATGTGGATTTTGTACTGCAGGAGACTGCAAACTCAGCAATTGAAATAGTCACAGAGCTGCTAACCTTTGGAAGTATTCATAACCCATTCTGCCTCCTAAAATGCTCATCATTTGTGATAAGCATGTTTCACTGGCTTTACAACTAATGTACTGTGACAACAGATCTTACCCTTATTTCATAATTGGTAATGGCTCATTTACACTTCATTTACACTCATGATAATATATACCGGTCTCTTAGTTTCACAGTATTGTTTCACAGACTTTGTTTTCCTGTTTATATGTAGTGCATTTGAGAGGTGACAAATAGGGTTTAGAAATGCTGCTCATACTCCTATAACAGTAAGAAAACAATGACACCATGTAAAAAATGAAAAGAGACTCTTGAGGGAAAAGTCTGATTCTGGGAATTTGTCACACTGCAGGCAAGCCCTCAGTGTACAAAACATGACTGCAAGAGGAGTAGATAATGGTTCTGTATCCATAGTACATTCATCCCTGTGTGCGCTTGTGCACCTCTTACATGTTTAGTTATTTCATACGAATTACTTAAAAGATCTTTAATTGAAAAAATAAAATAATTTGTAAAAACAGGAGTGAAGTTAACAAGGTTTTTGGGCATTGTGAGATAAATACAAATAGCAATCAGTGCACTAGAAAGACATTATAGGAATAATCCTGTATCAGCAGGGGAATGGACTAGGTGACTTAATGTTCTTTATTACTGCTAATTCCTAGTGCTGCAATCATTCCATCCATATCTATGAGGTAAGGGATTGAAATACAATGGATCTCTTCTAAGGCACAGAAAGCAGGAAACTATAGCTCGGTGGAAGAGGAGCTGGAAGTAAGAATGGGTGAAGAATGAAATCCAGAAACATTCTGTGGCATCTTTCTGTGTTAAGAAGAAGGATTTCTGTTCAGAAGCAGCATTAATTCCTTTGGAATGTCTTTTGTGCCAACTGCTGTGCAGCCATGGAGGCACAGTAGGCAGGCCAGAAGAGATAGATACAGTAGACACAGTAGGCAGGCCAGAAGAGATAGTCTTACCCTGGACCTATCAGCATCCATGTGTCTTGAGCTTCCATTCCCAAAAGGATCACTGAGTTGAGAAGACTTGCACACATGAAAATCTCTCCCACATTAGGAGTAATCCAGTGAAAACTAACCAGAGTGAACCTCACAGTGTGTCTGCCCCCTCTTCTCAGAGTGACTACGTTTTGTAACTGTTCTAATTATTTTATTGTATTTTCAATCCAATTTCTCATCTGATCTTTGTGCAGAGGCTATTTTTGCCCTTTTCTGTGCCAGCCTTTGAAAAGATGAAATTCTTTTAAATTATAAATTTCCCACTACCATTTGCATTGGAGTTTTTACGATCAAAAGTTACTGCCTAGTGTTGTTTTTCTCAGTCTTTTGTCAGATTTGATTTATGTGCAGAGTCAGAACTGTATCTGATCCAAGCATCGCCTTGAGAAATGAAAATAAAGCATTGGGCTCAAGCCAGTGGAGCTACTCTACTGTCTTGGAACAATTTCTTTTTATCAAAGCTCATAATGCTATTATTGTTGTTTTTTTCCCTCTGCTAATATGTAGCACTATTTTCAATGACTTTTTCTGATAGTTCATGTATAAATAAAGTGGGGGATTTTCAAAGACAGAAAGGGTGAATAGGCAGTCAACTCCCAAGTCAATGGAAATTTGGCTCCTAACTTCCATTTGTGAATTTGAATATTTCCACCATAGCCTCTAAAATGTGACCCAAGTGTATCTCCCCTTTCTAATACACTAGCATAACACATTGTCCCTTGTTTTCTAGTATCGTCTGTCACTGTCATAAATTATATGTGCTTAATTTAAGGTATGCGTGGCGTTACACTGAAATCAGTGGGACTATGCTCATGGGTAAAGTTAAGCACATGAGTAAAAGCATTGTCGTATAGGGGTCCTAAATTAAGATACGGCTCAACAGGTGAATGTTACAAATATAGAAAAGTAGAGGATAGGAAGTAGAAGGGTAACAGTAATAAAATTACAGAGTTATCCTAGCCTACCTACATTCACACCTTGATGTTTTTTAAAGTTTACATGATTTTTAAAGTATCAGCAATCTCTATTGGCCCTCTATTAGCTATTATCAGTGGACAATTTCATGTAGGCAGCAGAAGTAGGTCTTGAGAAGGGGCTTGAAGGAGAACATCATGGTCAGGGTTTACAGGCCAGTTTGGAGAAAGTGTCCCAGCCATTGAAGCAAAAGGTCTGGCATTAAAGAAAACACAAAGATGGAAGTGGAGGTTGCAGTGGTCAAAATTAGAGGTGATGAGGGCCTGGCTAAAAGCTTCAGCTCTCTGAACAGAAATAAAAGGTGGTATATAATCTCTAGAATATTGTTAAGTTTTTTACAAGGGATAGAGACAGTTTTCGTTACAATAAGAAAGTATCCAACCTTTCCTTAAACCTTAAATCAAGCTTATTCTGTTGCTTGAAAACTTCTTCAAATTCTAGCTCTGGTCAGCAATGGATGCATTAATGCCAAAAATGAGTAAGAAAAAATAAGAAAACAGAAATTACTGGAAATCTCATCAAAAAGTATTTTCCTTACATTTAAACTTCCATTTTGGAAATGAAAAAAGTTAGGATGTTTGAGATAAACATTCTGGGTGACATCCTGGTCCACTGAAGTCAATGGCAAACCTCCCAATTATTTCAATAGGGGCCAAATTTCATCCCCCAGTATTTGAGTGTTTTCTGACTCTCCATGTCTTTTGAGATTTGTTATGCTGTATGCAGTGGTTCAAGACTGTAAGTGCCAACCTCTAGACAGACTGTCAAAAAAACAAAGCATACACCTCAAATTGTGGTGTATTCTATAATTAGATTTCACCAACTCAGTAACAAATGTGAATTCCTAAAGCACTACAACAGGCTTACAATGGAATCACAGAGTCCCTTGGGACACTCCAGTCTATCTGGTCACCCAGGCAAGCTGGCCTTATTGATAAATGGTCACTTACACTAAAGACCACAACATTTTCAGGTTGCTCCCAGTCCTCAGGGACCAGTCATTTATCCCCAGTCAATTTCTACCTTAGATCTCACACCAAAGACAACTCTTGTAGCCAATCCTATAGTAAACTAACAAAGGATTTATTAACTAGAAAAAAGAAATGAGAGAGTTATTTACAGGTTAAAGAAGGTGTCATGTATACACAAATGTGTTAGTCTATGAGACAATTTGAGCAAAAACCATGAATCCAAAAGGTGACAGAGATGTAGTAATCTGTCTGTACTGAATGACCCTGGGGATCTTTGCTTTAGTTTCCTAGTTTCAGCCCTCTGAGAGTCCAAACAGCAAAGAGGTGAATAATTTTCATGTTAGCTATCTTTATTCCCTTCTTCCAGAATTCAAGCTGATGGAAGGAGCTTTCTCACCCATAGCACCTTCATGGGTGTAAGAGGACCATCTATAAAGTCTTTGGTGATGTTTCACAATGGCCCAGTTAGTTTTGACAGCCCTTCTTGATTGGGAGGGGAACTACTCCTAACTGGGTTACAAGTTCAGATAAGTCATTTTTACAGTTATAAAGCAAAAACTTCATATTACCTTATATAGCATGGGATACAGACATTACAAGGAAGATTAATGCAATCAGCAACTTACAAGCTTTTTATAGAGTCTAAACACTAAACACACCCTTACAAGTCTAATACCTATCTTGAAAAATACTAACATACATGTGAGCAGATCTATTTTTCAGTTATGAATTTGCCAGTGCTTAGATGATACCTACAGCCTTGGCAAAAGCTGGCACCAGGTCTACCAGTGTCACAAGATTCACACATCATTATTTACCCTAGCCTGATGCAACAAACTATGTTAAACACATGCTTAATGTTAAGTATGTGAACAGTATTGTTACATTGATTTCCATGGTAGTAGTTAGATGCTTAAAATTAAGCATGTTTAAGTGCTTTACTGGATTGAAACCTATGACCCTTTGTAGAATGATACTGAACATAACAGTTGACTTCATAAACTCATTGGTTGTTTTGATTGTGGTAGGAAGTAAGGGGATTGGAGCTCAGTGCAGTTTTGGTAGGAAAAACACTTAGGGCTAGATTCTAAACTCAGATGTATGATAGTGCATTTTTCAAGATTCAGGGTAATGCCCGCTTGCAAGGCCAACAATGTTTTTGTTTTCATCTGATGAATATTCAATGCTCACTGTGAAACTTAAAGTAGAATCCATGTGCTTAACATTCATTTTTGGTTTTTGCCACTTTTATAGAGATGGGCCTAAGCCACAACATTTGGATTCACATCCAGATTGGAAAATCTCCAAAGAGTGAGGCCATTTGGATTCATGGTTTTCGCTCAAATCGTCTCATTTATTGTACACAATTTGGCATTCTTCATATTTGTACATACTTATTGAATGATGAGAACCAGAAAAGATAAGTATGCTAAAATAATCCTCCCTCCTCCCTCTCCAGTTGTGAGTGTGCATGGATTTGAGTTTGTTTGAAAGGATGTTTGCCAGTATCAATTGGAAAGTATTAGTTTTGCATATGTTGTTTGCTAAGAATATCCATGTTAAGAATTATGGTGGTACACAGATAGTAAAAGAGGGAAGGATGCATTTGCTTCAGACAAATTTTCTGCTGTCTAACTTTCCAATTCCTTGGGTTTCTAAAACCATTTTACATAGAGTGTAATCTTAAATTTAAAGAGATTAATTTGAACTACACTCAGAATTATCACAACAGATTAGTATTCTAATGGCAATACTGAAAAATAACTGAAAAAGAGATATTGTGTAGGAATGGTTATCAAAATATACAAAAATCTGGATTTGTTATATCATATAAAAAAGCCAAGGTAAATAAAGAAGGTGCATCATTGCTTATTTATTAAACTCCTTTATTTCTGAGGTTTGTCAGACTGCATTAAAACAATCTGTCAGTAAAGAGCATGTAGGTATGTCTACACTGTATAGTAAACCTGGATCTGTGTGACATGCTCCTGCAGGAGTCACATAGATGTTGATGTTTGCAAGTCTGTGCTTGACTGTCTGCACTGCATTGGAAATCCAGGCCTGGCAATCATGCTGGCATATCCATGCTGCACTACGCAGACCCAAATCAGAGCTTCAACTTTTGTAGGCATATCCCAGAGTTACTAGCACCCTTGGCAGCTGTCACAGCTCTAGGGTTTGATTCCTAATGGGTTGTGGGAGAACTTGTCTGTTTATTCCACAAGAGTTGAGCAGAAGTGTTTTGAGAGGTTTCAGCCCACCAAGACATCCAACTGAGCCATTTTCTGTCTGCATGCTTCCAGGGACTGACATGGATCCCGACCTAGTAAAAGAACCTTGTCCACCTCACACTTTCAGTCCTAGTTCAAGATTCAGACAGAGCATCCATGAGACACTTCACAGCAGTTTTTGACCTGTCTAAACAGCACCTGTCTCCCACACCTCTTAGATGGGTTACTGGCATGCCAACTCTGACCCAGCTGATGCTGCTCATGCTTGTTGTCTTAGCTGCAGATTTCCCCTATGTATATCAGTGCTTCTGGAGCAGGGCCATGAACACAGACTGGTGGGATCATGTCACCAGCAATGGGCCCAAAACTTTCACATGAAGAAGCAGTTGTTCCTGGAAGTGTGTGATCAGCTTGCTCCAACCTTCCAGTGCCATGACACCCATATGAAGGAGGCCATGCCAATCCAGAAGCAGGTTGCTATAGCCATTTGGAAGCTGGCTACAACAGACTGCTACATGTCCATGGCTAACCAGTTTGGAGTTGCTGTGGCAGAGGTCTGTGAAGCAATCAGGACTTTGTACCCCAAATTGGAGGGTATTATAAATGTTCCTGAAATAATTGTTGGCTTTGAGAGAAAGGCTTTCCAAACTGTGCTGTGCTATTGATGGGAGTCATGTGCCTATAGTTTGTCCTCTGCAAAGAGCATGAGTTTACAAACATGAGTAAACATGAATTTACAAACCTCAAAGGGTAGCATTCCATTGTTATGTAGGCCCTGGTCAATTACAGGGGCAAATTCATGGACACTAATATGGGATGCACTGGCAGGGTTCATGATGCTAGCACGTTCCAGAGAACAGGACTTTATCTTCGTGGACAAGCTGTGACATTATTCCCACTGAATTATGTTGTTATAGAGTGAGTCACTGTTCCCAGTGTTGTTCTAGGGAACCCCACTTATCCCCAGTTGCTATGGCTTATGAAACAGTACCCTGATTTCAGAGGACCTGGCAAAAGAAGGTTCAACTATACACTCCATACCTATAGGATGGTGGTAGAATGTGAATTTGGCAGATTGAAATCCCGTTGTCACTGTCTTCAAAGCTGCTTAGATGCTAGTGTCATCAATGCAGTCTGCATTATTGTGGCCTACTGTGTTTTTCACAATATCTGCGAGGAGAAGAGGGAACCGTTTCACCTGGAATGGATTCAAGACAGTGCAGGATTTCTGAATCAGTACACAAAGCCAGACAATACTGGTACTGGATCCACATGCACAATGGAAATCAAGGATGCTTTGTAATCCCAGGTAATGGTTTTTTCATGGAATCATGCATCAGCGGGAATGAAATGATATTTGAAGTTATGCTGTTTATGGGTGAGGGGTTAGCACTGGGATTTTTTTAAATGTGTTGGTATTATGGATTAAAAATTTTGTAAACACTTTCCTGAAATGTGTTATGCTTTTTTATAAATACTGATCACCTATTTCAACTCAGTTTTAATGACTGTCATCATAGTAATCAAATATTTTTATTGTTAAATTTATTGAGAATGGGCATGTGATGTCATTTATTAGAGTTTGTGCCACTATTAACTTTGCATATAATAAAATTTGATTGTGTGCAAATTCAAGAATTTATTTTACACACATATTTACATACCAGTGTAAGAACCAGAAAGACAAGCCATCTGCAATCCTAATATACAACACAATACAAAACTCAATGCCAAAACCGTAAAAGATGCATCTTACTAAATGAAATGGACAACTATTTCACTAGCTATGGTTTTTCAGTCCTTTTTGCCAGGACAAGTTATGGAGAACATTGATATTCTGGAGGTTCCCCAAGTGGATGCATGAACTTCTGTTCCAAGACAGTGAAGGATAGCCATCCACGTATGCTAAGGAGATATTTAGACATCTAGCAACTGACCATTACTTCTCAAAATGGAGGGTCTCATGAGTTACAGAAGGGAGGTCATAATAAGTATTTCCCTCAACATAACAGACCATCTGGTGTGCCTGCCCTGTAAGAAGTTAGCTTTCATCACCAGCCAGAAATGGCTGAAAATTCATGGTAAAATCAACAAGATGTTGATTTAACATGGAGAAGCAATACAGCCTCTTTACAAACACCCTCTGTCCATGCACAGACCCGTCTGACTGCCAGCCATAGGGTCTGCTAGCACAGCCCTCACTGTAGTTTAAGACAGCTATGGACCAACAGCATACTTTGGTTTTATTAGTCTATTTGGGAGACTCAGGAGGTCTGAGATAGTACAGGTGTGGCTGAATATAAGGTGCCAGGAGGGATATGTGAGGCTGTTAACTGTGGAGTCCCAACCCATGCTTCGAACAATCAGAGGCTGGTTCTCCTCTAGCAGTGCTTGTGACCGCAGGGCTATAAGGTTGCCATCCTTGCTCAGCATAGTATCATGCAACACCCTGGGCTCATTGCTCACTACAGTTCCAAATACCCCATCAAATGCCTCGTAAAAGCGGCAGGCAGATGGGGAGTTCCCAGAGATGCCGTTAGAATTGTTGCCCTTGTGATAGTCTATCTTCAGTTGTTTGATTTGTTTTCTGCATTGTTCTTCTGTCTGGTTGATCCCTAGCCACTCGAATACAGCTTTGTAGACACAATCATTTCTTGTGTTCTTGCTGAAGTCAAACATCTTGCTTGTTTTGCACCAGATGGTACCTAGTCTCCTCTGAGCAGCCAGCAGTGCGCTTGATGCTGGACTTCTTGGTGCTGGCTATAGCTAATACTCATGAAGGTTAACTGTGTTTCCAGTTGAACAGATGACGTGGAAATGAAATGATGACGTGGAAATGAAATTAATGCTGAGCAGCTACATTTGAACCAGTAGGTGACTTCCAGTTCCTGAAAAGTGAGTAGCAAGTTTTGAAATGGAAGGGCTTGAAAACACAGCCCCAGGGAATTGTGGGATAGCATTGGCAGACTCTCCGGACCAGAGTCTGGCACCCTGAAGTTGAACTACATCCACACTACAAAATGTCTGAGCTTCGATCCACATTAAAACAGGTCTCAAGCTCTGACACTCTGCCCCCAAAGCAGGGGCTGTGGGCTTGAGTTCAGAGTGGTTCCTGGCCTGAATCAGACCGATTTCTGTGTGGATGTGGGAGGAGTGCTTGGGCTTAAACCTGAGTCAGAGCCCAGATTTAATGTGCTACATAGACATAGTGTGTGTGTGTGTGTGTGTGTGTGCGCGCATGCACTTGTTTTTGTCTCCTTTCATATGGCCTGATTTTGATTTCAGTGTCAATCAGGAGCAATTCTATTGAAGTCAATGGAGTTACATCAGTATAACACTGGTATAGGTAAGATTAGTTCTCAATAAGGGGTGAGACAAGAAGCAATTTGCTAAGGGGCAAAAAGTCAACCCTGAAAACAAATTCTTAGAGGAAAGAGTAAAGTAACAAAATTAAAAGAATACCAACTGGTGCTGTGCTTAAGCTGTCATCGGTTGAATCTGGCACTCCGTACATCATTCAACAGATAAATCTTTTTACCAGAACCCTCTGGAGAAAAGGTACAATAGACATATTTAAAACAGACTGCTGGGGCTGAGGGGAAACTTTGTTGGTGATCACAAGACACCAAAGAATCAGGTATAGGAAATTCGGAATAAGGCAGGCTCACTTAAAAAATATATATATTTTATTTGTTCACATTCAAGACTGTTACAATTGAAGCTGATTGCACTATAACATAGCCACTCATAAATTTAAAGAATAAACACAGATTACATTTGTGTGGCTAAATTGGATATGGTCTTACCTTTCAGACATATGGCCACAGATTCATATAATTTGCTTTTGGGAAATCTGGACATATTTTATCTTCTCGCATCCCAGTCAGTGTAAAGAACCACATACAGCAGGAGGTTCTGCCTACTCTGCAAGCCATTAAATACCCCGTGGCTCTTGTTAAAGCAAAGTGTTTTCAACTGTGTGCCATGTGCTGAGTCTCTGCAAAGCAAGAAATGGTGTTTGGTTGTTTTTTTTTGGTTGTTTTTTTGTAAATTAATACACAGGCTGAGAGATCTTGAGCCTGAGCAAACATTGAAAAAATACTAAAAATATTTGAACAGGAAAACACACTCATTTGCTGAAATTCCTGTGGATTTCTTTATAGAAAACACAGGATCTTCTTTTCTCATCATCTCCTCAAATGTCAAGAAAGGCAATGAAGAAAAGTTCTAAACAATTTGTGAAGCATGTTTTCATAGGCTATTTACAGCCATTTCCATTTACTCATTTATGGACATTTTTTACTTTGCAAACAAAAGTAAATTCTTCCTAGGGGCAACTTCATCCAAATTTCATCTTCTGCTCCACTGTTCATACATATCATACACCATGAACATAGTCATGTAACTAGAATCTGATCTGTGCACATGAGAACTGTGATGAAGGTTTGACAAAGATGAGCGTGTAACTTTTGGAAAGGTAATTCTGCAGCATTTCAGATCCATATACTACAGAAGGGGATGCTAGGTTTTTGAATGAATTATCTTTTGCAGCAACTTCTGTTTGAATCAGCCCAGCCTGACTAATTCCCTTGATATCCGTTCATTACTGTTGTTATTGCATGTATCACTTTTGTCCATCCCTTTATTTCTCTGAAAAAGCTATGATTTTGATGAGTGTTTTCTATGTTGTTTTCAACACATGGCTAAATGGAAAGAAAAGCTAACTTGTGGACAGTAAGGTGTAAAATAAGGGGGTGGGCGATTTTACATAGATCTTTTGATTCTTCAAAATATTTTAAAGCAAATAATACCAAAATAAAGTTATTACAATTAATTATTATTTTTATTATATCCTTCTCATCATTTGCTGCTGCTTCCATCTGTTCTATGCTGTTGAGATCAACTGTTATGCCTTTCCTGCTAAGGGCTCTTCTTCAGGTTTCTCTTGAGCTCCTTCTTTTCCTCACACCAATTGCTTTCATTGGACTGCTTCATGTCAGAGTCTGTGTGTCAGCATCTGGAGTACATGTCCCAGATATATCCTGTTGATTCTGATCAACAACCAGCAGCTTGTTTTTAATTTCATGGATCTCTTTGTTGGTAATGAAGTCTTTTCAACCAACTCCCAGAATCTTTCGTAGACACTTATTCTTGAAGGCATCTAGTTTTCTGCCTAATGTTTCTGGTAGATCTCGAGCTCTCATAGCCATATATTAGCAAAGAGATTATGTTTGAATGGCAAATTCTGAATTTTGTTCTGAAGCTATATATCTTTGATTTCTATATGTTTTTAAGTTTGGTAAATGGATTGTCTTTCCTATCCTTGCCGTCCTTCTTGAGGTCTCTGTTGACCAATATAGTGCTGCCCACGTAGATGAACTGTTCTAGTTTGTTGATGTTGTTTTTTATATTGAAAATATTGTTTCTTAAATGATTTTCAATTTTTTTGTTTATTTCTGTTTAATTTCTGGTGGTCCTCCTGCTCTTTTGGGTGAGCAATGTGTTTTCGGTCCAATGCATGAATTCTCTTGACATCCAAGGAAAGCTTTAGAATTGGCCAATCTATTTCAAAATTGGACAATCCACAATAAGTGTGTGTCTGGCAGTAGAAATTAGTATTAAATATTCAAAAAAAGAGCCTTGCTACTAAGGACAGGCAAACAGTGTGCATCCATTAGAACCCACATGCATTTTTGCTCAAGACTTGTACTGTATCAGGAACCATTCTGAGACTGAAATGTGTTTTTAATTTTCCGCCCCCTTGCCATCTCACATACCTCTGAACTTCCTAATTTAACCCCAAATGGAAGCAACAAATGGCTAGTCAAAAACTGTTTTTACACTTTCCCTTGGACTGGACAAAGCCAGGACAATACTTGAAATATGAATCAGACTTGGTCCCAATGACTTTTTCAGATCTATTTCCAGACCAAAGAAATTTGAAAAATTTTTAGATAGATTTTAATAAACATCTCAATTTTTGGTAATTATTTCCATTGATTTCAGACAGCGCAAGATAGGTTCCAAAATCTGTTAACCTTATAAGGGTTGTCCTTATTTGCACACTAAATAAATAAAATAATAATAATTAATAATACACCATGGCCAAATTGGTTCAGACACAAGGACTCTCTCCAGGGCTGGATTAAGGTAACCTGGGTCTCTAGGCATGCCAGGGCCTCTCTGCACCCCATCCTTCTGCACCAGGGTCCTACCCCCACTTAGAGTGACAGGTGGTGCTTTCCTCATCTCCCAGAGAAGTAGCTATGGGAGCAGAAGTGGTGGGATTTACTCCAGCAGCTGGAATGTATTTAATTGGATGATTGGGCCAGACAGGCTGCATTCCTGTCTTCCTGCTACCAACACAGTCCTCTATCTGGTTGATGCTGATAGGGCCCCTGAAAACAGGGGGCCTTGGAGTTAAGGCCCTATTGAGATACACTGAGACAGTTCAGAACTGCACTGGTTATATTCAGGGCATGTTTTCAAGCTTTCCTGTGCAATCATGAAGGCTAGAGACTTACTTTAAAAAAAAATAATTGAAAACAGATTCTCCCTTCCTTAAGTGACTCTAGAAGCTTGGACCCTGGGTACAGACCTATTATGCTCTGACCCTTTCACACCAGAATCTTAGCTCCTAAAGGCAGAGACCAGGGAATAAATCCTCCTGTCTGTTACACCAGTGTACAAGGATTAAAGCCAAAAGAGTTACTCAGGATGCGCACTTTCAAAAAACAGTAAGTTTCTAGCCTTCATGTTTGCAGAGAAAAATTTGAAAGCAAGAACCATAACAGGTCAAAAAACAGAAGGGGAAATTTAAAATAACTCAATACATATATATTTTTAAAAAATCTCTTTATTTTCAAACCAGTATAATTATTTTTAGATGCCTGGCTTCTGATTTTTGAATGCTTGGTAATGGCATTGCTTCATCTAGATTCCTCCAGATACAGATTTCACCCTTATCGCTCTCAGTTTTGCTGGAGGGATTGGAGAGGGGCCATGCTGCAGTCAGAAACTGCAGCAAGAACTCTGGCTGACTGAGTCAGAATACTATTGTGAGTTTCCCAAGCAGTTCCCAAGTCAGGTAGCAGATCACACTTGGAGAAGATGCACTGGGCATTCGCCTCCACAGCATGCTATCTCCACTTGCCAGTTCAAAGGCAGTGATGGAGTCAGAGTCCTGCCCACATCCCACTCATTTCTACTCTGTTTCAAGCACCATAATGCATGTGAGCTCAAGAGGAAGCAGGGATACAGAAGGTGGCTGTAAATTCTATGACAGCATCATATGTCTGTGTGACGGGGCAGCTGCCCCTCACTGGCTGGCAAAGGGTTAATAGCAGCCCTTGGAGCGGCTGCGCAGAAGCCAACCAGAGGAAGGCTTAGAAGCAGCCAACCAGGGCCAGGCTGGGTCCTATAAGAAGGGCTGCATGGCAGAAAGGAGGGGAGTCTCTCCCTGGAGTTTGAAGGAGAAGGACTGGCTGCCTGTAGAGAGAAGTACCTGGGACAGAGCAGTACTGGGCAGGGTGAGGGGGACAGGCAGAGCTTCAGCCTGGCTGGCTCCCAGTCTGTGGCCTTGATACAGGGGCCAAGTAGGTGCTGGAGCTACAGGGAAGTGGCCCAGAGAAAGCAGGTAGCTGCAGAGGGAAAGGAGAGGCAGTGAGTGGCTGCCAGCTATAGGATCACTGGGATGAGGCCCAGAGTAGTGGGTGGGCCTTCCCCTGCATTTGCCCCACTGGATGCCAGGGAAGTGACCAGCCAACGGACTGCAGTTTTCCCTTGAGTGAGGGGCTGGACTAGGGGCAACAGTTTGCCATGGTGGTGAGAGGCTGGGTGAAGGACTGCTGGTTCCCCTAGAATGGGGGAGACAATGGAGTTGGGGCACAGCTGGAGGGCTGTGTCCTGAAGGGGACACCGCAGTCTGGGAGTGACACGGGTCCCCACAGACAGCAGAGATGGTGGAGAAGTGAGACACCACAAGAGGAGGGTGCCCTGCTGATGGACAGAGCTAATTCCCGGAGCAACCAGCAGATGGTGACATGGTGGTGAGAACTACCCATAACAGTCTGGATAAGAAATTGATATCTATGGCAGATGCTGAAGCTGCCTGGTTCAAATAAGTAAATTTAAAAAACAAAAACAAATCAGCATGCCAAACAGATAGTGAGTTTACCTTAATTATCCTTCAACCAGCTGGGAATTTACTTAAATATAAGAATGAATTTTCTGATGTTGGTAGCCTACAGTGGAACAACAATACTTGATAGATTTTTATGAGTTTCAAGAAGCCTGCTCTACTGGAAAAATTAGAACTAACAAAAAACCCTAAAGCCTTATTTGAAATTCTGTTAAACCAGTTTTATCAGTGAAACTGCATAGTGTTAATGGAGTCATTCTGGCATAAAGTTGGTGTCAGAGCCTCATGAATCGGGGCTCTAGATAGTTGTGAATTATGTGTTTTCTACATGATACTTGAGTATTAAAGTGAAAAAAGGATAATGGAGTTGGGAATGAATCCCAAGTGCAGTCAACCTGAAATCTCTGATAGAGAGTGATGTGAATTTAGTGCTAGTTTAAAGTGTTCAAAAGCACTCTCTATAATTCTGTTTAATAGACGGTATCACCTTTACAAGTCTGCTTCCATGACTCCCAATACATTACAGTTCCAGCATTTATTAATGTTATGCATAAGTATTACTTAGTAGGTTATTGCAATGGACAAACCCAAATATTTGGATAAGATTTGCTGACTTTTTTGTATGAACACAGTGCTAAAATATTTACCCTCTGGTATTAAGAATACATTTTGTAAACCATAATGTAAGCCTAGAACTCCGCTTTACTTCTTGTCTTATGCATCCTACAAGAAAATACTCACATTAAAATAATCATGGTAAAATAAGGAACGTTAAGTTAATTAAAAACATTAGCAAAAAAGGAATAGACTCCACAGTGCAGCATGTTTTTAACCCAGCAGAGCCAATTCATCCTATCACCATTTGAAACGTCACACTCAATGTTTGTTTTATATAATATTTGAAGAATTACATAAACACTAAAAATCGGCAAAATAAATAAAACATCTGTAAGTAACCTAGCATCTGAACTTCGAAATATTAACTAGGAGACTAATGTACACAAAAATTACCTATGTTTATTAGCGCCACGTCGGAGGAATTTCAGTTAAACATGCAAATACATGTGATGCTTTATTATTCTCTCACTCCAGTTTTACATCCATGTAACCCTATTAACTTCTATGCTGTTACTCCAGATTTAGTCTTCTGTTTGTCAGAGGAGAGTCTGGCTCTTGGTTTGTAATTCGCCAAGAGAGACATAACCACTTACAATTTCTGAGTCTTAAATGGAATGAATGCAAAAACCCCAAAGTGCAATTTTTACTGCCAGGAATTGAACAACTCAAGCATGCAAAATGAAGCAATATGGTCTTTTAGTGCCAAAATAAGTCCACTTAAAACTTCTGAAAAACTACAACTTGCCAAATCAATGTCTGCTGCATACAACTAGGTAGTAATGGGGGATAAACTTAGGAAGGTAAATGGCTAGCTTCCTGTACAAATACTTGACTTCATCTTAAATATTTAGCCCAAATTCACTCACTGCCTTAACTCAAAACTGATTCTATTCTTCCTTTGACCCATAGTTACATAGTGCTTTAGCATCTGTGCAGTACATGGCACATGTAGGGTGAGTTAAATTCAGAGGTGAGTCTAAATAAATCTAGAAGAATTCTTAATTAGTGGAACTAACACCTTTTCTGCCTCCCCAAACATTACATTAGTTTAAACTCTGTTTAGACTCCTTTATTACATTTACTTTTATTATTAAATTAGATTTACTTACTTAGAGCCACTTAGACTCTCACCCACTTATCAATGCATTTGGCCTGGTCAGTTCACCTTTTAGATATGTGCAGTCCAAATAGTTAGATGGTCATCAATCAATGAAATCCCACCAATTACATGTCTTGTATCTTATACTTTGTTCCTCAGATCTCATTGAGGAGAGAGATTAGCAGAGTAGAATATAAAAAATATTGAAATCTTAGATGTTTGTATCCCATCCAATGCTCTTCTTTCCTCACCCCACCCAAACACACCAGCAACCTACTGCCCACACTCCCAGGTCTCCCCAGATTAGAGGAGCCCAGAGGTGACCTGTTCACCGCAGGGATCAAATGGGTCTCATTCACCAACCAACCACCCATCTCCAAGAGGAAACCACACCCACCCAAGCAAAACACCTCAGGGTCATAGGCTGCAACATGTCTTGCCTGCTGCCTCAGTTGCTAGGAGAGGCTTCTGCACAATCCACCTGTTGCTGCTGTCTGCAGTGAGAAAAAACTGCCAGGTAGGAAAGTGACCTGGAAGAACCTCTGTGAGGTATTGTGCAGAAAGAAACATAGTGGGGGTGGGGAGGGGTCAAGGAAAGGTATACAGAATGATGATTTGAGTGTTAATGTGGTAGAGTGTGGAACTGATGGATATTTAGGGGGTATCTGGGGAGGAGGGAAGAATATTTTACCAGAGGAATATCACATTAATTGCAAAATCAGAAAAGTTTTGAGGGAGCCACTTATTAAACTTTGAACAGTACACCATTGATACAATACATGCTACACTCACTTTGAGAGATAAATAGAAGCAACAAATTACCGGTAAAGGAAGAAGTGAGGAACTAGAGTAGCCTATGTACATTTTAAAATTCTATCAGTCTAATGTCTTCAAAAACATAGCTGAAAGGATTTGACTCTCTAGAGCACGATTTACATATATTTACAATGAACCTTTAGAGCTAGGCAGTGAATTTACATGGAGAACTGGAACACAGCAGATCAAATAGTTAGATTTCAAAATGACCTAGCTTGGCATGACAATTATTTTCGGGCACCAAAAGGGGGGCCAGGAAGATTCCTTTACATATCAGGCCCACAGTCTTCAGGATGTGATGGTAAAGTCATGATGATGATGCTAGTTGCCTCGATTTCAAGGACAATGTTGACAATCATAGTTTGTAGTAATGGATCTGTGTGACTCCATAGACCAATTCGGAAAGAACAAGGTTTACCATACTGACCACAGAGCCATTTACCTAGTTGTGTTGATTGAGCTGAACATTTGCTTTGCCTGGTGCTGTGCTTCCAGCTGCTCAAAGCAATTCTCAGTCATGGGCACCCACCCTTATGATGTGGTACTATGCAATACAATCGATCACCAGTTGCTCAAGGTTGACTCAGAAAAGTTCATGTTGTGCAGATTTTGTTTTGGGATGTCTTTGAGGCGTTTCATCTGCCATGCTTATGGTTGCTGGAGGTTAATTTGGAACATGAGACCTGTTTTGATGAACAGGTCTCAGACATACAAATTTCTTGGTCAGTCCATCTCAGCTGGGTAGAGACTAAATGAACCTTGATGCCGACTGACCAGCTTTTGCCAGGACTTCCATGTTGGAAATCCAGACCTGCTATTTGATTCCTAGAAATTACTGTAGATGTTGCAAGTGGAAACTGTCAAGCTTTTTAATGTGCTGATAACAGGTCCATGTTTTGCATGCATAAACCAATGTCATGAGATAACAGCATTATAGACTTTGATTTTTGTATCCAGACAGATTCCCTGTTGCTTCCAAATTTGGTAATGGTAGCAACCACATGTGGTACGTTCGTTCTTAATTTGCACATCCACCTTGTGGCTAATTTTTGCTTCTTTGTTCAACATGCTGTCAAGATAATTAAACTGATGGTTTGGAGCATGCTTATTGACTGCTTCCAGGCTTATTGATGCCTTAGTAAAGTTGTTGAGGAGCTGGCTGGTACATTACCAGTCTTCAGAATGTGATGGTAAAGTCATATATCCTCAGTAAAGGATTGGACTGGACTGGAACATTACAAATCACATTGTGTCTTCAGAAAGTGAATGAGGAGAAGCAGACCAATTCTTAAAACAAGAAAAATAAATAAATTAAAAAAAATCCAAGCAAATCTTCTCAATAGAAGGGTGGGGGGAAAGGAAGGGAAGGTGAAGGAAAAATATTCTCAGAATGTACATAATATATAGGCAGAGATGTCACCAAATATAGAATATTTTTCAATTTTTTTCCATGAGTCGTCAGCAGGTCTTTAACCAAGTACCTCAAATGCTCTTCTCCAATGATATATTTAGCACATTTTCCTTCTCCCTTTCTTCTTTTTCCAATGTATTTTTGCTGAGTTTGGAAAAATCAGCAATGCTTATGCATGAGGAAGTCGCACACTGTACACTGGAAGCATATTTATTGTATCCAAATTTTTATTCCAACAAAAAGCCTAAAGATTGTTACAATATGGTTCTGAGCTCCAATAATTCCCTTACAAGAATTGTGAACTAGAAGTAGAGCCAGAAATGACTTAATGAGGAGATGCATGTACTTAGTGCAGATAGTATTGGGGAATAATTCTTTTAATGTGGGCCATATGACTGTTTAATACTCTTAAGGCTATCACACTTCCCCCTCCCCTGCCGTTGGGTACTGAGCATCCTCAAGGCCAGTGAAAGGTGTTCAGCTTCTCACAGGAGTTCCTTAATAACAAGCAGGATCAGTATTTTCTAGATCTGTACTTTCTAACAGGAATATTCTGTGTAAGGCAAACTATCTTATAAGGTTAATTATAAGCTGGTTTTAAGAGTCTGTAAAATGGGTATAATATGTACATTCATCATTTGGGAGCAGTAAGAAATAGTACATGCTGTGCTACTGCATACAGCATTGCATTTTAATTGCTTTTCACTTATAGACCTCACAGCCACTAGCTAACTCCATATACACAGAACTGAAGACAAAAATTATAGGGGTAGACCCATGCTAGTGAGCCAGGGAACCTTCCCTAACTTGTACATCTAAGCAAAGAACGGCCATAGTCTTAGCCTGGTATAAGTGGATTTAGATTTCTGGTGCTAATAGCACCTCTAGCCACTACAAAGGGGGCTAGATCAGGATGTTGGAGGTGGAGTCATGGCCTGATAACTGTCCTTTCCACATTATCTCTCAAAGTAGGATTGGAACATGGAAGATGTTAATGATGCAGATTTTCAAAAGGTGTGGCAGCTCTTACTATGACATGTGCTTCCCAGGTTGCAGTCATTTTGGCTAAATTAGCACTGGGGGAGTGCATGTGTACTTTAGCAGAGACAGCAACATGAAACCATCCAGAAATCACCACTAGTGCACAATGCGGCTGCCTGTTTATTAAGGGGTATTCATTTTATGGCAAAAAGCACACCTGTGCATCAGTACTCATTACTAATGGATTTCTGAATGATGTGTGAGTTGTTGTTTTCACCCTTAAAGTCTCAAATAGTTTGAGCTCTGGGTATAGCAGCTATGATCATCTGAGATGGTCCAGGTGACAGCCTGAAAATGACTTCTGAGTTTTAGGGAAGGTTTGACTAACCTTTGCATCCCTCAATGACTCAGGAAGGGAAGGATTCTAGATAGAAACTCCCAAAAATCACTTCTGCAATCTAGATCAGTGCTTCTCAAGCTATCTGATGTGGGGGACCAGCAATTTTTTTCCCAATGTGCGCGTAGACCAGCAGCCGATGGCTCACGCACCAGCACTGGTCTGCGGACCACCACTTTGAGTAGCACTGATTTAGATGACATGTCCCCCATCCAGACAACTTCAAAAATAAATAAATAAATGATGTTTTGAGGGATTGCACTCCTGAGAGCAGAGTTCATATTTTTATGATGAAATCAGTTGAAAATCAGTGATTCTGTCTGCATTTCACTTTGAGTTTTAGTGTTCTTTAAAATCTAAAACTTAAAGCAAACGTCAAGGAATTTAAACCCATGCAGCTCACATCTGAACATGAAATACATGAACATCTGTGAAGGAAATACCCCAAGTTTTGCACGTCTCTAGGAAGTACAGTATAACCTTTTGAGGGATATTCCTTGCAGCAGAAGGCAGTAGTATGTACAAGCCAGACATTACAGTATACATTTAAATGTTTGCAATTGTCAAATGTAAATCCTATGAGGTAAATGATGCAAAAGGAAAACAATACTTTCAGTGAAACAAATAATGGAAAATGCTTGAAAAAATCTAGATCCAAAAATTGGGATGAACTCATGTACCACATTTAACAGATAAGGAATCAAACTCTGTAATCTCAGTGATAAAATAAACATGTGTATATATTAAAATGTGTAACCTCCGAGGAAATCTCAGTGTTCATGAGCTCAACAAAAGCTGCAACCATGTTTCCTACATGCAATTTAAAAAATTGTAATATTGAACTTGGGAGCATCCCTACCCTATTAGAAAGAAATGTCTCCTCCAAGGCAGTGGAAACTGGCAATCTTTGCTGAATAGCAACAGCCTATAGAGAGATCTTTTCCCTTGTAATCATTTCAGTGTATGGATGATGACATTTGGAAACATCTGGATCTGATGTCCAGAGGAGATTCCAAAATGGTAGTATCTAAATGTGGTGGTCTCTACAAGGCATTTTATTTTAGATTTAGGCAGCAGAATGAAGATAAAAGTAGTTTTAGATAATGCAGACCAAAGATGGAACTACAGGTAGCAGAGTTTAAGCCTCTTACCTCATGAAAATACTTTAAGCAGAAACCATCATCCATGGTCTCAAACAAACCTGCAGCTACTCTTCAGCCAAAACACATAAGAGGCTTGTGCTTACTAAAATATGTAGAAGTAATTCAAACCATTCTTTACTCAAGGTAATTAAGAACCACACTGAGTCCAGAACAATAGTCTGCTCATACACTAGCATATGGAAGCAAAATGAGACTTTTTGTCTTGGCTCATGTTTGCTTTTGTTTTTGTGTTTTTTGTTTGTTTTTCCTTCCCCTTCTCCCTCAAATCTCAGCTGCTACCCTAGGCCCGTAACATAAGTGATCAGTTTTCAAATTATCATAAACCACTTCAGACTTAACTTCACAAAACAAAATGGACCGTTGCTGTGTGTGTACTGTATAAATCTGCTGGAATCCATTGACCTTGCCTGGTTCTTGATCTATGAACAAATTTCAAGACACTCAAAATCTAAAAAACTAGAATTAGAGGATCATTGTTTCTGGTCCACCTGAGCTATCCTTGGCGCAGGACCAAGGGGAGTGTCTAAGATGGTTTTACACAGTCTGCCGAATCCTGGGACTAGCCAAGGCTCACTTCAAATCTCAGTCCAACGTGGAGCAGCCTTACAGGTGCTCTAAATTATTTCTGGCCTCCCAAGGGACAATTCTGACAGCCAAGATGAGCCAAAATGCAGCAGTCACCTAGCCATGCTCTTTCTTCCCATCCACACCATACCAGGGGCCAGAAGACTCATGGGATAAAGACATTGATTCCGGTCTATGCAGGGACGTGCACAGGAATTTAAATTTCCCCTCTTTTGGAGGGGCACATTCTGTATTCCCTCACAGGAGCTCACTCTACCCTTCCCACCTGCCCTGGCCCTGGGAGGAGCTTGGTCTTCGCCCCCTGGCAGGAGCTCACTCTTATCTGCCTCCATGGCCCTGGGGCCGGCAAAGTTCTGTGCCCCCAATGTTTGTGGGGGGATGTGTGCCCCTATTTTCCCTCCCTGCACACCCCTAGTTCTGTGTCTCTCAGGGATTCCTCTTTCACGATAGAATCCCCAGGTGGCATTCCAGCTGTCTTGTGTGCACATGCCAACACTAGAGCTTTTCCCATAGGCCCACAGTAGGTATGTGTTCCAGCATAAAATATATTTCCTTCTCTTTGAGAGATCTTGATACATCTTTAACTTTATTTTAAATATAGGTCATATCCAAATGTACTCTCAATGATTATTCAGGAACTATATAAAATGTGGTAAAGTCATAAATAATAAAACAGGGCAGCCATGTGTTTAGAAAATAATGATCACAATGAAAGGTGTAAGGGTGTTTGGCCATAAATAAAAAGAAGCATCACCTTAAAATAAGGAAGCACACAAAAACAGGATTATCTCTCTGCATATATTAGACCTTTATAAACACAGATACCACTAAAGAGTTGAACCCAGCAAATATTACATTTTGTGTTTTTGCAAAATAAAATTCTGACATTAACTGTAAACAATGCTAGGGAAATAATGCAAAAAATGTTTCATCTTGAAGATGTGAAATTAAAAGCAACCTTTAAAATATTTCCATGTTATGCTCGTTCTTGGGTGGGTCAGCAGATTAGAAATCTGATTTAGAACTTCCAAGTTGCCAATTCATTTCAAATTCTATTGGAAAATTGGTGATCAACTTCCTTCAGGTCCACATTATAATTTTATTGGATTTTGTTTAAATAAATCCTTGTTTCGTTATTACTAACACATTTCTTATAGAGTTACTTCAGCTATTCTATAACTATCTTATTTTACAAAGAAAGGAACATTCAACTTTTTAGGATCAAATTCTTTCCTTCGATACATGTGTTGAGCTCCTCTTGACTGCAAGGGATGCTGAGGTTAACACCATGTTGGCGATGGGATGGTGGATAGAATAAAAAATATGAGATTAAATTAAATATGGTTGTATGCAAACATCCAATGGCAGATTTTAGCCCATACTTGATTTATCAATAGACAATAAGGGTGCCTACTGGTCTTGTTTCTGCTATCAGGTTTAACAGAAAAATTGCAGTGTTCAGCCAGAACCCCTCGGTCTTGAAATAGTTTGTTTTGTTTCTGATGCTCAAACAAGCCCATCCTGTTTAAATTGACACACATGCCATTATCTAAATTCTACCAATGAATATGCTGCATTTTATATGTTTAAATGCTTTTCTTCTGTTATTTATCAGCGTAGGCCTCCGTCCTGCAAAGACTTTCACATGTGCTTACTTTTATTCATCATAGAGTTCAATATCCTTGAACAATGCAGTGTCATTAATCACAGTGCATAAAATGTAAGTAGCTGCATGGATCTCTGCAGCATTAGGTCCTTATTTAAACCAGTCCAGTGCAGTGTTAAATGGCCTCCTTGCCAAATAATATTCAGGGTTGGCCATCTTCAGTCCAACTCCTGGAAGTCAGCCCTCTTATCTTCCCCTTGTGCGGGGGGGATGAGGGTACATATGAAGGGTACGTCATGTGGAAACACTTAAATACTTCCCTTCTTTCTGTACACTAATAAGGACCACCAGTTATCTCCCAGGCTGCATCTTTACCTCTGGGATATCTCTGAAGGCTTCATGTAAAAGAAGGAGATGGGTGTGAGAGGTAAATCAACTCCGCTCCCTCACCATCCCCCACACAGCCTTGCCAATAGCAGAGGGGAGAGACAGAGAATTCTCTCCTCTTCTCTTCCTCCTGGCCCCCATCCACCCTCCACAAACATTCTGGAGAGGGGGAGTAAATGCCCCAAAGCAACAAAACTTGCCTTCCCTTCCCTCTTCTCCCAAAACCCCAAAGGCTCAATTTCCATTGCTGGTCTGATCAAATACCCTCCCACCCACAATCCTGCTGAGATGGGCATTTTTCTATAATGCTTTTTGTCTAAAATGTTTTAATTGACTGACTTGGCTTGCAGACACACATGCCTCTCAGACCATGGCTTCCCACTGTCCTTACATCTGGGTTTCACTAGCAATATTTTTTATTAGTTACTCTTTGTGCAGAATTCTAACTATTTTATTGCATATATTTTGCTTGACTCTAATACTGATCAGTTCTGTTTAATATGTACTGGTGTCACTTCAGAAAAAGCAACATCCTCTTCCTCCCCCCCCCCCCCGCCACTTGCATTACTTAAAAAAAAACAGAATAACTAAAAATATATTAAAAGGAAAACTTTGTAGATATCTGTAAAGTTGTTAGTATAGAACTCTTATACTAAATTATTTATTAGCAAATGAATCCTATTAATGAAATAATAAATGAAAACTTAAAGAAAGCAATAATTTGGAGGAGGCAAAACAGAATCTTTTTCTATGTTTTAGGTATTAATTCTGTATTTTACTTTACTATTGGCTATGGGTTTCCTTCAAAGGTACAAGTTGTTCCCATTTTCATGTATTCTTACCCATATCTTCAAAGGTATTAGGTACCTAACTCCCATTGATTTCAATAAGTTAGGTACCCTTTGACACTTGGGCCTTAGTCAAACATTAATTCAAAAGATACTGTTAATTTTATTTTTCAAATATGGTGACTAATTTAAAAAAATTACAATTAAGTATTCTGTTAAAAGTATATTCTAAATTTATAATTAAAAAGTTCATGAAAACAAGTAAAAGCAGTTTGGTGCTCCCGTGATTATAAGGGTGGATTTTCTCAATAAGGAAGAATGTAGCTAAAGAGGGAACAGTGAAACAAATTGTCAAATTCACAAAGAAAATACCAGACAAAGAGAAGAGAAGTTGCTTTTTCACTAACTTATTTCAGCTGTAATTATCCTACATATTACAAAATGTTCAAGCAAATGTAATTTTTCAAGTTGATAGTGTCTCTTTAAGAACAGAGAAAAAGAAACATGTTTCACTCCTTCCAAGTTGTATGTCAGCTGTGTTACCTTTCCAGAAACTATGGTACTGATTGAGTTAGTAATAACTTCATAATGGCAGAGAATCCTTCACAAGTTGAGAGGGATGATGTTGCAGACAGCAGCTGTCTCCATGGTTTTTCTGAGCCATAGAGCCCTATCCCACCATTCATGGGCTTTTGTGTGGCTGTGGAAAGTGAAAGGGGAATGATGTTGCAGCATTGACATGCTCACATTCTGTGCTCTGCAGCTCAGAAGGGTTATGACTTTTTTTTCTGCAAGTGGATGGGATAATCTAACCCTTAATATTTCAGATCATACAGCTGATTACATGCCAACATTGTAAGCCAAGAAACCCTGAAAGCTATGAGGATATTTTTAAATTTTTGTACACCTGCAATATAATATGAACTGTTATTGGATATGGAATGTATCATATGATTTTGCAAATACATTAGCATATTATAAAAATAAGACTCTTGGGCTTTTGCCAATACAATCTGAAAAGCGGATTTGTAACCATTTTAAAATTCAGTACCAGCTGTTGGGGGGGCTGAAGGGGAAAGATTAGTTTTGATTATGAGAACTGATAATTCTGTTTGTTTGAAGGCAATTGTTCAGGCTGATTTCCCACTTGGGCTCTTTGAGTGCAGAAGGTAGGGGCCTGCAAGGATTTTAAAAATTAATACTGGCCACTCCAGGCTGGTATTAAACTCCCAAGGTCACAGCTTCTCTCTGACCTTGAATGGGTAGATGCTGCCACCACACAAGTGCAACCTCCCCTTTTTTTTAGAGAACCCAGAAAGGCGAACTTGAGAATTCCTTTCTGTGGGGTACCCTCAAGCCCTTTCATCCCACACCCCTCCCCGAGGGAAGAGCTGAGAAAGAAAAACAAAGGAAATTAGCTGAAATAACCAGCTAATTAAACAACATATGCACATCTCTTAGAACAACAAAAATCCAATCCTGTTCTTAAAATAGGTACATTTTATTAAAAACAAAAGAGAAAATATAACTTAGGCTTTTGCTAGATTTAATAAACCCAATTACAAAAATTAAGCATCAAGATAGCTCTCTTGAGGTTCATCTTAAAGGTTACAAGCAAAACAAAAGCACCTTGGGTTAGCACAGAGGAGTCCACAAACCAATAAAAAATAACCCTAATCGAATTTTCCTAGACATTCCCTAATTTCCCCATGGTATTTCTCCCTCCCACCCCACCCCCCACTGTTCCTCTGATATTCTTGTTAACTGCTGGAATTAGCCTACCTGCTTGTCACCATGAAAGGTTTTCCTCCTTTCCCCCCCCCTGCTGTTGGTGATGGCTTATCTTAAGTGATCACTCTCCTTACAGTGTGTATGATAAACCCATTGTTTCATGTTCTGTGTGTGTGTATATAAATCTCTCCTCTGTTTTTTCCACCAAATGCATCCGATGAAGTGAGCTGTAGCTCACGAAAGCTTATGCTCTAATAAATTTGTTAGTCTCTAAGGTGCCACAAGTACTCCTTTTCTTTTTACATAATTGGGGTTTCAGATAAGTAGTGTTGAGGTATGATTTGATGTGTTTTCATACCACGTTTTAAAGCTTTTTACAGCTTAGCTCCAGCCCTGTCCTGCTCTGTTCCCCCCCCCCCCGCCCCCGCCGGTTGTTGGGGAATAACAAAGGGAAATTTTTCCCCTGCAATTTAAAAAGTTCTAACACCTACTCCCTTTCTTTTACCTATGGACTTTTTTAACCCTTTACAGGTAAAGCAGGTAGAGAATAGTTATTAACCAGGATTTTGTAGCTGGCTGGCTGTCCATAAAAGAGAGCTACTTCCCCACAGCAATGAAGACACATTATTTTAAAGATGACATCAAGTGAAGCAGCAAAAATCCTGCACCCCAACATCTTATCAGAATCTGCTATGAGCAAACCTCAGTGCCCACTCATAATTTATTTTTAACCAGAAGTCATGAAAGACTAGGACTCCTGGAGATTTTTAAAATCTCTACAGGGAATAACATCAGTAAGAATAAATAGTTAGCATGTAAATCTCTTGATAGTCAAAGCATGAAATTAAGACTTGAGTTTGACATTTCCCAAGAGCAAGGGATGTAGCATAATATATAATGTCAGCAATCCTTAGAGATGAGCTGTTTCTTTCCCTTGTCTCAGTTGGTCTTCTCCATTTACATGTGAGTCACTTTATCCAGTTTCCCCCAGATTCTGAGGCTATCTATGAGGAATTTCTGCATCAAATAAAACCAGTCTGGATGGCCAGCACAGATGGATTAGCAAGCTGATTTGCCTTTCATCATTGTGGACGGCAGCTTTTGAAGTACTAGGAAAGTGGGACACAGAAAAATACAGTGAATGATTCCAGAAGATTGAAATTGGATTTCTCTCACAAGCTTTCCTTCATGACAACCTGAAGAAAAATTGAGGAGTCATGTGATTACGTGAGCTGGTAAATAGATCCAGCTCTGCAGTTCACTACTGCTAACACGGTTGAAGAAAAATCACCTGTGTCTAATAGGACCTGATCAAGAAAAGCTTACTGAAGACAATGGAAGATTCCCATTGACTTCAGTGGCTTTGGATCAGCCCTATTGGTGTCCCTAGACAAGTCAGGTAGAGCAGAATCACTGCTTGAGGATAGACATGCAGTATCTGGGCATTTCACAAGGGAGGGAACTCTTCAGTTCACTTGTGATTTTGTTAATGAGTCTAAATCTAAATCTGATATCATACTGGTAAGAAAAGAGTAATCTACCAAAGTCAACAGGAGCTACATATGCTCAGCAGCTGTGATAATTAGGCCACTTTTATTTAGGTGCGTAGATGTAGACTTAGAAGGCTACTTTTAGGCATACCATTTTTGTTAAAGGTCTCTTTTTGTGTACACTAGCACATCTGTGCATGTTTGACATAGACACAAAATTGATGGCCTTCATAAATTTGGCCTTCAACTTCTAAAACTGTGAAGCTGGCATCCTTTGGAAAGAATCCAAAGTCCAGAGTTACATGGAAGGAGATAAATATTTTACTTTTCATTATCATTTAGAACACAGTAAAAGATGTTGAATTGGGGTAAAGATTTGGTATCATACATGAATACTGAATATTCCTAATATTATTGGGTCATTTAAACTTCTGACATAAACAGTATTATCTGGCTTCCTGCATGGGGCAAACTATGTGAAGTTGAAGATGTGTGAATCTTTTTTTTAAAAAAAAAATTGGTTTTACAGGGTTTGTGAACAATTTTTCCTTTACTTTAAACCTATTTTTTTCTGCAATGTGTCATCTAAAAGAATGCCTTTTTTGCTAATAGGGAGCAAAACTTTATGTTCTGTAGTCTGAGAGCAGCAGGCACAAATTCCATGCTCCATCTAACAAATTATCCATCAGATAATGGTAGCCACCAGTTTAAACCCCAACTTCTCCTTCCACCACCCTTGCTGTAGCATATGGAAAAACCTTCTTGCAATCCCACTCCCACTTAAAAAAATAATCCTAGTCTATCTTGTTCCGTCTTTCTTTGAGTGAATCTGACAGTCCCCAGAGGGGAGAAAAATATCCCTGAGGCTTCTGTCTTGTGGGTAAGAAGGAAGATGAATACCTATGAGGAGCCAAGAGGAATAATCAGGAAGAATTGGATGAGTCTTTGAGTTCTACAGAAATGGCTACAGAAGTATGTGCAGGAAGCAGACCTACCTCCTGTTCTTTCTCTTCTACCTCTGCTTTACTGCTGAGATAAATATAGAAACCATTGAACTAGCTGGTGAGTGAATAGGATTAGGAGGTGGGGATGAAGAAATGATGTATTAAAGGAACACAGGCTACATGTGAGTAGCAGGGAGTAAGTGGACTGAAGGGGACACTGAGCAGGAGATAGAAGAGGGAGAGATGAAAAGGATAAGTCATAAAAAAAAAAGCAGTGAGACAGTGTGCATGTCATTACTGTAATTGCATATATTTCATCTGAACCAATTTTTAAAGACAGTAATATTTCACATCACAATTATCCCCTAAGTACAGTTAATTACCTAAACTTCTCTTTACCTGTTGGTATACTCCATATCACACATTTTGTGGGTAACAGAGGCTTCACAGGCATTTTTCAAGGAAGTTAGCAAATTATTTTCTCTTCTTCTGAAGATGTTAGTTTAGTCATTGGTTATATAGGTGGAACTATATACAGTCCTTCCCTCAAAAACCCTAAGTGGAGAGGGACAGGACAGGCACCACCTTCCACAGTTCTGTATGCTTTCACCTCCCAATTTGAGGATGTAGTGGACACAAAAGATTTGCTAACAGACAGCCTGACTTTCATAGGGATAGGAGGGGAGTGTCACTTTGGAATAAAGACATGCTGTTGGTTTCAGGTGAACTGAGTTGCATTGACTAGGAGTGCTATCACTCCAAAACAAAGAGGGAACTGGCTATAGGACACCTGGTTGCCTCTTGGACCAATCAGCTGGCCTGGGGGGGAGTTGTTTGAGAGGGGGCAGTATAAGTGAGTACAACTGCCTAGACTCACTTTGAGCCTGGACTTGAAGAGAAGAGGAACAGGAGATCAGGGATCAGCACTGCTAAGCGATGTGATTAAGAACAGCAAGATGCAGTTAGAAAGTAGAGACTGACTCAGGAGTAAGGGAACTAGAATCACTTAATGCAGTAAGAACAAGGACTCATCCTGATGAGCTCACATTGCACTCCAGAGAACATCAGAGAACCCCAAAAAAAAGAATTAGAAGGTACCTTGTCCAGGGATGAGAAACTGGGATTTAGGCTCTTTGGATTTTTTTGCATATTTAGGTGTTGGGAACTGAGGACATTGCCCTTTTTCAGGGAAGGCATACATGTAACACCCTTTAGGATCTCCTTCTGGGATCACTCCTGGGTGCTTGCTGCAAGGCTGATAAAGGTATTGTTCCAAGGTTAAGGGTAGTGTTTGTTCCTAGGGATTAACCCTGTTCACCTCCCATCCAAAAAAGGAGGCTGGTGCTTAATTTAATGCATGTGATCTGCAGTTTGGGAACCAGTCCACCAACCCTGGGTGGCTGCCACCTAACATATATATTGTTCAAAGATGCAAATGATCAAAATACCCTTTGATGTGAATTAACTGTCTTTTTAATAAAACCGGACAATGATAGAGGAAATGGTAATTGTTTTAATTTACCAATGTGCCTTTGGATCAAAAAGGATTCATGGTTTCTAAACAGGGGCTCCAGCTAAACTTTTCCAAGACCTGGAGTAACAGAGGTAATCCTT
The DNA here is from genome assembly GCF_009764565.3 of Dermochelys coriacea. NCBI lineage: Eukaryota > Metazoa > Chordata > Testudines > Dermochelyidae > Dermochelys > Dermochelys coriacea. The sequence goes on from NC_050071.1 coordinate 44,595,681, forward strand.
CAACTTCTGTTGTAAACAATAGGGTCAGAAGTATTCTCTTCATGGGAACTATTCCTGATGGTGAGACTCTTTATAGAAAGGACTTATTAGTTATTATGTCCATTTTTATTATTAGCAAACTATATTTTAGTATGGTAAGATTTACTGAGAAATATACTCGCATGGTGGGATTTTCAAAGTGGATTATAGGAGATAGGTGCCCATCTCCTATAAGGCCAGAATAGATCACCACAATGATCCAATCTGACCTCCTGTATAATACAATCCATAGAATTTCCACCAAATTTTTTTGGAACTACAGCAGCAGTTCTCAAATTGTGGTTTGGGACCCCAAAGTGAGTCATGACCCTGTTTTAATGTGATGACCAGGGTTATCATTAAACTTGCTGAAGCCAAAGTCCAAGCCCCACACCCCAGGGCTGAAGCCCTCAAGTTTGGCACCCCCCAGAGCGGGAGGGGATGGGTTCAGGCTCAGGCTTCAGTCCCACTCTGGGGTCTTGTATAACTTTTGTTGTCAGAAGGGGGGTCACGATGCAATGAAGTTTGAGAAACTCTGAATTAGGTGTGGGGCATTTTTTAAAGAAATGCTCCATCAATTTAAAAACTATTTGATGGAGAATCCACACGGCTCTTGGTAAAATTGTTCCAAGGCTTAATTGCATTCACTGTTAAAAATGTATGCCTGATTTCCAGTGTTAATTTATCTAGGTTCAACTTCCAGCCATTAGATCTTATTATGCCCTTGTTTGCTAGACTGAAGAGCCCATTAAGCATTTGTTCCCATGTAGTTTCTTGGGTGCCTATTGCCTAGGATCTCTTTGCAAATTCCATCCACAAATGCCAGTGTTGTGATGAAAGGGCCATGCCTGTCATGTCAAAAATATGGTCAGAAAAGAAAGACAAGATATTTGGGAAAGGCCTGTTGTTGTTGTTGTTGTTGTTAATAAAATTGGTTTTAGCTCTTTTATGAGGTCCATGTATTGAAATCAGACAATGTAGTCATTGTGTGACCCTGAGGACTATTGTTTACTACCTCCCTGTACCAAAAACAAAGTTTGTAATGTTCCTTAAGTGCTTCTTTTTTTTCCTGGTTTAGCTTTCCCTGAGACTCGCTTTCAAATTTTCCTCTGGAGAAATAAATCTTGTGCCCTAGAGAGTTTACACAATTCTTGCAGCCATGATCTTGAAACATTTTGGCCAGGTGTCCATATGCAATTTAAACTGAATGCCCGTACATCAACTAATGGTCCTGTAATGTGTTTTGAACTGAAAAAATTTTAGTCTTTAAGAAATGCCCTGGCATTGTGGATGAGGAAAGAAAAGATGTCAGTGAACCTGAAGAGTTAACAGGACATGGGTGGCTTGTCAATACATAAGGAGTTTCTTAGCTGGTAATTAGCCCTAACAAAATGGGAGTGCTTGGTGAAAGCCCAGTTGTGGAATCCTTAGTCCCCACCAGTGGGAGTAACTGCCTGATGAGAACCAACATAAGTAAGGGTTTTACAGTTGGGTCCTGAGGCTGGTACTAGGAAGTGTAAGGGAGTTGGGCAGAATCAGACCCTGACTAATGTATTGTCGTGCTCTCAGTTGGAATCTTCTTTCTGAATAAAGAAATGAGTTTCCTTGGGTAGTCATCTGATGGAATTATTTTACAATCTGCAATTGTTTTATTATTTCTGTGGTATTGTTCTGATTGGTAACTTCAAAGGTTAGTGTAAAGAAATAAGAATTATAAAGCTAAAATTAAAATCTAATTTTTGGTATGTTTGCTTTGATGTGAGATTCAGTTCAGCCATGGTATATAAGTGCAGCAACTAGCAGGGGGATGGCTTATGTCTGTCAATTCTTCTATTGTAGTTTAAGAGTGATTTGAACAGTCTGCTAAAATGTCTGAGGCAGATGTTACTTTTACCACCAAAGTGAAAGCAAAGGTCCTGTGTGTTTGACTTTCCAAATCCCCTCTAAGTTTCTCAGATGTAAAATGGTTGGTTTGTTAAATCTGTATCTTTGCAAAACTTGTGAGGTCCCCCCAAAAAAGCCTGATTTTATACATCCTACTGGAGACTGTGTACTTCCTTAATCTCCTAATAAAACTCCTTCTCCCAGTCTAACACCACACCAATAGGTTTAGAGTTCCAAGAAGACAGACTAGATTCATTACTCTCTTCATTATCTCTTCTATATACATTATCAATAATTATGGAGGTTGACTTTAATTCATCTGAACTTCCACAATCATTAGGGAAATTCAGTCCTCCCCCCACACATACATACATTCCATTTTGAATGCCTATATGAAGAGGCAACCACTCTGCCCAATTCATTTCCTACAAAAAGCAGGCTTAAATTGGTCCTTGCACAAATTACTTGTTTGTTCTACATTATTGTGTCCCGACCTGCATATTGGTTTTGACTCTAATTTTTGCATTTTAAAGCATCCCATTGTGACAGACTGTAGAAAGATTATTACAATAGTGTGGACATGGGTGCAAAGAATCATTTAAAAACACATAATTTGTTGGTCTATTGTCCTGATAAAATGTGTGTTGCAACAATGTATGTGAAGTTATACGATTCTACTGTATGGTGTTTTTAACCCATGTTCCAAATGGAGGTTGGCAAATAGGTCTGTCTCAAAGGAATGAGCCCTCTGCTTAGTTTGCATTTAAGTAGTAAACAGTCATAAGGCAGGAAGGATAGACAAAGAAACCTCATACAGGTGAGAAAAAACACCAGGGAACATCCTTTCCTATAAACTGTCTCCTGAACCTCAGCTGGAAATGTTTTCCAAGAGGCAGACTGACACCACAAAAATGAGGAACAAACACCCCAAGGCATCCCCCCACAAACACCTCAATTCCCATCAATTCATGGCACCAGAAGGGACAAAGGAAACAGTCATTGAACTCAAGAAGGGATCCTGACCTATTAAGTTTCTTCAGTGAGACTACTGACGGTATGTGGTGAGAGAACCTTGCTTTGACTTAACATAGGTTAAGTTAGGCACCAGTTGTATTTAAATCAACATGTCTGGGAAACTCCATTTGGTCTGTGTGTGTATATAACTTCTATTAATGTAATGATGGACTTTATATAAGCTTGTATTGTCTGGGAGAGGGCTGCACAGTGCAGGACATACATTTTGGGGGGGAAATCTAGGACTGGTAGTGTGAGTTCACCCTGCAATATAACCCACGCTGGTAAGAGTTAAGGTCTGGCTGGCAGTACACAGACAGCTGAGAGTGACTTGAGAATGCTGTAAGCTATTTGTGAGCAGTCCTGAATGAAGGCTACACCAGCAAAGCTGGGCAAAGGGCACTCCAGGTTAGAGGGTAGGGATGATACAACAACTAATTAGTTTAAATTGTACCCTGGGTATCATACTTCTACAATATTGACAAAAATCAGGAATGTTAAAAATGCTTCAGGTGAACACAAGCATGGAAAATAGTGCAAGGCTTCAGCAATCAAACATCAGCTGAAAACTATATCCTAGGTTAGGTACTTAGTGCTATGATGGCATGGTGACATTAGTACAATGATTACCAAGTGCATGATTTTACAAAAATGGAGTAGACTTCTATGTCCAGAATAGAGCAGTGGTATCAGAGTTGGTAGCAAGAGTATTTTATGGATGTAGAGGGCAATTGTATGAATTCCGAGAAATTTGGGCCTTTATTCTTGATACACTTGAATAAATCACCCTGTGAGCTCAAATAATGCTAAACTTTCATTCCAGTTCAGCTTTCTACTTTTCCCTCTCTCCCTGCATTTCTCAGTCCCCTCCTTCCCTTTTTTGTCTTTATCCCCTTCCTAACATCTCTAATGTCCTTTGTTTCTGTATTGTCTGGTCTTGCACTTCTGACAAGTTATATAATTGTACAATTTTATTGGATGCCCTGTAAAAGGTGTGGTATTTGGTAACATACAAACTGTAAATCACTCAATTTTTTGTACTGTTTATGACAAACAATTATTTAGAAAAAACAGCTATTGACTTTAATGAGTGTTTGTTTAAGAAACTTTGGATTTTGTCTAAAAAAGAACAAGGACAATAGTAACTTTACATACACAGGAATCGCTTTACCAGTTACCAAAATGCAGTCAACTCTAGGGATAAATCAAAACCAGGCAGGAAGTGGAAGATCTTTGCTTTCCCTCCAATCCAGCTAGCCAATCTGATTGCAATGTACGGGCTCAGTATTGGTGATAGAATATTGGAGTAAGTAGCTGAATAGTGGTCAAATCACAATTAAATGGTTGCGATTTCTCTGTAGTTGGCTGTGTACTGGGAGATGGTATTAAGTAATGTACCAAAGGCAAGGGTACAAGCAGATTGTGCATCAAATGCAGGGTAGAGAAAGGATATGTACCAGCGACTACTCAATAATACTTGGTCAGTGACTTTAAAAAGTAATTTACCCAAAGGAAACGGCATGACCATCAAAGGTGAAATCCCGATTCTATTGAAGTCATTGGAAGTTTTGCCATTGACCTCAATGAGACTGGGATTTTATCCCAAATATTATAAGATCAATTTACTATAACAAATTAAAATGTGGCTTATTTAAATGGCCATGCTCCTGCTTAAATCATGTCTGACTTTGGCCCAGTGAACTTAGGCTATAATAATACTGAAATTTTGAGTTTAATTTAATTTTTGGCTCTTTACTCTGGAAAAATTATGCAGAGGCTTTTTTTAAACCAGTTTTCAACTCCTCTTGTCCCCTATGCTATGCATTCTAATGTCAAATACAAGTTTAAATGTGTGATTATCAATCTCATAAGGTCCAGGCTTTCACAAAGGCTTTCAACCATCTTAAAGCATCACAGAAATTGGAAGTCAGCACCTACTATTCAGAATTATCACAGTTGCTCAGGATGTGGACCAAAGCTTTGAAAATAGATTGAAAGATAAGCAGATGAAACATGATTAAAATGCAAGTATAAATTGACTATTGGAAAGTCAACACACACACCCCTCTTTTAACATCACCTGGCTTATTTTACCTAAAACTGACACCCAGGCAGCATAAACCAAATCGAGTCTGTCAGGTACAGAACAGAATCGGATCTTCATGATTTAAGGCAAATTAAGAACAGCAACACCGAGAAATGGGTGACAGAGTGCTGTTACAAATTATTGTTGTGCAGGTCTCATGTTTTCCTTGGATAGCAGGAGTGGGGGAATGTATGCTTAGGAAATGTATAATTTGGGGAGCAATTCAATAAAATGGTTCGTGGATCAGTAAACTGACAAGTGATTTATAAACTACATTGGTTTTATTACTCAGCAAATGAGTAACAGATGATCAGTAATGCAGGAATAGAAGATTTGCTGTATCAGACTGAACACTGGTCCAGCCAGTACAGTACCCTCTCCTAAACCCTACAGTACATTAGGCCAGGTGTGCAATGTGCATCAGAGGTGAAATGAGTCACTGTCGAGGAGGTCTCCAAATTATTTACAAAGGTGGATAAGAATTTGCTTCTCTATCTTTAAAATAAGGATACAGGGTCACAGACAGGTTAAGTGACCTGCCCAGGGTCTCATAGTGAATTAGTGGCAGAGTCAGGTCTCCAACATGCAATCTCCTGATCTAATCATTAGATTATACTTCTCTTCACATGTATAGCTCCAAGTGGTGTTAGTGCTGATAAAATTATCCATTCACTTTCTGAACCCTGCCCCATTGGCTGACATAGACTCCCTCAGGTGCAGCAACCCAGAAACAAACACAGGCAGCTGCTGTTTGTTTGCAGCTTCCTAGCACAGTCCTTGGTGGGCAGGGCTCAGTGAAGCCCACACTTCCTTTGGTATGTTGAAATGTTGGCCCTGGGCTTTGATATCAAAGGGAAAAAAGAAACCAACCGCTCAGCCCTAAATTAGGAGAGAAGCACATGATTACTCTTTGTGCACAGACTGAGTGGGGTGGCCAGGCCCAGTTTAGGCACTATGGAGTAATCCATCAGCTAGAAAAATGTCATTGTTGCTGTGATGGATGGTAGTCTGGGAGCCAGGGGAACTGCTGTGCCCTTCTACTCACCCAGTTGGGCTGGCCCTTTTCTCATACTGCTTGGCTGGTGACACAGAGCCAGCCTCTCCAGGCCCTCTTATCATCCACCCTGACAGCAGGTGCCGCCACACACCCAAGTAAGCTACCTTGATTGCTTTACCTAAGCCACTCAAAGACAGACTGCCAATTACCCAGCCCTCTCAGACTTGCACCCCTTGCTTGAGTAGAAACCCAAAATTATACCATCTTGCACTGCATAGGGAACTGTACAAGGTAAGCTCATTAATAAAGTTCGCCTTCCCCTCCCTCTAGGAGAGATATGCAACAGCCTTTGCTCACAGAGCTGAGATTTTTTTCCCCAGCCACACTGGTTTAAATAAAACAAGTTTATTAACTACAAAAGGATAGATTTGAAGTCCAAACACATCAAAGCAGTTTACCTAGCAAATAAAAAAAACACAAACTAATCTAGTATAAAAAATCTTTTATACTAGATGGATAGGATTTGAATTAGCAAGTTTGATACAAGCAGTCCACCAAGTTTCCATATGTAGGTTTGAAATCCCTTTAACCTGGGACCCACACTTCCCCTAGTTCATTCTTTATTCCTCAGGTGTTTCCAAGAGTTCTCCTGGGGGCAGGGCATGAGGCCAGAAGATGATGTCACTCCCTTCCTTATATTGCTTTTCCATATAGCGGGAATCCTTTGTTCCAAATTCAGTTCCTTGACAAGTTTGTGGAAAAATACAGGTACCAGACATGGAGTTGTCACGTAGTCTGGTCACATACCCCTTGCATACCTTGCTGAGTCATAGCAACCATTATCCAAAGGCTGTCTGGAGCATTCTTAGGAAGGCTCACCAGGTGTAGGATAAGCTTCTCTTAAGGCCTATTGTTTTCCCTAATGGCCCATTACCTGGAATAGGCTCTTCACAACCATCTGGCTAGACTAGAAATCTTTTGCCTATTGGGTGTTACTGAGGTGTAACCACATTACAAATACAGATACATGGTCACTATTCCTAACTTCAGATACAAATATGATGAGACATGCACACAAATATGATTGATTATCCTAACTTTTCCAGTGACCCTTTACAAGCCATATCCTACCAGATGCATCACCATTATTTCTAATCACACAATTATGAAGAATATGGGAAGCAGTGTCACAGTTACCACATCCAGCACATAGCTGGTGCTCATTGTGATGCTGGCACTAGATAGGGGGTGGGGCTTGGGGGACAGGGGCCCTGGGAGGTGGGTGATCACAGTTCCAATCCCTTCATGGCAAGGGGTGAGAGGGATTGGAACTGGGGTGTGCCACAGCCTGTGTGAATAGCCTAACCATAGGGGACAAAAGAGTGACTTACATTTTAATATTTAATTAAAAGGGAACCTGAGGTGACAGATCCTTATTCAAAACCCTTCCCGTTCATGGGGTGGGGAAAATCAAACCCGGGTGTTTAACATCACAGCATACCCTAACCACTGCACTATATAGGATTTCCATGCTCAAAGCTTGGTTTGGCCCAATCAATAGTTAAAGTGGAACAGCAGCTTCAACAGGAAGTATGAGGTATTCTAAGGGAGAGCCAACTCGGAATACCTCATAGTCCAGTAATTAGGACATTCACTTGAGCTGTAGGAGGACACTGCTTAAAGCCCATCTCATCAAACATAAGGGCGAGTGAGCCAGACTCTCCCATAGTCTAGGTGAGTACCCCAAATACTGAACTGTAGAGTGATTCTTATACTCTCTGAGGCCCCGTTAACATTTAATTACAGTGAAACTGCATCAATAATAGATGAACAACAATCCACATGGGAGTATCCCTTAGGTTAGTGGTTAGGGTGCTCACGTGAAAAAGGTTAGACGGCTGTTCATGTCCCTTTTTACCAAGCATAGGGGGAATTGAACCAGGGTCCCCCAATGGAAAATCCTAACCACTGAGCTAAGGATTAGACAGGAGCCAACTGGTGCCTTCCCTGTTTTGTGCTGTATGGGGCAGCTACTTGATGTTCTCCCAAGAAATGGTTTAGGCACCTAATTCACCTGACTTTAGCAGTGGGGTTCCTGGTTGTGGATCACAATCAGAGATGGGTAGCAAACTCTTGAAACGCAGGGCTTAGCATGTGCCTCACACCCTTGGCAGCAGCTCCCAGTAGCTAGCTTAAGTGTCTCCCTGCCTAGCATACTGACTTTTATGTATCCCATTCTTAGGTGCCTATCTCTATCTAATCATTGAAGAGGGAGCCTAAGCACCTAACTCAGGTTTAGGGGATCCCATCGTTCTTCCAGGCAACTACAAGTCAGGGATGGTATCACTAAGTATTGCTGAGTCAAAGGGGAGCCGAGATTGGTTCTACTAAGTCTCTATATTACAGAAAAACAGCACTGTGTGTTTAAGGCAGCTGAGAATGGTCAGGACGCAGGCGACTAGCCCTGAGATCAAAGAATAGGAGTTGCTGGTGTAAGTCCATGGATGTCAATGGTGTATACACCAGCTTAAAACTAGAACAACACAGTAGCAAAATCAGTCCATGACATTTAAAACAGCCTGTCATACCCCAATACTTGTCAATATTACTATAATGTTGTATTAAGATTACCATAGTTTCCCCCTATATTTGGCACAGGAGATAGCTGTGGTAATAGAAATGCTTAGCGCCTGTTTGGTTTTTTTACTGACTTACATGAAGTAAAGCTGAGCAAAAACACAGCTCCTGCAGGAAATACAATGTTAAAAAATTCCAATATTAATTATCTAAATATTAGAAAAAAAAATTCGCACAGATCTGAATATCCTCAATCCAATATTCTTTTACTAGGGGAGCAAAATGTTTTCCATAAATTATTTGCTTATGATATTGGAACAGCGTTTGAGCCCTCTTACCACATTCACATTCTTTCTTGGAAAAGCTTATTAGGGAGCCCATTGTACTTTCCTTAGTCCTTAGAAACAAATTCAGAATTATGATTTCTTTGTAAGCTCAAGGAGAAAGCGAAGCTAGAGTGTAGGGTAGAGTGCTTTTGTTTAAGCAATAGGTACCTTTGCTTGGGAATGGGGGGGTGAAGTTATTTTATCTAATTATTTTTTCATTAAATTTCTCCTATCTTAAGTCAAAAGTACCCATAACCTTGTGCTATGTGAAAGGTTGTGTGCAGTTTGGGCAAAATTGAGTGTAATTAGAAGAAAACGTGTTTTCCTCAGGGTGGATCTGGCATCAAATTATTAAACCTGAGCTGGAACAACATACACTTAAACATCATCAAGATTGTGATTGAACTTAATAGGAAGTCTGCATTGGGCTTTGGATCAAGTTCTGTATATGTTTACAACGGGGAGGGGGACCTGTAGGCAAAGTCAGAATCAAATGCAAATTCTAAAAATCTGAAATCTCATGTGGATTGTTATTTATCCTTTAGGTGATTTGGGGTCTATGGACAAGGTCATTCAATGCAGAATTGATTGCATTGGAATTAAATTCCCTCAAGTCTTTTTTTTTTTTTTTTTTTTTTTTTTTAAATACAGCTTTTTTTCCCGCAACCAGGGTAGTAATGATCTTCATTCCACTGAAATGTTCCTGAACACCTCTGAAAGAGAGAAAACAGTTGGGTGCTACAACAGGAGCTGCTACAGTTAACGTTGCAAAAAAATAGAATTCTCAGTTCGAGTTTTTGACTATTACAGGAGTATTGTGTAACTTTCCAAAAATGCTCTTTCAGGCTGAATTCTTCCATGCCTGATCTCTCTCTAGTGGTGCTGGTACTCTTAATGTGTGTTTGTAAGGTTTCCCCCCTCCCACCCCTACTGTTGGTGTGCATGGATGGTGTTGGAATGCTTTTTGGAGCAAAATGGATTAGCTCTACTAATTGCCCCACACTTTGTTCTGACTTAGATATCCAGAGCCAGATATGTGATAGTTATGAATCTGTGCCAAGATAGTTTTGAGGATCTGGGCCTATATGTGTTTCTCACATATACCATTGTCAGAATTAAGAAGTCAGCATGGGATTTTCAAAAGCACTTAGCCCTGGTCTACACTAGGTGTTGAGGTCGAATTTAGCAGCGTTAAATCGATGTAACCCTGCACCCATCCACATGATGAAGCCCTTTTTTTTTACTTAAAGAGCTCTTAAAATCGATTTCCTTACTCCACCCCCGACAAGGGGATTAGCACTGAAATCAGTTTTGCTGGGTCGAATTTGGGGTACTGTGGACACAATTAGATGGTATTAGCCTCCAGGAGCTATCCCAGAGTGCTCCATTGTGACCGCTCTGGAGAGCACTCTCAACTCAGATGCGCTGACCAGGTAGACAGGAAAAGGCCCACGAACTTTTGAATTTCAATTTCCTGTTTGGCCAGTGTGGCAAGCTGCAGGTGACCGTGCAGAGCTCATCAGCAGGACCGAACAGGAGGTACGGGATCTGATCGCTGTATGGGGAGAGGAATCCATACTAACAGAACTACGTTCCAGTTTTCGAAATGCCAAAACATTTGTGAAAATCTTCCAGGGCATGAAGGACAGAGGCCATAACAGGGACCCAAAGCAGTGCCGCATGAAACTTAAGGAGCTGAGGCAAACCTACCAGAAAACAGAGAGGGAAAACAGAAAACAGCCGCTCCGGGTCAGAGCCTCAAACATGCCGCTTCTATGATGAGCTGCATGCCATTTTAGGGGATTCAGCCACCACTACCCCAGCCGTGTTGTTTGATTCCTTCAGTGGAGATGGAGGCAACATGGAAGCAGGTTTTGGGGATGAGGAAGACTATGATGATGAGGTTGTAGATAGCTCACAGCAAACAAGCGGAGAAACCGGTTTTCCCGACAGCCAGGAACTGTTTCTCACCCTGGACCTGGAGCCAGTACCCCCCCAAACTCACCCAAGGCTGCCTCCCGGACCCACCAGGCGGAGAAGGGATCTCTCATGAGTGTACCTTTTTAAAATACTATAAAAGGTTTAAAAGCCAGCATGTTTAATGATTGATTTGCCCTGGCATTAGTGGCTCTCCTGGATGTACTCTCAAAGCCTTTGCAAGGTTTCTGTGGAGGGCAGCCTTATTCCATCCACCATGGTAGGACACTTTACCACTCCAGACCAGTAGCATGTACTCGGGAATCATTGTAGAACAAAGCATTGCAGTGTATGTTTGCTGGCATTCAAACAACATCCATTCTTTATCTCTCTCTGTTATCCTCAGGAGAGTGATATCATTCATGGTCACCTGGTTGAAATAGGGTGCTTTTCTTAAGGGGACATTCAGAGGTGCCCGTTCCTGCTGGGCTGTTTGCCTATGGCTGAACAGAAATGTTCCCTGCTGTTACCCACGCGCGGGGGTGGGGGAGGAGGCAAAATGCGACCTTGTAATGAAAGTACATGTGCTATGTATGTAATGTTAACAGCAAGATTTACCATGAAAGAAAGTGTACCCATTGTTCTATAAAAATGTGTCTTTTTAAATACCACTGTCCCTTTTTTTTTTTCCTCCACCAGCTGCATGTGTTTCAAGGATCACAGGATCTTCTCCTTCCCAAAGGCTAGCTAAGATTAGAAAGCGAAAAAAACGCACTCGCGATGAAATGTTCTCTGAGCTCATGCTGTACTCCCACACTGACAGAGCACAGACGAATGCGTGGAGGCAGACAATGTCAGAGTGCAGGAAAGCACAACATGACCAGGAGGAGAGGAGGTGGGCTGAAGACAGTAAGTGGAGCGCTGAAGCTGAAAGGTGGCAGCAGCGTGATGAGAGGAAGCAGGATGCAATGCTGAGGATGAGGATCAAACTAATATGCTCCAGCCTATGGTTGAGCTGCAGGAAAGGCAGCAGGAGCACAAACCACCGCCACAGCCCCTGTGTAACCAACCGCCCTCCTCCCCAAGTTCTATAGCCTCCTCACCCAGATGCCCAAGAACGCGATGGGGGGGCCTCCGGTCACCCAGCCACTCCACTCCAGAGGATTGCCCAAGTAACAGAAGGCTGGCATTCAATAAGTTTTAAACTTTTAAAGTGCTGTGTGGCCTTGTCCTTCCCTCCTCCACCACCCCTCCTGGGCTACCTTGGTAATTATCTCCCTATTTGTGTGACGAATTAATAAAGAATGCATGAATGTGAAGCAACAATGACTTTATTGCCTCTGCAAGCGGTGATCGAAGGGAGGTGGGGAGGGTGGTTAGCTTACAGGGAAGTAGAGTGAACCAAGGGGCGGGGGATTTCATCAAGGAGAAACAAACAGAACTTTCACACTGTAGCCTGGCCAGTCATGAAACTGGTTTTCAAAGCTTCTCTGATGCACACTGCACCTTCCTGTGTTCTTCTAACCGCCCTGGTGTCTGGCTGTGCATAACCAGCAGCCAGGTGATTTGCCTCAACCTCCCATCCCGCTATAAACGTCTCCCCCTTATTCTCACAGATATTGTGGAGCACACAGCAAGCAGTAATAACAGTGGGAACATTGGTTTTGCTGAGGTCTAACCGAGTCAGTAAACTGTGCCAGCGTGCTTTTAAACGTCCAAATGCACATTCTACCACCATTCTGCACTTGCTCAGCCTGTAGTTGAACAGCTCCTGACTACTCTCCAGGCTGCCTGTGTATGGCTTCATGAGCCATGGCATTAAGGGGTAGGCTGGGTCCCCAAGGATAACTATAGTCATTTCAACATCCCCAACGGTTATTTTCTGGTCTGGGAAGAAAGTCCTTCCTGCAGCTTTTGAAACAGACCAGGGTTCCTGAAGATGCGAGCGTCATGTACCTTTCCCAGCCATCCCATGTTAATGTTGGTGAAATGTCCCTTGTGATTCACCAGTGCTTGCAGCACTATTGAAAAGTACCCCTTGCGGTTTATGTACTCGCTGGCTTGGTGTTCCAGTGCCAAGATAGGGATATGGGTTCCGTCTATGGCCCAACCACAGTTAGGGAATCCCATTGCAGCAAAGCCATCCGCTATGACCTTCACATTTCCCAGGGTCACTACCCTTGATATCAGCGGATCTTTGATTGCGTTGGCTACTTGCATCACAGCAGCCCCCACAGTAGATTTGCCCACTCCAAATTGATTCCCGACTGACCGGTAGCTGTCTGGCATTGCAAGCTTCCACAGGGCTATTGCCACTTGCTTTTCAACTATGAGGGCTGCTCTCATCTTGGTATTCTTGCGCCTCAGGGCAGGGGAAAGCAAGTCACAAAGTTCCACGAAAGTGCCCTTACACATGCGAAAGTTTCACAGCAACTGGGAATCGTCCCAGACCCGCAACACTATGCGGTCCCACCAGTCAGTGCTTGTTTCCCAGGCCCAGAATTGGTGTTCCACCGCTTGAATCTGCCCCATTAGCACCACGGTGTCCACATTGGCAGGGCCCGAGCTTTGAGAGAAGTCTGTATCCATGTACTCATCACTCTCGTCACTGCGCTGAGGTCGCCTACTCGCCCGGTTTCGCTTTGCCAGGTTCTGGTGCTGCATATACTGCTGGATAATGCGTGTGGTGTTTAATGTGCTCCTAATTGCCAAAGTGTGGGCTCCATGCTTGCCGTGGTATGGCGTCTGCACAGAAAAAAGGCACGGAACGATTGTCTGCTGTTGCCCTGACAGAGGGAGGGGTGACTGACGACATGGCTTACAGGGAATTAAAATCAACAAAGGGGGTGGCTTTGCGAGAAACTGAATGGCCGCCTCAAGGATAGAACTCAAAACCTCAAGGAAAGAACTCAAAACTGGGTTTAGCAGGCCGTCGATTTCACAGAGGGAGGGAGGAGAAAATGAATACAAAACAAATCTGGTCTATTTCTTGTTTTGAGCCACTTCATCTAGATACATCATGCTGGCAGCAGACTGTGCAGTACGACCGCTAGCCATTGTCCTCCTGGGTGCTTGGCAGAAGATGGTGCAGTATGTCTACTGGCCATCGTCTTCTGCTGGCTGCAAATTAAAAGACAGTGCACTGCCAGTAGGACTCAATCGCCATGAAACGAAACAAAGGAAATGACCTGGCTGAGTCACTCCCATGTTTGTCCAGGCGCCCGGTTAAAAGAGCACCCAGGACTACATTGACGACGGCTACCAGTCATACTGCACTGTCTGCTGCCAAAAGGCAATAAACTGCTGCTGTGTAGCAATGCAGTACCATGTCCGCCAGCACCCAGGAGACATACGGTGACGGTTAGCTGAGCGGGCTCCATGCTTGCCGTGGTATGGCGTCTGCACAGGTAGCTCAAGAAAAAAGGTGCAAAACGATTGTCTGCCCTTGCTTTTATGGAGGGAGGGAGGGAACGGGGGCCTGACGATATGTACCCAGAACCACCTGCGAGAATGTTTTAGCCCCATCAGGCACTGGGATTTCTACCCAGAATTCAAATGGGTGGTGGAGACTGCGGGAACTGTGGGATAGCTACCCACAGTGCAAAGCTCCGGCAGTCAACTGTTGCCTCGGTACTGTGGACACAGTCTGCCGACTACATGGATTAAGAGCATTTGTGTGGGGACACACACACTCGACTGTATAAAAACGCTTTCTACAAAACCAACTTCTATAAATTCGACCTAATTTCATAGTGTAGACATACCCTTAGTGTTAGTCTAACTTCTCTTACGACTTCAATGTGAGTAGAATTAGACCACAGCGGAGCAGTTCCAAAAAAATCCTCCTCACTGTTTACTGCCAGTTAATGCTCAGCAAGCAGAGATAAATATTAACCCTGCCTTCTCAGACAGAACTAAAATACACATGTGAAAAAATAAAGTTGTATCATACAACGCTCCCCTCATTATGTGTGGGGAGCAACCTACATTTTCAGTTTAAAGCACCCTTAATAAGTTGCTCTCCTCTTACTACAAACATGCAATTCTTATTGATAGTAGAATAGGTAAAGGATTTAACCAAAAAACATTGTTTTCACCTTAGAAAACTAGATAATGTTGCCACAGGATTTGCTATATTTTCTAGGTATTCTTTATACTAAGTACAAATTGTTTTCATTACCTAAAGCAATAAAACATTTTAAGGGTGACCACTAAACATTCAGATAGAGAAGGATTGCACCCAATAAAATTCATTCTTTGAAACACGCATACATATTTAGACATAACTTTGTACATCCCCTATACTGGTCAAGGTTTAATTTGTCCAAAATGTGGGTCAAACTTTCCTGACTCTTGGGATGATTGAAATCCAAATCTAAATCTTTGCTTCTTTCTGCAAGACATATTTACTTATAAACAAGACACTTTGTATAAAAATAATCTTTACATTTATGGCTAACTGTGGCAACTTTCAGCCCTATTGGTAATTTATTTCAATCTTCTGGTCTGAAAAAGCTTATTTCCACTGACTATGTACAGTAAATAACAGAGCACAGAATGTATCACTAGAGGACCGACTGTTGATGGAATCACAGCAATTTTTATAGTCTAGCTTACATTTACAAGCACTAGTATCACAGGGGTCACAGTCCTGTTTCATGTCAGATGGCAACTGAACAAAGTCGAACACACACAGTGAGACATTTAGGTGGCCAGCTGGCATGGTGGTAACTCTGTAATATCATTTTGCCCACCCACATAGAGAGTGGTTTAAGACCAGTAAATAGGGATACAACAGTAGTTTTATAAACAGACTGGACCATATATAATTAACCTATTAGATAATTGTGTTTACATTAGGCAGACAGAAATCACAAGCAAAGCTTTACCCCAGAACAATTTAAACTAGGTATCGATATTCTTCAAATGCAACAAATAGGAAAGATATAAACTTCCTTAAAATACCAATGCATTCTGCTTCTTTATGTTTTAAACTCCAGGATTGGACACTGAATGCTAAACATAAATATTAGCTTTAGTAACCATACTACATTTTAATATACTTTATTTGGAGGTCTATTTCTTGAATCATGATTGCCTACACTTCAGGAGGCACAGAGTGAGTTGTAATCTTTAAATTGTTAGATCAACAAGGGCTTGATTTTGTATACCTTTGTACAGTGCTTTGCAAAATATATTCCCAATCATCATAGGTGCTGTGATAATAATGATAATCTCATGTCATCAAAATGCAAAAGTTGTCTCTGGCAACCAGGCCACTTCAGTAATTATACATAACTTTTTCTGCTACTTTCATTTCCCCTGTACAAGAAAATTGCAGTGATTATAGTGTTTTCTTATTAATGCAATGGAGTTGCAAGCATAATTCCCACTCATATTAATTTAATTAAAACATATAAATTGCCCTTTAATTAAATAAAGATCCATTTTTAGCTATTGATATGTATTTATCACTCCCTTTAACATCAGCGAGAATTGGAATAGATACCATTAAAAATATCAGCTATAAATAAAGATCAATTTATAAAGTCATGCACAAAAATGAATTTTTGCCACTACCTTCCCTGTCGTTTTTCAACTAACAGTGTAACTTACTATGGTATAATGTGATGAGTATGCCCTTTCTTAAAACAAATGGCTAAATCCATCAATAATCAATCACAAAGGAAAAAATTACAAATATTCTCTTCCATAAGTTGGGCAATATGGATCTTCAGAGGAAATCAGAGGAAATTTAGCTGCCTAAATACCTTTGAAGTTCTGGGCCTATATTGTTATGCCATTTTATGTGCATAAGATGACCTTTTTTTAACACCTGAAACAACTTCTCTGATACATGGTTATACCTCAGTTGTGGGGAGGGATGAACTGATCCCTGTCTCATAGAGAAGTAGAGGGGAGATCAAAATAGCAGAAATTTAAACTGAAATGTTTCCCAAAACCTGGAAGGAGGGAAGCAAAGCGAATGCAATTTTGTTTTTTTCCTCTGTACCTATGGAAGTTACTGCACAAACACCGAAGAGGTGGGATCCCATGGGTTTAGGGAGGAAGTAGCCAACTATGGAAAATGGAATCAGAGGGTCAATTGTATTATAAAGTTCACTGACAAACCCATGGCATTTCTTTGTCCATGTGGTCTGAAGGCCATCCTCTCTCGAGACAAAAAAAAAAATACGGCAGTTGATATGTTATAAAACTAAGCTTGTTTCACTGTGTGGAATTTCCTGATTATTCCTCCATCCATTTACAGGTTTTTCCTTTCCAGAGAATGATTTGGTCCATAATTTGAAAAGAACACTGGAAATTTGGAGAATGAGGAAAAAAAAAGTGTCACAAATAAATAAAAGGAAACATTTTTATGCAATTCACAACTAACCTGTGGAACTCCTTGCCATAAGATACCATTGAAGCCTAGAGCTTAGCAGGATTCAAAAAGGGGGTTAGACTTTTATAAAATAGGGGAAAATAAACCTTTAAATATCAGAACATAAGCCAATATTCAATCAATGCTGGGAAAGAATAAACTTCCCCAATGAGCAGGTTATTCCATAATTATCGACTGTAGTTTCTTCAAAATTTCCTGTAGAATGTTTATTGCTACTGTTACCAAAAAAAAAAAAAAAGATATTGGACTGGATAGTGAGCTTGATTTTATTTTGGTCCATCATCAACACCAGAATTTTTAAACAAGTTCAATCTCCAGAATCTTTGTGTCTTGCACATTATACTTAGCAATAAAGAACACAGCTTGACTCTCTCAATTCCCAGTTTGAGTTTAGAAGGCTGGCAGTTACTTGTGAATTTGATCATAAAATCACAATAAGAATGGGATCACATAATGACTTTTTGCTCAGTCCCCTTTTCAAAGAATAAATTCAGTTTTAGATTCAGTTTGAATTTTAGATGAGATTTCATATTGGTTCTTATTTCTTTCATCCTTAGTATTCACCTGGTTTTGTTAGAATTCCTAAGAATTTGCTTCATACATTCAGTTACCTGCTCTTTATCGCTCTTTTAAATCTCAGGTATAGTTTAATTCTTGGAGAGCTATATACAGCTACTGAAGCTTGTTAACAATTAGGGAAAGTCACTACTTGGCTGCAACAAATAAAATGTCCAGATCGTCATATCAAATGAAAATGGACAACTATTCTAGCTGACGGTTAGCTCCCCCAAAACATTTTCTCCCATTGGTTGTTTTGTCATAGCATATTGCTAGGGGAGAAAATCTGCAGAAACAGAAAGCAATCACTGATCGCAGTCATCAGTACTTTTTGAAAGATTATTGCCAACTTCAAAGAAGTACTTGAAATAAAAGGACATGCAGAATAATAATCAGATCATAGCTTTCACGTTTCATTCCTGATCTGTCTGCTAGGATCCCTCAGTCCCTTCCCCCGCGTTTCCTCTTCTAACTTGTTACTCTCTATAAATATATCAGAGGGATAAATACAGGGGAGGGAGAGGAATTATTTAAGCTCAGCACCAATGCGGACACAAGAACAAATGGGTATAAACTGGCCACCAGGAAGTTTAGACTTGAAATTAGACGAAGGTTTCTAACCATCAGAGGAGTGAAGTTTTGGAATAGCCTTCCAAGGGAAGCAGTGGGGGCAAAAGATCTATCTGGCTTTAAGATTCTACTCGATAAGTTTATGGAGGAGATGGTATGATGGGATAATGGGATTTTGGTAAATAATTGATCTTTAAATATTCAGAGTAAATAGGACTAATCCTCTGAGATGGGATATTAGATGGATGGGATCTGAGTTACCCAGGAAAGAATTTTCTGTAGTATCTGGCTGGTGAATCTTGCCCATATGCTCAGGGTTTAGCTGATGGCCATATTTGGGGTCGGGAAGGAATTTTCCTCCAGGGCAGATTGGAGAGGGCCTGGAGGTTTTTCGCCTTCCTCTGTAGCATGGGGCACGGGTCACTTGAGGGAGGCTTCTCTGCTCCTTGAAGTCTTTAAACCACGATTTGAGGACTTCAATAGCTCAGACATAGGTGAGGTTTTTCTTAGGAGTGGGTGGGTGAGATTCCGTGGCCTGCGCTGTGCAGGAGGTCGGACTAGATGATCAGAATGGTCCCTTCTGACCTTAGTATCTATGAATCGCTTCATTCTTCTTTGAGGCTCAATTTTGTTCACTGTTCCTCTTTGAATTGTAAGTCAAATGTGTAGAAAGCAAGACTTCACCTGCTTTACAGACCATGTTTATGTTTCTTTTTGTTAACACACATCAGGTACAATTAGTTTTGTACACCACTGAAAACTCTAATGTGACTGGGATCCATATGTTTTAAATAAAACTAAAGGTCTTGTTTACATTTTTCATGAATTAAACACTTTTTTTTTGGTAGCTTTTGGTAGGCTATCCAGATAATCATCATGAGTGATGCCTGTTATTTGTCATTATATAAAATTAAATCAATTACCAGATGTGTAATCAAGTCAGTATTTTCTGCAGTTAATAAAACAAAACTGTATATAAATTACATAGTGGTATTTGTTCCACAGATAGAATCATACCACCTGTTAATAATTCTATCTATATTCTATCTATATCTTTAATGTAACCAATCTGACTCGAGTAATAAAAAATGTATATGGTATGTACAAGTGATATCACTTTCAAATCTTATCTCTTCAGAAATCTTGATCTTCGTATTTATGTGATGGTTGGAACAAATGTCCATATAATCATATTTATAATGATAACAGGAGAAATTAAGAAAACCCAAAAGGTAAATCATGTAGTTAATTCTCTTGCTCTATCTGTCGGATTATTCCTTATACCGTTTTTGTAGTGCTGTATAGCACCTAAGAAGTGAATGGTGTAATGCAGTGTGAACTATATTTCTAACATCAAATAAAAGCTCTTAGATTATGCATGTACAGTGGAAAAGATATTAATGAAACTGAAGCTATATTTCCAATAATACCATATTGTTCTGTAATTTATAGCAGGGGCCATAGGAACCATTATATCTGGGTAGACTAACTTTCTATTATACAAGATTCTCGCAACCATTTGTGAGGAGCTCTAACACCCCTATTGTTTGCAACAGTCCTTATAATATTCATCAGAGAGAAGACCCAAGGGCCAGAGAAGTGAACTTTCTTTATGCCTTGAAATTCCATTCAGATTTAGGTTAGTTATAAATTGTTGAAAATCACCATGTACTTTCCCTCACTTGTGTTGCCAGTGAAATATTGGCACTGTGCCAAAAATAACTGAACATCAACATTTTTAGTGACATTTACACATTTTTTCCTTAAAAACCCTGCATATTTATTTGTATGAAATTGTCTATGTTAAAAACATTATTTAGGCTGTAAGGAAAAACACTTAAACTAGGAAATCCTAGTATTTAGGCTGTGGTGTCTTCATTTGGCTCCTTTGTAAGTATTTTATTATAATAGATTCTTTAATTGCATGATCATATGCTATTTTTTTGCATAGGATCCTGCTCTTTCAGTTCATAGGAGCAACAGTGATCTTATAATGAGTTAAGATTGGGTAGTGAATGAGGCTGTCTGTAGGATCCCTACCTCTTTTGCTACAGAGCTGGCGCACTTGTAAAGAATGAGGAAGAGAACCAAAGGAAAAGAAGAATGCTCTTCTGGTGGTTAAGGCTGATGAATGCCACCCATGAAAACTCAGGTCTATCCCTGCCTTCACCACAGACTTCCTACATGATGCTAAGCAAGTCACTTCAATCAGTTTTGGCAGGTGGCCAACAACTGCGTGTTCCTCATTTTCTGAGTGCCCAACTCGACACACCTGGTCCTGATTTTTACAAGTTTGGTGCATTTTCAACTGCAACTAAAAATCAATGGTAGGAAAGTGGGGTCTCAAGGAGTGAACACAGAGCTGGAGTCAGGTTGTCCTGAGTTCTAATCCTGACTTGCTGCTGGTTCACCATCTTTGTTTCAAGAAAATCTGTCTGTTTCCCCCACTTTACAATGGGAAAAATAATAATTTCTTATCTCACAGGGATGTAATGAGATAAATACTAATCAGGCCCTCAGATGCTACAGTGATAAGTATCCTAGCAAAGGCCATGAGGAAATGAATAATTCCTTATTAAAAGCAGGGTTTGAATGATTTGCAGTAAATAAAGCAGGTGCTATGATAATGTGCTTTTTTCACAAGAAAACTGCCTCATTCAGTGCAGAGGTTGGATGGTGCTCAAGGAAACAGGTAGCTATTTAATATTTCTTTGTATTCTCATCATTCAGTGTTAAAATTTGCTATCTATTAGAAAAGCTAGACCAAGTTCTGCACTGACTTACATCCTGCAAAATCACATTCTTGTATTATTACTCCCTCCTCCTTTCATTCAGATTGTTATTTCATACTGCTTTCTATGTCTAAAACATCTCCCTTTAATAAAAAGAAAAGGAGTACTTGTGGCACCTTAGAGACTAACAAATTTATTAGAGCATAAGCTTTCGTGAGCTACAGCTCACTTCATCGGATGCATTTGGTGGAAAAAACAGAGGAGAGATTTATATACACACACACAGAGAACATGAATCAATGGGTTTATCATACACACTGTAAGGAGAGTGATCCCTTAAGATAAGCCATCACCAGCAGCGGGGGGGGGGGAAAGGAGGAAAACCTTTCATGGTGACAAGCAAGGTAGGCTAATTCCAGCAGTTAACAAGAATATCAGAGGAACAGTGGGGGGTGGGGTGGGACGGAGAAATACCATGGGGAAATAGAAAAGGCGTACTTGTGGCACCTTAGAGACTAACAAATTTATTAGAGCATAAGCTTTCGTGAGCTACAGCTCACTTCATCGGATGCATCCGATGGGTACCCGCATGGCCCCACAGTATGCCAACATTTTTATGGCTGACTTAGAACAACGCTTCCTCAGCTCTTGTCCCCTAATGCCCCTACTCTACTTGCGCTACATTGATGACATCTTCATCATCTGGACCCATGGAAAAGAAGCTCTTGAGGAATTCCACCATGATTTCAACAATTTCCATCCCACCATCAACCTCAGGCTGGACCAGTCCACACAAGAGATCCACTTCCTGAACACTACGGTGCTAATAAGCGATGGTCACATAAACACCACCCTATATCGGAAACCTACTGACCGCTATTCCTACCTACATGCCTCTAGCTTTCATCCAGATCATACCACTCGATCCATTGTCTACAGCCAAGCACTACGATATAACCGCATTTGCTCCAACCCCTCAGACAGAGACAAACACCTACAAGATCTCTATCATGCATTCCTACAACTACAGTACCCACCTGCTGAAGTGAAGAAACAGATTGACAGAGCCAGAAGAGTACCCAGAAGTCACCTACTACAGGACAGGCCCAACAAAGAAAACAACAGAACGCCACTAGCCATCACCTTCAGCCCCCAACTAAAACCTCTCCAACGCATCATCAAGGATCTACAACCTATCCTGAAGGACGACCCATCACTCTCACAGATCTTGGGAGACAGACCAGTCCTTGCTTACAGAAAGCCCCCCAATCTGAAGCAAATACTCACCAGCAACCACTCACCACACAACAGAACCACTAACCCAGGAACCTATCCTTGCAACAAAGCCCATTGCCAACTCTGTCCACATATCTATTCAGGGGATACCATCATAGGGCCTAATCACATCAGCCACACTATCAGAGGCTCGTTCACCTGCGCATCTACCAATGTGATATATGCCATCATGTGCCAGCAATGCCCCTCTGCCATGTACATTGGCCAAACTGGACAGTCTCTACGTAAAAGAATGAATGGACACAAATCAGACGTCAAGAATTATAACATTCAAAAACCAGTTGGAGAACACTTCAATCTCTCTGGTCACTCGATCACAGACCTAAGAGTGGCTATACTTCAACAAAAAAGCTTCAAAAACAGACTCCAACAAGAGACTGCTGAATTGGAATTAATTTGCAAACTGGATACAATTAACTTAGGCTTGAATAGAGACTGGGAATGGATGAGTCATTACACAAAGTAAAACTATTTCCCCATGAAGGTGCCACCGGTACTCCTTTTCTTTTTGCGAATACAGACTAATACGGCTGCTACTCTGAAACCTATTTCCCCATGGTATTTCTCCCTCCCACCCCACCCCCCACTGTTCCTCTGATATTCTTGTTAACTGCTGGAATTAGTCTACCTTGCTTGTCACCATGAAAGGTTTTCCTCCTTTCCCCCCCCCTCTGCTGCTGTTGATGGTTTATCTTAAGTGATCACTCTCCTTACAGTTTTCAGAGTAGCAGCCCTGTTAGTCTGTATTCGCAAAAAGAAAAGGAGTACCCGTGGCACCTTAGAGACTAACAAATTTATTAGAGCATAAGCTTTCATGAGCTACAGCTCACTTCATCGGATGCATTTGGTGGAAAAAGCAGAGGAGAGATTTATATACACACACACACACACACACACACAGAGAACATGAAACAATGAGTTTATCATACACACTGTAAGGAGAGTGATCACTTAAGATAAGCCATCACCAGCAGCGGGGGGGGGGCGGGGGGGGGGAAGGAGGAAAACCTTTCATGGTGACAAGCAAGGTAGGCTAATTCCAGCAGTTAACAAGAATATCAGAGGAACAGTGGGGGGTGGGGTGGGAGGGAGAAATACCATGGGGAAATAGTTTTACTTTGTGTAATGACTCATCCATTCCCAGTCTCTATTCAAGCCTAAGTTAATTGTATCCAGTTTGCAAATTAATTCCAATTCAGCAGTCTCTCGTTGGAGTCTGTTTTTGAAGTTTTTTGTTGAAGTATAGCCACTCTTAGGTCTGTGATCGAGTGACCAGAGAGATTGAAGTGTTCTCCAACTGGTTTTTGAATGTTATAATTCTTGACGTCTGATTTGTGTCCATTCATTCTTTTACGTAGAGACTGTCCAGTTTGGCCAATGTACATGGCAGAGGGGCATTGCTGGCACATGATGGCATATATCACATTGGTAGATGCGCAGGTGAACGAGCCTCTGATAGTGTGGCTGATGTGATTAGGCCCTATGATGGTATCCCCTGAATAGATATGTGGACAGAGTTGGCAACGGGCTTTGTTGCAAGGATAGGTTCCTGGGTTAGTGGTTCTGTTGTGTGGTGTGTGGTTGCTGGTGAGTATTTGCTTCAGATTGGGGGGCTGTCTGTAAGCAAGGACTGGTCTGTCTCCCAAGATCTGTGAGAGTGATGGGTCGTCCTTCTCCTTACAGTGTGTATGATAAACCCATTGTTTCATGTTCTCTGTGTGTGTGTATATAAATCTCTCCTCTGTTTTTTCCACCAAATGCATCCGATGAAGTGAGCTGTAGCTCACGAAAGCTTATGCTCTAATAAATTTGTTAGTCTCTAAGGTGCCACAAGTACTCCTTTTCTTTTTGCGAATACAGACTAACACGGCTGCTACTCTGAAACATCTCCCTTTAATGTGCACTAAGTACCTCATTCTTCTTCAAATTCTTCAACAACTAGTCATTCAACCTTGCTTTCCATCACTCATGTTCACACCTGTGCAATCCATTCCTCCTCCATTGCCCCATTTTAGTCTATAATTGTATAGGCTTCATTGGAGCTACTCATTACCACCAGCTGGAGATTTGGTTCTTTATTTCCTATCCCCTCATTTATTTATGTTCATATTTTATGTTGGCCTGCTTTAGGTAAATGATACCTTAGCATGGCACTTTACAGAGAATAAGAGAGGCATGGTCCCTCAATGACTTTTAACAAAAGTGTAAACTGAATATTTTTGGCGATTGTACTAAACAGGAATGCAGAGAATGTAAGGACATCATACACACACATTGTTATCTTTTCACATTGGATTTTTTTTCACATATCTTTTCCTTCATTGGATCCCCATTCTGTTATATTTTACCTTTCCTGAATTAAAAGCTCATTCTTTGGTCAGGTGTCTGTATAAAAAGGCCTCGTTGTGTTTTCTGGCCAAACTTGCTTCAGTTTATTGTAAAGTGGGTTATTTAATAGGTCTGTTTCTTTAATGGGTATTGATTTAAATAGATTCATCTGTACTAAAACTGCTGCCAAGCTATTTGAATAAGATTTAAGTGGGCAACAGGAGACGTGCCTTATTAAAAATATCATTAGAATCTTTTTGGCTTAACTTTTGCTTTTGGTAAGTGAGCATACACAAAACTTCCACTAATTTGGCAGTTTCTTCCAATTCCAGAGACATTTCTCACTTTTCAAACAGTGAATTCAGATAGAACTGACTCCCCCTCCCCCAAACAAATGGATTTTTGGCCAAAAAAAAATGTAGATTCAGGTGAACCAAAGAAATTTGGGTCAATTTTGGTGCATTATTTTGGTTAAAAGAAATGTTTTTCTTGGTATTGTTTTCTTTGGGGGGAAAAAAGGATAAAAAAGTTTCAGTATTTCCAGAAAGCTTCATTTTGCTTCAGAAAGACATTTCATTTTAGACTTTCCTTTCTATTTAAAAAACATTTTTAAAACCTTGAAATCAAAATTAAACATTACATTTCAGCTCAATTGAATAAATTTTTCTTTTAACCTGCAGATTTATTTATTTATTTATTACTGTTTCATTTGCTCCCCCCCAAAATCCCAAACTAAATTAATTTTGATGTTTTAGTGCAGTGGCCAAAGTGAGAAATCGGTTACTTTCACAGCCCTAATCTTGAGTCCCACAGCTGAAGGCTCTCTAGCGAGAATACACAAATCCCAGCTCCCAAAAGTTTCACCTTGGGCTTCATCAAACTCCAGTAAAATCTTAACAGATAAAGAGGAGAGGCTTCTAACAGATATGGTGCTGGAGACTGTGTAATATGTGAGCTGCTGATAATATCCTTCTTGCTTAAAAGGCTCATTAGGCTAGTTAGAAGGAGCTTCCTTATAGTCTTTAGTTATTCACAGGTGAAACCCTTAGGGCTGTGGATTATTTTGGTA